>NC_134364.1:79455622-80055622 GCF_048569485.1 Anomaloglossus baeobatrachus | reverse complement strand
CCTCACCCTGGAGGTACCCTTGATGTTAGGGAGGTCAAGGTCTCCACCCTAGGCCCTGTCTCCTGTCCGGCCCTGTCCTAATACCACCCCTCCACCCCCCCCCCCGTACCACCAACCCTGGGATGTGCAGGATACCAAGTGACTACCTCCCAAAGACACAGACAAGGGGATAAAACTGAAATACACTCACACTGCTAATAACCACAGAGGAGAGACAAAACAACACCGGAGGGAATAAACCAAAAGGGGTAGGAGTAATTCACACCAGGGCACACTCAAACAGCGCAGACAACAAGTCACTAGTCACCAACAAGAGTACTAGCTCGGATTTTGTTACTGAAAGCAGAAACTATCTTCAGCAGTCTGCTGCTGCACTCCTTAGCCTTAAATCGGCAGAGACCAGCTGGAAATGATGATTAGCAGCCTGGCTGTCAGAAAAGTTGCACACTGCTCCAAAAAGATTACCTCTTGCACTGGGAGCAATGTAACAACTCAGCCAACGCCCAGTCGATCTGAGCACTTAAGAGAGACTAGGCTGCAATGTGAATAGAGTCCGACGCTGTAGTAGCAATCCGCGTGTGCAGAGCCGGACAGCGCATGACACATCTTATGTTTTTGGAACATAGTATAAAAAGTGTCTTTCAGGGACTGTAGTTGTAAAATCTGGATAGAGGAAATGGTTAAACCGCGCTACCGTGGAGATGAAACAGGAGGAGATTCCGGAGGTTAATCCTTCGCGATTTTTATTTTTCTACGCGTTTCTCAACAGTGTTTTTTGATTCCTGATGAAGGAGTCAGTTAGACTCTGAAAGACGTAGAAAAATAAAAATCACCAAGAATTAACTTCCGGAATCTCCTTCTGTTTCATCTCTACGGCAGCGCGGTTTAACTCTTTCCTCTATCCAGATTTTACAATTTTATTACTGGATCTGCGGCAGCCTACGTGGTGACTTACTATACTTTTACGATAGTTGTGACCCTCACAACTCCTCGAGGTGAACGGTTCTGAGCTCATTTATTCTGGTTTCGCTGGGATAAGATAATATATAATAATAAATATTAATTCATTTATATAGCGCTATTAATTCCACAGCGCTTTATATACGCAAAACTGTTCCCATTGGGATTCACAATCTAGAGTCCCTATCTGTATGTCTTTGGAGTGTGGGAGGAAAGTGGAGAACCCGGAGGAAACCCACGCAAACATGGGGAGAACATACAAACTCTTTGCAGATGGTGTCCTTAGTGGGATTTGAACCCAGGACCCCAGCGCTGTAAGACTGCAGTGCTAACCACTGAGCCACTGTGCCACCGTGCCGCCCTCATCTACGCCCTTGTCTCTTCCAGATATTATCTCAGAGACTGTAGTTGAGATATTTGGATAATACATAGCCTTTAACCCCGGTGGCGGTAGCCTTCACATTGTCATGTGACAAGTATTGCTGCAAATTTTTGATATGGAAAATTAAAGAAGAAAAATACCGGTTTTATTTTGTAGAGAATTACATGAAGAAGAATACTCGTAAAATGTGTGGATTGGCAAAAACTCATGTCTTCCTCCTAGTTACTCTCTCCTGGTTCTAAGTATTCTTAAACAAATGTAATTTTACATATCCCAAAATGTCGCCTGCAGCTATTTGTAGGATTGCACGTGCTCGTAGGTACACTCTAAGTCATCCCAACTTTCTTCCACTTTACTTTGCACTGTGGAAGGCATTAGTAGAGTGTGTATACATTTATGTTAATCACACACGCCATCCGAGATTCCTCTATCAATATGAAATGTTATGTGCTCGCTGGGTTGGCGCATTTCGTATTGTTATATGCAATATACAAAATAATGTGTCTAACTATGCCATTTATGCCTTTGAAAGAAAAAGCAAATTACTTACCGAAAAGAATGGCATTTGCATGGCTGTGTGTCAGCTTTTCAAGCCTTTCCCTACTACAAAACATTGCTTTCCTCACTTAGAAAATGCATCCTCCCATCACTCATAAACCATTTCAAAGCACTTTATGAGTCTATGGAGCGAAATGTACTTATCTTGCATTGGCAGTGTCCCAGCTGTTACGAAATTGCTATTGTCCTAATACTTACAAGGCAATTTTAGCATCAGTTAATAATTTTACAGGATAGATAACTTCTTAGTTTTTTTTTTTTAAATGACAGACATTAAACAATAGCAGCTTGGCATTTCTTGAAGCAGCGGATGACAGCTCAGAGATTAAAGTGATTTTAATGTATAGTCTACTCGGTTTTATTCTCTCACTGACAATTCCTATGTATGCAAGAAGGTGGAAAAAAATCCTTTTAAACACTTGGACTAGAGAACACAACACATTTACCATTTTCCAGAGATATTCTGTATAAATCTCATTTAGGAAGTAATGCAATAAATTTGCATTTACAGATACCAACTAACAGCAAGGGAAATGTATCAGTGAGAACAAAAAAAATAGTCCCCCCCTAATAACAGGCTAAGAAGAAAGAAAATTCCACACCGTTTGTATATAATAATGTGAATAAATATCCGTATGAGAAAGTACATCTGCTATGATATTTAAAATATTTTTTTCCTACTCATTGGGTATAATGCTAGTTATTTCACCCCTGAGCACAATTGAATAGTTGCATTAAAATGGTTTACTTTCTGCTTAATTGTGTAGGTTTATGTTACATTCTAATACTCCTCATTAGAAAGTTTCTATTTTAATTTTTATTATTGACTAGCTGTAGTACCCGGTGTTGCCCGGGATAGTAACTGTCTCTCTGTCTCTCTCCCAGTCTCTGTCTGTGTGTTGCTGTCTGTCTGTCTCTTTCCTTGTCTCTCTGTCTTCTCCATCTCTGTGTCTGTCTCTATGTGTGTGTCTGTCTGTTTCTCTCTTTGCCCGTCTTTCTCTTTGCCCATCTGTCTCTTTCCAGGGCTGTCTCTTTGCCCAGCCTGTCTCTTTGCCCGGTCTGTCTCTTTCCAGGGCTGTCTCTTTCCAGGGCTGTCTCTTTCCCTGGCTGTCTCTTTCCCTGGCTGTCTCTTTCCCTGGCTGTCCTTTTCCCTGGCAGTCTCTTTGCCCAGCTGTCTCTTTGTCCGGCTGTCTCTTTACAGGGCTGTCTCTTTCCAGGGCTGTCTCTTTCCAGGTCTCTCTTTGGCCATCTATCTCTCTGTCTCTTTCCAGGGCTGTCTGTGTCTGTCTGTCTGTGTCTCTGTCTCTCTCTATCCGTCTCCCCACTGACATCATATTACCTCACACATAACCTTCTTATACTAACAGTTTATTTTGTTCCTATTGCAATCACTGACAGTTGCTATTTATAGCCTGTAGCCCCCACCTCCATTCAGTTTAATAGAGGCAGGATTTTTGGAGAGTAAGTGTAAAGCGCTGGGTTAAATTTTCCCACCTAAACATAATCTATGACGTTCCCTGATTCACATGGGGTGTCTGTGCAAAATTTCGTGATTGTAAATGCGACGGTGCGGATTCCTTTAGCGGACACACACACACACACACACACACACACACACACACACACACACACACACACACACACACATACACTCAGCTTTATATATTAGATATATAAGGCTCAGTTTAGTTCACACTCTCATTTTTATATAATTGAGCCATAAAACATTCAAAAAATCACGGACAGCCTAGTCCCTATTAAAATGGCTAAGGTTGGTCAGTTGTTTGGGCAAACGTTGGATTGGAAACTGCGCTATTTTTGCTGTAAAATAAATAAATATAAAAAAAAAATGGAATAGCCTGGACTGCTGCCCCAAAGGAGCTCAAGGGAGGGCAGCATGACTAGGAGGGATGCTAGGCCATAGGGTCATTAAAGGGTTAAGTTTAAAATGCAGTTTGTGCGGGAAAATCTGGGGAGGAGTTTTTGGGTCGGTTGGGACCTAAGATCATTTTGATTGGTTGCAGGGTGGCGCTTAACGGGGGGTCGTTTATAGGTCAGGTCAGAGGTGGGGGTGGCCATTGTTACCTGGATGGTGTCCTGAATCGTTCCTCCCCACCTGCCCTGGGGGTAGACTCAGCAACTGACGTGGAAGAAGAGGGAGATTGTGATTTCATCGCAGCACCGGAGGAAACGAGGAGGGTATCTAAAGGTGGGGATTTGCACAGAAGAGAGGAGGAGCAGGTTACCCCTGGTGGTGCAAGTAATTTGTGATACGAGTCCTTGCTGGATTGAGTCTCAGTGGGACATGGGGTGGGCAACATCTGGCTAGGTGCCCTCGAGCCAGTGTGGTGCGGCTGAGGGCAGGTGGTGGAGCCGATGTTGCACTGAACGGTTTTGTCAACCTTCATTTACCCCCCCTCCTTTTGGGTCTTCTTCAATGGATGTTTTGAAATGTTTGTATATATTGTTTATGTTTTTGTATTAATAAATGGGGCTGCTGTGACCTTTATATCCAATGACACGCAGTCTTTGTGTTTGTTTTAGGTAAGATCCCTGGTGGGCGGGGGACGATCAGTTGGTTAATGGTAAGTCCTTTAGTCAGACATTCCGGAGTCAGCAACATTTGTCTTAAAAAGGCACAATCAAGAAAAAAATTATATTGTTTAAATCAGGTTTTTGAGTTCATTTTTTTAATCATGTTTGCCATTTTTTTATATTACAATTGGTATTTAAAATAAAAAATAAAAATCTTGCAATTTTCATATTGGCCAATGGGGCTTTTTTTAGACTCTAGCTTGTTATTGTTTCATATTGTTTCAGGAAACAACACATGTAGATAGTCACAAGGGTCTCATTGTACTGAAGCATCTAATAAGCGTGCAAATATATTTTTATGAAGGGAGGGGGAGGAGGGAGCCATTATATTACCTATTGTGATTGGTGAAAGCCTGTACTAACAACTGTGTATAGAGGTGTTAACTGTCATTGTAATCATGCTTGTCATGATTCCTCTGTGCAGAGCATCTTGCACACTAGGAAATTATCTGCTGCGCATTCCTGGACTACTGAGCTGGCAGTGACATGATTCCTCTGTGCAGAGCATTTTGCCTTAGGAGATGCTCTGCTGTGTTTTCCTGGGCTACTGAGCTGGCCGGTTGTTTGACAGCGCAGGATTCCATGCTGGTTCTGGGAGATGCTGATCACTCAGCTGTTCCATCTTCCTGTAATTGCTCTGCTTCTTTACTGAGCATTCTCCCCCAGAACTTTGCCAGTCGTACTTTCGTGTTCTGTTGTTGTTCTGTTGGCCTGTGTTTCTGCTAGTGCTCTAATTTTTGTTTCCTGACCTCGGACTGTTGTTTGACTCCTCTCAACCCACTCCCTGTTCCTGTCGTGACTTCCTGGCTTTAGATCTCAGACCGTTACCTGACCACATCTCAGTTTACTCCCTGAATCTATTACGTGCCTTCCTGGAATTCTGACCCCTGGATTGTGACCTGACTACGCTTCTGTGTACTCCCTGGATCCATACGTGTACTCAAGTTACCAGAATCTGGCTTGCCTGACTACTCTACCACTTGTACTACCCATAAGTAGTGACTGCATTACACTGCCTTTGATGGACTCTGCTGAAAATTCTTGCTGAAAGGAAAGGTAGACAGAATCTGTAAAAGCCCAGTGGTCAGTGTGAAAATTGCAAGATTACTAATTCTATTTTTTTTTAATAAAGATTGTAAAATAAGAATAAAAACAACAAAACGTATGTATCTCTTGAATTAATCACTTGAGTTAATCCTTTACAACCACCTATATTTACTAAAATGGCTTCTATTAAGGGGCCTTAATACCTCCGTTAATACTTTAAGGGGCCTTAAAAATGCTGTTTTATATCGGCTTAGAGAAATAAGGGTATATTACCCACAGAGTAGAAAAACGTCTTGAGTTTCAGCTACCATGGGGACTTGAGACCCTTTAGATCACGATTGGGGACAGTTTTTATGGTCTTCAATCAAGTGATTGCCTTTATTCAATGAATAATGATGATCATGTAAAAAAGGAAAATCATTTCTCTCTCCTCTGACATGATCTAATATGTCAGAGAATAAAGAAATGGTGTCCCCAAGCCCCCCCCATGGTAACTTGGTCCTGGCAAATTCCTGCCCAGAGACACCTCCTTATCTTCCTGTTTCAAAAGGGTGGGTGCATGAGCTGTCCGCCCACCAAGATCTACCAGCCGGTACTCAACAACGTCAGGATCCAATTTCCTTGGTTCCTGAAATTTCGTCACTGTAACCCTATCACAGAGATCATAGGACAGCACTTGGGCCATGCCTTTCTCTTCTCCCCTTGTAGTTGTTCTGGGAAAGAAGAGAGATACACTACAAGTGCTATCAGTAAAGAATAAAAACAATTTTCTAGCTAGGGACCTGAGGGACCATGAGAAAAAGGAGTAGTTTCCATCCCAATTGGTGTTCAGATGTTTAGAGAAGGCACAGCCGTGTGTCCAGTACTCATATTGGTGCCATATTGGATGTATTTCTGAAAAACTGAAAAACTAGGGAATAAAATGGGAGGTGTTTTCCTCAGAATGTAAAAAAAAATTCATAAAAGTGATTGAATAAAAGCAAATTGTAATTTTTCAAACTTGTGTTGCATCAACCGCGTAAATAATGGTGGTATCAAACTACACACAATCTCTCTAATTAAATACATTAGAGGATATAATTTACAAAATATACATTGATGGAGGTTTTCTGTTGTTCTTGAACCACACAAGTTCTGCAAATATGACAATCTATTGCAAATAGAGTCAAATTTGTGTTCCAAAATTCAAATAGTGCCCCTTCTATTCTGAAGCCTCTGATTTGTCCAAGAGAACTTTTTCACTACATACAGGGTATCCCCACACTCATAGGAAAGTTGTTAACAAATTGTGGGGTACACTTCTTGTGTTACCTGTTGTAAAAGTGAGAAATGTTGGGGGAAATTGCAACATTTTTGTAAAACAAAAATTAAAATTTTCAACATGATGACCTATTGTTATCAAATTCAATGATGTACCTGTACGTTCAAAATGCTCACTATACCCCTGGATAAAATCCTTAAGGTGTCTAGTTTCCAAAATGGGGTTACTTGTGGGGAGTTTCTGCTTTTTTATTACCTTAAGGGCCCTGCAAATGCAACATGGTGCCCACAATCTATTTCAGCCAAACTTGTGTTCCAAAATTCAAATATTGCTCCTTCTGTTCTGAACTCTCTGGTTTGTCCAAACAGAACTTTTTCACTACATATGGGGTATCCCCACACTCATAAGAAAGTCGTTAAAGAATTGTGGGGTCAATTTTTTGGTGTTGCTTTTAAAAGTGAGAAATTTAGTGTTACGAACCGGCGCCGCCATAGCCGCAAGCAGCCTGCTGCAGTTCCTGTTGCGCCCAGGCGCCGGCTGCCATTCTTGGCCATGCCTCGGGTCGTCCAGTTGGCTGCTACTTCCACCACGTCTAAGTGTGGAGAGGCGGCTAGTGCGCATGCGTGCGCCGATTTACCCCAGCCAGAGTCTAAGCCCGGTGTTTGCCTAGTGAGCATGCTCAGCCTGATTGTGTCATTTCTGAGACTAAGTCCTCAGTTCAGGCTACTGAGCATGCTCCCACAATTAATCCTAACAGCCTCTTTGCACAGGTACTTGGGCTTCGTGCTGTGTCTAAGTTCTGGTATGTGCCTACTGAGCATGCTCAGGCAGATAGTCTGATTTCTGAGTCTGTTGTTCAGGCTACTGAGCATGCTCAGGCACTTAGTGCATCAGAGGCTAGGTCCGGTAAGGACCACACTGAGCATGTCCGTGGCTGCCATGAGGTCATCAATGATGTGGCGGTTCAGGATAGGTCACTGGTGACGTTACTGATGACATGGCACTCTGCTATTGGACCTGGTGGTTCCACCCTGGGTTTGGGGCGGACCCAGGTTATAAAAGGGGCTGGAGACAACATGGAGGTGCGCAGTCTTCACTTAGAATTCATGGTGGCATAAGCTTTGTTGGAAGCGGTAGGTAGGGCTAGGCGAACGGTGCTTGTCACGCCAAGATTCGTGGCTCAACACATGAGGGTCAGGCGCCGTGATTCCTTGCTACCATTCCTGTTGTGCTATAGCAGTCCAGTGGCGTTAACTGGGCTGCGGCTGCTGCATCACCTGTCCAGTTGTGCCTCCTACGCACACGGACAGCATACCTGCTGCGTCACCTGTCCGAGAGTTCCCTCTATGTGCACGGACAGCGTATTCCAGAACCCCTGTGGAGTTAACAGGGTGTTCCTGGATTGGGTGTGTGAACCCTATTTCTCTCCTCGGCTTCCCAGTCAAATGCTGCTGGTGTGACTACCTGGTCTGATGTGTCCTTCACACACGTGGCCAGTCGAGTGGTGACCAGAAACGCTAATCGAAGGACCGCTCGGCCTGATGTGTCTTACACACGTGGCTGACAGGGCCTGACGTGTTCCCTACACACGTGGTTGGAGTAGAGCCCACTCCACCACAATGCTAACTGGGTTGTCGTCCGGTTTGACGTGTCCCTACACTTGTGACCGGTTCCCAGGTCTCCTGGGTTATCTCTGAGTCATCCGCTCTATAGTCTCCGCCTAACTCACAGGGTGCCAGCAGCTCCATTGCCATCTGGAGCATGGTGGGCCCCGACTGGAGATTGGGATATATACCCCCTGGTCCTAATCCGCCGGTTCCCCTGTAACATTTGGTGCCAAAACAACATTTTAGTGAAAAAAAAAATTTCAACATGAAGACCTATTGTTATCAAAATCAATGATGTACCTGTAGGTTCAAAATGCTCACTACACCCCTGGATAAAATCCTTAAGTGGTCTAGTTTCCAACATAGGGTTACTTGTGGGGGTTTTCTGCTTTTTAGGTACCTTAGAGTCCTTGCAAATGTGACATGCTGCCCGCAATCTATTTCAGCCAAACTTGTGTTTTAAAAGTCAAACATTTCTCCTTCCCTTCCAAGCCCTGCCGTTTGTCCACAGGTTTATAACTACATGTGGGGTATGAGTGCACTCAACAAAAACTGGTAACCAAATTTTAGGGTCCACTTTGTCATGCTATCCCTTGTAAAAATGAATAAATTGGTTCTAAAGCAACAGGTAATTTATTTTTTATTTCATTCCACTTTGCATTAACTCCTTTGTAGCACCTTAAGGGTTAAAAAATTTCCTGACAGCAGTTTTGAAATATTTAAGGGGTGTGGTTTTGAAACTGGTATCACTTTTTGGGGAGTTTCTTATAGGCCCCTCATAGTCCATTTAAATCTGAACAGATTCCTAAAAAAACAGGTTTTGTAAATTTATTGAAAAAAAAAATAAATTTTGTTGCTTAACTTGTAATACTTCTAAAATCCTAACAAAATAAAATGACATTTGAAAAATGATGCACATGTAAAGTAATCAAATTGGAAATATTACTTATGAATTATTTTGTAGAGCATGAGCAACTGGTTTACGGATATAAAAATTGAAAGTTTGAAAATTTAAAAAAAAAATGTTTTAAAATCCTTTGCCAAAATTCTGATATTTTCTCAAATAAATGCAAAATGATTGACCACATTTACTACTAACATAAAGGACAATATGTCCTGAAGAAAACAATCTTAGAATCACTGTGATCCATAGACGTGTTCCAGAGTTATAAGCTCATAAAGGGATACTGCTTAGATTTCTAAAACCTGGCTTAGTCAATAAGGTCAAAATTGACTCCTTCACTAGGGAGTCAAAAAATAAATTTCCCACTGTTGAAACATCAGACACTGGCTTTCCCATAATACCCTGCAGCTATGACATCTTACCAGTTATTTTACCTTGTACAATGGTGGTCAGTATCAGGGCCATCACAAATTAGCGGTGCCCAGTGGAGCACAGTTTGTACGGCAGAGTTGTTTTCAATCTCTGGAGTTACTTGGTAAGTCTCTTTCTCCTGTAGAGTGTACGATCTTATTGTGAGTGGGTTCCTCTAACTCCTATACATCCCTTGGTGTGCCTTACTTCCTCCCTTATATTTTACTAGCTGTAGTACCCGGCGTTGCCCGGGATAGTAATTGTCTCTCTGTTTCTCTCCCAGTCTCAGCCTGTGTCTGTTTGTCTGTCTCTTTCAGT
Organism: Anomaloglossus baeobatrachus; assembly: GCF_048569485.1. Taxonomy (NCBI): domain Eukaryota; kingdom Metazoa; phylum Chordata; class Amphibia; order Anura; family Aromobatidae; genus Anomaloglossus; species Anomaloglossus baeobatrachus. The sequence continues at coordinate 80,045,579 of NC_134364.1, read as the reverse complement.
CTGTATCTGTGTGTCTGTCTCTCTGTCTCTCTTTCCCTATCTGTCCCTGACTGTCTCTGTGTGTCTGTCTCTCTGTTTGTCTCTTTCCTTGTCTGTCTCTGTGTGTGTGTCTGTCTCTCTGTCTGTCTATTTCTCTGTTTGTTTCTGTCTGTCTCTGTGTGTCTGTCTCTTTGTCTGTCTCTTTCCCTGTCTTTCTCTGTGTGTATGTCTCTCTATCGCTATCCATGTCTGTTTCTGTCTTTCTGTCTGTGTCTATGTCTCTGTCTGTCTCTGTATAAGTCTTTCTCTCTGTCTCTATCTATATGTTAAGTAACCGTCACACTAAGCGACGCTCCAGCGATCCCACCAGCAACCTGATCTGGAAGGGATCGCTGGAGCGTCGCTACATGGGTTGCTGGTGAGCTGTCAAACAGGCAGATCTCACCAGCAACCAGTGACCAGCCCCCAGCCAGCAGCGACGCATGGAAGCGATGCTGCGCTTGGTAACTAAGGAAAATATCGGGTAACCAACCTGATATTTACCTTGGTTACCAGCGCACACCGCTTAGCGCTGGCTCCCTGCACTCCTAGCCAGAGTACACATCAGGTTAATTACCCGATGTATAGTCTGGCTATGTGTGCAGGCAGCAGGGAGCCGGCACTGACAGCTGAGAGCGGCGGATGCTGGTAATGAAGGTAAATATCGGGTAACCAAGGAAAGGGCTTCTTGGTTACCCGATGTTTATATTGGTTACCAGCGTCCGAAAAAGCCGGCTCCCTGGTCACTGCACATTCAGTTGTTGCTCTGTCGCTGTCACACACAGCGATGTGCGCTTCACAGCGGGACAGCAACAACTAAAAAATGGTCCAGGACATTCAGCAACGACCAGCCACCTCACAGCAGGGGCCAGGTTGTTGCTGGATGTCATACACAGTAACATCGCTAGCAAGATCGCTGCTACGTCACAAAAGTCGTGCCTCAGCAGCGATGTTGCTAGCGATGTTGCTTAGTGAGACGTGGCCTTTTGTCTGTCTCTTTCTATCTCTGTCTGTGTCTGTCTGTCTCTATCTATATTACCTCCTGACTAGAGATGAGCGAACTGGTCCCGGTTCGGCTCGAGGTCGGTTCGTCGAACGGGGGTCCCGTTCGAGTTCGGTTCGTCGAACGTTCAACGAACCGAACTCGAACCAATAGGCTATAATGGGAGGCAATCACAAACACATAAAAATGCATTATAAATGTACACAAACAGTTAATAAACATTGCCATAACACTTACCGGTCCCTGCGATCCCTTCTGCACTCTGTCTCCTGCCGCTATTCCATCCGATGATCGCTTAATCCTCCCGGTGGCCTGCACTGCCAGCAGAGATGCAGGACCTATCGTGACGTCAAAATAGCCATGTGACCAGTCACGTGGCTATTATCTCATTGGCTACAGACTGGTCACATGACTATGACGCGTCATGTAGGACCTGCGAGTGCATCTCTCCGGTACACGGTGCACATATGTGTATCGCCGTGTACCGGCGACATGCTCTAGCACACGGTCGACTCCCCGTTCCGTTAGGGACCGGCTGACACAGCCGGTCATTAACGGAGATCACCGTTGCCATAGCAACGCAGTTAGCGGTGACGTCACCGCTAACCGCGGTTCCGAGAGCACCGTTGCCATGGTAACGCGTCTGTCAGCGTTACCGCTGTTACCGCTGACAGCCAGCACTGATCACTCACGGAGTGAAGGCTGCACGCTGCTTCCCGATTGTAGTGAGGATTGTAGTGAGGATGAGGTTCCCCAGCCCCAAGTGATGAGCTGGTGAACCTCATCCTTCCTCACTACAATCGTCACTACTAATACACTAGAAAGAAAGAAGACAGAAGAGCAGGATCGTGCAGGGCTGACAGGGGGTAATAAAGATGGAGTCTCTAATGTGTCTGTGTATTTATTTCTATTAAAGTATTTTTTCTCTGTGTGGTGTTTTTTTTTAACCCTTTATTGGAGATTCTTAATGGCCGGGTCAAACGTGCCTGACATTAAGAATCTCTGGCTTAATACTGGCTAGTAAAACAAAGCCAGTATTAACTCATGATTACCCAACAAGCCACCCGGCTCCAGGGCTGTTGGAAGAGTTGGATACAGCGCCAGATGATGGCGCTTCTATGAGAGCGCCATTTTCTGGGACGGCTGCGGACTGAAATCCGCAGCAGAGGCGCCCAGAAACCTCGGGCTAACCTGTGCTGCGGATTCCAATCCCCAGCTGCCTAGTTGTACCCGGCTGGACACAAAAATGGGGCGAAGCCCACGTCATTTGTTTTTTAATTATTTCATGAAATAAGTGAAATAATTAAAAAAAACGGGCTTCCCTATATTTTTGGTTCCCAGCCGGGTACAAATAGGCAACTGGGGTTGGAGGCAGCCCGTGGCTGCCTGCTGTACCTGGCTAGCATACAAAAATATGGCGAAGCCCGCGTCATTTTTTTGGTGGGCAAAAAAATTCTGCATACAGTCCTGGATGGAGTATGCTGAGCCTTGTAGTTCTGCAGCTGCTGTCTGCTCTTCTCCATACAGATAGACAGCAGCTGCAGAACTACAAGGCTCAGCATACTCCATCCAGGACTGTATGCAGAAGTTTTTTGTCCCCTGAAAAAATTATGTGGGCTTCGCCATATTTTTGTATGCTAGCCAGGTACAGCAGGCAGGTACGGCTGCCCCCAACCCCCAGTTGCCTATTTGTACCCGGCTGGGAACCAAAAATAAAGGGAAGCCCTTTTTTTATTATTTCATGAATTTCTTGAAATAATTAGAAAACAAATGATGTAGGCTTCGCCCCATTTTTGTGTCCAGCCAGGCAGCTGGGTACTGGAATCTGCAGCACAGGTTGGCCTGAGCTTTCTGGGCCCCACTGCTGCGAATTGCAGTCTGCAGCCGCCTCAGAAAATGGCATTTTCATAGAAGCGCCATATTCTGGCGCTGTATCCAACTCTTCCAGCACCTGCCTGCTATACCTGGCTAGCATACAAAAATATGGCGAAGCTCACGTCCTTTTTTTGTAGTTTTTTGGCAAAAAAAATAAAAAATGCTTCCCTGGATTTTCCTTTGCCAGTGAAGGTAACACCAAGCAGTGGGGGTTAGCAGCCAGTAGCTGCTTGGATTACCCTTAGCTAGCAATACAAAAAATGCAGCGGGAGCCCATATATATTTTTTTTAATTATTTGTTTAAATAACTAAAAATAAAATGGGCTTCCCTGTATTTTGATTGCTGGACATCACAGTGCTGTAAAAATAAATCTTTAAAAAAATGACGTAGCGCTCCGCGGTATTTTTGATTCTCAGCGCAGATAAAGCAGACAGCTATGGGTTGCCACCCCCATCTGCCTGCCGTTACCTTGGTTGGCAATCAAAATACAGGGAAGCCCATTAATTTTTTCTATTAAAAAAATAGTTAAAAAAAAAAATGACGTTGGGTCCCCCCATTTTTGATAGCCAGCTAGGGTAAAGCAGACGGCTGTAGCCTGAAAACCACAGCTGGCAGCTTTACCGTGGTTGGGGATCCAATGTGGAGGTCCCCTCAGGCTCTTTTTATAATTATTTTATAAATATTAATAATTACACAATAAAAGTAGGGTCCCCCCCAAATTGGATCACCAGCCAAGGTAAAGCGGACAGCTGTGGTCTGGTATTCTCAGGGTGGGAAGGTCCATAGTTATTGGGCCTTCACAGCCTAAAAATAGCAGGCCGCAGGCACCCCAGACGTGGCGCATCCACTAGATGCGCCAATCCTGGCGCTTCACCCCAGCTCATCAGGTGCCCTGGTGCAGTGGCAAACGGGGTAATAAATCAGGTTGATACTAGCTGTAAAGTCACCTGAGATCAAGCCCAGCAGTTTGTGATGTCATGGCGTCTATTAGATACCCAACATCATAAACTGTCAGTACTAACAAAAAAAAAAAAAATCGACAAAAGAAATTTATTTGAAAAAACAGTCCCCAAAACATTTCCTCTTTCACCAATTTATTGTAAGAAAAAAAAAAAGGGGTCCCAGGACGACTCTGGACCGTCTAGAATATGGGGGGGAGACACTCAGGGAACGTATCCCCCATTTTCTAGGAGTGCGGACCCTTCATGTGAGGAGTGTGGGTGCAATGAATCTGCACTCACTCTTCTCGGGTCCACAGCAGCAGAGTCCATGTCGTAATGGTTGCTACCAAAGCTGCAATGCCCTGCTCATGAGGTAAGGGCATGCCTAATCAGGAGAACTACTGTAGAGGAAGCTCTGCTCACTGGTATATAGGTGCTCAGAGGTAATAATAGATAAAATTAGTGAGTAACCTCGGCACTCTAAATCTCCCAGACTAAGTCAGTAAGTCACAACGGATAGTAATGCAAAATCACTCTTTATTGGTCCGTATTAGGAAAAACAAAATTTTCATAAGCATATATGTTTTTGTCCAAAACAAGTTACAAATGACGTTTCGGCCTGAGCCTTCGTCAGATTGGACTTATCTGCATGTAATCATGAAAAATGACAATAATCAGTATCACATAAGAGTGAGAGAACAATAACATAAACTCGAACAATGTAGAGGTACAATTGGGATGCAGCAAAAAAATTGCAACACAGCAAGAAATGAAACACATGATACAAATGTCATAATACAGCACAAGGACAATATAGTAATGACAAATATGGGGTCAGAGTAGGCTTAGACAGCTCTGGTACGAAAGAGATGTCAATCATAAAGTAACATGTGCAGTAGGTGTAGAGCTACACTATGCATGGCAGAGCTAATGGGTAGACTGACCATAGAAAAAGAACGGAGAAAAAGTGGAGAAAAAGTGGAGAAAAAGTGGAGAAAAAGTGGAGAAAAAAATGGATAAACAGTGGAGAAAAAGTGGAGAAAAAGTGAAGAAAAAGTGGAGAAAAAAATGGAGAAAAAGTGGAGAAAAAGTGGAGAAAAAATGGAGAAAAAGTGGAGAAAAAAATGGATAAAAAGTGGAGAAAAAGTGGAGAGAAAAAGTGGAGAAAAAGTGGAGAAAAAGTGGAGAAAAAATTGAGAAAAAGTGGAGAAAAAGTGGAGAAAAAGTGGAGAAAAAGTGGAGAAAAAATGGAGAAAAAAATGTAGAAAAAGTGGAGAAAAAAATGGAGAAAAAGTGGAGAAAAAAATGGATAAAAAGTGGAAAAAAAAGTGGAGAAAAAGTGGAGAAAAAATGGAGAAAAAGTGGAGAAAAGGTGGAGAAAAAATGGAGAAAAAACTGGAGAAAAAGTAGAGAAAAAGTGGAGAAAAAGTGGAGAAAAAGTGGAGAAAAAAATTGATAAAAAGTGGAGAAAAAAAGTGGAGAAAAAAATGTAGAAAAAGTGGAGAAAAAAATGTAGAAAAAGTGGAGAAAAAAATGGATAAAAAGTGGAAAAAAAAGTGGAGAAAAAGTGGAGAAAAAAGTGGAGAAAAAGTGGAGAAAAAGTGGAGAAAAAAATGGATAAAAAGTGGAGAAAAAGTGGAGAAAAAAAGTGGAGAAAAAAATGTAGAAAAAGTGGAGAAAAAATGGAGAAAAAGTGGGGAAAAAAATGGATAAAAAGTGGATAAAAAGTGGAGAAAAAGTGGAGAAAAAGTGGAGAAAAAGTGGAGAAAAAAGTGGAGAAAAAGTGGAGAAAAAGTGCAGAAAAAGTGGAGAAAAAGTGGAGAAAAAAATGGATAAAAAGTGGAGAAAAAGTGGAGAAAAAGTGGAGACAAAGTGGATAAAAAGTGGATAAAAAGTGGAGAAAAAGTGGAGAAAAAAGTGGAGAAAAAAGTGGAGAAAAATGTAGAAAAAGTGGAGACAAAGTGGAGAAAAAGTGGCTAAAATGTGGAGAAAAAGTGGAGAAAAAAGTGGAGAAAAAAGTGGAGAAAAAAATGGATAAAAAGTGGAGAAAAAGTGGAGAAAAAGTGGAGAAAAAATGGAGAAAAAGTGGAGAAAAAGTGGAGAAAAAATGGAGGAAAAAATGGAGAAAAAAATGGATAAAAAGTGGAGAAAAAGTGGAGAAAAAGTGTAGAAAAAAATGGATAAAAAATGGAGAAAAAAGTGGAGAAAAAGTGGAGAAAAAGTGGAGAAAAAAATGGATAAAAAGTGGAGAAAAAGTGGAGAAAAAAATGTAGAAAAAGTGGAGAAAAAATGGAGAAAAAGTGGAGAAAAAAATGGATAAAAAGTGGAGAAAAAAAGTGGAGAAAAAAATGTAGAAAAAGTGGAGAAAAAATGGAGAAAAAGTGGAGAAAAAAATGGATAAAAAGTGGAGAAAAAGTGGAGAAAAAGTGGAGAAAAAGTGGAGAAAAAAATGGATAAAAAGAGGAGAAAAAGTGGAGAAAAAGTGGAGAAAAAGTGGAGAAAAAGTGGAGAAAAAGTGGAGAAAAAAGTGGAGAAAAAGTGGAGAAAAAGTGCAGAAAAAGTGGAGAAAAAGTGGAGAAAAAAATGGATAAAAAGTGGATAAAAAGTGGAGAAAAAGTGGAGACAAAGTGGAGAAAAAGTGGATAAAAAGTGGAGAAAAAGTGGAGAAAAAAGTGGAGAAAAAAGTGGAGAAAAAATGTAGAAAAAGTGGAGACAAAGTGGAGAAAAAGTGGCTAAAATGTGGAGAAAAAGTGGAGAAAAAAGTGGAGAAAAAGTGGAGAAAAAGTGGAGAAGAAAATGGAGAAAAAGTGGAGAAAAAGTGGAGAAAAAATGGAGAAAAAGTGGAGAAAAAAATGAATAAAAAGTGGAGAAAAAGTGGAGAAAAAAAGTGGAGAAAAAGTGGAGAAAAAGTGGAGAAAAAAATGGAGAAAAAGTGGAGAAAAAGTGGAGAAAAAGTGGAGAAAAAATGGAGAAAAAGTGGAGAAAAAGTGGAGAAAAAGTGGAGAAAAAGTGGAGAAAAAAATGGATAAAAAGTGAATAAAAAGTGGAGAAAAAAAGTGGAGAAAAAAATGTAGAAAAAGTGGAGAAAAAGTGGAGAAAAAGTGGAGAAAAAAATGGAGAAAAAGTGGAAAAAAAATGGAGAAAAAAATGGATAAAAAGTGGAGAAAAAGTGGAGAGAAAAAGTGGAGAAAAAGTGGAGAGAAAAAATGGAGAAAAAGTGGAGAAAAGGTGGAGAAAAAATGGAGAAAAAAATGGAGAAAAAGTAGAGAAAAAGTGGAGAAAAAGTGGAGAAAAAGTGGAGAAAAAAATTGATAAAAAGTGGAGAAAAAGTGGAGAAAAAAAGTGGAGAAAAAAATGTAGAAAAAGTGGAGAAAAAAATGGAGAAAAAGTGGAGAAAAAAATGGATAAAAAGTGGAAAAAAAAGTGGAGAAAAAGTGGAGAAAAAAGTGGAGAAAAAGTGGAGAAAAAGTGGAGAAAAAAATGGATAAAAAGTGGAGAAAAAGTGGAGAAAAAGTGGAGAAAAAAGTGGAGAAAAAGTGGAGAAAAAGTGCAGAAAAAGTGGAGAAAAAGTGGAGAATAAATGGATAAAAAGTGGAGAAAAAGTGGAGAAAAAGTGGAGACAAAGTGGAGAAAAAGTGGATAAAAAGTGGAGAAAAAGTGGAGAAAAAAGTGGAGAAAAAAGTGGAGAAAAAATGTAGAAAAAGTGGAGACAAAGTGGAGAAAAAGTGGCTAAAATGTGGAGAAAAAGTGGAGAAAAAAGTGGAGAAAAAAGTGGAGAAAAAGTGGAGAAAAAGTGGAGAAAAAAATGGAGAAAAAGTGGAGAAAAAGTGGAGAAAAAATGGAGAAAAAGTGGAGAAAAAGTGGAGAAAAAAATGGATAAAAAGAGGAGAAAAAGTGGAGAAAAAGTGGAGAAAAAGTGGAGAAAAAGTGGAGAAAAAGTGGAGAAAAAAGTGGAGAAAAAGTGGAGAAAAAGTGCAGAAAAAGTGGAGAAAAAGTGGAGAAAAAAATGGATAAAAAGTGGAGAAAAAGTGGAGAAAAAGTGGAGAAAAAAATGGATAAAAAGAGGAGAAAAAGTGGAGAAAAAGTGGAGAAAAAGTGGAGAAAAAGTGGAGAAAAAAATGGATAAAAAGTGGAGAAAAAGTGGAGAAAAAAATGGATAAAAAGTGGAGAAAAAGTGGAGAAAAAAATGTAGAAAAAGTGGAGAAAAAATGGAGAAAAAGTGGAGAAAAAAATGGATAAAAAGTGGAGAAAAAAAGTGGAGAAAAAAATGTAGAAAAAGTGGAGAAAAAATGGAGAAAAAGTGGAGAAAAAAATGGATAAAAAGTGGAGAAAAAGTGGAGAAAAAGTGGAGAAAAAGTGGAGAAAAAAATGGATAAAAAGAGGAGAAAAAGTGGAGAAAAAGTGGAGAAAAAAATGGATAAAAAGAGGAGAAAAAGTGGAGAAAAAGTGGAGAAAAAGTGGAGAAAAAGTGGAGAAAAAGTGGAGAAAAAAGTGGAGAAAAAGTGGAGAAAAAGTGGAGAAAAAAATGGATAAAAAGTGGAGAAAAAGTGGAGAAAAAAATGGATAAAAAGTGGAGAAAAAGTGGAGAAAAAATGTAGAAAAAGTGGAGAAAAAATGGAGAAAAAGTGGAGAAAAAAATGGATAAAAAGTGGAGAAAAAAAGTGGAGAAAAAAATGTAGAAAAAGTGGAGAAAAAATGGAGAAAAAGTGGAGAAAAAAATGGATAAAAAGTGGAGAAAAAGTGGAGAAAAAGTGGAGAAAAAAATGGATAAAAAGAGGAGAAAAAGTGGAGAAAAAGTGGAGAAAAAGTGGAGAAAAAGTGGAGAAAAAAGTGGAGAAAAAGTGGAGAAAAAGTGCAGAAAAAGTGGAGAAAAAGTGGAGAAAAAAATGGATAAAAAGTGGATAAAAAGTGGATAAAAAGTGGAGACAAAGTGGAGAAAAAGTGGATAAAAAGTGGAGAAAAAGTGGAGAAAAAAGTGGAGAAAAAAGTGGAGAAAAAATGTAGAAAAAGTGGAGACAAAGTGGAGAAAAAGTGGCTAAAATGTGGAGAAAAAGTGGAGAAAAAAGTGGAGAAAAAGTGGAGAAAAAGTGGAGAAAAAAATGGAGAAAAAGTGGAGAAAAAGTGGAGAAAAAATGGAGAAAAAGTGGAGAAAAAAATGGATAAAAAGTGGAGAAAAAGTGGAGAAAAAAAGTGGAGAAAAAGTGGAGAAAAAGTGGAGAAAAAAATGGAGAAAAAGTGGAGAAAAAGTGGAGAAAAAGTGGAGAAAAAATGGAGAAAAAGTGGAGAAAAAGTGGAGAAAAAGTGGAGAAAAAGTGGAGAAAAAAATGGATAAAAAGTGAATAAAAAGTGGAGAAAAAAAGTGGAGAAAAAAATGTAGAAAAAGTGGAGAAAAAGTGGAGAAAAAGTGGAGAAAAAAATGGAGAAAAAGTGGAAAAAAAATGGAGAAAAAAATGGATAAAAAGTGGAGAAAAAGTGGAGAGAAAAAGTGGAGAAAAAGTGGAGAGAAAAAATGGAGAAAAAGTGGAGAAAAGGTGGAGAAAAAATGGAGAAAAAAATGGAGAAAAAGTAGAGAAAAAGTGGAGAAAAAGTGGAGAAAAAGTGGAGAAAAAAATTGATAAAAAGTGGAGAAAAAGTGGAGAAAAAAAGTGGAGAAAAAAATGTAGAAAAAGTGGAGAAAAAAATGGAGAAAAAGTGGAGAAAAAAATGGATAAAAAGTGGAAAAAAAAGTGGAGAAAAAGTGGAGAAAAAAGTGGAGAAAAAGTGGAGAAAAATTGGAGAAAAAAATGGATAAAAAGTGGAGAAAAAGTGGAGAAAAAGTGGAGAAAAAAGTGGAGAAAAAGTGGAGAAAAAGTGCAGAAAAAGTGGAGAAAAAGTGGAGAAAAAAATGGATAAAAAGTGGAGAAAAAGTGGAGAAAAAGTGGAGACAAAGTGGAGAAAAAGTGGATAAAAAGTGGAGAAAAAGTGGAGAAAAAAGTGGAGAAAAAAGTGGAGAAAAAATGTAGAAAAAGTGGAGACAAAGTGGAGAAAAAGTGGCTAAAATGTGGAGAAAAAGTGGAGAAAAAAGTGGAGAAAAAAGTGGAGAAAAAGTGGAGAAAAAGTGGAGAAAAAAATGGAGAAAAAGTGGAGAAAAAGTGGAGAAAAAATGGAGAAAAAGTGGAGAAAAAAAAATGGATAAAAAGTGGAGAAAAAGTGGAGAAAAAAAGTGGAGAAAAAGTGGAGAAAAAGTGGAGAAAAAAATGGATAAAAAGTGGAGAAAAAGTGGAGAAAAAGTGGAGAAAAAATGGAGAAAAAGTGGAGAAAAAGTGGAGAAAAAGTGGAGAAAAAATGGAGGAAAAAATGGAGAAAAAAATGGATAAAAAGTGGAGAAAAAGTGGAGAAAAAGTGGAGAAAAAAATGGATAAAAAATGGAGAAAAAAGTGGAGAAAAAGTGGAGAAAAAAATGGATAAAAAGTGGAGAAAAAGTGGAGAAAAAAATGTAGAAAAAGTGGAGAAAAAATGGAGAAAAAGTGGAGAAAAAAATGGATAAAAGGTGGAGAAAAAAAGTGGAGAAAAAAATGTAGAAAAAGTGGAGAAAAAATGGAGAAAAAGTGGAGAAAAAAATGGATAAAAAGTGGAGAAAAAGTGGAGAAAAAGTGGAGAAAAAGTGGAGAAAAAGTGGAGAAAAAGTGGAGAAAAAAATGGATAAAAAGAGGAGAAAAAGTGGAGAAAAAGTGGAGAAAAAGTGGAGAAAAAGTGGAGAAAAAAATGGAGAAAAAGTGGAGAAAAAGTGGAGAAAAAGTGAAGAGAAAGTGGAGAAAAAATGGAGAAAAAAATGGAGAAAAAGTGGAGAAAAAGTGGAGAAAAAGTGCAGAAAAAGTGGAGAAAAAAATGGAGAAAAAAATGGAGAAAAAGATGGAAAAAAAGTGGAGAAAAAGTGGAGAGAAAGTGGAGAAAAGGTGGAGAAAAAGTGGAGAAAAAGTAAAGAAAAAATGGAGAAAAAGTGGAGCACCCTTTGGTGCCTTTCATGTAGCACTAAGGGGTGCTTAGCTTTGTATTTAGCCAAAAAAATGAAAAAAAAAAATGACGTAGGGTTCCCCCTAGTTTTGTAGCCAGCTAGGGTAAAGCAGACGGCTGCAGCCTGCAGACCACAGCTGGCAACCTCACCTTGGCTGGTAATCCAAAACTGAGGGCACCCCACGCTGTTATTTTAAATTAAATAAATAATTTTTAAAAAAAAACACGTAGGGGTCCCTCAAAATTGGATCACCAGCCAAGGTAAAGCAGACAGCTGGGGCCTGATATTCTCAGACTAGGGAGGTCCATGGTTATTGGACTCTCCCCAGCCTAAAAATAGCAGGTCGCAGCCGCCCCAGAAGTGGCACATCCATTAGATGCGCCAATCCTGGTGCTTCGCCCCAGCTCATCCCGCGCCCTGGTGCGGTGGCAAACGGGGTAATATATGGGGTTAATACCAGATGTGTAATGTCACCTGGCATCAAGCCCTGGGGTTGGTGAGGTCAGGCGTCTATCAGATACCCGACATCACCAACCCAGTCAGTAATAAAAAAAAATAGACGACAAACACATTTTTATTTGAAAAAACACTCCCCAATACATTCCCTCTTTAACCAATTTATTAGAATGAAAAACAAATCCAGGTCTGCTGTAATCCAAGGGGTTGCCATGACGATCCACACTGTCCCAGTCAATGAAGAGCAGAATGTTCCCCATTGGCTGGGAGAGCAGTGCAGTGACCTGAGCTAACATCAATGGGTCAGCCCAGGTCACTGCAGGGCATGACAAGTGCTGCTGTCAGCGAGGTACATTACCTGCGCTGATCTCCAGCACACTGACAGCCCCTGTCACTGAGTTCAATGACCGCCGCCTTCACAGCCAAATATCGCGAGAGGCCCGTGACGTCACCGCTAGTCAGTCTCGGGTCGGAAGCGAGAGGTGATGTGACAAGCGGCGGCCATGGAGGACAGTGACAGTGCTGAGGTCGGGATGGCGGGACTTCATCACCGCAGGTAAGCCGAGCGGGACCGTGTGTGTGTGTGTGTGTGTGTGTGTGTGTGTGTATGTATGTGTACATGCCGCGGGCAGGAGGGGGTGGAGCGAGCTGAGCGGGGAAGTGTGGGCTTCCTGCACGTAACTAAGATAAACATCGGGTTACTAACCAAAGCGCTTTGCTTGGATACCCGATGTTTATCTTGGTTACCAGCTTGTGGCAGGCTGCCAGCAATGGCTCCTGCACACTGTAGCTGTAAAAAGCCCTGCTTTTTGCTGCTAGAACCGTTCTCGAACGTATCTAGAACTATCGAGCTTTTGCAAAAAGCTCGAGTTCTAGTTCGATCTCGAACAGCCCCCAAAATCACTCGAGCCTAGAACTGGAGAAGCTCGAACCACGAACCGCGCTCAACTCTACTCCTGACGAAGATACCATTTTTGAAACATATGTTGAGGTTACCAGACGTTGTGGAAGCACTCCTTTTGTAAGTAAAGCAGTCTTTTTCCTTGGATACCTGCTATCTATATGCTCAGAATACAACATATTGCTATTATCACTGTACACTTTGCACAATGCATGTTTGCACATTTATAGCTGATAAAAATTTATAGCTGATAAAAATGTATTGTATTGTATACTCTTTAATCTTCACACAGTCTTTGAGTGTAGCTTCATATATTAGCTGTTTGTAGCATGTATAGCACATGACTGCACATTTGTAGTTGATAACATTCATAGGTACAAAATTGCATTCTATCCAATTTGTACACATCTGTGTAGACTGCAACTACATATATATATAAATATAATCTTAACATTATAATGTATATGCTTATGCTGTGACTAGATCACGCTAATAATAATGAGATTTATTTATATTAAATAACTCACTACTGTTCTGGTACTAGCAGCTTTTGCATTTGAATTTTATATTGTCTATTTCTATGTTGTATGTTAACTAATTATTTGCTCAATAAAGTAAACACTTTTTAGCCAAATACTTTGAGAATTTCTTGTTTGTGATCTATCTATATCTGTCTTTCTGTCTCTCTCTATCTCTGTGACTGTCTGTGTCTCTCTCTGTTTCTGTCTGTCTCTCTTTATCTCTGTGTCTTTCTGTTTCTTTCCCTGTCTGTCTCTTTCCCTGTCTGTCTCTGTCTCTATCCTTGTCTCTGTCTCTTTCCTTGTCTCTTTCTCTTTCCCTGTCTGTCTGTCTCTCGCTATCCATCTCCCCACCGACATCATATTACCTCACATAAAAGCTTCTTATACTAAGAATGTCCTTTGTTGTCTATAGCAACAAATCACAGCTCCTATTAATGCCCCGTAGCTCCCAGCTCCATTGACTTTAATGGAGGTATGTTTTTTTGGAGAGTAACTGTAAAGCGGGGGGTTAAATTTTCCCATCAAAACATAGTCTATGACGGTCCCTGAGTTACATGAGGCATGTGTGCAAAATGTTGTGATAGTAAATGTGACAGTGCAGATTCCTTTAGCGGACATACACAAATATACATACATACATACACACATACACAAACACACACACACACACACGCACACAAATACATACACTCAGCTTTATATATTAGATTTCCTCCTGTGCCTTTATTTGTCTTCCATTTGTGGTTGTTTGTAGGGTGAGTTTCAGTTCTTCCCCCTGTCTGTCTTTTGAGGAGGGGGGCTATTAGGGTATCCTCTGCGTACCCCAGGGTGGAAGGGACTCAGGTGGGAGGGGATTTAGTTCATGGTCTGAATTGGATATAGGGACATGCTGGGGGCCCAGACCTCACTACCCTTAAGTGTACCTCTGGGTTTAGAAAAAGCGTAGGGATCGCAGTCTCAGGGTCAGTTCAGGTCTCCCACGCTAGCTTAGCCAACCCATGACAAATGGTTCATGGTAAAAATATTTAAATTAGCTGCCCTCCAAAAGGAATAAAACCATAGTGTCCCCGATTGGAGCTTAGCTACTCTGATAGTCAATATCCAACACATAAAGCACTTGAAACTTGACTGTAAGTAACCTGAAAATTTTATTCTTTCAGTCCTCCACAATGCTGTGATATCAGGGGTCTTGTGCAAATTTCTACCTGCCAGCCACTGACATTTGTAACAGGTTTCTTCATGGTCATCTCACTAAAGCCGTATTTGTGCAATCTCGTCTTGTAGATTTATGCCTTGAGCACTGGTTAACGCTCAACAAATCTCAGGTGTTCTGTAAATGACTTAATATGTGACAAAAGACAATTGGCTGTTCTGTGCATTGTTAGATGACAACATAAAAAGTGTTAAAGAAGGGTGAATATTATATTTTATTTTACATTTTATTTTGACAATTTTTCAAATGAATTAAAAATTATATATAAAGATAAAGATACAATAAGATAGAATGACAAAAATCAAATCTAAAGTTAAACTTCAAAACATTTAACAGTAAAGTAACAAATTAGAAAATCAAAAGTATAAAGTGCTGACTAAAAATCCTAACAGAACATTGGTGAATTTTAATAAAATATAGTTTTAAAATATATATATATATATATATATATATATATATATATATATATATATATATATATATATATATATATATATGAGACTACAAAAGTCAGAGAGGTATCAGGACAGATCTAAGATCAAAAACTTATATCTGACAAGATTGAAATGTGACAAATCTATGACTGCACTATTGTATACGCTTACTTCCCAACTGCAACTGACCCGCTATGCACTTTCCCTTATTTCCACGGATTCCACCTCCAATGAACACATGACACCTGCTTGGATAAATTGGTCAAATCGTCCCTTTATTACACCAACATAATAGTAAATAAATAAAATAATTTTCTTTAAAGCAAGGAGGGTTCTTGCAGCTCCAAAAATCTGGCGGACATTCCCGTACTGTTAGTAGTAAACCATTCGGCGTTGCCCCCGGCCGCAACCACAGGTTCGAGGACACCTCTTACCAGAAAACCTTTTCCCTAACATTGAGTCCCAGGGAACCCCACCCCGGAGAGCCCCAAAGTCTGCCAGATAATTACCATTCCAAAGGAAAAGGAGTGGGGTTACCATCCACCTGATGTACAACTCCCACCACCACTTTACCACCAACTCCAAGAATCCACCTCACTACATCTCACCGAAATGACCCCGAACACTTTGTTAAAATGCAAAACCATCTCCTAACAACACACGCCTCCAACGCAACACACGGTGGGAGAGTGGGACTATTTCTGCTGGCCTAACCTAATGCGCCGTTCTGGTAGTTCCCATCCCTCCTTCCTGATCCTATATAGCCAATGCAAACTTAATCACCCCCCTAACACTTTTTCCAGCCCCCCCCCCCCTTTGTTAAAATGCAAAACCGTCCCCGAATAACTCACACCTCCAACTCAATACACAGTGGGAGGGCAGGACCTTTTCTTCTGGTCTAACATGCCATCTTGGTAGTGCCTACACCCCCTTCCTGATCCTATATACTCGATGATGCAAACTTAACCACCCCACTCACACTTTTTCCAGCCCCTCTTTGTTAAATTGTAAAACCATCTCCTAACAACCCACATCTCCAACTCAACACATACCTTTTCTCCTGGCCTAGGGCGCCATTTCGGTAGTCCCCACTTCCCCTTTTTGATCCTATATACCTGATGCAAACTTAACCACCCCTTAACACATTTTTCAGCCCCTCTAAACTTTTGACCCCCCCCCATAGTCCACACTTTCTTTTTCTCCTACCAAGTTAACCCCTCATTACCCTACAAAGTGAGTCATGGGTCACTTTGCCCATGGCTCTGCTGTGGGCTCCTTTGAACCTGGAAATTAGATTTGCAGAGAATCCTTTATTATGCTTTTGGGTCTGAAGAGACCACAGAACATGATAAATATAAGATGTATGAAAAAAAATATTGGAAAAAAAACAAAAAGCTGAAATAAAAACTTAAAGCTGACTCACCCCAGGGCTTTGGGGTACTCGGTTTCGGGCCTTGTATTCACTGGGACATATCACAGGTGGCTGTTGCCCGGTTATGTGACCCTTGGGGTCGGTTAAAAAGGGAATTTTATACAAGGAAAAAATAAAAATAAAGTGTTTTTCGTGATGCCACTTGCGGTATGCGGCTATATGGAATAATCCGCCGCTGCAAAGTCTCTCTCTGCTGGGGCTGATGGTATTGGGCAGCTTGGATAGTATTGTTCTCCGCAAGTAGAGCTAGGCCCCAGGGGAGGATGATGGTGGTTGTAGTGTGGTGATGTAGACGTGTAGGAAGAATTCAGACAACACAGGGGCTGTGGTTTAACTTGTGCTTTACTCACTGGTTTGGAGTAGCTGAAACCCGGCTGGTGCTGGTCTCTGCCAATACGGTATTCCCTTTGTTCCAGTGTCGGTGTAGTGACCTGATGAGCTTTTACTTCCTTGCACCCGTCTGTAGTTGATGGATCCCCGTGGCCTGGAGTGTTTTGGGAGTCCCTTCCTGTTGTCACTGTCTTGGCCCGTATGGCAGGCAGCTTGAACCTCTCTTGGGTCGGACCTCTGTCCCCATTCCCAGGTTCCCTCTTTGCTGCTGTGCCCCTAATTTCGATCAGGTCCTTGATGGTCTCCTCACTGGGCAGGTGTTTCTCAGGTGAGCTTGTAGCGTTCTCCTGAACTAGGGCCCTGTGCCACGCCGGTGCTCAGTCCCGTGAGTACTGATACGTACTCTCCCAGTGACTGTACTCCTTTTACTCAGTCTGTCTGTGTATTGACTTCTGACTTAACAACTTGCTCACTTCAGTGTCACCCACTTTCTGTCTCTCAAGTTGTCCGTCTCCCATCACTCCACTGACTAGCCCCTCCTCCTCCCAGGTTTCTAACTAGGGGATTGGATGAGTCCCGACCAATAGGTGGCCATCCATCAGTTCCAGCTCTAGCTTGTCACCCAGTCTGGGGATAAGGGCGTGTATGTGTGTGTTTGTGGTGTTTACCAGCAGTGGTCTTCCAGGAATCCAGGGTTAGATGTAATACCCTGTGGCACCTGACACTCAGGGGCGCCACAAAGACATCTTTTACACAAGGCTAGGACTTCCAGCAGCTACTAGGCCGAAATCCCCAGTTTAGTCGAGGCTGGACGTCCTAACCACAAGGGCATCTCATAAGATTACGGCTCACATCTTGAGTCAGTAGGACTTTGAAATACGGAGACAATAAAAAAAAACAACCTTTATATTGTGTGGACCATCATTGGAGGTATCGAAACCCGGTTATTTCCTCTTTACCATATATCATATACAGGGATAATTAAAGAATGACTGTACAATATGGAAAATTATAAAACAGAAGGGCAAAGTCTCTGCAGATAATGAGAATGACACATTTCAAGTGACAAATAATCAACATTACCAAGAAGTCACAAGAAAAGTAACAGAAGCTGCCACATAACTTTAACATGGAGACAAGGTATTTTACTGATGGAAGCAGAATATATATACAAAGTACTGAACGTGGAGTCCTCATGTGCCCCAGTAAAAATGATCAGCATGCAGCCATACCAGTATGAGATTTGTTATATGTTCCCAGTCCAGAATGAAGACTATGATCAATGAAATGAGTGACGAGTGTGCTACACTGAACGGAGAGAGTGTGATAGCCAAGGTCACAGAGGAGAAGCATTTATATACTCTCAACACCGTGAAGGAACAGGTGAGACTTTACACACGTGGGCACAATGGCTGCATCCACATGTGACTTTTGGGTCTCAGATACCAGGCAGCATGAAGGAACTGTAAAATTGAAACCTGGCAAACAATTTTATAGTGTACACATGGCTAAATATTATGAAATGTGACTGCTATATTAAAGAGATTCTGTAACCAGGTTTTTGCCACCTAATCTGAGAGCAGCATAATGTAGGGGCAGAGACCCTGATTCCAATGATGAGTCACTTACTGGGCTGCTTAGTGTAGTTTTGATAAAATCACAGTTTAATCAGCAGTAGATTATCATTACAGGACTACTTGACGTGCTGCAGGTAGTCCAGCATATTCATCAGCTGTATAACTGCTAGATCTGCAGCTGAGAAAACATTGATTTTTTTGAACAGCTCAGTAAGTGACACATCGTTGGAATCAGGGTCTCTGTCTCTACATTATGCTGCACTCAGATAAAGGAGCAAAAACCTGGGAACAGATTCCCTTTAAAGTCGAGGGCATAAGGGTTTCACTTCCTAAAGGAAATCGAATTACAGCTTCACTGCCGCTTGGCTTAGAGGAAGTCTGTCAGCAGTTTTTTTGCTATGTTATCTAAAGACAGCATGCTGTGTGGGTTAAAATACAAATTTCAGCAATGCCACTCTTATCAAGGTCCATGCTCTTCTTTACCTGCAATGTGTGCTTTATCTTCAGGAAGTTATCATTGCTGGACTAGGTTAGCTAGAGATCAGCTAGTCTGGCATGCTACTGCTGTGATTATCACCTTACTGGCTTTTAAAAATATTCTGTCACCAGGTTTTTGCCACCTAATCTGAAAGCAGCAGAATGTAGGGGCAGAGATCCTGATTCCTGCAATGTAGCAACTACTGGGCTGCTTAAAGGGAACCAGCAAGCAGGATTTTCCTATATAAAGTAAAGCCAGTGCTATACTGGTGCTAGGATGCTGAATGTAAGCATAGCGTTTGTTTTAAGATTGGATGTTTTATTTCAGAAATACAGTATGTGCAAGTAAAGTTCCAGCAATGCACTGCTATTTGTTTGACAGGTGCAACAGGAAGGGAATACGTGGGTCAGGTCTTGCTATCTATTCATGCCCCTGTCTGTCTGCCTGCACTGGAATTAATGTCTATGACAGCGACAGGGGGAGGAAGGCCAGGCAGACAGACAGGGGCAGGAGTAGATAGCAAGACCCGACCCACATGTTCCTGCCCCTGATGCACCTGTCAATCAAATAATAGTGAATTGCTGGAACTTTACTTGCACATATTTTTTAAATAAAACATACACTCTCTGAACTAAAGATATGCTTAAATCCAGCCTCCTAGTGCCAGTATAGCACTGGCTTTACTGTATACTGTATATGAAAATCCTGCTGGTTGGTGGTGTTTTTCAGCTACAGGGACAGGACAACTGGTTGCAATTGAAGGAACGATGAATGCGGCCAAGTACAGAGATATCCTGGAAGAAAACCTCTTCCAGAGTGCTCTGGACCTCAGACTTTGCCGAAGGTTCACCTTCCAACAAGACAATGACCCTAAGCACACAGCTAAAATAACAAAGGAGTGGCTTCAGAACAACTCTGTGACCATTCTTGACTGGCCCAGCCAGAGCCCTGACCTAAACCCAACTGAGCATCTCTGGAGAGAACTGAAAATGGCGTCCACCAACGTTCACCAATCAACCTGACTGAACTGGAGAGGATCTGCAAGGAAGAATGGCAGAGGGTCCCCAAATCCAGGTGTGAAAAACGTGTTACATCATTCCCAAGAAGACCCATGGCTGTACTAGCTCAAAAGGTGCTTCTACTCAATACTGAGCAAAGGGTCTGAATACTTATGACCATGCGATATTTCAGGTTTTCTTGGTTAATAAATTTGCAAAAATGTCTACATTTCTGTTTTATTTCTGTCAAGATGGGAACAGAATGTAGATTAACGAGAAAAAAATGAACTTTTTTGAATTTACCAAATGGCTGCAATGAAACAAAGAGTGAAAAATGTAAAGGGGTCTGAATACTTTCCGTGCCCACTGTATGGAGGTTTTTATATTCTCCTTTTTAATACCTTGTCAACCCTGCTTCCACTGTTCTGGGTGTCAGTCCTTTATTTATTGGTTCAATTTGTGTTTCTCAATAACAGTCTGCATACATGTTACCATTCCTCCAGTACAAGAATCTACGGAAGCCAGCTGAGGTCAAAAGGCTGGTATTTTCCAAACAGTAATTTTACACTCCCATGTACCTGAATGAATCCTGCAGTTTTTCCTTTCCCGCTTTTACAATTTAGGCTGAACAGCAATCAATAAAATACGAACTGTGTGGACTCTTGTAAAACAGTTCTCCCCTTCAATTTATTACCATACTTACAAAACACACAATTTAAACTAGTATTTCAGTTTAAAATCATCGCTAGAAACATGGCATTCACCTGACCAGTTCACACCTAGCTCTCTCAATGGCTTTGCTATTAGGGCATAATAAAAAAAGATCTGTTCCTTTGAAAAGTCTTAGGCGGGCTTTGCACGCTGCGACATCGGTAACAATGTGTTACCGATGCTGCAGCGATAGTCCCGCCCCCGTCGCACGTTCGATATATAGTGAAAGCTGCCGTAGCGATTGTTATCGCTACGGCAGCTTTACACGCACATACCTGCCGTGCGACGTCCCTCTGGCCGGCGACCCGCCTCCTTCCTTAGGGGGCGGGTCGTGCGGCGTCACAGTGACGTCACACGGCAGGCGGCCAATTGAAGTGGAGGGGCGGAGATGAGCAGGATGTAAACATCCCGCCCACCTCCGTCCTTCTCATTGCAGCCGGGAGGCAGGTAAGGTGAAGTTCCTCGCTCCTGCGGCTTCATACACAGCGATGTGTGCGGCCGCAGGAACGAGGAACTACATCGTACCTGTCGCTCCCCCGGCATTATGGAAATGTCGGAGGCTGCAGCGATGATACGATGACGACGATTTTGCGCTCGTTCATCGTATCATCTAGGATTTACACACTACGACATCGCAAGTGACGCCGGATGTGCGTCACTTTCGATTTTACCCCACCGACATCGCACCTGCGATGTCGTAGTATGCAAAGCCCGCCTTAGAGGTACTTTGCACGTTGCGACATCGCTAGCATCGGCTAGCAATGCCGAGCACGATAGTACCCGCCCCCGTCGCACATGCGATATCTTGTGATAGCTGCCGTAGCGAACATTATCGCTATGGCAGCTTCACACGCACTTACCTGCCCTGCAACGTCGCTGTTCCTAAGGGGGCGGGTCGTGCGGCGTCACAGCGACGTCACACGGCAGGCGGCCAATAGAAGCGGATGGGCGGAGATGAGCGGGACGTAAACATCCCGTCCACCTCCTTCCTTCCGCATAGCCGGTGGAGGCAGGTAAGGAGATGTTCCTCGCTCCTGCAGTGTCACACACAGCGATGTGTGCTGCCGCAGGAACGAGGAACAACATCGTATCTCCTATTGGTGCGACATTATGAAAATGACCGACGCTACACAGATCACTGATTTTCGACACTTTTGCGATCGTTTATCGGCGCATCTAGGCTTTACACGTTGCGACGTCGTTACCGGCGCTGGATGTGCGTCACTTTCAATATGACCCCGACGATATCGCAGTAGTGATGTCGCAGCGTGCAAAGAACCCCTTAAAATTAGGTAAGTAGAATCTCAGAATAACAACAATACATGACATATTACATCATCATTTTTTATTTAACAAATATTAGGCCAAAATATAGAAGGTGGGTGAGTAGCAGTGATATATTGCTAATCAAATTGCCATGATTCACTTATTTCTCAACTCTATGCAGAGCCATTGTGTTCTAGGTGTTTCCTTGCCTGTATTCTCTGGGTTCAGGCTCGGTGGGAGGGGTCTATTTGGTTGTTCCTCATTCTGGGTAATCGCTCTGCCTTTTCTTGGAGATAATTCACCCAGTAATAGTTCCTGCTCTACAGTGTACGCTTCTGGTTTTGGTGAGTTGTTCTGATCTTGTACCGTTAACTTGCGCCCCATTCCCTGACCTCCATCCCTCCCCATCTCCCTGACCCATAACCTGTTGGTTGACTCCAGCCCCCTTTCTCCTCTGTACCTTTGTGTGCCGCCCCCGTGGAAGCAGCCGAGCTGCTCAGATCCGGGTTCGCTGTGGCTTGAGGGTCTCTGGACCCTGGGGTCGTTCGGCCACTCAAATGAAAAGGGAATATTTACAGGGGAGTTGATGTATAGTTTGTGACACCACCCGTGGTGTACGGTAGTTTGGCTAGTACCGCCACTGCCGTTGGGAGTACCCAGGGTGATGAAGTGAGGCAGCAAGGTGTCGTAGCCCTCCACTGGTAGGGGGATACCCCGGGACTCAGTGTAGGGGTGCCGTGGGGTGCAGGTGTCACTCTCATACTCACTCAGTTCATAACCAGACACTGTAAACCAAGTCTCTGGGTACCGCTGCCGCTGAGGGGAGCTCGTCCGGGTCCCGTCCCCTATAGTGTTGCCTGGTGATCCGTGACCTGCTTCCTGACACTAATTTTAACTTCAACTTGGTGGCCCAGTAGTATGAAACTGGCCGGGCCTCGCTCCCCACTATGGCTAAGTGTGGGAGCTTGCTCTCAGGGCTCATGCTTGGGATTTTCTGGACCGTTTTGAATTGGAAAGTCCTATCCGCCTCGTTGCGCTAATGCCCCGATTCTGGAGCAAGTGGGAACAGATCATAAAGACTCCATTCTTCTCAGGTAAATTGTCGGGTTGCCTGAAGCTACTCCCCGACCTAGGGTCTGTTTACCCCGTCGTACATTTGGTCCCAGACCGGTGATAGTGCTAGGCTGCCGGCTGTCCTCCTCAACAGGTCCAGGCCCCTTCCCACAATCCCCTGCGATTGTGAGATCGACTCCTCTAGGCCAAGGCCACCGTCTGCAATCTAGACAATTTCTTCAGGAGCCACCGCTCACGACTTTCTCCGAGCTCCTCACAGCTCAAGGGCTACTTCCCAAATCTCCCTCAACTCACAGACTGACTACACTCCTCACCTTCTCTCCCTGACTCCCCCAAGTGGGCGACCCTATTCCACTCAAGCCATCCACTGGTGTGCCTGGTGGGTGTGCTGCAGGGTAAATCTAGGATTTGATTTGCTGTTGGAGTCAACACTCTTTAGATAGGGATCCAGAACCAAGAGGGAGGTGGATACTGCACGAAAGGGCAGCTTGTGCAGTACCCTGTGGAGACCTGATAGTCCAGGGGTATCACATTTGTGTCCTCTGGGCCTCCAACTCTGGCTTGTTCTCTGACCACGGCTCTGCTCCCCTTCTGTACCTGATGCTACTTCCTGGCTTACCAACCACCGGCTTGCACGTGACCTTGACTTCTCTTGCTTCTTTGTACTGATGTGACCTACCAGCTTCTGACGCTTGGCTTGATCGACTGCTCTGCAGACCTTCCCCGCCTTGGTACAAGTGACCCCTAGTGGGCAAGCGCCTCACTATACATAGGAACTCTACACCATTCCAGTTTACCTGCACCCCATGGTGGGGAACATTACAAATACGCTTGATCAATTAATAAACCGCAAATGTTTGCATTTCTATAAAAGCAGAAGTTTGAGCAGTTTGCTGGTCTGGAGCATTTACAGTTAGGTCCAGAAATATTTGGACAGTGACACAATTTTCGCGAGTTGGGCTCTGCATGCCACCACATTGGATTTGAAATGAAACCTCTACAACAGAATTAAAGTGCAGATTGTAACGTTTAATTTGAAGGTTTGAACAAAAATATCTGATAGAAATTGTAGGAATTGTACACATTTCTTTACAAACACTCCACATTTTAGGAGGTCAAAAGTAATTGGACAAATAAACCAAACCCAAACAAAATATTTTTATTTTCAATATTTTGTTGCAAATCCTTTGGAGGCAATCACTGCCTTAAGTCTGGAACCCATGGACATCACCAAACGCTGGGTTTCCTACTTCTTAATGCTTTGCCAGGCCTTTACAGCCGCAGCCTTCAGGTCTTGCTTGTTTGTGGGTCTTTCCGTCTTAAGTCTGGATTTGAGCAAGTGAAATGCATGCTCAATTGGGTTAAGATCTGGTGATTGACTTGGCCATTGCAGAATGTTCCACTTTTTTGCACTCATGAACTCCTGGGTAGCTTTGGCTGTATGCTTGGGGTCATTGTCCATCTGTACTATGAAGCGCCGTCCGATCAACTTTGCGGCATTTGGCTGAATCTGGGCTGAAAGTATATCCCGGTACACTTCAGAATTCATCCAGCTACTCTTGTCTGCTGTTATGTAATCAATAACACAAGTGACCCAGTGCCATTGAAAGCCATGCATGCCCATGCCATCACGTTGCCTCCACCATGTTTTACAGAGGATGTGGTGTGCCTTGGATCATGTGCCGTTCCCTTTCTTCTCCAAACTTTTTTCTTCCCATCATTCTGGTACAGGTTGATCTTTGTCTCATCTGTCCATAGAATACTTTTCCAGAACTGAGCTGGCTTCTTGAGGTGTTTTTCAGCAAATTTAACTCTGGCCTGTCTATTTTTGGAATTGATGAATGGTTTGCATCTAGATGTGAACCCTTTGTAGTTACTTTCATGGAGTCTTCTCTTTACTGTTGACTTAGAGACAGATACACCTACTTCACTGAGAGTGTTCTGGACTTCAGTTGATGTTGTGAACGGGTTCTTCTTCACCAAAGAAAGTATGCGGCGATCATCCACCACTGTTGTCATCCGTGGACGCCCAGGCCTTTTTGCGTTCCCAAGCTCACCAGTTAATTCCTTTTTTCTCAGAATGTACCCGACTGTTGATTTTGCTACTCCAAGCATGTCTGCTATCTCTCTGATGGATTTTTTCTTTTTTTTCAGCCTCAGGATGTTCTGCTTCACCTCAATTGAGAGTTCCTTAGATCGCATGTTGTCTGGTCACAGCAATAGCTTCCAAATGCAAAACCACACACCTGTAATCAACCCCAGACCTTTTAACTACTTCATTGATTACAGGTTAACGAGGGAGACGACTACAGAGTTAATTGCAGCCCTTAGAGTCCCTTGTCCAATTACTTTTGGTCCCTTGAAAAAGAGGAGGCTATGCATTACAGAGCTATGATTCCTAAACCCTTTCTCCGATTTGGATGTGAAAACTCTCATATTGCAGCTGGGAGTGTGCACTTTCAGCCCATATTATATATATAATTGTATTTCTGAACATGTTTTTGTAAACAGCTAAAATAACAAAACTTGTGTCACTGTCCAAATATTTCTGGACCTAACTGTAAGTGTAAGTTGAGACAATGCTAAAAAATAAAGTAATCATAAATGATTTTAGTCACAGCTAAAATGAAAAAGAAGCAGCAGCCAGCACAGCCAAAAGATGAATTCAAGCACTTCTTAACTTATAATAAATGGAAACACTAAAGGGCCATTTACACGCTGCGACATCGCTAACGATATATCGTCGGGGTCACGCTGTTTGTGACGCACATCTGGCATCGTTAGCGACATCACAGCGTGTGACAGGCAGGAGCGACCTAAAACGATCGCAAAAGAGGCAAAAATAGTTGGTCTGTGAGACGTCGTTCATTTACTAAAAATCGTATGTCTGGTCAGTAGCGAGGTTGTTCCTCATTCCTGCGGCATCGCACATCGCTATGTGTGACACCGCAGGAGCGACGAACATCTCCTTACCTCCGTCCACCGGCAATGAGGAAAGAAGGAGGTGAGCGGCATGTTCCGGCTGCTCATCTCCTCCCCTCCTCTGCTATTGGGCGGCCGCTTAGTGACGTCGCTGTGACGCCGAACGCACCTCCCCCTTAAAGGAGAGATTGTTCAGTGTCTCCAGCGACATCACTAAGCAGGTATGTGCGTGTGACGCTGCTGTAACTGTAAGGGGTGGACGGACCCCTAGAACGAAGAAGCAGTTTCCCCCCTGAAGATGCCCCACGCTGGGGTAGCCGGAGATGTTGATATGATGTTATCTGTGTTTGTAGCAGTAACTGGTGTCCCCACTAGGTGTCAGGGTTGGAACAGTGGTCCCCATGGGAACAGTGATAGGGAAGAAAGGGGCAGGACAGCCTAGGGGTAGGGTTAGAGGACTCTGTAGCAGAGTGAGAGTAGGAGCAGTGAGAGAGTCTGTTGGTGCTGAGAGAAGAAGCAACGGGGCAGAGTGTGGGAGCGACCGTGGCAGATAGCCAAAGAGAGAAAGAGAAAAAGTGCCTTGATCAAGAACCAGCAGTGTACGGGTAAGACCCGCAGAAGCATAGACAGAGAAGCAGAAGTTTATGGGCAAAGCCTGTAGTAGCCGGAGTACGAGCATAGTTGAAGAAACGAGAGTAGCCGGGTAACGCCCGCTGAAGAGAAACAGGAGTAGTCCCCCGGCAGGAATTGTGATTTGGAAGCTGCAAGATTTGTGTACCGAAACTGTATAGAAGTTATGTGCAATAAAATGCCTTTTGGTTCACCAGATGCCTGTCTGCGGTGTTTACCTGAGTCTGGCGAAATGCCCACACCATCCACACTCTGCCCCACAAGTGGAACCCATGCTTTAATAGTGACGGCTGGGCCGGGGGTCAGTCTGATGCATAAAGCGGCCATTACAGCAACCCCCCAGGCACCCCCGGCACACCGTTACAAGTGGCGCTGCGAGCAGGGTGAAGCCTGTCTGAGAGGAACCCCGATTCAAGAATGTGAGGAAGACCAAGTAGTGCCTAAGGCGTTAGACTGGTCACAAGATGGCGGTAAGATGGCCGCCCCCCTCATAGACTCGGTGGAGGCGCGGAAGATTGGCGCCAAACACAAAACACTGAGCTGGCCGGCGAAGAAGAAGAAGTGCAGAGTGCACCGCCCAAAGAGGGGAGGTACTTGCCCCAAGATGCTGCAGAAGACTAGAGACGTGGGCGGCGTTGCAGGAAAGAAGAGGCGTCGCCTATGCTGGGTCGACCTGGTGAGTGAGGCCAGGGGTGGAGTGTATGCAAGAGCGGGAAAAGAAGGTCCGCCTCCACCTTTCTCGGCGCCATTACAGCTAGAGCAACAGGAGACGCCAACTCAACGGCCTGCACTAAGCAACATGGAGACACAGGCAGGCGTGCTGGTGACAACTGGCCTAGGAAGAGGACGCCCGAGGCGGAGTGTAGCAGAAGAGGCACCTACCATAACGTTACCGGCTGTGACCGGAGGACCGGAGAGGCCCGCCAAGGTCACGTGGGTCACCTCGTGGGATGCTGTCACCGGGGAGATGACCACAGAAGTCCGGGCTACCTACACAACCCAACTGACGCTGGGAAGCGGGACACTCGGAGCACCCCTTCAGAGTCCGGAGGCGGCTGCATCGGTCAAGGTAGGGCCTCCGCCCCCCATAGAAATACAGGCCCCGGGCTGGCAAAATACCACAAAGTTCGAGGAAGATGAGTGGGGGTTTTTCTGGGAGCCAGTGAAGCCGTCGCCCCTAACCCGGCGACAGTCCCCACCGCCTGAGATAGATCCGGTGCAAGAAAGGCTTCTGGCCGAGACCGTGGCAAGGGAAATGATGGCCGGGTCCCGCAGTGAAGAGTTTGACCGGCAGTGTAGCATTGGCACCGTGGTCAAGTTTAATCAGGCTGAAGGATACGGGTTTATAGAAGATAATGAGACCGGAGAGCACTTCTTTTATAACCGGGTCAATCTGGACACTGAGGGGTTACCCCAACGTCTCCATACCCTGTATCCGGGTGAGAAAGTAAAGTTTCGAAGAGAGGTGGGTTGCCGGGGCCTGTTCGCAGTGGGAGTGACCCGTATGTCCACTGTCCAGGAGGCCGCGCAGTGGCAGCAAGAGATAGAGTGGGAGGATTGTCAGTACCGGAGACGCACGCGGCAGAGACCGGTGATTGCTAATGTTTGTCGGCCAAGAAGCACTCCGGCGGCATCGCCAGAAACAGTTGCTGAACCGGTAGCCGAGCCGGCAGAAGGGGATCAGGCGAAGGAAGCACCGGCGATATTGGCGATTTGCCAGAGCATGGTGTCGCATCCGGTGGTCGTTGTTAGTAGCCCACAGCCGTCCCGTCCAGCTACCCCATCACCCCCGCCGGGGGCTGAGGGGCCAAACCCGGAGGCCGGGGAGTCAGAGCCGCAACCAAGGTACGAGCCTTGCCGGGAGGCTAAGGTAAAAGAGGGGAGGAATGTAAGGGGTGGACGGACCCCTAGAACGAAGAAGCAGTTTCCCCCCTGAAGATGCCCCACGCTGGGGTAGCCGGAGATGTTGATATGATGTTATCTGTGTTTGTAGCAGTAACTGGTGTCCCCACTAGGTGTCAGGGTTGGAACAGTGGTCCCCATGGGAACAGTGATAGGGAAGAAAGGGGCAGGACAGCCTAGGGGTAGGGTTAGAGGACTCTGTAGCAGAGTGAGAGTAGGAGTAGTGAGAGAGTCTGTTGGTGCTGAGAGAAGAAGCAACGGGGCAGAGTGTGGGAGCGACCGTGGCAGATAGCCAAAGAGAGAAAGAGAAAAAGTGCCTTGATCAAGAACCAGCAGTGTACGGGTAAGACCCACAGAAGCATAGACAGAGAAGGAGAAGTTTATGGGCAAAACCTGTAGTAGCCGGAGTACGAGCATAGTTGAAGAAACGAGAGTAGCCGGGTAACGCCCGCTGAAGAGAAACAGGAGTAGTCCCCCGGCAAGAATTGTGATTTGGAAGCTGCAAGATTTGTGTACCGAAACTGTATAGAAGTTATGTGCAATAAAATGCCTTTTGGTTCACCAGATGCCTGTCTGCGGTGTTTACCTGAGTCTGGCGAAATGCCCACACCATCCACACTCTGCCCCACAAGTGAAACCCATGCTTTAATAGTGACGGCTGGGCCGGGGGTCAATCTGATGCATAAAACGGCCATTACAGCAACCCCCCAGGCACCCTCGGCACACCGTTACATATCGATAATGTTCGCTACGGCAGCGATCACCACATATCACTGGAACGATGGGGGCAGGTGCTAACGCTCGCGACATCGCTAGCTATCACTAGCGAGGTCGCAGTGTGTAAAGCACCCTTTACTCCCTGGTGGGGAGAAAGAGACTTTTCACCCCCTCTTCCTCTAAGTGAAGCTTTTTTTCCACATCGAAAATTCACTCTACAAGCGACTGCTGCCTCCACAGAGTTGTAGAAATCCACATGGGTTGAACTCGATAAATTTAAGTCTACCTTGGGGGCTGCAGCCTATAGCCATATGCTTTATGATTGCTGGGTATCATAATGTGGGTGGACCCTATGCCAATTTGTTTATTTATTTATTGCTACACCAATATAGGGACACACAGTGTCTCTGATTTAAAGCAGTCAGACACGCTGTCACACAGGGTGGAGGTGCGTTTGACTACAACAAATCAGAGACGCGGGGACTGCTTTTGGGCGGGGAAAGCAGTGTATATGTGTAGCGCCCCATGGGGCAGGTGGTTAACCTACTCATCACCGTGCAGGTGCGGGTCGGGTCAGGAGATGTTACAGGTGGCCTTGCCCAGTTCCGTTGCCCTGAGGCATACAGTAAATGGTGGGGAAGCGGGGTGTTTGGGAAACATTTGTCGTGACGCCACCTGTGGTTTGCGGCCAGTAGTAGCCGCCGCTGCAGAATTCCTCGCCGGGGCAGGTGTTATGGCAGCCGGGATGGTCTCACTCCCCACAGGTGGAGCAGGCCCCAGGTGAATGATGGGGGCTTGTAATGGCCGTTGGCGCCTAAGCACTGGGTAGCGACGCTGGTAAGGATGAGTCAACACAGTCTCTGCGGGTTCAAGGTGTAGTTTGCTCACAGCTTCAGTCACCAGCCCAGTAGTACTGGTCACTGCCGTGATGGGCTCAGGTCGATCCTGGATCCGTAGGAGGTCAGAACCAGTGCGGTAGTCTGTGGGCCCTTCCTCACTGTGCTTTTAGTGCAGGTCCCTGTGGCTTGAAGCACTTAGAGTCCCTTCCATACTAGGTAGAGTACTGTTCCCTATGCCAGTAGCGTGGATCCCCTTGAGTCTGACCATAGTCGAGGCCCGGGAGTGGTGCCACTTGGCTCTAGAAACTTGGGTGGTCAAAGAAGCATAGAACCTCTCCGTCTGGCAGAATCTGATGATGCAACGTGGAATTACACCACCCTAGGGTGCTGGACCCTGAACTGTGCTGGTCCCAGGGGAACTGACATGGTATCCTCCTCGGCGACCATCAAACTCCTATGTCCCACAGGAGCTACCGGGAAAGACGTCCGCTCACTGTCACTCCTGCTGGAGAAATCTCTAAATTACTGTGTGTGTGACTCCTAACTCCCCCTGGTGGCTGCACCTCCCCCGCCCTGGTCCTAAGCTAGTGGATTGGGGCCCCAGTTGTGAGGACATCCTGTAAATGCCACACTAGGCGATCCCTTTGGTACCTGACCCTAGCCCAGTCCCCAGTGGGGAGGAGGGCAACCCGTGTATGTTTGTGGTGGTGTATGATAAAACCGGTACCGACCTTCTTCGGATCCATGATCAGTACTACACCCCAAATGGAGTGCAGTACCCTGTGGCGACCCGAGTCTGACGGGTGCCACATATGCATGAAAGAAAATGAGCGGCCCCGGAAGTAGCGTTACAGCAGCACTGGAGACTAGTAAGTATAATGCACCTGCTCCAATCCACCTATCCTTTTTACCACCATTTTAAAGCACCGGATTCTGGTCCCCATAGACTTATATGTGGACCGGTGTCCAGCCTGATATCTGGGATCAATCCTGGTCCGGAACCTTTTTTTTTTTTTTTTATATATATATATATATATATATATATATATATATACAAGGGTAAACCCGCCAATCCCGGGTATCTACAAGTCCACCCATCACTACTGTCATGCTATATATTCCAATTGGCAAACACGGTACAAAAAAAATAAAATAAAATAGCAAGCCAAAAAATGTTGGTTTTTCATCATACTGATGTAACGGGGTGCCAGGGGTGCCTCGGGGCTTGTAGTCGTGGCACCTTCTATCAGACTTACCCCTGGTCCCGCCGTCACTATAGGGACAGGAGATGTCTTGATGGGGCAGAGTGTGGTGGTGCAGATGTCGTCCGACGTATAAACACTCTCCAGGCATGATTTGGTGCAAATAAAAGACATTCTTTATTTTCCAAAACCGGCAGTTGCAGATGACTTCACGTTTTCCTTAGCTGGGGGGAAAGCCTGCCCTGACGTCTCCTCCAGTGGGGATGTGCCCGGCTACTCTGCTTCACCTGGCTCCCACTACGGCTACCCACAGACCGGACCCACACCGGTACTGCTTCGCTCTTTGAGGTTCCGCCCACTCCTGTTCTCTCCGGCTTCCCTATTCTTCCAGCTCCCACACTCTGCCCCGGCTCTGCTTTCTTTCTCCCGTCCCGGACACAACTGCCTTCTCACTCCCACTTTTTCTCCACATCTTTTTCTCTCCCTCCCCTTTAACTTGCCGGCTCCTCCTACCACTTATTTCTGTGAGACAGCCGTCCCACCCGGCCACTAGGGGGACCCACTAACACAATATAATAACAATAAAAACATTTTTATTAATAACACCGACATTCGGGTAAACTGTGCTTCCTGGTAAGGAGTCTGCCCACCCCTTACACACCTCCCCTCTTGAAGCCTAAGCCTCCCGGCAAGGCATAAATCTACAATTGCAGTTAAAACGGAACAAAGACATTTTAATAAAGCTATGAACTTTTTCACCTTAGTGCACCCGCAATAGGCACCCCAGTCCAGCGCCCGGAGTTCCTCCTGGAAGCTCCCGGTCTTAGTCGTGCCCGGAAGCCGTCGGCAGGCACTCCCGGTCTTAGTGGAGTTTCCGCCCGGAGGCTTTTGCAGCACTCCCGGTCTTAGATGTTAAACGGCAGGAACACAACTCAGCAAAATCTTCTTCTTAACGACGCGGAGGGAGCCCCTGGCTCAGTCCAGCAGCAGGCTCTCTCCGGGCTTAACAACTTGAACGGTTCCAAACTTCTTCCGGTTCAAAACAACGCCGGTGTCTAACAAAAACAGGCCCGCCATCTTCCGGTCTTGAAAAGTCACTTCGGAGGATAGGCACGTTGCCATTCGGCTCATTGGGCCTTCACGTACTCCGACAGGGACTGCCCGGGCAACCGGCGCAGCCTCCGGAAAGGCTCGTAATTGGCGGGTTGCTCCGCTGTTTCCGTCTCCGGCTTTGTTTCTTCTACCCCCGACGGGGGTGAGGGGGTCGCGGCACGGGACGGCTGGGGGCTGCCCATGACAATTACCGGATGCGTGGTTAGGTTTTGGTTAATAGCCAGCACCGCCGGGGTTCCCTTCTCCGGGTCAGCGATCGGTCCGGGCAGGACTTCCGGGGCTACGGCCAGTGTGCGTCTCGGGTGGGAGAGCTCGGCTAGTACCGGTCTTTGCTGCGACCGCCGCCGGTACTGGCATTCCTCCCACTCCAGTTCTTGCTGCCATTGAGCCGCCTCTTGCGTAGTAGGCATCCGGGTTACTCCGACTGCAAAGAGGCCTCGGCATCCCACCTCTCGCATAAACCGGACCTTTTCTCCCGGATATAACGTGTGCAAACGTTGCGGCAGGCCTTCAATGTCCAGGTTCACTCTGTTATAAAAGTAGTGGTCGCCGGTTTCCTCATCTTCAATAAAGCCATACCCCTCCTTCTGATTAAACTTTACCACTGTTCCTGTGGTACACTGCTGCTCGAACTCCGCACTCCGGGGACCAGCCATCATTTCCCGGGCCACGGTCTCGGCCAGCAGCCTCTCCCGTACCGGGTCCGGTTCTGGGGACGGGGACTTCCGTTGAGGCAGGGGTGATGGCTGTACTGGGTCCCAAAAGAAGCCCCAATTGTCCCTTTCCAGCTTCCGGGCATGTACTTCTTCCGGAGCCGGAACTGGAACGGGTGTCGCGGGTCCCACCGCGACTGGCGGGGGTGTCTCCAGGTACGGGGTTCCCAGGAGCCGGTTCCCTGCTGGCAGCTGAGCGGTGTACGTCGCTCGGACCTCGGTCGTGGTCTCTCCGGTTACCGCATCCCACGTCGTCACCCAGGTCACTTTTGTGGCCCGTCCCGGTCCTCCGGGTACAGCCGGCAAGTGAGAGGGAAATCCCTCCGCAGACGCAGCCGCAATCTGCTTCTGGTGGCTTCGGTCCAGACCAGGCACGACCACCGCAGCTTGTTGTCCCTCTGGGTTCTCCATCTTGCCTGTAGTACGAGTCACTAGTAAGGGCGTCAGGGTCGGTGGAGATGCTGGAGGAAGTGGAGGCGGGCTTACTTTTCCCGCTCTTGGGTATACTCCACCCCCAGTCTCACACATCAGGTCGACCCCTCCGCGGCGGTACTTCTTTTCCCTTGGAACACCGCCCCTTTCACATATCTTCATCTGTGCCCTGGGACCAGCACCTCCCCTCTTTGGGCGGAGTACTCCGAACTTCTTCTTCGGCACCGGCCAGCCCCAGGCTCTTCTTTTGGCGCCAATTTTTCGTGCGCTTTCCATGTCCTTGAAGACGACGGCCATCTTGCCGCCATCTTGTGCCCGGTCCAACGCCTTAGGCACTGCTTCTTCTTCCCACCAAGGGATCGGGACTCTTCTCCAATAATCCGGATCCTGTGCCCCAGGCACCACTTGGTCTCCGTCTTCTTGGGTCGGGACCCTTTGCATGTAATTCGCATCCTGCCGACTACGCCACATGTAACGGGGTGCCAGGGGTGCCTCGGGGCTTGTAGTCGTGGCACCTTCTATCAGGCTTACCCCTGGTCCCGACGTCACTATAGGGACAGGAGATGTCTTGATGGGGCAGAGTGTGGTGGTGCAGATGTCGTCCGACGTATAAACACTCTCCAGGCATGATTTGGTGCAAATAAAAGACATTCTTTATTTTCCAAAACCGGCAGTTGCAGATGACTTCACGTTTTCCTTAGCTGGGGGGAAAGCCTGCCCTGACGTCTCCTCCAGTGGGGATCTGCCCGGCTACTCTGCTTCACCTGGCTCCCACTACGGCTACCCACAGACCGGACTCACACCGGTACTGCTTCACTCTTTGAGGTTCCGCCCGCTCCGGTTCTCTCCGGCTTCCCTATTCTTCCAACTCCCACACTCTGCCCTGGCTCTGATTTCTTTCTCCCGTCCCGGACACAACTGCCTTCTCACTCCCACTTTTTTTCCACATCTTTTTCTCTCCCTGCCCTTTAACTTGCCGGCTCCTCCTACCACTTATTTCTGTGAGACAGCCGTCCCACCCAGCCACTAGGGGGACCCACTAACACAATATAATAACAATAAAAACATTTTTATTAATAACACCGACATTCGGGTAAACTGTGCTTCCTGGTAAGGAGTCTGCCCACCCCTTACACTGACACAAAAAAGTGAATAAAAAGAAATCAAAAAGTCTCATGTAAAAGAAAATTATATAAGTTAAAACAACAAATTGTCTACAAAAAAAAAGCCATAATACTGCTCAGTCAGAAAAAAAAAAATAAAAGTTACAGTTCTCAAAATTTGGCGATAGAAAAACAAATACATTTTAGCAAAATTTTATTTTTAGTGTGTAAAAGTAGTAAAGCACTAAAAATATATATAAATTTGTCATCGCTGTAATCGGACTGACCGGAAGAATAAATTGATCTGATTACTTTTACTGCAAGGTGAACTGCGCAAAAAAAAATCTCAAACTACTGAATTGCTGGGGTTTTTTTTCATTCTGCGTCTGAAAAATCTGAATAAAAAGCGATCAAAAATGTTCTATTTTCCAAAATAGTACAAAAACAATCTTCAACTTGTCATGCCAAAATTAAGCCCAGATAAATAAGCCAAAAATAAGGCAGATGGAGACACTTTGGACTCTATCTGGTCTCTGTTCCGGTGCTGTAGTATCATTTTGTGTGTCTTTTTATCGCCAAGGTGTGGACGATCACTGTTCTGTGTACCGTATATACTGGCGTATAAGACGACTTTTTACCCCCTTAAAATAATGGCTACAGTGGGGGGTCGTCTTATACGCCGGATATACATATCATACACTGTAAGGACCTCGGCAGCAATCTGCGGCGCCGTCACTTTAAGGCGCGCAGACATCCTGTTTTGAATTTCATCTGTGGGCGGAGCTACCGCCTTCTCAGTCCCACAGATGAAGGAGGCGAGCTTCTGTCCGGCGCTGTGTGGGCCCCCTCTCCACCGTGACCTAATCGGGTAAATGCCCTCCCCGCCTCCCCATTATGGGCCCCGGTGAGCTGCTTCTAACCCCCCCAGATGTATGCCCTGCCAATCCCCCCCCCGCCGATGCCGCGGGTGCTGTACCCGCCGAGCCGCGGGTGCAGGCCCCACAGAGCAGCAGAGTTGTGTGTATTTGTCTGTATGTAGCAGAGTTGTATGTGTTTGTCTGTATGTAGCAGAGTTGTATGTGTTTGTCTGTATGTAGCAGAGTTGTATGTGTTTGTCTGTATGTAGCAGAGTTGTATGTGTTTGTCTGTATGTAGCAGAGTTGTATGTGTTTGTCTGTATGTAGCAGAGTTGTATGTGTTTGTCTGTATGTAGCAGAGTTGTATGTGTTTGTCTGTATGTAGCAGAGTTGTATGTGTTTGTCTGTATGTAGCAGAGTTGTATGTGTTTGTCTGTATGTAGCAGAGTTGTGTGTGTTTGTCTGTATGTAGCAGAGTTGTGTGTGTTTGTCTGTATGTAGCAGAGTTGTATGTGTTTGTCTGTATGTAGCAGAGTTGTATGTGTTTGTCTGTATGTAGCAGAGTTGTATGTGTTTGTCTGTATGTAGCAGAGTTGTATGTGTTTGTCTGTATGTAGCAGAGTTGTATGTGTTTGTCTGTATGTAGCAGAGTTGTGTGTGTTTGTCTGTATGTAGTCTTATACAGTGAGTATATCCCAAATTCTATATTTTTAGGGCAGAAGTTGGGGGTCGTCTTATACGCCCAGTCGTCTTATACGCCGGCATATACGGTATGTCTAAAAAAGATGGACACCAGCAAAACAGACTTTAGAGTCCAAAGTGACTCCATATACCTCATTTGGTTGAATGGTCCCATCAGGGGTTTTGTCTTAGTCACATTTTTGTGAGATTTACATGTAAATGTCATCATAACTACTGAGCGTACAACACAAGAATGTCATACCAGCCTTATAAGTGATCAAAAAATGTTATGTGCCCTAAAATGTTACTAACAGAAAACCCTAATTTATACCTCACAAAACCAGCCCACACTCATCATCACTGGAAGTTTAGGGAGCTCCCACATTACTGATAGAGGAAAGACTCAGGAAAAGGGCTATGACTCCCATTCCGTATATAAAATCCAGCGAAATCTGCACTCCCAAGTCCATATGCCACCCTCCTTCTGAAACCACAGTAAGGGGCCTCGTAAGTAGCATTATTGTAATGGGGAGAGCGCCCTCAACAATTTACAGGGTGCATATCGCCAGGAGTACAAGCTCAGCACAATGTAAGGGCATTAGGCTGGCATATTGCAATTGTCCAGAAAAAAAGTCCAACGTGGATGTTACAAAATAATCACTGCAGTCGTTGGTGAATTAATTCAGAGGTGCTATTTCTAGAGTGGGGTAGCGTTTGGGATTTTTCTGCTGTTCTGGCACTTTAGGTTCTCCGCTAAGGCCGCCTGCAAACTACTTCAGTAGAAACTGTGCTCCAAAACCTTAATAGTCCTTCCTTCTCAGCCCTTTCTTAAATATCATTATCACATCAACCATTCTCTAATCCTGAGGTATCAACCCTGTTACAGGAGAGTTTAAGGGGTACTTTACACGCTGCGACATCGCTACCGATATATCGTCAAGGTCACGTCGTTAGTGACGCACTTCCGGCGCCGGTAGCGACATCGCAGGGTGTAACACTAATGAGCGACCATCAACGATCGCAAAATCGTTCCAAAACAATGATCGTTGACACATCGTTCATTTCCTTAATATCGCTGCAGCCACCGGTATGATGTTGTTCGTCGTTCCTGCAGCAGCACACATAGCTATGTGTGACACCGCGGGAGTGACGAACATCTCCTTACCTGCGTCCACCGGCAATACGGAAGGAAGTGGGTGGGCGGGATGTAACGTCCCGCTCATCTCCGGCCCTCCGCTTCTATTGGCTGGCCGCTTAGTGACGTCGCTATGACGCCGAGAGCACCTCCCCCTTGAGGGAGGTATTGTTCGGCGGTCACAGCGACGTCACTGACCAGGTATATGCATGTGACGCTGCCGTAGCGATAATGTTCGCTACGGCAGCGATCACCAAATGTCGCACGAGCGATGGGGGCGGGTGCTATCGCGCTCGACATCTATAGAAATCGCTAGCGATGTCACAGCGTGTAAAGCTCCCTTAAGAAAATGAGATACAGCGGTCTGTCAATTACTGAGCTCAATTCCCCCAATATCCATGGATGGGGGGATTTTATCAATATTAAATTTGGTCTAACACAGCAGTAGTTTTTGTGTTAAATTAGTTATATCATGTGGTGAACTTTGATTTTTGTTTTGCTGAATGATCTCTGGAACATTCAGTTCATTTGTGAACACGGATGAAAAGTGCATGTTTAATATCTTAGCCTTTTCTTTATCTGCTATAATTATCTTATTATCTTTTAAGAGTCTGATGCCATCTGTTTTTCCTTTTTGGCATTAATATAATTATAACATTTTGCGAGATTTATTTTAATGTCGTTGACGATTGTTTTTCAATAGTAGCTAAGTTTGCTAGTATTATTTCTTTTCTACTTTTCATACTTAGATCTTTATACTCCTGAAATGCTATTTCTAATTTCTCTGTCTTCAAGGTTTTAAATGCCCTTTGTTTTTGTCTTATTATATTTTGTACAGTCTTAGTTATCCATAGTGGTTTCTTTTTATTCCTAGACATTTTAGCACAACCAGAAGATCTTATGTCTTCTTGAATGTCTGGATAGTTAAAATCTCCCATAATAAGAACTCTTATTATTTGCTACCTTTTCCATTTGTTGCAGCATTTCATCTTCTACCTATTCAGCTATGTTAAGAAACTTATAGCAAACTTTTCTAGTGACGTTTGTAGCACCGGCAGTATTTCTGAAAACACCACCTTGGAAGTCCTGGATGTCAGCGACCATTGTTAACAAACAATTGTCCACCATTTTATCTGTATTATTTTATGTCTGTTATGTTTGGAGTAACTTTGCTTTTTATATATTGTTCTGTATTTTAATGTGTTTAAATAAAATGTACTCTTTAAATATTTGGATAGGGATTTCTTTGTCCCACCCTCCCTATAGCCTTAATTGTTACACCTGGAAAATTAAATCTGTAAAGTACTGGATTCCTTTGTCAAAAAAATTGATTATATTATATGCTTTTATAAATAAACCAAAGACAAAGTTGTTTGGAAAACTAAAATTCTTTATTGGATAGTGTAAAACAAGGGAGTAATTATATGATCTACATGATTGCAATCTCTGTTCTGTATTTGAGAACTTGTTTGCGTTATATCATCAAATATCTCATAAATACATTTCCGCTGCACAAACCAGAAAATTAGCGGAGACACAAACACAAACATATTTGACAATATCTAGTGACCCTACTAATGCCTACTTCATGTTAAATCCTGTTTACCAGATTGCAAATACAATTACAAATTTAGAATTTACTTGCAAAGTATGTTCACGGGATTTTTTTTAAGACACTCAAAATTTCATAAAATGTAATCAGAAATGTGCCTCCTAAATAAAGATAAAATATGAGTATTTTACTATTAAGGATCTCAGTAGGAGTTTTATGATAATATTATCTGGCCATACATTCTGCTGGTATCCACTCATCACAGTGGATCGTTTGAAAAAGATTATTGATGAGACTTAGGGTACCTTCACACTTAGCGATGCAGCAGCGATCCAACCAGCGATCTGACCTGGATCGCTACATGGTCGCTGGTGAGCTGTCAAACAGGCAGATCTCACCAGCGACCAGTGAACAGCCCCCAGCCAGCAGCGACATGCAAGCGACGCTGGAAGCTGCGGAGACTGGTAACTAAGGTAAACATCGGGTATGGTTACCCGATGTTTACATTAGTTACCAGCGCACAGCTGTGTGTGCAGGGAGCAGGGAGCCGCGCACACTGAGCGCTGGCTCCTTGCTCTCCTACCATAGCTACAGTACACATCGGGTTAATTAACCCGATGTGTAATGCAGCTACATGTGCAGAGAGCAGGGAGCCGCGCACACTGCTTAGCGCTGGCTCCTTGCTCTCCTAGCTGCTGTACACATCGGGTTAATTAACCCGATGTGTACAGCAGCTACATGTGCAGAGAGCCGGAGCCGGCAGCACAGGCAGCGTGAGAGCTGCAGATGCTGGTAACTAAGGTAAATATCGGGTAACCACCTTGGTTACCCGATGTTTATCTTGGATACAGCTTACCTCAGCTGTCAGACGCCGGCTCCTGCTCCCTGCTCGCTTCATTTGTCGCTCTCTTGCTGTCACACACAGCGATCTGTGTGTCACAGCAGGAGAGCGGCTTTGAAGAAAACGAACCAGGGCTGTGTGTAACGAGCAGCGATCTCGCAGCAGGGGCCAGATCGCTGCTCAGTGTCACACACAGCGAGATCGCTAATGAGGTCACTGCTGCGTCACAAAAAGCGTGACTCAGCAGCGATCTCGGCAGCGAGCTCGCTGTGTGTGAAGCACCCCTTAAAGGGGTCCAAAGTCAAACTAAATTTCCTTCTAAATCCCTATGTATTTAGTCCCGTAATCTCAGCTATTTTCTAATATATTTCTGAAGGGGACGCATGGTTGGTTCCTTCGCCAACAAAATTTTGTGTGCGGACATGACTTCTGGATGGGTGTATGACACTTAAAGGCACATTACACGCTACGATATATCTTACGATATGTCGTCGGGGTCACGTTCTAAGTGACGCACATCCGGCATCGTTAGTGATATCGTAGCATGTTACAGCTACGAGCGAGTGTGATCGAGCAAAAATACTCACCTTATCGTTGCTCATTGACACGTCGCTCATTTTCAAAAAATCGAACGTCCAGTTGTTCATTGTTCCTGAGGCAGCACACATCACTCCGTGTGACACCCTGGGAACGATGAACTGCAGCTTACCGGTGTCCCGTCGGCAAGGGGGAAGGAAGGAGGTGGGCGGGATGCTACGTCCTGCTCATCTCCGCCCCTCCGATTCTATTGGATGGCCGCTGAGTGACGTCGCTGTGACGCCGAACGTCCCTCCCCCTTCAGAAAGAGGATGTTCGCCACCCACAACGAGGTCGTTCGGAAGGTAAGTACGTGTGACGGGGGTTACCGACTTTGTGCGACACGGGCAAGAAATTGCGATCGCACGAGAAATCGCCGCGTGTAAAGCAGCCTTTACTTGCTGCTTCGTGCCAGTGTCCATCACCCCTGCTGCAGTCGTTGACGCCGTCAGATAGTGAGACATGCAACACCAGCATTCACTTAGCCAAGCCGTCTTGTTTACTTTATTCTTCACAGCATTATGACAGACCAAGCCTTCCTTTCTCACTCTGTGGGGTAGTATTTTTTGTTTTGTCCCCCACTATCTCTGATGTCATCCTCAACACTCCAACTTCTGTGCCTCCTTCCCCCTTATTCTGTACACCTTTGTACATTTCTGGGCTCCGGTGGCTTCTCTAGCTGGACGACTTTCTAAGCCCACCTGGGAGAGCTATAGGCTCCATACCTCCAAATGTTACCTTTGGGTTCTCTGACTGTCCCTAGCACTGAGACCACATCCTCTCACTTTGTAACCCACTTCTAGACTTCCGTTCCTCTGGGTTCCCTCGCCTAGCTATCCATCTTGCCACCTACCACTGCTCCCATTTTCTACCTTAACCCTATCTTATTTAAAACTCACTCTACTGTTGACCTAACCCGACCTCTAGATAGCAGAATTTTGTAATCTAGTATACAGTCCTAAATCTACTATATACGGAATCTGTTCTTCTCTAAAACCACTTAAATACTAACACATGCATTTATATTACTCAACAGAATGCACATATGACACAGCATATTTATATCATAGAGCAGTGCACACCTACTACACGCCTCTACACTTAAAGATGGTTAACCCAACCAGAGCTATCTATAAACCATAAAACAAGTAAAAGTCCATTTTTTAAGTGCTCAAGGTCCTTAAGCCAAAGTCTATGTACCAGTCATTGACCCGGCTGATACTACGGGTCTTGCATATCCCTCCTCCCCTCTTTGTGGATGACAGTCCTTTTGTGCACAACACTCCATGGCTACAAGTCCATGTGGCAAGGGGCAGAGTCTATGGGCAAAAGGGAATTGTCCATGGAGTAATAGAGCAGTATCCATGTGGAAAAAGGCAGTGTGTGAACTCCAGGGCCAGGAACAGAGTACATGATAAAGGGTGGACAGGCCTTTCAACGCTCACAGTCCTGCAATCCAGCAAGGCGTGTGCTCCATGTGCAAAACAACTTGGGAAGAGGGGGGGACAAATCAACAGCTAGGTCTCCTTCCCTCTCCCCCCCTCAGAATGTGGAACAGTCCCATGAATCAAGTGCAATGAGCACAACTGGGGGGGAAGAGTACCACAAACCGTCTTCTCACCAACGACTATTCTCATAACGTCCATGGCTGCACTCAAACATCTTCCGCTGATTGCACTTTCAGTGTTCTGGTGCTGTGGAAGCAGAAGACATGGCCTCCAAAGCTGAACATTCCCCACATAATGCTGCCCACTTACAGCCCGTGAGGGCCCTGCACCTTCTAAAGGCAACCTGGAGACCCTCCGCAAATGGATTAATTGGCCCCAGCAGGTGTCCTTGCTCCACTGGACTCCGTTCAACACACGCCCAGCCCTGGGTCTCGGACTCATGGATATAACAATGTCCGCATAGCAAGTTTAAGTAGACAACTTCACCGGCCTTTGCCAATAATTTGTGTCTTGCTGCAGGCAATGTGCCTCACTCTGCTCCCAGTCTATCTCTGGCTCAATGGCATTCAGCCTCCATGAGACCCACCAAGTCGTTAACCAGCTGTGGTACCTGGGCTTGCTTATTCTCATCCTCATGACCAGCTTGCTTGGCGGCGGCCGCTTGCTCCATAAGTTGCACTCAGCCATTGTAACATCAACCCTTTTTTTCAGCCTTGCTTCAAGGACCCTTTGTCTCAGCATGTGCTCTTGAAATGGCACCGCCCATTATTGTTGGAGGAGACTCCATCTTCCAGACTGCATCCTCCAGGGTTTGGCCTCTTCTGGCTCCTCCAGCCATTTCTTCAGAGGCGCTGCCCATTCCAGCTTCCTGGCAAGGGTGGGTTCTCCCTCTTTGGTACACCCACTGGAAGCAGCACCACTAAACACAGGGCGCTGCTTAGTCCCCAACATCTGAGCATACAAGGTCCGACTTTGTGCTCTTTTCCCACTTAACCAGCCATGATGGGTGTAGCTCTTTTCTGTCTAAAGCCTTGTCCTGCCATCTTTGTTTTCACAGTCACTAGTAGTACCTTAAGCTTAGGTGTCTTTCCAGCAACCTTCTTTCTCAGATTTCATGGGGAATGACCGTGCCATTTGAAGAGGGGCAGCTCCAGGCCACAATGGCACCTCTCTTCTTTGTCAAGGAGACTGTGTATGCGGACGTGGATTCAGGCGGGGTGCATGACACTTACTTGCTGCTTCAGGCTCATGTCCTTCACCTCTGTGCCAGTCATCGACACTGTTGGATAGTGAGACATGCAACAGCAGACTTCAGTTGGCCAAGCAGTATTGTTTACTTTTTTCTTCACACGTTATGACAGACATGACCTTACTTTCTTTCTCTGTGGGGTGCTATTTTTATTTCTGTCCCCTGCTATCTAAGACCTAGTCCTCAATATTCAGGAGTCTACACCTCCTTTCCGCTTATTCCGCACACAGCCTGGTTGGACAAAGAATGCAGTCAGCGTTTGAAATATGTCGCCGATTCCTGGGTTCCCTGGCTCCACATATTATGGTGTTATGTATTGGAAAAATCTGTGGTTTGAATAGAATAAAGTTTCAAAGAATTGTTTTACTATATTACGGAAGTTGGATCCCTTTTCTTGGCATAAAAAATGTATGAAAACACCATGCGATTTTGATGTGATAGTGATGCTGTTTTTTGCCAAGAGGTGTAGATTGGGTGCAGGAATATGGTGTAAAAATTTCAGCACAAATCTGCATCTCTGCACTCATTTCAACACCAAATTTGCACCTTTTGGCTGAAAATTGAACTAAAACGGTGTCAAAACTGTATTGTGCATTTTTTGGTCAAGAGATGCAGATTTGGTGCTGAAATTTGTACACTGGATCTCTTGAGAAAAAAACATGGTTTTCTGCTAGAAGATGTGGGTCTGTGGAGGATCTATGAGATCATCTGAGGTCAAGTTGCTTGTGGTCACAGGTGGGGGACCGTGGGAACCTCCAGCTGTGACTGCAAATAACCTGAGTGACGTCATTGCTCATCGTGCAGCTAAGTTATTCTCTGTCTGAAGCTCACAGCAGTTGGTCACATTCTTTGTCCGCACACTGCCCCTTCAGATGTAGCAGTGCTGGAATCGTTGTGGGACCTCGTGTGGATTACATTGGACCTGGGTGGTTTTGGAGTTAACAAAGGGGTGAAAGTGGGTGTATGCATTTTATATCAAATAAAGGATTTTTTCACTTTTTGTGTTTATTTCTTTTCACTGACAGCTTTGTAATGGGGGGTGTCATAGATGCCTCCCATTACTAATCTAGGATTTTGTGGTAGCTGTGAGCTGTTATTAACCCCTTGTTACTCTGATTGCCACCACACCAGGTCATTCGGGTGAGCAGGGGAAAGTTCCAGGATTGTCGCATCTAATGAATGTGACAATCCTGGAAGGCTGCAGGCTGCTATTTTTAGGCTGGGGTCAATAATCATGGATCTCCCCAATTATTTATTCAAATAATTAAAAAAAACAAACGCATGCGGTCCCTCTTATCTTGATACATAGTCAAGATAAACGCATGGCTGGGGGTTGCAGCCTGTAGCCTTATGCTTTATTTGTGCTGGGTACCATAATATGGGGGGACCCTAGTCCTGTTTTTTTATTTATTTATTTTTACACCAATAGATAAGCGCACACACACAGCTTCTCTGAAAGCAGTCAGATATGCTATAACACATGGTGGGGGCACGTCTTACTGCAACCAATCAGATACTCAGGGACTGCTGGTTTGGGGGAAAGCAGTGTATATGCATGAGGTTAATGAGTGGCCCCAGCAATAGTATGAGTGGCCCCGGAAGCAGTGTATAGCGGCGCAAGAGACTCGGTAAGTATAACACGCCTGCTTTCCACTTTTTTCTATATTTTTCCTTTATTTTTTGTAATTACCTGAGTTGCTGGACTCGGATTGTTACCCTGAGCATTCCAGCCAAGGGTCAGTGCTTGGGTACTTTTGAACCTGCATGGATCTGGACTTTTACAGTCCGGGTCCGCCAATCAATATTTTCCCTTCACCCAATGGGGCATTAATGCAGATTCTTTTCTGGGGACATTTACTTTTTCCCTCTATGAGGTTGCCCAATCATAACAAGGCAATATGATATAGGAAAAAAAGCAAACACCCCCAGAAAAGGTCAGAACTGGCATTTTCAGCATAATCTTACTAGATCATATTGATAGTGCCTAGCTTCTGTTACT
Organism: Anomaloglossus baeobatrachus; assembly: GCF_048569485.1. NCBI lineage: Eukaryota > Metazoa > Chordata > Amphibia > Anura > Aromobatidae > Anomaloglossus > Anomaloglossus baeobatrachus. The sequence goes on along the minus strand of NC_134364.1, from coordinate 80,001,445 downwards.
CCCTATCCTTTAACTGCTGAGAGAGGGGGAGAGCTGCAGTGTGTGAGCAATGAACATCGTTGTGGGAGGAACGTATATAGAATGAAGGAATAAAGAAATGTGAAAAAAATCACAATACCTGTAAAACCTTAGGTTTTTAAAGTACTCCCATTTTTGCTGTAATTACACACCCTTGGTATTCCTCAAGCAACTTCACCAAGTAGACACCTGTAATGTCTTTCAATAGTCTTTAAGGAGTCTGCAGTGGTGCTCAGCAGTTGTTGGCTGCTATGCCTTAACTGTACGGTCTAACTAATCTCAAATCAACTTAGTTGGGTTAAGGTTTGGGGATTGTAGAGACCATGTCATCTGACGCAGCACTACATCCCTATAAAGCACTCTTTGGCTTATAATTTTTAAGTAAATTGGAGGCTTGTTTTTGGGCACTGTCCTTTTGTACAAAGTGGAAACCAGATGTAATAAATAGAATGTAGTTGCAGATTGCTGTGGTGGCCATTTTGGGTAATTGTGTCTTGAATTTAAAATAAATCACCAAGAGTGTCACCAACAAAGCATTCCCACACCATCACACATCTCCAATCTATAATTCACGATGGGCAACACATGGAAACCATTCTCTCACCTTTTCTGTGTCAGTTGGCACTGAAAATGTTGAATTTACTGTACTAATTTCCACTAATCTAATGTCCATTCTTGTCTGCAGCCCTCAGTAGTGGCTTTTTTCCAGCACACAGACCATAAAGGCCAGCTTCTCACAACATTCTCTAGACAGTTGATATTGAGATATGACTGCTATTTAATGTTAATTTTAGTGCATCATTTATGAGAGCTGTTATCTGAGGTTCTGTCAATATGCGTTTCTGAGACTGGTAACTCTGATGAACTTATCCTCTGCAGAAGAGGTAGTTTTTGATCTTCCTATACTAAGGTGGTCATCATGATAGCCAATTTCATCATAACAATTGACAGTTTTAATGTCTACACTTGAGAAAACTTTGAAGGTTCTAGTAAATATTCCAGATTAACTCACTTTTATGTTTAAAACTAAGGATTGATTGGTTTTTTTTGTCTGTACTTGGTTTTATGGTGTGTGACAAGGCGACTGGCCTTATTGTAAACGGCAGGTATGTACCACGAAACTGGTGTGATCCTGGGAACGTTTGCTGGCACTTGTAGTGCCACAGACATTTTCCTATAATTTGAATGGGCATTGTTTGGCACAAGGCAGTCAGCGAGTGAATGAGAAGCACTGCATGAGGGGCAGTCTCTGAGGGAAAAAGAGGTTGTTTATCTCATAGAGGTCTGAAACCTCTGGAAGGAACCCATCTGAAGGAGCAGGGGGTTGGCTTCACACGTGAGTGAGCGGACACTGAGAGAGCTCCACTCAGGATACTAGGAAGTAGCCAAACCTGAACGGTCGGACCGCAACAAAGACGGACCAGATATCCGTGTTCCTGGGGAAACTGCCCGCAAAAAGGTAAGGGGGCTGTTAAACTCAGAGGAAGAGGCACACAAGCCTCTCTGGAGTTAAAGCACTGGAAGTAACTGAGTGGAGGCTGAGAGAGCGCCACTGAGATTTAGTGTATCTCAACTGTGCGGGAGTACCATGAATTTAACAGACCTGAAATCCGTCTATATTTTCTGTTATGTTTTGAGGAGCAGTTTATGGTGTTTGTTAATAAACCAAAGGACTTTAAAAGAGATTTGTGTTCCTGTGATTCCTTGTAAACGCAGCTAAGTTAGTGACACCCATCACGTGAGCAGGTGAATGCTTACGGGTGCTTGCCATATACTGGCTTACAACAGTTGTGCAATAGGGATCAGCACTGAATGTTTTAGTTTCTTCAGACCACAGGACACGTCTCCAAAAATTAAGGTCTTTGTTCTTGTCTGTATATTCAAACATTAATCTGGCTGTTTTATGTTTCTTTTAGAGTAATGGCTTCTTCCTGGCAGAGTGGTCTTTCAGCCCATGTTGATACAGTACTCATTTCACTGTGGATAATGATATAATCTTAACAGCTTCCGCCAGCATCTTCACAAGGTCTTTTGCTGTTTTTCTTGGGTTGATATGCACATGTCTGACTAAAGCACGTTAATCTCTGGTACAAAGAACACATCTCCTTCCTGAGCGGTATGATGGCTGGACATTCCCATCTTGTTTGTACTTGTGCACAATTCTTAATAGAGTCCTCAAAAATAAATTAACCCTGAAAACAACCAAGTATATAAACCTACAAAGTCAATCAGGGACTAGATAGTATAATGAAATAAAATATATTTTTATTTTATAAATACAAATTATTCTCCATACAATGTATGCAAAAAAGAAAGGAATGAGAGGCGAACTGTACACAAGAGACAGTACAGATAACAAGATTTATGGGGCAGCATATTATAAGTCCTAAATAAACATCAGCAGTTTGCTATTGCACTAAAAAACATGCACAGTATATTAAATATCCAGCATATATAGCTCTATCAAAATCACATACAATAAAGTTCAAAAGTTTAGGGTCACTTAGATAATTCCTTATTTTTTAAAGAAAAGCACATTTTTTTTTCAATGAAGCTAACATTAAATTAAACAGAAATACACTCTATACATTGCTAATGTGATAAATGACTATTCTAGCTGCAAATGTCTGGTTTTAATGCAATATCTACATAGGTGTATAGAGGCCCATTTCCAACAACCACCACTCCAGTGTTCTAATGGTACATTGTGTTTGCTGTGTTAGAAGGCTAATGGATGTTTAGATATCCCTTGAAAACCCTTGTGCAAGTATGTTATCACGGCTGAAAACAGTTTTGATGATTAGAGAAGCTATAAAACTGACCTTCCTTTGAGCTAATTGAGAATCTGCAGCATTACATTTGTTGGTTCCATTAAACTCTCAAAATGGCCAGAAAAAGAGAACTTTCATGTGAAGCTCGACAGTCTATTTTTGTTCTTAGAAGTGAAGGATATTCCATGCGAGAAATTGCCAAGAAACTGAAGATTTCCTACAACGGTGTGTACTGCTCCCTTCAGAGGAGAGCACAAACAGGCTCTAACCAGTAGAAACAGAGTAGAAAGAGAAGTAGGAGGCCCCGCTGCACAACTGAGCAACAAGACAAATGCATTAGAGTCTCTAGTTTGAGAAATCAACGCCTCACAGATCCTCAATCTGGCAGCTTCATTAAATAATACCTGCAAAACGCCAGCGTCGTTTGCAGTGAAGAGGCGCCTCCGGGATGCTGGCCTTCAGGGCACAGTGGCAAAGAAAAAGCCCTATCTGAGACTGGCTAATAAAAGGAAAAGATTAATATGAGCAAAAGAACACAGACATTGGACAGAGGAAGATTGGAAAAAAGTATTATGGACAGACGAATGGAAGTTTGAGGTGTTCGGATCACACAGAAGAACATTTGATGTATTACAACTGTGGAAAAAAGAAGCACAAATAGGGTCTTACCCAGTATGGGAATTAGGTACAGTGCTAGGTATCGCACTCACCTGATGGAGTTGTGCTAGTCACAACCCCTTTCTGCGCATATGTAGGTAGTGGTCAGCAGCAGCCCCGAAATAGAGCAGTGGATAAACGGAGGAGAGAAATACGGATGTAATCTGTGCTAGAAATCACGAATCCAGAAATATGATTAAATCCCTTTGTTATTTTCACTGGTCAAGGCCTTTCAGAGATATATCCATCTCCTTCATCAGGAAAAACCAAAGGAATCACATATCAGTAGCTGCCGTACAAGACTCATATATAAATGTTTGCATTGCCACGTATGCAATTTCCACGTCATCAAACCCCCATGACTCAGAGCCATGACTCAGAGACACGTGGGACGATCAGAACATCAATAGTTGGTTACAATAAATAAAACATATTTTTAACATACAATATAATGGAATTGATGAAAACCGTTAATAAAAACGCCAGTATAACAATTACATAGAAAGTTTGTGAATAATCAGACACAAAATTTCTATGTAATTTTTATACTGGCTTAGCCACATAAATAACCAAAAAAAAATACATCAGTTACCTGTAGCCATGTTGATGGACATGTGTGATAGGAACCCCAGCTGCCCACCTCGACGTGCGTTTCACTGCAAGTTGGTTTCGTCAGGGAGACCCCAAAGGGGACAGTGAAGAGAAGTCTTTAAAGTGCTGTTTAAGTTAATTGCACTTTATAAGTCAGTAAAAATAAATATTGTATGACAGTATGTAATGTAGGGAGAGTTGGTACCAAGAAAAAGCACTGCAGATTATATGCCTGGCCCTGGATGACCCATTTTGCTTTTTGCTTCAAATAATAATCTGCTGTTTCAATCAGCCAAATTAAGTCAAATTACTTCCAGCTACAGTGACCTTGGATGTTTTGTCTACTCTAGTCCTGGTGCATTAAATCTTATGCGCTTCAAATAGGTTGTGTGGTCATAAAGTACAGATAAGTTATTCTTACCCTACTGATGCCCCTACGCTCGCATTCCGATGCTTCCTACCTCTCCTTTTGGTCTCTGTCTTTGGTCTTAGGGGTGCTTCACACACAGCGAGATCGCTGCTGAGATCGCTGCTGAGTCACGGTTTTTGTGACACAGCAGTGACCTCATTAGCGATCTCACTGTGTGTGACACTGAGCAGCGATCTGGCCCCTGCTGTGAGATCGCTGCTCGTTACACACAGCCCTGGTTCATTTTTTTATTGTCCCGCTGTGATGCACAGATCGCTGTGTGTGACAGCGAGAGAGCAACGAAATGAAGCGAGCAGGGAGCAGGAGCCGGCATCTGGCAGCTGTGGTACGCTGTAACCAGGGTAAACATCGGGTAGCCAAGGTGGTTACTAGATATTTACCTTCGTTACCAGCCTCCGCCGCTCTCACGCTGCCTGTGCTGCCGGCTCCCTACTCTCTGCACATGTAGCTGCAGTACACATCGGGTAATTAACCCGATGTGTACTGTAGCTAGGAGAGCAGGGAGCCAGCGCTAAGCAGTGTGCGCGGCTCCCTGCTCTCTGCACATGTAGCGACGTTATGATCGCTGCTGCGTCGCTGTGTTTGACAGCTAAGCAGCGATCATAGCAGCGACATACAAGGTCGCTGTTACGTCACAGAAAATGGTGACGTAACAGCGACGTCGCTGTCGCTATGTGTGAACCCAGCCTTACTGTTAGATCTGGAAAGAAAGAAGCCAATTCAGCAATCACTGGCTGCAGCAGAAACATACTACAAAATGGTGGAGTCATCCTTTGAATTAACATAACACGTATGGGTGCCGCCCCCGTGCCAGCAGCCGTGCTGCTCGGATCCGGATCTGCGGTATGGCTCGAGGGACTCTACTGGACCCGGGAGTCACGCGGACACTTCGAATAAAAGGGGGACGTATTTGTACGGGGGTTGTTGAAAACTGTCTGTGACACAACCCACGGTGTGTGGTGAGATGTAGCACCACCGCTGCTGCTGTGGGACTCCTGGGGGCGATGGGCTGGCAGCTGGATGTTAACCTCTCCGTAGGTAGGGATGGAAGCCCCGGGGCCCAATGTCTCTGTGCCGGGGATGATAACGGCTGGGGCCGGCGCACCTGGTCAGGCCGGGAAAGTTACTCACTGTTGAATCAATCACACAAGTCTTTTGGTAAACCAAGGTGATGGTTGCTGGCTGCCGCAGAATGATGTATCTGATCCCACACCCGCGCTGGGGGTCAATGCCCCTTTCCTCTGCACTTTGTGTTTTCTTATGTAGACTTCCCGATGTGTAATGCAGGAGTCCACTCCCGGTCCTCTGGTTGGGAGCCGTGCCCATCAGACGCTGACCCGTGGGATCTACCGGGCCCTGGCGGATGCCCTATCCCTCTCTGTGGGTGGTTGTCTACTTTTCGGGACTTAGGTTGAGACAGGACCTGGAATCCTGCCCTCAATCAGTTAATACGCTAGGCCGTCAGTGCCGGTCCTGGCTTTAGGGTCCGAGTACCCCCTTGTGTGCACGGTTTCCGGGTCGGTTCTCCGGTGTTGGAACCGGCGGGCTACAACCCTGCCCCAGTCCACCTCGGATCTGTTGAGCCGTCTTCCCGTCTCCTGCTGGTGGTGACCATTGTCTGCCACCTAGCCAATGTGTCAGGGCTCCAATCCTGACACCTGTCAGCTTCACCACCAACCTCAACTGCACTCTAAACTTATCTCACTGTTTTCCCGCCCCGGGCTCTCCAGACCCCTAGGTGGGCGTTTCCTTTCTGCCTGTTCCCACCCACTGGTGTGCCTGTGCTTCCCTGGGGAGTGACTAGGGTTTCAGGTCGGCTGATTTAACCCTGTGTGGTAGCAGTGTTATGCGGGGGCCTATCTGTGTGACTACCTGGTTTAGCCAGGGCGTCACATATGAATCTTTCCAAGAACAGTAATCCCCCACCCCACATCTGAAGCGTCTTGTCTCAGAATAGAGGTGGGGACAACTGAAATAATTAGAAGAGTGAATTATGGTTGATCCAATGTTTCATTGAAAGCAGATAGATAAGGGTGAAGCCACATCCCTAACAGATGCTTAGAAGATCACATCAAACACAGCAGGGTTCTCTGGCTTAGGCCGGGGTCACATTTGCGTGTGATTCACGCGAGGATCACATTGCATTGTTCAGGCTGGCCAGCGGCTCTCCTGATAGGAGAGTTTCAGCTGCGTAGAAATACATCAAGCCAACACACTCCTATCAAAAGAGTCGCCGGCCGATCCTGACAGTGTGGTGCGATCCTCACTCGAGTTACATGCAACTGTGACTTCAGCCTTAGAATGATCTTCACATCAATGAAAGGAACCTTCCAGGGCTGTGCTGCTTTTCTATTTTATGACAGGAACATAAAAATTTGTAGGTTAAACCAACTGAATCAGGATAATAAACTATTCATGTAGATAACATGTATTCCTGCCTGTAAACTAGAAAAAGATTATATACCTACAAGTTGGAATGACAATACAAACTTTTGTTCTACCTTATCGTGCAGTTTGACCTTTCCTTGGAAAGGACCTTATTAATTCCTGTTGTTTCAGCTCCTGTCACACTGCGCAGTTAATAGACCACATCATAGTAGTAATATGAAAAGAAATGTCCCTCAGAGCCTCATTACTGCACTCACCCTTAGAACTGGTGCATCACTGTGCAGCGCTGATAGATTGGATATTAAAACGGAATAAGTAAAGAACCCGTTAATTCAGTGTATGAAGAAAATATATCCAAAGGCAAAAATACAAACATAGTGGATCCATCAATATCCTCAATACAAGCCAGGAATATCTCACATTTCTCAAGTTCAGAACATGAAAGCAACAATATAATGTTATGAGATGCATATATACAGATCTATACATATATATATATATTTTTTTTTTTTTAAATTCCCCGCCTTACCATGTGTCTATTTTCTTTATCTGTCTGTTGTTTGTGTGGTTAAAAAGTTTGTTTGCATTTGATGTGTAACCAACATATCAAACTATGAAACTATTAATATATTGATAGACTATGAACCTTTCCGATGTGTCTGATTTACCTATGTTTTTAACTTTCGGTTGGTTGGTCAAGTCGTTTGTACATAAATTAATATTATTTGCTTCTGTTATGATTAGTGTTGAGTGAGTAGTTGACTATTTGTGCTCGCTATGTTGTTAGTGAATACTTTCCACTACTTGCATATTCGTTACGAATAGCAGGCACAATGTAAGTCAATGGGAAATACTCGCTAAGTAGTGAGTAACCCGAAAGCCGTACTATTCACTACTCGGACAACATGTACGGCTTTCGGGTTACTCACTACTTAGCGAGTATTTCCCATTGACTTACATTGCGCCCGCTACTCGTAACGAATGTGCGAGTAGCAGACAGAACTCGCTAACAGCATAGCAAGTATGAATAGTCAACTACTCGCTCAACACTTGTTATGGGGGTTTTTATTTTAAATATCTCGAGGATGTAAGGTCCTAAAGATCTGAAATTCAGTGTAAAACCTTCTGAATCACCTAGATTATATCTCTGCCAAACTGGGTGCAAATTGGTCCAGTCATTTAACTGTGAATAAAGAGCAGACAGCAAAAATTATGTATACATACACTGGAAATCAAAATTAGAGAGCAACATACAATTTCCTAAATGTTGCTGTCATTGTGTAGTCATATGTGATTATCTCCTAACATGAGGAAGCTTGTAGTATTTTCCGCCTATTTCATAAATTGAATTTATTGAAAAGCACATAATAAAAATGTAATTGAGGTAAATGTAAAAGAACACTGATCAAAATTAGAGACCACTTTCAGATACTGCAAGTTATTGGTGTTAATCTGGCACCTGGTGCTAATTTCCTTAATTGTCTGACAAACCCTATGTAACTGGAAGCCTAACTTTCCAGTTTGCATTGACTTTTCAAAAATGGTGTGCTGTTCCATGGCAACTGAAACCCTCCAGCAGCAGGTTGTCCAATTAAAGGCCAAAAGGGTGACCCTATCAGCCATAGTAAGAGAAGTTGGTCGTTCCAAGTCTGTTATTTTGAGAATATTGCATCTTTAAAACATCACAAACTCTTTCAAGACCCCCAAGAAGACTGGTGGCCCTCGAAAGACAAATGCAAGAGAGGACAGGATAATTCGGAGAATCTCCATGGGTAATCGTTTCAACACTGCAGCTGGAATTTCTCACCAGTTCAGCACTGAACAGGGTAAGGATCGTCTCTTCATACAGTGTCACAACCTTTAAAAGCATTTAGACTGAAAGCCCACTCTGCAGTGACCACACCTCTAATTAGCAGAAAGACTCAAAAGGCTAGACTCACCTTTAGTGAGGAGCATGTTGTGTGGACAGAGGAGAAGTGTCCACAGTTCATTTTACTGATGAAAACAAGTTTAATGCATTTGGGTCTGATGGGAAACATTATGTTTGTTAACAAACTCACAAAATCCCACTAGAGGAGTGTGAGAGACTAGTGATGTCTTGTGGCCGCCAATGTACTGAAGTCATTCACAACAACGGCCGGTGCACGTCCTACTGATTGGTGACTGTTGTTACCTGCAGAACATTTACTTATAACCTTTCACTGTGCTACAGTCATTGCTGTTCTCTAATTATGATCATCATGTTTTGGGCAAAATAAAGGTTTAATGTTGATAAACTTTGGATCTTTTGTAAAACCCTGTTCTAGTAGCATGGTGCACCCCTTCCAAAAAACCTTCAAATGTTCATCAATGTAGATTACATTATTTCTGAAAAAAGCAACTGATCATACATTTTTCTCTAAGTTTCATCTACAGTGTACTATATAGGTATATATGCAGAGGCTTGAAAAAGTATACATACATGAACTTTTCCCCATTTTGTTTCACATTATACCAACAAACAAATGTATTTTATTGGGATTTAAGGTGATATACCAACAAAAAGTAGCAATTATATGAGAACTGTAAAGGGAATGATACATTTTTCTAAATATTTAAAGAATAAAAATCTGAAAATTGTGAGGTGCATTTGTATTCAGCCCCTTTGTAGTCTCATACCCCTAAATAAAACCCTCAATGGCCAATTGCTTCAAGAAGTCATCTAATTAATAAAGTGAGTCCACCTGTGGGTAATTTATTCTCAGTATAACTACAACTGTTTTGTGAAAGCTTAGAGCAGTGTTTCTCAACTCCAGTCCTCAAGACCCACCAACAGATCATGGTTTCAGGTTTTCCTCAATATTAGACAGGGAATAATTTCATCACCTGTGCAACATTAATGAAATCCTGAAATCTTGATTGAGGAAAACCTGAAAACATGATCTGTTGGTGGGTCTTGAGGACTGGAGTTGAGAAACACTGGCTTAAAGGGAATCTTTCAGCAAATGTTTGCCTGTCCAAACAATCCCTCGCTTGGGTGAATCCCATTTGGGAATGTGGAGGGGCAGAGACCCGCGATATTAGATTTTTGAAGATCTTCCAAGGGGTTCAAGTCTCCTGGTAGCACTTCCTCAGTAATCTTGTCTCCCATTACTGAGTCAATGCAGGTTGAGTGATCCAAACTCTCTGTGCAGGAGCATCAGCATAGGATTAGAGAGAACAAGTGTATTTATTGTGGAGGCAAAAGGACATTTTGTTCATCAGTGCACAGTGAGGCCGGGATATGCCAGCACTTTGGGTTAGTCAGAGAGATGATCCCAGGTGAAAAAGATTGCTCTCCAAACATCTCAACTGAAGTCATCCTGGTCTCAGGTGAGAGGTCTCTTTGTGTGACAGCTTATTTGGACTTTGAATCAGCTGGAAAATTTATCAACCAGAATCTGGTTCATCAACTCAAGCTCCCTACACAACCGTTCGATCTCCCCCGAAATATTGCTGCCATTGATGGACACCTCATGTCTGAGTCCATCTGATGTACAGTATCATGCTGCTGTTCGTGTTGCAAATTGGAGCTTTGCATTCTGAGAAGATTTCCTTCTATATGTTTTCCATATCCATCAACTCAGTTCTTCTGGGTTCCCCCTAGTTGTGTAGACTGATCCTCCAGACAGGTGCTTTAATGGGGACCTAATTGTGTTGCCAACTGCCTTGCCAAGGTCTCGCCTAAAGCTGGGTTCACACTAAGCGACAGCGACAACGATGTCGCTGTTACGTCACTATTTTCGGTGACGTAACAGCGACCTTGTAAGTCACTGTTATGATCGCTGCTTAGCTGTCAAACACAGCAGAAGCAGCGATCATAACGTCGCTGTGCTACATGTGCAGAGAGCAGGGAGCCGCGCTTAGCGCTGGCTCCTTGCTCTCCTAGGTACAGTACACATCGGGTTACTTAACCCGATGTGTGCTGCAGCTACATGTCACAGTGCAGAGAGCAGGGAGCCGCGCGCACTGCTTAGCGCTGGCTCCTTGCTCTCCTTGCTACAGTATACATCGGGTTAATTACCTGATGCGTACTGCAGCCACATGTCACAGTGCAGGAGCCGGCGCTGGCAGCAAGAGCGGAGGCTGGTAACGAAGGTAAATATCGGGTAACCAGGGAAAGGTCTTCCCTTGGTTACCCGATGTTTACGCTGGTTACAGCTTACCGCAGCTGCCAGACGCCGGCTCCTGCTCCCTGCTCGTTTCATTTCGTCGCTCTCTCGCTGTCACACACAGCGATGTGTGTGTCACAGCGGGAGAGTGACGACCAAAAAATGAAGCAGGACATTCAGCAACGACCGGCCACCTCACAGCAGGGGCCAGGTCGTTGCTGGATGTCACACACAGCGACAGCGACGGGACGTCGCTGCAACGTCACAGAAAAAGGTGACGTAGCAGCGACGTCGTTGTCGTTGTCGCTGTGTGTGACACCAGCTTAAGACTCCGCTCTCCGTGCCTGGAGATCTCTCTTCCCTGCCCTCTTATTATCATTCTTTTGCAGATGTCTTACCTCCCCATAAACCTTAAAGCTTTACCATCAACCTTCAGTCTAGCCCCTCTCCGTTCTTGGGTTGGGTGCATCCTTTAGTTTTACTGAGACTGGCGCCATAAAGCTGAGTCAGAGAATTCATCTACAAGTCATCTTGTCTTGCTTGTACCTGTTTCTTCTTCTTGTCAGAAAAGGATTTTTCCTTAATCCCATGATAGTCAATACAGGGTCGTAACAAGATCACCATTGAAAATAAATATCCTCTGCCTATAATTTCTGAACTATTTGACAGGATCAGGGGAGTGAATTTTTTCTTGAAGCTGAATGTAAGAGGGGCTAATAACTTGATCCAGATTTGTTAAGGGGACAAATCGAAAACAGCTTTAAATACCCATGATGGTCGATACGAGTATTTCGTCATGCCCTTTGGTTTCAGCAATGCGCCAACTGTGTTTCAAGAGTTCGTTAATATCGTCTGGGACTTCCTCTATGTGTCTGTGGTTGTATATCTGGCCGACATCCTCATTTTCTCTTCCTGATCCAATCAGCAGACATGTGCGGCTAACAGTGATCCACCCGTACCTGCTTACCACTTAGATTGCGCTGTCAAAATATGACAGCACTCTATAAATGGCCGTGGTGGTGATTGCACCATTCCCTGCCACCATGAGTGGCCCCATGACACTACCACGGGGCGCCAATGTGTTGCTATGGTTGCACAGGGTCATCTGATGACCCCTGATGCTAGAATGACGTATTTCCTGTGAGAGCCGACAGAGCGCCGGCACTTACAGGAACACTGCATTTCTACTGATCAGAGTGATGCTGCTCTGATCAGCAGAAATGAAGAGGCAATCAGATTATGCAGTGATTAAGTCCTCTAGTGGGACTCGTAAAATCAATAAAAATCAATAAAAAAACTAAAAAGTTTTAGACAATATGAAAAGAATTTAAAAAAACCTAAAAGTTTAAATCATCCCACTTTCACCACATTGAAACTAAAACAATAAAAAATGAAAAATATGGACATATTTGGTGCCTATCAAAATATAAAATCAATTAATCTGATCAGCATGGTGAGAAAATTTTCAAACGCCAAAATTATGTTTTTTGGCAGCCACAAAAAAATGTTAAAATACAATACAAGGCAATCAAAACGTAGCATCTGCACAAAAATGGTATGATTAAAAATGCCAGTTCAAGACACAAAAATAAGCCATCACTGATCCTGAAGAATTAGGACACTACCGGTCTTGGACAATGGCAACAAAAGCGCAATTCTTTTTTTTGGACAAACTTCAGGGTTTTTTTAAACCTCTTAGATAAAAGTAAAAGTATACAAGTTTGGTATCTACAAACTCATTACGACTGGAGGCATCATACTAACATTTACGTATTACCATATAGTGAAAAGGGTGAATAAAATACCCCAAAACAAATGCAATTTCAATTTTTTTTGCAATTTCACCACGCTTGGAATTTTTTTCCCATTTTCCAGTACACTATATGGTAAAACTTATGGTTTTATTCAAAAGTACAAATCATCCTGCAAAAAATAAGCCCTCATATGGCAAAATTGATGTAAAAATAAGTAAAAATAAAAAGTTATGGCTCTTAGAAGACAGGGAGGAAAAAAAGAAAATGAAAAATCGCCAGGGGGAAGGGCTTAATGGCTGTGTGTTGAGTTATTTAAAGGGAACACCAAATTTACACTGTTATACAAGCTGTACACTGACTACTATACATTGTATTGGTGTCATATCTTCAATGTTTTCTCATGACAATATACAGTCATATGAAAAAGTTTGGGCACCCCTATTAATGTTAAACTTTTTTTTTATAACAATTTGGGTTTTTGCAACAGCTATTTCAGTTTCATATATCTAATAACTGATGGACTGAGTAATGTTTCTGGATTGAAATGAGGTTTATTGTACTAACAGAAAATGTGCAATCCGCATTTAAACAAAATTTGACCGGTAAAAAAGTATGGGCACCTCAAAATAAAAGTGACATTAATATTTTGTAGATCCTCCTTTTGCAAAAATAACAGTCTCTAGTCGCTTCCTGTAGCTTTTAATGAGTTCCTGGATCCTGGATGAAGGTATAATTGACCATTCCTGTTTACAAAACAATTCCAATTCAGTTAAGTTTGATGGTCGCTGAGCATGGACAGCACGCTTCAAATCATCCCACAGATTTTCAATGATATTCAGGCCTGGGGACTGGGATGGCCATTCCAGAACATTGTAATTGTTCCTCTGCATGAATGCCTGAGTAGATTTGGAGCGGTGTTTTGGATCATTGTCTTGCTGAAATATCCATCCCCTGCGTAACTTCAACTTCGTCACTGATTCTTGCACATTATTGTCAAGAATATGCTGATACTGAGTTGAATCCATGCGACCCTCAAATTTAACAAGATTCCCGGTGCCGGCATTGGCCACACAGCCCCAAAGCATGATGGAACGTCCACCAAATTTTACTGTGGGTAGCAAGTGCTTTTCTTGTAATGCCGTGTTTTTTTGCCTCCATGCTTAACGCCTTTTTGTATGACCAAACAACTCAATCTTTGTTTCATCAGTCCACAGGACCTTCTTCCAAAAAGTAACTGGCTTGTCCAAATGTGCTTTTGCATACCTCAGGCGACTCTGTTTGTGGCGTGCTTGCAGAAACGGCTTCTTTCGCATCACTCTCCCATACAGCTTCTCCTTGTGCAATGTGCGCTGTATTGTTGACCGATGCACAATGACACCATCTGCAATAAGATGATGATGCAGGTCTTTGGAGGTGGTCTGTGGATTGTCCTTGACTGTTTTCACCATTCTTCTTCTTTTCCTTTCAGATATTTTTCTTGGCCTGCCACTTCTGGACTTAACAAGAACTTTACCTGTGTTCTTCCATTTCCTTACTATGTTCCTCACAGTGGAAACTGACAGTTTAAATCTCTGAGACAACTTTTTGTATTCTTCCCCTGAACAACTATGTTGAATAATCTTTGTTTTCAGATCATTTGAGAGTTGTTTTGAGGAGCCCATGATGCCACTCTTCAGAGCAGATTCAAATAGGAGAACAACTTGCAAGTGGCCACCTTAAATACCTTTTCTCATGATTGGATACACCTGCCTATGAAGTTCAAAGCTCAATGAGGTTACAAAACCAATTTAGTGCTTTAGTAAGTCAGTAAAAAGTAGTTAGGAGTGTTCAAATCAAGAAATTGATAAGGGTGCCCATACTTTTGCACTGGTCAAATTTTGTTTAAATGCGGATTGCACATTTTCTGTTAGTACAATAAACCTCATTTCAATCCAGAAATATTACTCAGTCCATCAGTTATTAGATATATGAAACTGAAATAGCTGTTGCAAAATCCAAATTATTATAAAGAAAAAAGGTTAACATTAATAGGGGTGCCCAAACTTTTTCATATGACTGTATAATAAAATGTTTTAAAAAAAAATGTGATGGGTGTACAAATAATGTAGTGCAATTTAGAAGTAGCTTTTTAAAACTCTATTTTTTAAAATTTTTATTTTTAGGTACAGAAAAGCTTTGATTTTGCTTCTAAAGATTTCCCTTTGTTTTTGCCATATAATTTTTCAGGCTCCCTATAGAGAAAAAAATGCAACAAAAATTCAACAGCGTTTTTAAACGCACAGTGGGCAAGAGTTTTCATGAAATCCCATCCAATTTGTTCGAACAGTTAAATACAAGAACAGTTAAATAAAGCAGATTTTTAGCACAAAATAAAACAACAGAGGAAAAAAAATTGTAGTATTTAAAATATATTGGAACATGACCTGAATTGGACTGAAACAGACAATTTGAACCCAAACCACTGTTCATACCATGGTCTGAAAAGAAGTTGTCCAACACACTCAGATGTATAAATTATCTTTTTAGTGAAAGAATGTTTCCCAAAAACTTTCTATTCCTTCACCCCAAAAATGACCAGTTTGCAAAACTGAAACGATGGTTCACCAGATAATCATCAATTCAACTTTTTTTGAACCACCATCATATTCAGCCTTTTTTAGGTTACATCAATTTCAATTTCTAATTGGGTTTGACCCTACCGGTAAAGTCAGAATTGGCCTGATGATACAATTTGTAAAATGGCTCTGGGAATTGTAAGTACAGCGTTAGCAACGTAGAAGCATCAGAGATCAAACACAATAAGTGGTTCATATCGATAATTTTTTCTTTCTATTTCATCTTTTTTTCATTCCGAAGTCAAAACAAAACTAAGCCACAAGTATATATATATATATATATATATATATATATATATATATATATATATTGCTCGCCTTTACAAGACAGTTGGAAATGTTCAACATGTGGTTCGAATTCTGTTGATTTCAGTAGAAGACAAGACAGTCATCTTCTGATTCAAATGGTTTGTATTGATTTTTCAAATGTTGGGTAGGGTATGAACCAACGTATGGCGATACAGAAGCAACAGTTAGGGGTGGTGATTACGTAGCGTAAACAGGGGGAGGGAATAAATAAATAAAAGAAGCCATTTACATGGAAAGATCTGAGCTTTTTCCTTTTGTTAGCACTTCGTTAATCTGAGTGAGTATTTTTACAATTATTATATATACAACATAAATGGCATGAAGAGAGCTTAGTCCTAGTCAATGGAGTCATTAATATACAAGTTGTGTGTGAAGGTTTTAAATCCAAGGAAGCCATTTTTTATTGTTTTTTTCGTAGTTCTTCTCTCTTAGAGCCAAATTATATTCGAATGTTTTGTGGAGGTAAACTCTCTTCACTAGGTCCTCTATTTTGGGGAGAAACACTTGTTTCCATCTTGACGCTAAAAGATGTTTTATGGTTAAAATATGGCAGATGATATGTCTAAATATGTTTGCAATGTCTTCAAGACCTATTGAGAGCAGAATTAGCTGTTGAGTGAGCGGGATATTTAAATGAGTAATTTTTAATATAAAGCCTTGTGTGCCTAACCATAAATTATCAAGGATTGGGCAGTTCATAAATATATGGGTTAGGCTGCCTTTTCCTCCACAATTCCTCCAGCAGAGGGATGATTTTTCTGGATAAATCATGTATAATTTTTGTGGGGTGAAATAACACTTAGGGGCACTTTGCACACTACGACATCGCAGCTGCGATGTCGGTGGGGTCAAATCGAAAGTGACGCACATCCGGCGTCGCTGTCGATATCGTAGTGTGTAAATCCTTTTTGATACGATTAAGGAGCGCAAAAACGTCCAAATCGTATCATCGGTGTAGCGTCGGTCATTTCCATAATTTCGGAAGGACCGATGTTACGATGTTGTTCCTCGTTCCTGCGGCAGCACACATCGCTGTGTGTGAAGCCGCAGGAGCGAGGAACATCACCTTACCTGCCTCCTGTGGCTCACGCCGGCTATGCGGAAGGACAGAGGTGGGCGGGATGTTTACGTCCCGCTCAGCTCCGCCCCTCTGATTCTATTGGCCGCCTGCCGTGTGATGTCGCTATGACGCCGTATGACCTGCCCCCTTAATAAGGAGGTGCTTTGCCAGCCAGAGCGACGTCGCAGGACAGGTGAGTGCATGTGAAGCTATCGTAGCGATAATGTTCGCTACGGCACCTATCACCATGATATCGCAGCTGCGAGGGGGGCGGGGACTATCACGCTCGGCATTACAAGCATTGGCTAGCGATGTCGTAGTGTGCAAAGTGCCCCTTAGAGAGTACCTTGTAGTATGTTTCTCGAAGAGTAATGCTGTTTGTGTAAATCGTATCTAAGGTTTTCAAAAACTTCTACACAGTCCTGCTTTTTGCACGCTCTCTCCTTCATTGCAGAGTGCCGCAAGCAGGAGAGATGCTGGGCTTTGACGAGTAGTGGAACATCACCCACAGCACCAGTCACTCAGGGAGACTAGGGCTGGGCTCGGTGATGTCAGGTTAGCTGGAGGTTGACGTAACATCACTGGATCTCAGAGCTCACGGAGTCCGGGGGGGTCACTTCATGGAGATGAGCGTACCGTGATAGTGCCACTCAGAGGCAGAATTGGCTGGACAAGGTATTTAGAAAAAGCCTTCCCTATAAGCTTTACATCAATGTGGCCACTACTGCAGAGAAGTGAACTGCCCCTTTAAGGTCTGTGGCTAAAGCGATGTCGTTGGGGTCACGGAATTCGTGACGCACATCCGGCCTCTTTAGCGATATCGTTGTGTGTGAAACCTACGAGCGATTGAAAAAGGTTGCAAAATCGTGCAAAATCGTTAATCGTTGACATGCTCCCCTATTCCCAATTATTGTTGCAGCTGCAGGTACGATGTTGTTTGTTGTTCCTGTGGCAGCACACATCGCTATGTGTGACACCGTTGGAACAAGGAACCTCACCTTACCTGCGGCTGCCGGCAATGAAGAAGGAAGGAGGTGGGCGGGATGTTACGTTCCGCTCACCTCCGCCCCTCCGCTTCTATTGGGCTGCCGCATAGTGACGTTGCTGTGATGCCGAACGAACCACCCCATTAGAAAGGAGGCGGTTCGCCGGTCACAGCGACATCACTAGGCAGGTAAGTAGTGTGACAGGTCCGAGCGATGTTGTGCGCCACGGGCAGCGATTTGCCCATGACGCACAACCGATGGGGGCGGGTATGCATGCTAAAAAAATTGAGCTATTTAGCATACAAAAATGGCCATTTCTATATCTGCCCAGTAGCCACAACAAAACATGCCTCGTATACTGGGAACCTACTCTGAACTGAAGCCTTTCGATGGGTTTAAAAACCTCTATGTGTATGGGCGAGTAGGAACCTGCTATATAGGATAAGATCACCTGTGGCTAATGGGGGAGGAGTACATGGTCAGAAGGCATGACCCCATTAATCTACACAAAAAGACTGATGGCACAGATTAACAACTATTAATCTGTAGAATAGTCAACTTCTAGAGCTGCTCACAGGGGGGACCACTAATGGCTTAAAAAAAAGGTTTGAATGTTTTTTTTAAAAGAAAAGAACCTGAATCTAATATATAAAGCTGAGTGTGTGTGTGCGTGTGTGTGTGTGTGTGTGTATGTGTGTGTGTATGTGTGTGTGTATGTGTGTGTGTGTGTGTGTGTGTGTGTATGTGTGTGTATGTGTGTGTGTGTATGTGTGTGTGTGTGTCTGTGTGTCTGTGTATGTGTGTATGTATGTATGTGTGTGTGCGTGTGTGTGTGTGTGTGTATGTCCGCTAAAGGAATCTGCACCGTCGCATTTACAATCACGAAATTTTGCACAGACACTCCATGTGACTCAGGGAACATCATAGACTGTTTGGGCGGGAAAATTTAACCCCATGCTTTCCAGTTACTTTACAAAAATCCTGCAGCCATTAAACTGAATGGAGGTGGGAGCTATAGGCTATAAATAGCAACTGTCAGTGGTTGATATAGGAACAAAATAAACTGTTAGTATAAGATAGGATAGACGGATAGAGAGAGACAGAAATAGAAAGACAGACAGAGAGAGACAGACTGGGAAAGAGACAGCCAGGCAAAGAGACAGCCGAAGAAAGAGACAGCCCTGGAAAGAGACAGCCCTGGAAAGAGACAGCCCTGGAAAGAGACAGCCGGGCAAAGAGACAGCCGGGCAAAGAGAAAGACAGGCAAAGAGACAGACACCCAAAGAGACAGACAGGCAAAGAGAAAGACAGGCAAAGAGATAGACCTGGAAAGAGACAGATGGGCAAAGAGACAGAGCGGGAAAGAGACAGAGCGGGAAAGAGAGCGGTAAAGAGACAGACAGGGAAAGAGACAGCCGGGGAAAGAGACAGCCGGGCAAAGAGACAGCCTGGCAAAGAGACAGATGGGCAAAGAGACAGACGGGCAAAGAGACAGACCGGGCAAAGAGACAGACGGGCAAAGAGACAGCCCTGAAAAGAGACAGAGCGGGAAAGAGACAGTGCAGGAAAGAGACAGAGCGGGAAAGAGACAGAGTGGGAAAGAGACAGATGGGCAAAGAGACAGCCCTGGAAAGAGACAGATGGGGAAAGAGACAGACAGGCAAAGAGACAGACGGGGAATGAGACAGATGGGGAAAGAGACAGACGGGGAAAGAGACAGCCCTGGAAAGAGGCAGCCGGGCAGAGAGACAGCTGGGCAAAGAGACAAATGCCCAAAGAGGCAGATGGGTAAAGAGACAGATGGACAAAGAGACAGACCTGGAAAGAGACAGACGGGGAAAGAGACAGACGGGCAAGGAGACAGACGGGCAAAGAGACAAACCTGGAAAGAGACAGCCCTGGTTGATATAGGAACAAAATAAACTGTTAGTATAAGATAGGATAGACGGATAGAGAGAGACAGAAATAGAAAGACAGACAGAGAGAGACAGACTGGGAAAGAGACAGCCAGGCAAAGAGACAGCCGGAGAAAGAGACAGCCCTGGAAAGAGACAGCCCTGGAAAGAGACAGCCCTGGAAAGAGACAGCCGGGCAAAGAGACAGACCGGGCAAAGAGACAGACCGGGCAAAGAGACAGACGGGCAAAGAGACAGCCCTGAAAAGAGACAGCCAGGCAAAGAGGCAGCCGGGCAAAGAGACAGAGCGGGAAAGAGACAGTGCAGGAAAGAGACAGAGCGGGAAAGAGACAGAGTGGGAAAGAGACAGATGGGCAAAGAGACAGCCCTGGAAAGAGACAGACGGGGAAAGAGACAGACAGGCAAAGAGACAGACAGGGAATGAGACAGATGGGGAAAGAGACAGACGGGGAAAGAGACAGCCCTGGAAAGAGGCAGCCGGGCAGTGAGACAGCTGGGCAAAGAAACAGATGCCCAAAGAGGCAGATGGGTAAAGAGACAGATGGACAAAGAGACAGACCTGGAAAGAGAAAGACGGGGAAAGAGACAGCCGGGCAAAGAGACAGACGGGCAAGGAGACAGACGGGCAAAGAGACAAACCTGGAAAGAGACAGCCCTGGAAAGAGACAGACCTGGAAAGAGACAGACCTGGAAAGAGACAGCCCTGTAAAGAGGCAGACCTGGAAAGAGACAGACCGGGAAAAAGACAGACTGGGAAAGAGACAGACCGGGAAAAAGACAGACTGGGAAAGAGACAGACCGGGAAAGAGACAGACCGGGAAAGAGACAGACCTAGAAACAGACAGCCGGGCAAAGAGACAGCCAGGCAAAGAGACAGCCGGGCAAAGAGACAAACGGGCAAAGAGACAGCCGGGCAAAAAGACAGCCGGGCAAAAAGACAGCCGGACAAAGAGACAGCCGGACAAAGAGACAGACAGGCAAAGAGACAGAGAGAGAGTGTCAGACAGATACAGAGATTGAGACAGATAGACTGATGCAAATACAGAGAGATAGAAACAGACAGACAAGGAAAGAGACAGACAGAGAGACAGACAGAGAGCGACACACAGACAGAGAGTGGGAGAGAGACAGTTACTGTCCCGGGCAACGCCGGGTACTACAGCTAGTTTTATATAAATGTGAAAAGTTCTTTTCTGATTTTTGAATCCTATGAATTGATAATTGGGATCAGGAGGGAAAAATTAGCACTTTTGGAGTGGATCATGTACTGTGGTTGTGCATATGTCCCTTTACCTTCTTTCCATCCTTTGGTTGAACTCTATGGACATTTGTCTTTTTTGAACATTATTAACTACAGTATATACTTAAGTATAAGTTGACCCGAGTATAAGCCAAGGCCCCTAATTTTACCATGAAAAAGTTGGAAAACTTATTGACTCGAGTATAAGCCAAGGATTATAAGACGCACCCCAAATTTAGAGAAGGAAAATGTTAAAAAATATTTTTTTAATGTTAAAATGGGGGTCCATCTTATAATCCTAGCGTGTCTTATATTAGCCCACCAGGGAGGCGCGGCGGTAGCAGTAGAGTGGCTCAGGGGGCTGGGTCGGTGATGCTGGAAGCTCAGAGGATGGGGTTGTCTGCGGCGCAGGAGGGTCACAGGATGGAAGGTTGGCATAACTTTGGTCTTGGGGGTTGTCATGGCCAAGGAGGATTGATGATACTTGGGGCTCAGGGGTGTCGTGGTGGGCGCCATTGAGCATCCTGGCCAGTGTTGGTGCCCCATTGGGCTGCTGGCTCCATTGAGCGGTTAACGATATAGACGTCAAGAAAAAGGCAGCGGAAGTAGATTGAGATCTCGGCTCTCCGAACGCGCCACTACCTTGTCCATTCTGTTGAAGTCTATCACCGGCGGGCTCAACAGAACCAGCAGTCCACCAGCAGGCTCAATGGTGCCCGCCGCAACACCTCTGAGCCTCCAGTATCACCAACCCTCCTGAGCTGCGACACCCCTAAGCCACAGTATCGCCAATCCTCTGTCCTATGACCCCACCACGACATGTCAACCTGGTAAGCTTTATCCGGATTATAAGACACACCCCATTTTTCCCCCAGTTTTGGGGAAAAAAAGTGTGTTTTAGAATCCGAAAGTGGGACCCTCACTAGAGTATAAGCTGAGGGGGGCTTATTCAGCATAAAAAATGTACTGAAAAACTCAGCTTATACACGTGTATATATGGTATGTAAAATTAAATTGTGTTAGTAAAACATAACATTTACGAGCTTGTCTGAGATTTAGGGCTGCTTCTCACTTGCAAGTTTCTCGCAGTAGAGCAATGCGAGAAAAACTCGCATTGGAATCGGACACATGTTAGTGAATGATTCAGCTCTCATCTGCGATTTTTTTCTCAGTCCAAATCAGACTGAGAAAAAAAATCGCAGCATGCTGCTTTTTTGCGAGTTTCTCGCACCATTTGTCCCAATGATTTCCTATGGAAGGGGATTAAAAGTAGGATCACACACGCGCACCAGCGTTCACATTTGCGAGTGTGGCAGTAACTTCGCTCATTCATTATTCAACAGATGAATGTGACAGCACATTTCCAAAGGTAAATTAAATGACACATGTGTAATAGCTTTTATATAATTAAGATGTTGCATGAAACTAGCATCGCAAACGCGACACACACGCGAGCAAAAAGCATCGCACTTGCGTTGCACTCGCACCTAACGTGAACTAAAATCAGCCGAGTATTTTTCAGCCCAGTCGGACCGATTTTACTCGCATAGATGTGTTTTACACACTGAGACTTTCTAGCGATCCAACCTGCGATCTCAACCTAGCCGGGATCGCTACAAAGTCTCTGGTGAGCTGTCAAACAGGCAGACCTGGCCAACGACCTAACAGCGATCCGGACCTGCAGAGCGACTAGCTGGTCATTGGGGACGTGTCAAAAAAGCAGGTGAACTTCACCCGACTTCATTTAATGCCGCACGGCTCTGTCTGTGTGCCGTGTAAATAAATAAATAATTAAAAAATCCGGCGTGCGGTCCCCCCCTATTTTAATACCAGCCAGATAAAGCCATACGGCTGCAGGCTGGTATTCTCAGGATGGGGAGCCCCACGTTATGGGGAGCCCCCCAGCCTAACAATATCAGCCAGCAGACGCCCAGAATTGCCGCATACATTAGATGCGACAGATCTGGGACTGTACCCGGCTCTTCCCGATTTGCCCTGGTGCGTTGGCAAATCGGGGTAATAAGGAGTTATTGGCAGCCCATAGCTGCTAATAAGTCCTTGATTAATCATGTCAGGCGTCACCCCGAGATTACTTCCATGATTAATCTGTAAATTACAGTTAAAAAACACACACCCGAAAAATCCTTTATTAGAAATAAAAAACACTAACAAATTCCCTCATCACCAATTTATTACCCACAACAAAGCCCTCCATGTCCGGCGTAATCCACGGTCCTCCAGCGTGGCATCCAGCTCTGCTGCATGCAGGTGACAGGAGCAGCAGAAGACACCGCCGCTCCTGTCAGCTCCACGCAGCTAATGAAGAGAGCCTTGTGATCGGCTGAGCTGTCAATGAGGTTACCTGGATCCAGCGGTGGATGCAGCGGTGGCCTCGGGTAACCTCAGTGACAGTTCAGCTGATCGCGCTACTCACCACCGCTCCTGTCAGCTCCACAATGAGGTGAGTAGCGCGATCAGCTGAGCTGTCACTGAGGTTAATCGCGGCCACCGCTGGATCCAGTGGCGGCCACCGGGTAACCTCAGTGACAGCTCAGCTGATCGCGTTACTCACCTCATTTGCTGGTGATTTCCCCCCCCCTCTCTCATACTCACCGATCCCCGATCACCGGCGCTGCACGGCGTTCACACTGCTCCGGCGGCTTTTCCTTTTTTGAAAAAGCCGGCCGCTCATTAAACAATCTCGTATTCCCTGCTTTCCCCGCCCACCGGCAAATGTGATTGGTTGCAGTGAGACACGCCCACACGCTGAGTGACAGCTGTGTCACTGCACCCAATCACAGCAGCCGGTGGGCGTGTCTATACTGTGCAGTAAAATAAATAAATAAATAATTAAAAAATCCGGCGTGCGGTCCCCCCTATTTTAATACCAGCCAGATAAAGCCATACGGCTGCAGGCTGGTAGTCTCAGGATGGGGAGCTCCACGTTATGAGGAGCCCCCCAGCCTAACAATATCAGCCAGCAGACGCCCAGAATTGCCGCATACATTAGATGCGACAGTTCTGGGACTGTACCCGGCTCTTCCCGATTTGCCCTGGTGCGTTGGCAAATCGGGGTAATAAGGAGTTATTGGCAGCCCATAGCTGCCACTAAATCCTAGATTAATCATGTCAGGCGTCTCCCCGAGATACCTTCCATGATTAATCTGTAAATTACAGTAAATAAACACACACACACCCGAAAAATCCTTTATTAGAAATTAAAAACACAAACACATTCCCTCATCACCAATTTATTACCCACAACAAAGCCCTCCATGTCCGGCTTAATCCACGGTCCTCCAGCGTCGCATCCAGCTCTGCTGCATGCAGGTGACAGGAGCAGCAGAAGACACCGCCGCTCCTGTCACCTCCACGCAGCTAATGAAGAGAGCCGTGTGATCGGCTGAGTTGTCACTGAGGTTACCTGGATCCAGCGGTGGATGCAGCGGTGGCCGCGGGTAACCTCAGTGACAGCTCAGCTGATCGCGCATTTATAGGCATTTATTCTCTGTGGTTAGAGGATAAATGCCCAAATTCAAGTTATAACACTTGAATATTTATATCTTTTTACTTGTTCTTCTATTGTTTTACGCTATGTAGGTTGGCAGATTCCATTTAACCATACCAAAACCTTGTCTTTGGAGAAAATATCACCAAATTAATTCTGATTGCTTCAAAATAGTCTGCATTTGCGCAAGTTGTGAAAGGTATAACTGCAATTGAGCCTTCTTAACTTCCTAATTACTACACATAGGTGCCCTGCTGTGCCTTACAATAGCTTTTCCACAGTAGGCTTTTGTTTCTCATTAACTAGTTTTAAACAGAACTCACAAAGTCAGATGCCTTATAGTCCTTAAGGTTAGTGCTGCATAGACTTGTAAGTATTATGCAAAATAATCACATTATTTGTTAACAGTTAGCTTATACATTTTTGTACCTAGCTAATATGGACATTTAGAAATTACAGAGAATAAGATCTGTATTGAAACTAGTTATACACTATATAATAAAATGAGATTTCTTATAAAATGATAACATTTTTCTAACACTGTGAAATCCAAAAATTAAAACTTTTGGATTTCACAAAATTAAATTGCTCAATTTATCCATAAAATCTAAGTGGTACTTTGCACACAACGACATTGCAAGCCGATAATTGCGATGCCGAGCGCGATAGTCCCCGCCCCCGTCGCAGCAGCGATATCTTGTGATAGCCGCCGTAGCAAACATTATCGCTTCGGCAGCTTCACATGGACTCACCTGCCCTGCGACGTCGATCTGGTCAGCGACCCGCCTCTTTATTAAGGGGGCGGGTCGTGCGGCGTCATAGCGATGTCACACGGCAGGCGGCCAATAGAAGCGGAGGGGCGCAGATGAGCGGGACATAAACATCCCGCCCACCTCCTTCCTTCCGCATAGTCGGTGTGAGCTGCAGGACGCAGGTAGGAGATGTTCCTCGCTCCTGCGACTTCACACACAGCGATGTGTGCTGCCGCAGAAACGAGGAACAACATCGTACCTGTCGCAGTCGCGTAATTATGGAATTCCCAGACGCTACACCGATGATACGATTACGACGATTTTGCGCTCGTTAATCGTATCATCTAGGATTTACACACTATGATGTCGAGTGCGATGCCGGATGTGCGTCACTTTCAACATGACCCCTCCGACATCGCACCTCCGATGTCGTAGTGTGCAAAGTGCCCCTAAGTGTTTAAGGACAAAAATAACAATAATTGTTAATCCACATCCACAACCTGTCTCCTCCCTACATCTGTGACCTAGTCTCCCAGTACTTACCTACACGTAACCTCAGATCCTCACAAGATCTCCTTCTCTACTCCCCTCTCATGTCCTCTTCTCACCATCGCATCCAATATTTCACCCGTGCTTCCCCCATACTCTGGAATGCTCTGCCACAACACATCAGACTCTTGCCTACCTTGACAAGCTTCAAAAGAAACCTGAAGACCCACCTCTTCCGACAAGCCTACAACCTGCCGTAACCCTCAGTCTGATACAGCGCCGCACAATCAGCTCTACCCTCACCTACTGTATCCTCACATATCCCTTGTAGACTGTGACCCCTCGCGGGCAGGGACCTCTCTCCTCCTGTAACTGTCTGTGTCTTGTATTGTTTATGATTATTGTACTTATCCCTATTATGTATACCCCTCTCACATGTAAAGCGCCATGGAATTGATGGCGCTATAATAATAAATAATAATAATAATATTATGGTTTTATTTAATTTTAATATAATGTTTTCAATTTTTAAAATGTGTATAGGTTATCACTGTGTGAATACCTATCAATCTTTCTTTCCAAACAATCACAAAATCAGTAGGATCCTTTTTGAAACTTGGTGAAAAAAATGTCACTAAAAAAACAGACCAAGGCCCCCTTCACACGTCTGTGAAAAACACTTGTGTGCGGCCATGTTGAAGGTGCGTATGGCCCTCCGTGTGCCGTGATTTTGGCACACTAATGTTCACCGTGTGCTATCTGAATAGCACACGGAGAATAGGAACTTCTTACTCACCTGTCCCAGGTGCTGCTGTCCCCGATGCTGATGTCTCCTGCGCTGTTGTGTCCCAGGCTGCTATCTCCAGTGATGTTGCTTCCGGGTCTGCACTGCAGTGAATATGCATAATATGCATGAGCATAATGAGCGGGACCCAGAAGCAAGTGACAGCAGTGCTGAAGACAGGTGAGTATCAAAAATAATTTTATTTCAAAGACACGTGTATTTTCTAGTACGCATCACACTGATCACACCATTGCGTGGTCCATGTGACATCAGTGCTGCCGGAGAAAAACGGACTTGTCTCCGTGCGGAACAAACGGTCACGCTTGTGCTCCATATGGACACATGGCCCTTGTGAACACATTGATATGTGTGCAGACCCATTGATTTTAATGGGTCTGCATATGTCTGTGTTGCTGGTATGTATGGAAACTATTATCATACGTACCGAAATTACTGATGTGTAAAGGGGGTCTAAGCCAGTACCCCCAAACTGCATGAGATCAATGTACAAGTGCACACTGCTTTCACTGCAATATACAAGCATATAAACGTACAAATTACAGGGGCACACACCGGTGGGCTTTAAATATGTGAAACATTTTTGAAAGGCAATACTGCTATATTTACGATACTTGCAGTACTAGCCAAAAGTTTGGACACACTTGGTCATGCAACGGTTTTTATTCTTATTGTAAAATGTACATAGTAGATTCAGTCTGAAGGCAGAAAAATCACAAAGGATTAATCCTGTAAACAAGGAGTAAAGAAGCATGTGTGAAACAAAGAAAGTGTGTTAAGCCTTAAATACCCCCATTTAACAGGTTTACAATCCCCTTTGCATTCTCTCAAGAAGCATGTAATGACTTCCAATGAATAGGTAGCCTTCCTCGAGTTCATTTGAGGAATCACTGTCCTACAGAAAATGTTTGCGGCCATCAGGTATGTTTTGGAAATACGGTGCTGGCACACAGTCTTAGGCCCCCTTTACACACATGTGTCACCGGTACGTGCTAAGTCCGTGCCCGCATGTACCGGAGACACGGAAACACGTAAACCCATTAAAACCAATTGGTTTATGTGCACGCACGTGTTTAGCCATTGGCCCGTGCCTCCGTGTGGAGAACACGTGAGCCCGTGTGCTCCACACGGATGCATGTGCGTGTTCTTCTGGCAGCACGGGTGTCACATGGCCCGCATACGGACCACACGGATGTAGTGTGGATGCGGTCTCGTGTGACACGCGCCGGAGAAAACTCACATGTCAGAGAAAAAAATAACAAATCATTACTCCCCTTCTCCAGCCCTCCTGTCTCTGCCGCTGCTGTCACTTGCTGCCGACCGCCGCTCATTATGCTCATTTAATATTCACTTCACTGCGGCCGGAAGCAGCAGCAGCGGGGAGTCGGCAGGACCGGAGACCGAAGATCAGCACCACGGACAGCAACGCCAGGGACAGGTGAGTAGAAAGTTCCCGTTCTCTGTGTGTTATCACGGATAACACACGGAGAACACACGTAGTGCCATAAACACGGCTCACGGAGGGGAAAACGTACCTTTGACACGTCCGTGAAACACGTGCGTGATTTTCACGGATGTGCGAAGGGGGCCTTATACAGTGATGCACCTATTCCATAATTTTCCAAAGATAGAATATGACAAGAATCACTCAACTAAGTAAGGCTGCTTTCACACTTGTGTTGTTTTGCATCAGTCACAATCCATCGCCTTGAGGAATTACGGTATCCTGCAAAATATTTTGCAGGATTCCGTTTTTCCCCATAGACTTGTATTAAGGATGGATTGTGACTGATGGCCCTGCGTTGCATCCGCTGCATGATGGATCAGTTGTTTCTTGACTCACCGTCAGGCAGAAGCAACGCTGAATGTAACGTGTTTTGGAGCAGCAAAAAAACGCATTCCGCAGGTGTCCATTGCAATTTGTCAAAAGCTATAATTGATGTCTATGGTGCTGGATTCTGTCGTAATCCGTCACATGACGGAATTGTTACGTCACCGCCGGAGTCTGCTCCAGCGACTTCTGCTCCGATCGCCAGGCGACGCCGTGTTCCTGCTGTGGATGGTGCTGGTGATGGGAGAGGAGTCGATGCCAGCGGCAACGGTGGGCGCAGGCTCCGATCATCCACTGGGCTGGGTCATCTTGGGATCTGCAGTACCGCTGGCTGACTGTGGGTGGCATGTGTCTTCCAGCTGAAGTTGCCAGCGTTCAGCTACAGCTAATGAGAAGACACCACACCCTTCTTATTCCCCCTCCTGTCACATGACCACTGCCAGAGATAGTTCTGATTTTCCTGGCTCCTGTTACGTCCTATTCTGTTGGTGATTCCTGTGTGCTGACTTCTGCATGCTTTTTGACTACCCTCCTGCCTACTGTTTTTGTACCTCGCTGCCCGATCCGGATTTGACCTCTGCTACGTTTGCTGACTACGTCATTGCCTGCCGATTCTGTCCCTGTTCCGAAATTCCTGGTTTGACCCTGCCTGACTACTACTCTCATCAGACTGCAGCCTTCCACAGGTAGTGGTCACCAGGGCCCTGTGTAATTCCAAATCCCTGTATAGGGGTTAAAGGGTTTCAGGGTTCTGGGGGTCCTGCTTGGTGAGTAGCTTCCCTCTAGCCTCCCCTTTAAAGCCCATCTGAGTCTGTGGATCCAGGCAGGCGTTACAGGAATCGAGTGCTGGATTCCATCATGCTCTAGCATGTTTGGCACTCCCATTGGGCTGTCCCAAACACAAACGGATCACGACAGAGTTGTCAAAAAACGGACGCACAGCGGATGTAACAGATGCTATGGATCAGTTTTTCACCGGATTACAGTGAACGGAATCCTGTGAAATAACACATCCGTTGCGTCAGTTGACATCTAAAAATTGACGGATCCATTGTTGCATCGCAACGACGGACCTGACAGATTTAAAACAACGCCAAACAAGTGTGAAAGTATCCTAAATGGAAAGACATCAAATGAGTTTCAATTGCTTCTTATGCAAATCATCACAAATAGTAAGATGGTCAACTTATTGAGTAAAACTTTGATCAGTCTGAGGTCTAAAAGTGAGTTTGCACTACCCGATTCGGCAGCGTCCAATAATCACCATTTGGTAAACATTCAAATATGATATAAAAAAAATGATAAAAACATTGGGCAATAGGTTGTAAAGAAAATAGCAGATACTAGAGTATGGCTGTCCATACACCTACATAGGCTACACACTGTATCTGGACTACAGAAACTTGTAGCTCTGGCACATAACAATGAAACCTTTATTCATACATTTTTTACTTAGGCTAGGTTCACACTTCCGTTGTTTTGCATCAATCACAATCCGTCGCCTAGAGGAATTACGGTATCCTGCAAAATATTTTGCAGGAATCCAGTTTTTCCCCATAGACTTCTATTAGTGACGGATTGCGACTGATGATGCTGCGTTGCATCCGCTGCATCGCAGTCAGTCATTTTTTAACTGACCGCCGGGCGGGAGCAACGCAGCCTGTAACGTTTTTTGAGCAGCACAATCCGTAAGATTTTGCTGCGCATGCTCTCTCTGGCTCCCTGCACCCGTAACCAGGATACACATTGGGTAACCAAGCAATGCACTTTGGTTAGTTATCCGATATTTACAGTGGTTACGTGTGCAGAAAGCCAGCGCTAAGCGGTGTATGCTGGTAACCAAGATAAATATCGGGTAACCAAGCAAAAAGTGCTTTGCTTTTAGTTACCCGATATTTACCCTGTATACGTGTGCAAGGAGGCCAACACTTCCCCACTCGGCTCCGCCCCCTCCCGCACTCCGCATGTGTACACACTCTCACACACACACTCACTTGTCCCCAGCCCTGCAGTCCCCGCGGCAGTGACATCCTCAGCGCCACGGCCCCGCTTGGCTCCGCCCCCTCGCGCTCCACCCCCTCGCGCTCCGCCCCCGCACACAACGGAGTCCGACAATGATTTCTGTTCTTTGTCATCCGTTGTACAACGCATCAGTCACATGCGTCAAGCAACGCATGTGACTGATGCAAAACAACGGAAATGTGAACCTAGCCTTATTCAGTCATATGTAACATGTATTGCACATCAAAAAAGGACAATAAAGTGCTTGAATGTATATGTACAGATGGGCAGTGTTGAAAAAATTGATGTATAAATAGTGCTGTGGTTAATTTTAAAAGGACAGGTCTAGCAACATCAATTGTATTGCAATGGCATGTTTACAATGTCACTCATGGTTGGTAACCAATTAGAGGACTGTGTAAAAGGTATAGATAAATACGTATACTATGTAAGGGAGTAAGGCGGGCTTTGCACACTACGACATCGCAGGTGCGATGTCGGTGGGGTCAAATAGAAAATGACGTACTTCCGGCATCGCATGCGACGTCGTAGTGTGTAAAGGTTCGATGATACGATTAACGAGCGCAAATGCGTCGTAATCGTATCATCGTTGCAGCGTCGGCGTAATCCATAATTACGCTGAAACGACGGTCCGATGTTGTTCCTCGCTCCTGCGGCAGCACACATCGCTGTGTGTGAAGTCGCAGGAGCGAGGAACATCTCCTACCGGCGTCACCGCGGCTTCCGTAGGTTATGCGGAAGGAAGGAGGTGGGCGGGATGTTTACATCCTGCTCATCTCCGCCCCTCCGCTCCTATTGGCCACCTGCCGTGTGACGTCGCAGTGATGCCGCACGACCCGCCCCCTTAATAAGGAGGCGGGTTGCCGGCCAGAGCGACGGTCGCAGGGCAGGTGAGTGCATGTGAAGCCGGCGTAGCGATAATTTTCGCTACGCCGGCTTTCACAAGGTATTGTACCTGCGACGGGGGTGGGGACTATCGCGTGCGACATCGCAGCATCGGCTTGCGATGTCGCAACGTGCAAAGCCCGCCTAAGGGCATAAAGTATCATGTGATACAAGTAACAAGAAAGGAAAATGGAACTTACCACTCTTGTCTGGATCCAGAGTAAAGCCACTTCAGGCTATGTGCGCACTTTGCGTTGAGTTACTTGCAGTTCTAAACACATCCTCTGGCAGAAATAGTCTTTGTCAAATTTGGTTTTGACCACAAAAACACTAAAAATACGCCTGCGTTTTTACCGCATTTTGGGCGAGTTTTTACCGCGATTTACATGCTTTTTCATTGCTTAAAGTCAAATGCGTTTTGAATACAAATACAATGCTAAATAAAGTTTAAACATTTAAACACTATGAAAAAAAAGGAAAAAAATAACAAATTTCATGATAACTTTGTGCCAATATTTATGTATAAAATAACGTTAATTTATTGATTTTCATACATTTAATTGTCGGACTATGTGTGTGTGTAAAGGGACATATCATGCCATTAATATGTCAAAAAAACATCCATTTAATTTGTCAAAAAAGCATGTTTTCTGCATTAATAAAGCATGTAAAACACTAGTATTTTGATTTAGGTTGCGTTTTGAAAGTTCTCATGGACTTCAATGTTATTAAACGCTGCCAAAATGGCAAAAACAATTGACATGCTGCTTCTTTAAATGCTGAGTTTTTGCCAAATTTTCTGCAACTGAAACGCAGCGTTTTTAACAGCAAAGTGCGCACAAGAAATCCCAATTTCCCATAGACTTTGCTTGGAAATCAAAACACATGCATTTTGGCATTAAAACGCTGCAGTTGAAAACGCTGCGGAAACGCATGAAGAAAAGCAAAGTGCGCTCACAGCCTCATAGTTTGTCCGGAGGGTGCTGCTAATCTTGCTGGTGCCACTCAGCACAGATGCACAATGAAGAAGGAAGGGGCGGGAGTAATAGCACTGCCATGCGGTATATATGGTGCGTTTGTTTCTACAAAATAGGTTGTATCAATAAAAAACCATTGCAAAAACGCTGCAGAGAATTGACATGCTTATTCTTTCAAATCTGCAGCAAAAACACAGGTATTTGACAAAACAGTCAGGAAAAAATCTGCAGGTGTGTGTGTGTGTGCACATGAGATTTCAGAGATCTCAGACTTTGCTGAGACTGTAAAAAGCAGCTTTTTATTAGCATGGATTTGCATAAAACCAAGGCAAATTTGCAGCTAAAAAATGCACCAAAAAAGCCCTGTGTGAACATAGCCTTATGTTGCTTTTAGGGGTACTTCTCACATAGCGAGATCGCTGCTGAGTCGCAGGTTTTGTGATGAAGCAGTGACCTCATTAGTGATCTCGCTGTGTGTGACACTAAGCAGCAACCTGGCCCCTGCTGTGAAATTGCTGATCATTACACACTGTTCTGGTTCATTTTTTGCTCGTTGGTCTCCCACAGGGCAGTACTCATCAGCGTATTTGACTGTGGGAGACCAACGAGCACCGACTCTGTGTAAGCAGCATACGCTGGTAACCAGGGTAAATATCGGGTAACTAAGCAAAGCGATTTGCTTGGTTACCCGATATTTACCCTGGTTACCAGTGTACTCCGCTTAGTGTTGGCTCTCTGCACACATAGCCAGGGTAAATATTGGGTAACTAAGCAAAGCGCTTTGCTTAGTAACCCGATTTGTACCCTGGCTACGTATACAGGGAGCCAGCGCTGGCAGCCTGTAAGCGGTGTACGCTGGTAACCAGGGTAAATATCGGGTAACCAAGCAAAGCTCTTTGCTTAGTTACCCGATATTTACCCT
Source organism: Anomaloglossus baeobatrachus (assembly GCF_048569485.1). Taxonomy (NCBI): domain Eukaryota; kingdom Metazoa; phylum Chordata; class Amphibia; order Anura; family Aromobatidae; genus Anomaloglossus; species Anomaloglossus baeobatrachus. Next base: position 79,968,392 of record NC_134364.1, on the reverse strand, counting down.
GGTTACCAGCACACACCGCTTAGTGTTGACTCCCTGCACACATAACCAGGATACATATTGGGTTACTAAGCAAAGCACTTTGCTTAGTTACCCGATATTTACCCTGGTTACCAAGCGCAGAGTCGCTGGTGGCTGGTTATATCTGCCTGATTGACAGCTCACCAGTGACCATGTAGCGACGCACAAGCGATCCTGACCAGGTCGTATCGTGCTCGGAATCGCTGGTACGTCGTTTAGTGAGATGGTACCCTTGGAGGGGCTGATAATTGGGAAATAGCATCTCTAGTGATGTGTGTTCCCAATTATCAGGCAATCACCCAACAGATGAGCAAAATACTTGTTCTTCAGATGCCGATAACAATGATATTCTGTGCAGATATGTATCTGATCAGCGATTGTTTAATGGCCACGGTCAACACATTTAAACCCAGCAGATCAAGCTTTAGCTAACTGTAGAATGGAATGCCAATCATCAGAAAAAAGATATGTACTTGAAAAGTGGAAGCAGCTCTAACAGTACTATCCACACTTTTTGGAAGAACTCCTCTACATGTTGGTTGGGCCAAGTCATCCTTGGTTGCTCTTCTACCTTCTTGCTACTTTTGTTGCATCAATGTTTTGATTGTTTTTATTTGTCATTTTTTGCTCACATTTCATTATTTGTCATTTTTTGCTCACATTTCATCCTTTTCCATTGCTGGTCTTCTGCTGTTACTGAATTTAACAGTACCACAGATAGACGGGATACTTGTGTATGGCTTCTCTATAAGGAGAATGTAATATTCTAAAGTTTGTGTACAGTAATTCTTTCTGAATTGTAATAAGATAGTGGTGCAGTTGTTCTTGCTTGTACATTAGAAGACATTAGCATTCAACATTATTTACACACCATAAAGGTGCTATAGCCTGCTGGGGTTTACAATCATTGTTTACTTATTTCTATTGTTTAGCCCCTAGGCTATACTGGTTGCTCCTGGAGTTTGTGTCTTCAAGTAACAACTCTCCTGCTGGTGTTAACAAGCTACTGCTTTCGTAATGATCTCCAGCTACTTTTGTATCTCCAGCGACTGTTCATCATTTTCTTTGTGAAACCCAACATTTCCTACAAGTCAATGCTAGTGTGTTATGGTTAAATCCGAAGAACTGACTTGATTTGTTTCACAAAACAGATCTGTTTTAAAATCATGTTTTGGTCATCTACTTGGGGGCTAAAAATGTAGCTATTTCTACAAAAGCTAAAGGTGCATTTAAAAGAAAAGATTATCGTGAACAAGCATTCCTAGGTTGATCAGGGTAATGCTTATTCTTTGGGTGAAATGATCTTTTGTGCTGTAGAAAAGATCATCGTTCTCGGTGGTGCTTCGTCCTTGATAAACAGGACTCGCACTGCCAAGAACAATGCTTGCTCTTCAGGTGAAATGATTTTTTGTGTAGTAAAGATCATCGTTCTCGGTGTTGCTTCATCCTTTGTAAATAGTACTTGCAATGCCAAAACTAATGCTTGTTCTTTGGGTGAAATGATCTATTGTGCTATAAAAAAGATCATCGTTCTTGGTGGTGATTCATTCTTTGTAAATAGGACTCGCACTGCCAACAATAATGCTTGTTCTTCAGGTGAAATGATCTTTTGTGCTGTAGAAAAGATCATCATTCTCAGTGGAGCTTCATTCTTTCTAAACAGGACTCGCACTGCCAAGTACAATGCTTGTTCTTCGGGTAAAATTATCTTTTGTGCTGTAGAAAAGATCATAATTCTTGGTGGTGCTTTAACCTTGGTAAACAGGACTCATACTGCCAAGAACAATGTTTGTTCTTTGGGTGAAATAATCTTTTGTGCTGTAGAAAAGATCATTGTTCTCGGTGGTGCTTTAACCTTTGTAAACAGGACTTGCACTGCCAAGAACAATGCTTGTTCTTCAAGTGAAATGGTCTTTTGTGCTGTAGAAAATATCATCATTCCCAGTGGTGCTTCTTCCTTTGTAAACAGGGCTCGCACTGCCAAGAACAATGTTTGTTCTTTGAGTGAAATGATCTTTTGTGCTGTAGAAAAGATCATCATTCCCGGTCGTGCTTCATCCTTGGTAAACAGGACTCGCGCTGCCAAAAACAATGCTTGTTCTTCAGGTGAAATGATCTTTTGTGCTGTAGAGAAGATCATCGTTCTCGGTGGTGCTTCATCCTTGATAAACAGGACTCGCACTGCCAAGAACAATGTTTGTTCTTTGGGTGAAATTATCTTTTGTGCTGTAGAAAAGATCATTGTTCTTGGTGGTGCTTTAACTTTTGTAAACAGGACTCGCACTGCCAAGAACAATGCTTGTTCTTCGGGTGAAATGATCTTTAATGCTTTAAAAATAGATTATCGTTCTCGGTGGTGTTTTATCCTTTGTAAACAGGACTCGCACTGCCAAGAACAATGTTTGTTTCTTTGGGTGAAATCAATGATCTTTTTTGCTGTAGAAAAGATCATCATTCTCGGTGGTGCTTCATCCTTGGTAAATAGAACTCCCACTGCCAAGAACAATGGCTGCCTACATGCACAGAAAAATTGATCACTCATGGCAATAAACCGACTAATAAACAACCGCCAATTAGTAAATGTTTACCGATCAACGGTTATTAACAACAGCAAATGGTTAATGTAGACAGGTATGTTCTTCAAATTATGGGCTGTAATCAGGTATCTATACTACTGCAATACCTAATAATAAGTCAATTATATCCCCTGAGTGACCCTAGATATATGTTAATTCCCATGAGAAGAAAAAAATAAAATATTGTTTTAAAAAAAAAAAGAATTTTACCCAAAATATAAAATCCCTTATTTAAACAAGCCTGGGCACTTAATGACCGAGCTATTTCAGGGCTTCTCATTAAGAGATGTAGCAAATTATCCGCTGTGGTTTTCATTAATATCTATGAAGATGGCTGCAGCAAGCTGGAAAACCAAATGTTTATCCATATAATTAGTAAGGAAAAGAATTAATAGCATGATGGTTGTGAAAAAAGAATTCTGATTACATAATATGGACCATTATCGCCTACAGTCCTAAAATCACTGAACAGTTCGTAAAAATAAAGCATTTTTCACCTGTACGTAAAAAGTTTGATGTGTCCATGAGGTTTGTGAAACTGGAGAAACCTGTGAAGATTAGAAGCCTGCTCACCAATATTGATATATTCCTCCCAACTAGTGATGAGCAGACCCATGGACATATTCAGTTTGCCGAATCCACACAGACTAAAAAAAAGTTGGGTTTGGGAACCAAACTTGACCTAAATTTGACCCTGGATAATGAACCCCATACAATGCAATGGGGACCAGAATTTCTGTGCTGTAAAATGCTACAAGTAAGGGCTAGGGGGCTAGAAAAGGAAGCTAAATGGGCGTAAGAGCAGGACAGTTAAGGCCCCTTTACACACTGCAACATCGCTAAGGACATTGCTGTATCGTCACCGGTTTTGTGACGTAACAGCGGCTGCCCCAGCGACATTGCAGTGTGTGAAACACATCAGCGACCTGGCCCCCGCTGTGAGGTCGCTGATCACTACAAATCTTTTAGGACCATTTTTTGGTCCTTTGTTTCCCGCGGCGCAGCATGCATCGGTGTGTTTGACAGCGTTACAACGACTTTGTTAGCGACTTTCCTTTCAAATAGCTGCTTTGACACGTCCCCAATGACCAGCTAGGTCGTTCTGCAGGTCCGGATCGCTGTTGCGTCGTTGGCCAGGTCTGCCTGTTTGACAGCTCACCAGCAACTCACCATAGACTTTCCAACGATCCCGGCCAGGTCGGGATCGCTGGTGGGATCGCTAGAAAGTCTCAGTGTGTAAAGGGGCCTTTATACTTGCCATGTTTCCAGGAAGATAGCACTGTAGTCAGTCAGACTCTTTTCTGAACCCACTCATGAAGCTTCATGAATATTCACTGCTTCCCCACCCACCCTCTGTGCCAGCATCTGTGATTGGTTGAAGACTGCTATACACGCCCCCTGCCATCTGTAAATGATTGCAGATGAGTTTGCTGTATGATCGTGTAAAAATAAATAAATAAAAAAAGTGTTAGCTCTCACCATATTTTTGATAAGAAGCACTGGTAAAACAGATGACTATGGGCTGAAACCCTAAGCGTTATTCTTTTCTGTAGCTGTTATCAAGAACAGAGAAGATCCCATAATTTAAAAAAAAAATTGGCATAGGGCCACCTCCATTTTTGGTATTACCAGAGTAGGAAGAGCCATGGATATTGACCCCTCCTAGCCTAAAAATATTATCCCACAGCTGCCACAGAAGTGGTGTATTCATAAGATGCGCCAATTCTGGCACTTTACGCAGCTCATCCCGATTGCCCTGGTGCGGTTTCAATGGGAGTAATAATATATGGGGTTGATGTCAGCTTTAATTTGTCAAAAATCACAGCTGTCATCAAGTCCTAGGTTAGTAATGGGGAGGGGTCTATGAGACACCCTCATTACTAACCATGTAAGTCAAAGGAAATAAATATATTGAAAATTTTTTTATTTGAAATAAAAAATACACACATCCTCTTTCAACTATTTATTAACCCCCAAAACAACACGGCACGTCCAAGTTAATGCACACAACATCCCACGATGATCCTGTCTCTGCTATATGCAGTGTCTGTAGTGACAGAAAATGTTACCGGTCACTACAATCTTCAGGATACACTGAGGGCAGCGTGGAGACCTTGGTTGTGAGAAGAGGAGACTTCACCAGAGTTCATAGTCGAGAGCTTCACTGTTGCTGTCAGTGAACTTATTTGAACCCGCTACCAGATTGAGGGACATGGCAGCACAACAGTCCGTCAATCTGGCAGTGGGTTCAACTGAGTTCACACTGTGGGAACCTCCAGCTGTGGACTCAGTTGAACTATTTCCAGTCTGTTGGATTGCCTGACACGGTGGCACAGCAGTCTGGCAATCCAGAAGCAGTTCAATTGAGTTCACAACTGTAGGCTCCAATGGAGTGAATTCAGTTGAACCTGCTGCTGGATTGCTGGACTGTGGTGCTGTCATGTCCAGCAATACAGACGTCTGGCAGCTGATTCAACTAAGTTCACTGAGGGCAGTAGGGGAGCCCCTGAGTGTAAACTGCTGTAACCTGACTGCTGGACTGTTGGATTGTGGAACACGGTTCCACTGCAGTCCGGCAGTCAGGTCACCAGTATTCCCATTCGGGGACTTCCCTATTACCCTCAGTGAACTCAGGTTAACCCACTGCCAGATTGTCAGACTGCTGTGCCACCGTGTCCCGCAATCTGGAAGTCTGGCAATCCAACAGTGGGTTAAACTGAGTTAACTGAGGGCAGTGGGGAGTCACCAGTGTGAACTTCGGTGACCTGACTGCCAGATTGTCAGACGCCTATGGTGCAGTGTCCCGAAATTCGACAATCTGGCAGTCAGGTCATTTAAGTATACACTGGGGGCTCCCCGCCACCCTCAGTGAACCCACTTCTGGATTGCTGGACTGTTGGATTATGAGACACGGCCGCACAGTAGTCCGTCGTTCTGACAACGGGTTTAACTGAGTTCATTGAGGGTATCAGGCAGCCCCCAGTATGAACTCTGGTGACCTGACTACCGGATTGTCAGACTGCTGTGGCACCATATCCGAATCTGGCAGTGGGTTCACAGGCAGTTATGCTGGCGGCACACGGTATGATCTATCGTGCGATCGCACAAGCGATCGTACCCACCCCCGTCGTTTGTGCGTCACGGGCAATTAGTTGCCCGTGGCGCACAAAGTCGTTAACCCCCATCACACGTACTTACCTCCCAGACGACCTCGCTGTGGGCGGTGAACATCCTCTTCCTGAAGGGGGAGGGACGTTCGGCGTCACAGCGATGTCACACAGTGGCCGCCCAATAGAAGCAGAGGGGCGGAGATGAGCGGGACAAAAACATCCCACCCACCTCCTTCCGCAGGTAAGCTGTGTTCGTCGTTTCTGGGGTGTCACATGGAGCGACGTGTGCTGCCACGGGAACGATGAACAACCGGAGCACAGAAGGAGGACCAACATTTTGAAAATGAACGACATGTCAACGAGCAATGATAGGGTGAGTATTTTTGCTCGTTCACAGTCGTTCGGAGGTGTCACACGGTATGATATGTCACACGATGCTGGATGTGCGTCACTAACGACGTGACCCCGACGACATATCGCCTGATATATCGTACCGTGTGACGCCGGCATTACACTTGGTACCGTGGGAGCTCAGCTATGACTTCCAGTGAACCCAGTGACGTCACCGCTTCTCACAGCTTGGTTCCCCCTTTGCTCTGAGTGTGTCCCACAGTCTGCAGTGATCTGTCGTGTTTTCCATCATTGCAACTTCTGGATGTAGGAGAGCTGGGATCGTCGTGGAATGTCATTGTGGATTATATCGGACTTGCAGGGGTGTTTTGAGGGCTAATAAAGGGGAGAAAGAGGGTGTGTGTGTTTTGTTTATTTCAAATTAAAAAATTTTTGTATGAGTGTTTATTTTTTTTTACTTACAAGTTAGTAATGGGGGTGTCTCATTGACGCCTCCCCATTACTAGCCTAGGGCTTGATGGCAGCTGTGATTTTTGACAAAGGGGCCAATAACCATGGTTGTTCCCACCCTGATATTAAAAGCCCTCAGCTGTCAGCTTTACCGTGGCTGGTTGTTATCAAAAATGGGTGGGACCTCACATCATTTTTTTAAATTATGGGATCCCCTCTATTTTTGATAACCAGCCACATTAAAGCAGACCACTGAGGGTTGTTGGTTATCAAACATAGTGCCGGAGCCAACATCATGTTTATTTTTTTTTTACAATGGTGCACCAGCAAATCACAGCCATGCCAATACTTGACCTGACTTTGATGGGAAAAGTGCCCTCACTGGAAAAGCTTACTGATTGACTGCTCAATAGCCTTTCAACAAGCTTTATTGAGATGACAAACCCAAACAGGAACCAGATGTACAGTAAAAAGTCTGTGTTCAGGGTTCAGCAGTGGACACAAGGTATTCGGTACAAACCCTTTATTTTACAGTTTGGGTTCTCTCATCCCTACTCCCGACTATTTAATTGGTAAAATAAACAATATCTTCATGGATTTTACTACGACTTGGTGAGTTCTGCGTATTCATTCTCTGTGTAGTACATTGATGGACTTCTTTTGCTAAAGCGGAGCATCATCGATATAGAAAGCTGTAATTGGAGATTCCAGCTGATGATTTGGATGGTAGTGTCGGTCGCATGTTCTATTACATGTAATGTGCAGATTATTATGACTGTAATTATCATCATTTTACAGTTCACAGTGATTGCAGCTAATGTCTTCATATCAGAATTACAGACTGAAGATATGTATCACTTAATTAGTTTCCAATGTGTCCATAAAAAATGTTGGATGTCTCAGACTTTTTTTAGAAGCTTGATGTCCAGAAAAAAATAAAACATCAAGTTGGCAACCCTGATATGAGCCAATTATTGATTACTTGTCAGCCCTGTGCATACCATAAAGATGCCCCTGACCATTAGGAAAAACAGTACCTTAATGGAAACACAGGCTCTGCTTCTGAACCTGATTGTCATTACATAAATATCAGGGCTGAAAACAGAATTTACCAAAGCCCTCAGCACTAGAGATGAGCCAACCTGTGGAAGTTTGGTTCTGAGGGTTCATCCACACTTTAGATAAAGTTTGGTTTGGGACCCGCACTTGACCTAAAACGCAATGGAAGTCACTTATTTGGCAGTACCAGTCTCCGCTCATGTGTCGCCCCAGGGCTATGGAGTACTCTGTCCCGGGCGGTGAATTGCTGGGGAGATATCACTTGGTGGCCGTTGCCCGGTTCCGTGACCTGGGGACACTTTTTAAAGGGGTATATTTACAGGGGAGATTAGTTAAAAGTTTATATTGTGACGCCACTTGTGGGTTGCGGCTATTTACTGGAGCTGCCTCTGCACAGTTCTCACTACTGGGGCTGGTGTTAGGGGCAGCCTGGATGTTGGGCCCTCCGCAAGTAGGGCCAGGCCCCAGAGGACAGATGATGTTGATAGGTGCAGAAGGAAGGTAGGCCACACAAGGGTTTGCAGTTTAACTGGTTCCCTTACTAACAGTAAGCTGGAAACTGGTCACCCGAGGAAGGCTGATCTTGACCGCTGGTCCCCTTAGTCCCAGTGCTGGTGTAGTGACCTGGTGGCTTCTTTCCCCTGCACCTCTCTCCGGTTGGTGGGTCCACGTGGCTTGGAGCGTCTGGGGGTCCCCTACTGGTAGTCTCTCTTTCACAGTCCATATGACGGTAGCGTGAACCCTGTGGGGTTGGTGCCTCTGATCCTGTTCCCTGGTTCTTCCATTGCTACTGTGTCTTGAACTTCAAAGTCAGTGAGGTCCTGGATGGTCCCTTCACTGGGCAGATTTTAACAGGTCTGCCTGGAGCATTTGCCTGACCTAGGATTCTGTACCCCGTCGGTGCTATGGTTCCGGAAGTACTCCACCGGCAACCACATGCCTGGGCCCTCAGGTCACCGTCACACTCCTGTCAGTGCTTCCACTCACCCTCGCTGTCACCAACTAATTACTGATTCCACTGGGTCCAACCCTAGTCAGTCACCACCAGTCTTTGGTGAAATTGGGGAAAAACAGAGATTAACTGGAATGTTTTGTTGTTACTGGTACTGGTCTTCTTGGTTTCTGGGGGTAGGCCCTGCATCCTGGTGGGGATGCAGTACTTTGTAGCTCCCTGATGGATTCAGAGGCGCTACACTCACATGCAGCCAGCCATAAACCCATCACGTTCAGGGCGAGGGTCAGCAAGGTTTTTTCCATTTTTTGGGGGGGTTTACATGCTACATCCAATCACACTGTTGTTACCCCCAGTGCAAGCCATTTAAACACTACAAGCGGCTCAGACAGGACTGAGAACCTAGCGTACCCGAGCACAGCAATGCTTGCATGAGTGGTTTGCTTCCGTAATGCATCTGAACCCAAACTCTGTTTTTTTTTTCAAAGTGTGTGTTAAGGCCACGTCTCACTAAGCGACATCGCTAGTGACAGCGCTGCTGAGTCACGGTTTTCGTGACGCAACAGCGATCTCGCTAGCGATCTCGTTATGTGTGACATCCAGCAATGACCTGGCTCCTGCTGTGAGGTCGCCGGTCGTTGCTGAATGTCCTGGACCATTTTCTTCAAAGGCGATGTCCTGCTGGGCAGGACACATGGCTATGTTTGACACTGTGTGACAGGGTCCCAATGACAGCACAGATCGTTATACAGGTCGCTATTGCGACCTGTATCGTTACTGAGTCGTTGATAACGTCTGACTGTGTGACATCTCACCAGCGACCTCCCAGCGACTTACCAGCGATCCTTATCAGGTCGCATCATTTTCGGGAACGCTGGTAAGTCGCTAAATGTGAGGGGGGCTTTAGGTACAAACACCGAAGACCTCATCTCTACTCGGTACCCAATAGTTTATTGGGGATAGATACCATGTTTCCCTGAAAATAAGACACTAGGGCTTATTTTAGGGGTAGGGCTTAATTCTGGGGAAGCACAAGTTGGTGGTAGGTTTATTTCCCAAAAAAGACAACCCTCCCAGGAGAACCATACTTACCAGACATCTGCATCGCTCCCAGGTCCTCCTGCGACATCCAGCAGGTCCTTGTATGCTGCACAGGGGTCCATCCTTGCTTTCAGCCACCACACACACACACACACACAGACACACACACACACAGACACACACACACAGACACACACACACACACACACACACACACACACACACAGAGACACACACACACAGACACACACACACACACACACACACACACACACACACACCAGATTACAAGAACATCATAAACACACAAACACATAGAAACATCTGAGATGATAACTGGATGAACTTGTGATACATTTTGGTGCCTCTTAACTATTTAATTGTGCAACCTATGAGGAAAAATTAAAAAAGACAAACGAACTTGGGAACATAAAAACATGGGAAACATTCTTCTCTTAAGCATGAAAAAATAAATGGAGTGAAATACTGAAATTCAATGGTCTTTTTACTAACTTTAGAAATCCGACTTTCCTTCAGGAGAAATTCTAACATATTAAAGCTACGTTCACACTCGGCATCTTTTACTGTGGCTTTGGTGCATTTTTGAAGTCACAAAGATGCCCCTAAATGCATGCATCTCCTTCCCCCAGCAAAGTCCATGAGCTTTCTATATTGCTGTCCCCACTAGGCATCTTTTTTTGGCTACGTTTTTGAAGATGCAGCATGTCAATTCTTTTTACATTTTTCCAGCGTTTTTGAGCCTTTCAATCAATAGTTTTACTAAAAAAATGCATTGGACAAAATGCGGTAAAAACGCGTCAAAAGAGCATGGTTTTTTTATGTGTTTTTGCCGCGGGTGCGTTTTTTGGTTAAGAAAAGATGTAGTGTGAGAACATAGCCTATTAGTTAATTAGAATTTTGCCTTAAATAACTGTCAAACCCTGGGACCACCAACAGTTAGCTAAATTATAAGGGGTATCTAACAGCCAGTGTTCAATATCATAGAGTAATGGCCTATTTTACATTGGGTTTAACTGTTTATTGACTGATGACACATGTTTTTACATCAGTCATTAATAGGCCAAATTCCTCAGCACTGACTTTTTATGGTGATGAGGAATAAGCATGAAGAGCTCCCGGACAGGCAGCGGTTCAGTAGATATCAACTGTATAACACAACTGATACCCTGCTGTAATCGCTATTATTGATGCTGTCCCCTTAGATGCCACTGTCAATGGTGTCAGTGTCATCTAGATCAGAGGTCCCCAACTCCAGTCCTCAAGGCCCACCAACAGTGCAGGTTTTTGGGATTTCCTTAGTATTGCACAGGTGTTAATGTAATTACCTGCCCAGGTGCTGGTTCCAACAGCAGTGCAATGCTAAGGAAATCCTGAAAACATGCACTGTTGGTGGGCCTTGAGGACTGGAGTTGGGGAACCCTGATCTAGATGGTTAAAAGAGGGAAGAGGCTCCTTCCTTCACCCCATTGGAACTCCTTGAGGACTGGAGTTGGGGAACCCTGATCTAGATGGTTAAAAGAGGGAAGAGGCTCCTTCCTTCACCCCATTGGAACTCCGTGAGGACTGGAGTTGGGGAACCCTGATCTAGATGGTTAAAAGAGGGAAGAGGCTCCTTCCTTCACCCCATTGGAACTCCGTGACATGGTTGTGGGTTACTGCTGGTTGCCATTGCAACCTGAGACCAAGCAAAGGCCTCGTTGTCTGCCTGTGTAAAATAGACAAGTCAAATGCACAGCAATACATGAGTATTACAGTGTATTAGACAAGCAATCTATAAGTAAAGCATTCCAGTCCTATAGTGGAACTAAGTAAACAAATTTTTAAAAAGTTCAATAAAATTTGTAAAAAAAACCAAGTAAGAAAAAACCCACCCTTATTCTAGAAAAAATAATTGGTATCACAGAATTTAGAGCAATCCAAGCAATAAAATTGTCACATTGTTTAACAAGTGCAATGAACACTGTAAAAAAATATAAAGTATGCCATCAAGGGAATTTTTTCATCAGTCGCACGAATAAATGGTATAAAATTGATTGAAAAGTGGTATGCGCACCATCAATATAAACATCAGCACTCACACCATCCTCATATATTATTATTATTATTATTATTATTTATTTATAGAGCACCATTAATTCCATGGTGCTGTACATGAGAAGGGGGTTACATACAAAATACGTATACAAGTTACAGTAGACAGACTAGTACAGAGGGAAGAGGGCCCTACCCTTGCGAGCTTACATTCTATAGGATTATGGGGAGGAGACAATAGGTGGGGTGTAGGTCAGGCGGCAGCTCCGCACGGTGGTCGGGCGGCAGCTCCGCACGGTGGTCGGGCGGCAGCTCCGCACGGTGGTCGGGCGGCAGCTCCGCACGGTGGTCGGGCGGCAGCTCCGCACGGTGGTCGGGCGGCAGCTCCGCACGGTGGTCGGGCGGCAGCTGCGCACGGTGGTCGGGCGGCAGCTGCGCACGGTGGTCGGGCGGCAGCGAGTTCATTGTAGATTGTAGGCATTTCTGAACAGGTGCGTTTTCAGGTTCCGTTTCAAGTTTGCAAGAGTAGGGGATAGTCTGACGTGTTGAGGCAGCGAGTTCCAGGAGACTGGGGATGCTCGGGAGAAGTCTTGGAGTCGGTTGTGTGAGGAGCGAATGAGAGAGGAGGAGAGGAGGAGATCTTGGGAGGACCGGAGGTGACGTGTTGGAGTGTAGTGGGAGAGTAGTTCGGAGATGTACGGAGGGGAAAGATTATGCACAGCTTTGTAGGTCAGTGTTAGAAGTTTGAATTGGATACGGTGGAAGATTGGAAGCCAGTGGAGGGACATGCAGAGAGGAGAAGCGGGGTGGTATTGAGGAGAGAGGTGGATAAGTCGGGCAGCAGAGTTAAGGATGGACTGGAGAGGGGCAAGCGTGTTGGCAGGGAGGCCACAGAGGAGGATGTTACAGTAGTCGAGGCGGGAGATTATGAGGGCATGCACTAGCATTTTAGTAGATTGCAAATTGAGGAAAGGGCGGATTCTGGAAATATTTTTGAGTTGAAGACGGCAGGAGGTGGTGAGGGATTGGATGTGTGGTATGAAGGATAAGGCAGAGTATAGTTCAATCAGCTTAATATTTGTGTAGTTCTCACAATATGGTAAAGCAAAGGCAAATAATATTTCATGCAAAAGTATTTTCAGTGCCAAAAAACATCTACACATAAAAAAATATGTACCGTATATAAATGTGGTATTGCTATAATCATACTGACCTGAAAAAGCTACTAGTAATGGAGGTGTCTCATTGACGCCTCCCCATTACTAACCTGCATGGTGAACAATGTAAAAAAAATAAAATAATAATTTCTGTATTATTTTTTGTTTGTTCTGATTCCCAAAAATAAACTAGAGTGATCAAATATTTTTTACATAATCCAAAATGATACCAATAAAAACATTTTTTTGTGGCAGATAAAAAAAAGTTATAGCTCTTAGAATATATACATTTTTTGTTATTTTCTTTTAGTGTTTTTAGAGTACAAAAGTGACAAAATAGAAGAATTATATAAATCTAAGCACTGTAATTGTACTGAAGAATAAAACTGACATAACTTTCAACATTATGCAAAAACATAAAAATTAAAAACAGTTCCTGAATTGCTCTTTATTTATTTTGTGTACCAAAAATTGGAATAAAAAAAGAGATCAAAATATTTATGTACTCCAAAATAGTCCCAAAAAGCTCATTCTTTAAAAAGAAAAAAAAACCTCAACTCATTACTCAAGTCTGTCTCGGACCAATATTATAAGATTATATTAAATGTGTTCAAAATCCTCACACCACCTCTATATGAATTTCTTGAGGGGTGTAGCTTTCAAATTGGGGTCCCTTTGGCATTTTTTTGCTGTTTTGACACCTCTGTAAATGTGACATGGACTCTGAAAACTATTCCAGCCAAACATGCGATACAAAAGTAAAATAGCGTTCCTTTCCTTACGAGCCCTGACGTGTACCTAAACAGTAGTTTCTGACCAACTATGGGGTATTCAAGAGAAATAATGTAATAAAGGGTACATTTTCTCCTAATATCCAGTGTCAAATTAAAAATGTAAGGTTAAATTGACATTTTAGTCTAAAGAAATGTAATGAGCATGAATTACTGTGAAGCACCTGAAGGGTAAAAATATTCCTAAATATCATTTTGAACACTTTGATGGGGTGCATTGTTTAAAACAGAGTCACTTTTAGGATTTTCCAAAGTAAGTCCCTAAAAATGAAGTGTTTTTGGAAATTTCTTTGCAAATCTGAAAAATTGCTGCTAAAGTATTGTCTTCTAAGACCGTGTGCACACAGAGCCTTTTTTCATGCAGATTTAGTGTAGATTTTGGTTCAAATCTGCATGTCTATTTTTATGCCAGTAAAGTCAATGAGAATTCTGAAATGCTGTGCACACGTTGCTTATTTTTTCCTTGTAGATTTGGTGCAGGAAATAATCTGCAGTATGTCAATTGTTGCTGCATTTTTGTATGCTTATTTTATGCAGATTTTGCGCAGATTTTGGCACAAGTCTGCATGCATATCTTTTTGCCAGCTATGTCAGCAAAGTCCATGAGAGTTTCTGAAGTGCTGTGCGCACGTTGCTTATTTTTTCCTTGTAGATTTGGTGCAGGAAATAATCTGCAGTATGTCAATTGTTGGTGCATTTTTGTCTGCGTTTTTTGAACCCTTTCACCCAGTGACTTTATTAAGAAAAACACATGGCACAAAAATTCACCAAAAACATGTGAAAAATTTCTGCACCAAATCTGCAACGTTAACACATAGCCTAACACTTCTAATATCTTAAAAAAATAAAATTACGTTTATAAAATAATGCCAATGTAAAGTAGACATATACTAAATGTTATTTATTTACTATTTTGTGTTGTGTTTTAAATGCATAAACATTCAAATTTAAAGGTTGTTATTTTTCAAAATTTGTTATCAAATTTTAAACATTTGCATAAATAAATGCCAAACATATAAACCTAAATTTACCAATACAATAAGATAAAGTACAATGTGTCACAAAATGTAATTTCTGGGATTTATAGAAGCATAAAGAGATCCATGACAGTTGAAAAATGGTTCTGAAAGCCCAAACTGGTTACTAGGTGGAAGGGAGAATACACCATATTGCTCACTTAAAAGTGAAATTTTAAAATTTCTCATTCGTTATTGACTAGTAGTGCACTAGAGAAGAAGCTGACAAAATGAGTGCTGCTTCTACACAACCTGTGCACTGACAATGTATTTCCAATAGGGCACCCATTATATATTTGGGCACTAGAGTTATAATATTCACTTATAATGCAGCTCAAGAAGAGGCATTCTACTGAAAAGTAAACTTGGGGTACAGGAGGTCTGTGGTTATTATAGGCTAACCTAGAATGACATTCTTCACTTATATAATGTGTCACAATAAGAGGCATTCAACAGAAAAGTCAACTTGGGGTACTGGAGCTCTGTGGCTATTATTAGAGATGAGCGGTGTTCGAATCGAACTGTTCGCCAATCTCAAATTCGACCTGTTTTAGGCGATGTTCAAGTCGTTCGACAAACGCAAACAATTAGCTTCAAGTTCAACAGCTTGAGGTTATGTTCGATAACGGTTCGATCACCAAAAGCGTAACTGGCTTTTCACAGTAATACTGTCATTCAATGTTAATACAGTGGAACCTTAGTTAACGAGAACAATCCGTTCTGGGACTGTGCTTGTTAACCAAGTTACTCGTTCAGCAAAGCAAGATTTCCCATAGGAAATCATTGCAATGCAGACAATTTGTTCCACAACTTGTTAAATATCCAATCCTGGTCCCCTATTGTGCCATTCCATGCATGCACAAACACACACAAACACGCACAAACACATACAAACACACACAAACATACATAAACATACACGCACACACTCAAACATACACAAACATACAAACATACATGCAGACACACATATTATGCTCACCTTATCTTCCGTTCCAACGCCGGTCTCCTGGGACTTGCAGTTCGCCGGTACAGGATGTGTATCGGGTAACCATACGACCGATGCCCCGGAGCTTCCACTGACAGAGCGCTGACGTCAAAGGCAGGAGCCGCTAGCCTCTGATTGGCCAGCGCGCTGCCTTTGAGTAGCATCTGACAGAGGAAGTTTCTGCCTTGTCGCGATAGTTACCCGATACACATCCTGTAGCGGCGAACTACGTGTATTGGTTAACCATCGCAATGAGGGAGGAACTTCCTCTGTCAGACGCTACTGAAAGGCAGCGCGCTGGCCAATCAGAGGCAAGCGGCTCATGTGTTTGACGTCAGCGCACTGGCAGCGGAAGCTCCGGGACATCGGTCGCATGGTTACCCGATACACATCTTGTATCGGCAAACTGCAAGTCCCAGGAGGCCGGCGATGGAATGGAAGGTAAGGTGAGCATAATATGTGTGTGTGCGTTAGTGATTGTGCATGTTTGTATGTGTTTGTGTTTGCCTGCCATTGTTTTCAATGGTGTTCGAAGGTGTTCAAAAGTGTTCAACGAACGTTCATCGAACGTTCAACAAACACACCCGCCATTTGACGAACTGAACTCGAACACTAGGGTGGTGGCTCATCTCTATTTATTATAGGCTAATCTAGATGACATTATTCATTTATAATGTGGCACAAAAAGAGGCGTTCTACAGAGAACTAAACTTGGGGTACGGGAGCTCTGTGGTTATTATAGGCTAACATGGAATGACATTATACATGTGATGCTTGACACCACAGAGTAGTGATACTAGTCACTAGATGGCGCTGGATGGAATGCTGGACACTATGTGGCATAGTATGAGGTTTGTCACTAGAAGGCACTGGAATCAAAAGCATACGGAGTGAGCAGAGAGAAAGTCAGACAAGCTGGGGTCAGAAACCAGGAGGACATAACAAAACACAGGGAGCAGGCAGAAACAAGGTCAAGATACAGACCGAGGGTCAGGATACAAGGAGAGTACGTATGGAATACAGGGAGCAGGCAGAGACGAGGTCAGGAGGAGGTCTGAGGTCAGAAGCCAGGCGGTAATGACAAGGTCAAGGGGGTAGGCAAAGCAGAGTCTGTAAGAGTCCAGGGTCGAGTAGCCAAGATGAGAACCAGACACAAACAGGAGCTGTAAGCACTTACCACAGAACCATGCAATACGACTGGCATTGTTCCAGGCGAGCTTGCTCCCTGATAAAGTAGAGCAATTACCTGGAATGCGAACATGTGAGCAAGCCCCTCCCAGCACCAGTGACATTCCTGGTGCAGAAAAGCAGGGGTGCAAAACTGCCGAGCATCTCAACGCAAAAGGCTCTTCGCGAAGAAGCACAACAGCACGTCACGGCACACAAGATGCAGCGCAAATCGGAACCATGACAATACACTTATAATGTGTCACAAGAAGAGGTGTTCAACAGAAAAGGGAACTTGGGGTACAGGAGGTCTGTGGTTATATTATACTAATCTAAATGTACAAAATACATTTTTAGGTTGTGAGTTCTCCTTCAATGGAAGTCTTTAAAAAGAGGTTGGATGGACACCTGTCTGGGATGATTTAGGGAATCCTGCTTTGAGCGGGGGGTTGGACTAGATGACCCAGGAGGTCCATTCCAACTCTAATATTCTATGATTCTATAAAATATAGAATATTTTATCAACTTTGTAAAAGGTGCAATGGTGACGATAGCCCACCCATCTCTTGCATTATATCCGCTGAATAAAATACATATTATACCACTGTTCACTTTATTTGCCTGGAAAACACCGGTAGGTCTGATATATATGAATAATCTGATTTGTCACAAATGTTAAATACATATCCCTGCTTATTGTATTTTGGCATTTCGTTCTGACATGTAATGGTTATTAGATGTATACCGGAGTATGCGTTAGCTGGCTACATAAAAAAATATATTTAAAAAGCTAAAATCCCTAATTGTTTTAGTACGTTCAGGCAACAAGAGGGATAAAAGGGATATTTTTAGTAAAACAGCCCTTTTGATAAAAGCAGCTTGCTGTGTATTAACACAAAGGGAAATACTCTCACAGCCATGACACAAACTACAATCTATTATTATTTTACTCTGGCCGACGATATAAAGGTAGTTAAAAGAGGGTGAAATGTACTGATAGCAGTCAATCTTTCTCAGGAGCAGCGTGTCTCAGGGTTTAAGTGTGGATATCAATGCTTAGCGGAAAGAATAAATAAGTGCCGAAATTTTGCCAGGGTGGGGACCGGGGTAGACCATGGACACAACCGGCGCAGTGATAATAGGCACCTAAGACATATAACAATATTTTGTCTCTCCCGATGACGTTGCCCGTCCAATCGCGTTTGGCTTAATTGAACGAGACGCGTCTTTAAAAAAAGAAATAAAAAAATACACGATGCACAGCAGACAATTATTAATTCGACTGTCCAAATGATAATCAGTTTGACAAAGATCCATACGCGTCTTCATTCTGTTTAAACACATGAAATTGTGCAAGCAGACAGTTTCATCAAGACAGCTTGTTAGCAAGCTTATGGTTCTTAGGTTCCGTTGCCATAGTATCTGGATTGGAAAACGCTGAAGATTGGCAGGAAAAAGCATGCCTGCAATTGCCCTCTCTCAGCAGGCTACCTAGATCTGCTCAAAGACAGTCCTCTGTGAGTTCTCTTTCCCAGTTTGCACAACCCCCTGCTGTTTAATAATATCCATTTACTGTTTGGGATTGATCTGGTTCACTGTAAAACCCGCAGCTAAGCAGGACCCAGCCTTTCACATACAGAGAGCCTCTTTCACAAATAAAAGGCTGGCAATTAATAAAGAAAACTTATACTGTATACTCTATCAGCCATTTATTTGGATACAATTTGAATTCCATAGTCTTAGCACAAAAGGCGTTGACTTATCATCCGCGATGCCGTATTAGCTTCTCGTTATCCGCTTCTCGTTAATCAGGATTTCTCACAATGCGGCCACGTTCTGCGCACTTAGAGTTAAAATATATATATATATGTATTATTCAGAACATTGATTTCTATAGCACAAGAGAATCTGTCAAAGTCGTCTGTCGGAATTATTGAAATTATTAGTCATTTATTAAGGCATTAATGAAAACATTTCTGCACACCCCTGCAGAAGAACCACATCTCGCTGCACCATATCACAAATCTGGAGAGCCGGGAATTGGTAATTTACAAGGTTCAAATGTACTTTTTGATTATAAGGTCTTAGAAATGACACACATCACTTTCCCAAACGCCTGTTTTGTGCTTTGTGTCGTTCCTGTCAGTGAGATTAGCTGTGCAAACACCTCCGATAAGGACAGGGAAGCTGTAATTTTACATGCCTTTTCAGTGTGTCTATATGATGTGTTTAAGTATTTGCATACTTCTCAAGTATAAGAATCCGCGGCTTCATTATTTCAAGATATATTAACATTTCATTCTCTAAAGCTGAAGGAAGGAACTGGTAAAATAGATCATTTTTTTAGAATTTTATTAGTTTAAATTGCCAATGTTTTATATACGGTATTCATATTTTATTTATACAAGACAAAAACATTGCAAAAGGAGAGTACATATTTGTTACCTCCCCAAAACAGGGAGGAGATATTATTAGCTTTTATTCACACTATCATATTTTTATCATGACTCTAATTTGTAGTGGAGGAAGGAACTGGTAAAATAGATCATTCTTTTATTTATTTTAGAATTTTATTAGTTTAAATTGCCAATGTTTTATATTCGGTATTCATATTTTATTTATATAAGACAAAAACATTGCAAAAGGAGAGTACATATTTGTTACCTCCCCAAAACAGGGAGGAGATATTATTAGCTTTTATTCACACTATCATATTTTTATCATGACTCTAATTTGTAGTGGAGGAAGGAACTGGTAAAATAGATCATTTTTTTATTTATTTTAGAATTTTATTAGTTTAAATTGCCAATGTTTTATATACGGTATTCATATTTTATTTATACAAGACAAAAACATTGCAAAAGGAGAGTACATATTTGTTACCTCCCCAAAACAGGGAGGAGATATTATTAGCTTTTATTCACACTGTCATATTTTTATCATAACTCTAATTTGTAGTGGAGGAAGGAACTGGTAAAATAGATCATTTTTTTATTTATTTTAGAATTTTATTAGTTTAAATTGCCAATGTTTTATATTCGGTATTCATATTTTATTTATACAAGACAAAAACATTGTAAAAGGAGAGTACATATTTGTTACCTCCCCAAAACAAAGAGGAGATATTGTTAGCTTTTATTCACACTATCATATTTTTATCATGACTCTAATTTGTGGTGGAGGAAGGAACTGGTAAAATAGATATTTTTTTTAAATTTATTTTAGAATTGTATTAGTTTAAATTGTCAATGCTTTATATACGGTATTCATATTTTATTTATACAAGACAAAAACATTGGAAAAGGAGAGTACATATTTGTTACCTCCCCAAAACAGGGAGGAGATATTGTTAGTTTTTATTCACACTATCATATTTTTATCATGACTCTAATTTGTGGTGGAGGAAGGAACTGGTAAAATAGATCATTTTTTTAATTTATTTTAGAATTTTATTAGTTTAAATTGTCAATGTTTTATATACGGTATTCATATTTTACTTGTACAAGACAAAACCATTGTAAAAGGAGACGTTCTGTACATATTTGTTACCTCCCCAAAACAGGGAGGAGAAATCGTTAGCTTTTATGCACACTATCATATTTTGATCATGACTCTAATTTGTAGTGGAGGAAGGAACTGGTAAAATAGATCATTTTTTTATTTATTTTAGAATTTTATTAGTTTAAATCATATTTTACTTGTACAAGACAAAACCATTGTAAAAGAAGACATTCTGTACATATTTGTTACCACCTCAAAACAGGGAGGAGATATTATTAGCTTTTATTCACACTATCATATTTTGATCCTGATTCTAATTTGTGGTGGAGGAAGGAACTGGTAAAATAGATCATTTTTATTTACTATTTTAGAATTGTATTACTTTAAATTGCCAATGTGTTATATATTGCAAATGTTTTATATATGGTATTCATATTTTATTTGTACAAGACAAAAACATTGTAAAAGGAGACATGCTGTACATATTTGTTACCTCCCCATAACAGGAAGGAGATATTATTAGCTTTTATTCACACTATCATATTTTTATCATGACTCTAGTTTATGGTGGAGGAAAGAACTGGTAAAATAGATCTTTTTTTATTTATTATTTTAGAATTTTATTAGTTTAAATTGCCATTTTGTTATATACGATATTGATATTTTATTTGTACAAGACAAAAACATTGTAAAAGGAGATGTTCTGTACATATTTGTTACGTCCCCAAAACAGGGAGGAGATATTATTAGCTTTTATTCACACTATCATCTTTTGATCATGACTCTAATTTGTGGTGGAGGAAAGAACTGGTAAAATAGATCATTTTTTACTTATTATTTTAGAATTTTATTAGTTTAAATTGCCAATATTTTATATACGGTATTCATATTTTACTTGAACAAGACAAAAACATTGTAAAAGGAGACGTCCTATACATATTTGTTACCTCCCCAAAACAGGGAGGAGATATTATTAGCTTTTATTCACACTATCATATTTTTATCATGACTAATTTGTGCAGAGGATCTTCCATTTGAAAAGGTGCAGAATAGTTTTTTTAAATGCAAAAGAGGATTTCTCATTACAATCAATGGGAGGCAAAATTACTGTTGGGAAAGTTTTTTAGATGTAGCAGAGCTCAGAAAGCTAACCCAATCCACATGCCAGCTCTCATTGTACATTGTCTATAGACAGTGAGCTGCTAATCAGTGCTGGAGATGTGGTCAGACCAGAGCTCACATGGGCACCTAGTCCATGCAGTGATAATCTCAAATTGCTAATGTTTCATATATTCATATTTTACTTGTACAAGACAGAAACATTGTAAACGTAGATGTTCTGTACTTATTTATTCCCTCCCCGAAACAGGGAAGAGATATTATTAGCTTTTATTCACACTATCAAATTTTATCATGATCTTCCATTCGAGGATTTCTCATTACAATCAATGGGAGGCAACATGATTGTTGAAATATGTTTATGTATTTACTCAACTTAACAGTGCTGTATACCTTGGAACATACACATTAATTCCTGGGACTATGGTAAAGCAATGATCTGCCACCAGGTTTTTGCTACCTCAGCATAATGTAGGGAAAGTTGTTTAGATGTAGCAGAGCTCAAAAAACTATCCCCACCCACATCGCAGCTCTGTGTGTACATTGTCTATTGATAGTGAGCTGCTAATCAGTGCTTGAGGTGTGACCAGCCTAGAGCTCATGTGGGCACCTAGTCCAGTCAGTGATAATCTCAATTTGCCAATGTTTCATATATTCATATTTTACTTGTACAAGACAAAAATATTATAAAAAGAGACGCTCTGTACGTATTTGTTCTCTCCCGAAAACAGGGAGGTGATATTATTTGCTTATGCTTACACTATCATATTTTTATCATGACTCTAATTTGTGCTATGAATCTTCCATTTGAAAAGCCTCAGAATTGTTTTTTTCATTGCAAAAGAGAATTTCTCATTGCAATCAATGGGAGGCAAAATTAATGTTGAAATATGTGTATTTATGTGTTTACTCAATTTAACGGTGCTGTATACCTTGGAACACACATTTCTTCCTGGGACTATGGTAAAACAATGATCTTTAAAGGGAATCTGTCACCAGGTTTTTGTTTCCTCAAAATAATGTAGGGAACATTTTTTAGATGTAGCAAAGCTCAAAAAGCTAACCCTGCCCACATCCCAGCTCTCTGTGAACATTGTCTATACACAGTGAGCTGCTAATCAGTGCTAAAGGTGAGGTCAGACAAGGGCTCATGTGGAAATCTGTCACCAGATTTTCGCTACCTCAGCATAATGTAGGGAAAGTTGTTTAGGTGTAGCAGAACTCAAAAAGATAACCCTGCAGACACTACAGCTCTTGGTGTACATTGACAATAGACAGTGAGCAGCTAATCAGTGCTGAAGGTAAAATCAGACTAGGGCTCATGTAGGAATCTGTCACTAGGTTTTTGCTACCTCAGCATAATGTAGGGAAAGTTGTTTAGATGTAGCTGAGCTCAAAAAGATAACCCTGCAGACACCACAGCTATCTATGTACATTGTCTATAGACAGTGAGCTGCTAATCAGTGCCCTGAGGTGAGGTCAGACTAGAGCTCATGTTGGTAGCTAGTCTGGGCAGTGATAATCTCCTGCTGAGAAAACACTCTTTGTATTGAAAGCCTAATAAGGGACCCATCCATGAAATGGTGTTTCAGCCCCTATCTTATATTGTCCTCAGATTACATAGAAAAAACCTGCTGATAGATTCTTTTTAATATTGAAAATGGAAAGTTTCCCTTTTTATTGGGCTTTCTTTTTTTCGATTAGTTTAAGTTTGTCAACTGTTAGTCTTGGCAACTAGGTATAGTACGAAATGACAAAGGGTTAATTTCAAACAGTCTTTTTATTTAGGTAACCAGCTTTCTTCCACCAAATATCTTCAGTACTGGCTCACAAAATAGTTTTAATAATACCTTCTCAACCATGCACACTCGGTTTGGGTGAGAATGCGTATATTCTGTAAAAGGAAAGGAGAGTCAGCCACTTTAGGGAAAAGAAAAGTATTGGACATGCTGAAATTCCTCTGCTTGATCCTTCTGTCACACCAAAGACAAATGTCAACAAAGCCGCATATATATAGATGGTCGGATGATCCTGCTAATATTGTGTTCTGCCGATATCAATGTGTATGACCAGATTATAATGGCAGATCTTCCAGCAGCATGGAGTGAGACACGATCACAGCACTGAGAAGTAAATTGTATCCTAGTTCCCAAGTGATTATCAAGGAACATCGAATCTTTCTGGTGTTCCCCATCTCTAGTTGGGTTTGTCGTCAACGAATCCCTCTATCGACTGTCAAGGTAAGGCTACTTTCACACTTGCATTGAACGGCATCCATTGCATTGTGTTGTGTGATGGATACAACGGATCGTACAAAATAACGGAATCCGTTATAGTTTTTTTTCTTGACTTTACACATCTCGGCATGCGCAGTTGGGTAAAGACGGTTGCGTTAACGGAATCCGTCAAATGACGGATTCTAACAGAATCCATCACCATAGGCGTTCATTATAAAAACAACGGATGCCGACGGAATCCTGCAGGTTGCATTTTTTGACACTCCGCCAATCGCAAAAAAACGCTACATGCAGAGTTCCATCCGCCAGGAGCATGCAACGCAGCATCGGCTGACAGATGCAACGCAGGACCATCCGTTGCTATCCATAGCTAATAGAAGTCTATGAGGAATAAAACAGTTTCTTGCAACGGTTACCGTAATTCCTCATGGCGGCAGATAGCAACGGAAGCCCTCCAACAAAGTAGCCTTAAATGTGCACTTTATATTTTTCTCCAATCCTTTACCCAACATCAAAGTGGGTCCTTCAGTCGCTTATCTCCATGTGTTTATTCTCTTGTTAGACCAAAGCTGAATTCAAAGAGCAGTGCATTGTGGGAGGGCAGATGTCAGCTACACTTCCAGAGCTCCGCTGGTTGGTCACATGACACATACAGATTCCAGAGAGGAAGTAGTAGCTAAATTTTCACTTTCACTTTAGGGATAAGGGCAAAAAACACAACAGTTAAGCTCAAAATCAGTACAAGATAAATAATGGAAAGTATTTACAAAGTTACTTCACTTATTGTAGAGATTCTACCCGCGAAATATTGTCTATACAGAAGTTTATTTAAGTTAATTTAAAATGTGCAAAATCTTCAATTTGGGATGGTATTCCTGGATAAGTGGTAAACATAGTGGTAAGTCAAAGATTTAATCCCAGCAAGAGGAACATTTAGACACAGTATCTCGGGACTTAAGGGTGTAGTAATGCGTATATCACCTTTAGGCCTCATTCAGATGTCTGTGACTTTTATTATCTACAAAGGAAAACCTCATTCATCAGTGTTTGGTCAGTTAATCCGTTTTATCAGCGGTTTTCATATATAAAAATAAAAAATATATATATATACGGTATATATACACTGTATATATGTATATATTTTATATAATATATATTTATTATCAATTTATTCGATTCATTGCAAAATTACTCACGATTAGAGTACAAGCTGCACTCTGATACCAAGCGCCGTAATCTTCACAGGCCCATAGATCTGTAGGGGTAATTTTGATCCAAGGCTCCGAATACTAACACATTTTTGTGACTTTTATTACAGGCAAACTGTTAAAAAACCACGGGTGTGTGAGAAGAGCCATAGACTTTACTAATAGAGCAATTATGCATGAAATGGATGTCTGAATGAGGCCTTAGCAGCAGTGGCGTACCTTCTAGCTCATGGGCCCTAATGTAAATATTCCAATGGGGCCCCCAATTACTGCAGATCTTTCTTAGTAATGGCCTTTTCATATGGGTCAAAGGGACCTTTTGGGCCTTGTAAGCTCAAGGGCCTGGGTACAATGACAACCCTTGCACTTATGACATAGGAGTCACATTCCTATTTGTTCTAGTTTAGACACCTTGAGTTGGGCAAAGCTGGTTCCATATATGTGACATTTCCCTGTGTCCTATTTAGTGAATTGCTTATATACTGCCTCCCACTCCCAGACCATCCACCTATAAACCTGCTATAATCCTAGCCGCTCATTATGAAATTGGCGTTATAGTATATAAATAAATATATATACAGTGCCTACAAGTAGTATTCAACCCCCTGCAGATTTAGCAGGTTTACACATTCGGAATTAACTTGGCATTGTGACATTTGGACTGTAGATCAGCCTGGAAGTGTGAAATGCACTGCAGCAAAAAAGAATGTTATTTCTTTTTTTTTTTTTTTTTTAAATTGTGAAAAGTTTATTCAGAGGGTCATTTATTATTCAACCCCTCAAACCACCAGAATTCTGTTTGGTTCCCCTAAAGTATTAAGAAGTATTTCAGACACAAAGAACAATGAACTTCACATGTTTGGATTAATTATCTCTTTTTCCAGCCTTTTCTGACTAATTAAGACCCTCCCCAAACTTGTGAACAGCACTCATACTTGGTCAACATGGGAAAGACAAAGGAGCATTCCAAGGCCATCAGAGACAAGATTGTGGAGGGTTACAAGGCTGGCAAGGGGTACAAAACCCTTTCAAAGGAGTTGGGCCTACCTGTCTCCACTGTTGGGAGCATCATCCGGAGGTGGAAGGCTTATGGAACTACTGTTAGCCTTCCACGGCGTGGACAGCCTTTGAAAGTTTCCACCCGTGCCGAGGCCAGGCTTGTCCGAAGAGTCAAGGCTAACCCAAGGACAACAAGGAAGGAGCTCCAGGAAGATCTCATGGCAGTGGGGACATTGGTTTCAGTCAATACCATAAGTAACGTACTCCACCGCAAAGGTCTCCGTTCCAGACGAGCCCGTAAGGTACCTTTACTTTCAAAGCGTCATGTCAAGGCTCGTCTACAGTTTGCTCATGATCACTTGGAGGACTCTGAGACAGACTGGTTCAAGGTTCTCTGGTCTGATAAGACCAAGATCGAGATCTTTGGTGCCAACCACACACGTGACGTTTGGAGACTGGATGGCACTGCATACGACCCCAAGAATACCATCCCTACAGTCAAGCATGGTGGTGGCAGCATCATGCTGTGGGGCTGTTTCTCAGCCAAGGGGCCTGGCCATCTGGTCCGCATCCATGGGAAGATGGATAGCACGGCCTACCTGGAGATTTTGGCCAAGAACCTCCGCTCCTCCATCAAGGATCTTAAGATGGGTCGTCATTTCATCTTCCAATAAGACAACGACCCAAAGCACACAGCCAAGAAAACCAAGGCCTGGTTCAAGAGGGAAAAAATCAAGGTGTTGCAGTGGCCTAGTCAGTCTCCTGACCTTAACCCAATTGAAAACTTGTGGAAGGAGCTCAAGATTAAAGTCCACTTGAGACACCCAAAGAACCTAGATAACTTGGAGAAGATCTGCATGGAGGAGTGGGCCAAGATAACGCCGCGGTGTTTATGTGTTGGGTGTTGTGTGTGTGCGGCATTGTCTGTGTGTGGGGGTGTCTGTGTAGGGCGGTGTTTGTGGTTCCCAGTGTGTGTGTGTGGTGTGTTGTGCGGTGCGTGTGTGGCGGTGTGTGTGTGTTTTGGGGAGAGGTGTGCACCCCCCATTGTGCTCCATCTGCCATGCTGCGCACTCCCCATCGTGCTCCATCGCCCACGCTGCACCCCCTCATCGTGCTCCATCCCCCACGCTGAGCACCCCCCATCGTGCTCCATCCCCCACGCTGCGCACCCCCCATCGTGCTCCATCCCCCACGCTGCGCACCCCCCCATCGTGCTCCATCCCCCACGCTGAGCACCCCCCATCGTGCTCCATCCCCCACGCTGCGCACCCCCCATCGTGCTCCATCCCCCACGCTGCGCACCCTCCATCGTGCTCCATCCCCCACGCTGCGCACCCCCCAACGTGCTCCATCCCCCATGCTGCGCACCCCCCATCGTGCTCCATCCCCCATGCTGCGCACCCCCCATCATGCTCCATCCCTCATGCTGCGCACTCCCCATCGTACTCCATCCCCCATGCTGCGTACTCCCCATCGTGCTCCATCCCCCATGCTGCGCACCCCCCATCGTGCTCCATCCCCCATGCTGCGCACTCCCCATCGTGCTCCATCCCCCATGCTGCGCACTCCCCATCGTGCTCCATCCTTGATTCTGCGCACCCCCCCATCGTGCTCCATCCTTCATGCTGCGCACCCCCCATCGTGCTCCATCCCCCATGCTGCGCACTCCCCATCGTGCTCCATCCCCCATGCTGCGCACTCCCCATCGTGCTCCATCCCCCATGCTGCGCACCCCCCCATCGTGCTCCATCCCCCATGCTGCGCACTCTCCATCGTGCTCCTTCCCCCATGCTGCGCACTCCCCATCGTGCTCCATCTCCCATGCTGCGCACTCCCCATCGTGCTCCATCCCCCATGCTGCGCACCCCCATCGTGCTCCTTCCCCCATGCTGCGCACCCCCCATCGTGCTCCATCCCCCATGCTGCGCACTCCCCATCGTGCTCCATCCCCCATGCTGCGCACTCCCCATCGTGCTCCATCCCCCATGCTGCGCACTCCCCATCGTGCTCCATCCCCCATGCTGCGCACTCCCCATCGTGCTCCATCCCCCATGCTGCGAACCCCCATCGTGCTCCATCCCCCATGCTGCGCACCCCTCATCGTGCTCCATCCCCCATGCTGCGCACTCTCCATCGTGTTCCATCCCCCATGCTGCGCACTCCCCATCGTGCTCCATCTCCCATGCTGCGCACTCCCCATCGTGCTCCATCACCCATGCTGCGCACCCCCCATCGTGCTCCATCCCCAATGCTGCGCACCCCCCATCGTGCTCCATCCCCCATGCTGCGCACCCCCCATCATGCTCCATCCCCCATGCTGCGCACTCCCCATCGTGCTCCATCCCCCATGCTGCGCACTCCCCATCGTGCTCCATCCCCCATGCTGCGCACTCCCCATCGTGCTCCATCCCCCATGCTGCGCACTCCCCATCGTACTCCATCCCCCATGCTGCGCACTCCCCCATCGTGCTCCATCACCCATGCTGCGCACCCCCCATCGTGCTCCATCCCCCATGCTGCGCACCCCCCATCGTGCTCCATCCCCCATGCTGCGCACCCCCCATCGTGCTCCATCTCCCATGCTGCGCACTCCCCATCGTGCTCCATCCCCCATGCTGCGCACTCCCCATCGTGCTCCATCCCCCATGCTGCGCACTCCCCATCGTGCTCCATCCCCCATGCTGCGCACTCCCCATCGTACTCCATCCCCCATGCTGCGCACTCCCCATCGTGCTCCACAGTCACACATCAGACAGTATACACGCACACATCCGATCACATACACGCACACACCCGATCGTATACACGCGCACACCCGATCGCATACACGCACACACCCGATCGCATACACGCGCACACCCGATCGCATACACGCGCACACCCGATCGCATACACGCACACACCCGATCGCATACACGCACACACCCGATCGCATACACGCACACACCCGATCGCATACACGCCCGCACCCGATCGCATACATGCACATACCCGATCGCATACATGCACACACCCGATCGCATACACGCACACACCCGATCGCATACACGCACACACACTGACGATATCGCACATAAGCGCTCACACACTCCCAACATCCGGAGATACCACATGCTTCCGGCCATGTGATCCTCCGGCAGGTCCTGAAAGGTCACTGCACAGGGCACAGTATCGCCGCCGAGAAGTAAGCGATATCACCGGATGTTGTGAGTGTGTGGATGCGATCTGATGTGTGTGTGAGGTGTGTGTGAGAGTGAGTGAGTGTAATCTGATGTGTGTGTGTGTGTGTTTTCCGCCGCTGCAGGACCTTGATGCGCTCACCTGCTCCCGGTCGACGTCTGGTGAGTATGACTCCGGGGTCTTCTTTCTTCTGTCTTCTCTCTTCTGGGGGTGCCCGCTGCCTATAATGAAGTGTCTTGCAGTGTCTTTAACTCTTTCACCGCTGCATGACACTTCATTATTGACCGCACCGGTGTACGCTGGTAACCATGATATAGTTACCCAATGTTTATCATGGTTACCAGCGTACAACGGCTCCGTCACGTCCCAGCATCGCAAGGTTATGTCTGGGCTGGGGGAGTCGGGGTTTCGTTTGAATTCGGGGGAAGGGGCGTGTCCAAGCGGTTGATGCGTGCGGAGTGTCGGGGCGAGCGGCCAATCCATGCGGGGGGCAGGGCCAGGCCGAGGCGAACGGCCAATCCGTGGGGGTGGGCGGGGCCAGGCCGAGCCCGGCTGCCAATCCGAAAGTTGTCACTGTAAGGACACAATTTTGGAGCAAGACAGACAGACAGACAGACAGAATAAGGCAATTATATATATAGATAGTATAGTAAATCCCTGTGCCTTTAGGTTGCAGTAATGGCGCTGATGATATATATAGTATATAATGCCATAAATATAGTATATAGTACAGTAAATCCCTGTGCCTTTAGGTTGCAGTAATGACGCTGATGATATATATAGTATATAATGCCATATATATAGTATATAGTACAGTAAATGACTGTGCCTTTAGGTTGCAGTAATGACGCTGATGATATATATAGTATATAATGCCATATATATAGTATATAGTACAGTAAATGACTGTGCCTTTAGGTTGCAGTAATGACGCTGATGATATATATAGTATATAATGCCATATATATAGTATATAGTACAGTAAATCCCTGTGCCTTTAGGTTGCAGTAATGACGCTGATGATATATATAGTATATAATGCCATAAATATAGTATATAGTACAGTAAATCCCTGTGCCTTTAGGTTGCAGTAATGACGCTGATGATATATATAGTATATAATGCCATATATATAGTATATAGTACAGTAAATGACTGTGCCTTTAGGTTGCAGTAATGACGCTGATGATATATATAGTATATAATGCCATATATATAGTATATAGTAGAGTAAATGACTGTGCCTTTAGGTTGCAGTAATGACGCTGATGATATATATAGTATATAATGCCATATATATAGTATATAGTACAGTAAATCCCTGTGCCTTTAGGTTGCAGTAATGACGCTGATGATATATATAGTATATAATGCCATAAATATAGTATATAGTACAGTAAATCCCTGTGCCTTTAGGTTGCAGTAATGACGCTGATGATATATATAGTATATAATGCCATATATATAGTATATAGTACAGTAAATGACTGTGCCTTTAGGTTGCAGTAATGACGCTGATGATATATATAGTATATAATGCCATATATATAGTATATAGTAGAGTAAATGACTGTGCCTTTAGGTTGCAGTAATGACGCTGATGATATATATAGTATATAATGCCATATATATAGTATATAGTAGAGTAAATGACTGTGCCTTTAGGTTGCAGTAATGACGCTGATGATATATATAGTATATAATGCTATATATATAGTATATAGTACAGTAAATCACTGTGCCTTTAGGTTGCAGTAATGATGCTGATGATATATATAATATATAATGCCATATATATAGTATATAGTACAGTAAATCACTGTACCTTTAGGTTGCAGTAATGGCGCTGATGATATATATAGTATATAATGCCATATATATAGTATATAGTACAGTAAATGACTGTGCCTTTAGGTTGCAGTAATGATGGTGATGATATATATAATATATAATGCCATATAGATAGTATATAGTACAGTAAATCATTGTGCCTTTAGGTTGCAGTAATGGCGCTGATGATATATATAGTATATAATGCTATATATATAGTATATAGTACAGTAAATCACTGTGCCTTTAGGTTGCAGTAATGGCGCTGATGATATATATAGTATATAATGCTATATATATAGTATATAGTACAGTAAATCACTGTGCCTTTAGGTTGCAGTAATGATGCTGATGATATATATAATATATATAGTACAGCAAATCACTGTACCTTTAGGTTGCAGTAATGGCGTTGATGATATATATAGTATATAATGCCATATATATATAGTATATAGTATAGTAAATCACTGTGCCTTAAGGTTGAAGTAATGACGCTGATGATATCTAGTATATTACGCCATATATATAGTATATAGTATAGCAAATCACTGTGCCTTAAGGTTGCAGTAATAACGCTGATGATATATATAGAATATAATGCTATATATATAGTACAGTAAATGACTGTGCCTTTAGGTTGCAGTAATGGCGCTTATGATATATATAGTATATAATCCATATATATATTACAGTAAATGACTGTGCCTTTAGGTTGCAGTAATAATGACGCTGATGACTTGTGTTGAGCGTCATTGTTTGCTCCATTATTCGCGCACTGTTACTACCTTTATGTCTTGTATTGTATCAATCTCTGTTGATATGAATATGTTTATCTGCTCAGCTAAATGTTTTTGTCTGTGCAGCTCTATGTACCAGATATCGCTACCGAATGAACATCACAGTCACATAATACTAATCATCGTGTACCACTAATGAGACATATCAGGAAGATGGGCTTACTGCCCGCGCCTGTGAACTCCTTGATCTGTCTCTGCAGGAGGAGGAGACTCATTAATTAAATAAATATTGAACGCATATTCCTTTTCTCTTGCCGTACGGAGGAAAGCTGTAAAATTCTGTAATATGGGGTTTGATTGATACTGTTATGAAGATGAGAAGAAAATACTTGTTTATTTATCCCTGAAATGAATAAGCTTAATTTACATGGTGTACTGATACTGTACACACGAGTATACAGATGCGCGTGTAATCTTCTATTTATGCAAACAAGGCCATATCGTTCTCCATGTTAATCACCTATATTATTTCAATGCGTTTATAAAACATCATCCTATTTGCTTGTGTAAAGCAGGTGTTTACGGGTTTATTACCGAGCGGTAGCATAGCGGAGGTATAAAGGCCACCGCCTTCTGCACACGCCGTATAAGAAGAATTCACATGTTATTGCTATTAATTATCTTTACATATATGTCACTCTGCTTTCCTTTTATTTATTGTTTTTATATATTTTTTTTCTTTTTAACCACAGGCTGCAGTTTATGTAAAGTATATAAAATATTGTATACACAATGCACTTTTCTACGTTTCATGTTTTTATAACATTTTTTTTTAAAGTTTACATATATGTCACTCTGCTTGCCTTTTATTTATTATTTTTATGTTTTAATTTTTTTTAATTTTTTATTTTTAACCACAGGTTGCAGTTTATGGAACGTATATAAACATATTGTATACATAATGCACATTTCTACATTTAATATTGTTTTTATTTTATTTATTTTTTAAGTTAACATATATGTTACCCTGCTTTCCTTTAATTTATTGTTTTTATTTTTTATTTTTAACTTATGGCTGCAGTTTATGGAACGTATATAAACATATTGTATACATAATGCACATTTCTACATTTAATATTGTTTTAATTTTATTTATTTTTTAAGTTAAAATATATGTTACCCTGCTTTCCTTTAATTTATTGTTTTTATTTTTTATTTTTGACCTAAGGCTGCAGTTTATTGAAAGTATGTAAACATATTGTATACACAATGCACATTTCTACTTTTAATGTTGTTTTTATTTTATTTATTTTTTCAAGTTTACATATATATCACTCTGCTTTCCTTTTATTCATTGTTTTTATGTTTTTATTTTTTTAACCACTGCAATGTATAAATACCAACATCGAATCATTACATACTTTTATGAAAAGTATATAAACATATTGTATATACAATGCATATTTCTACATTTAATGTTTTTTATTTTACTTTTTTTATGTTTTTATTTATGTTTTATTTATTTTTTAAACCCCAGGCTACAGTTTATGTAAAGTATATAAACATATTGTATACACAATGCATAGTTGTAGGTTTAATGTTGTTTTTATTTAATTTATTTTTTTAAGTTTACATATATGTCACTCTTCTTTCCTTTTATTCCTTGTTTTTATATTTTTTAATTTTTAATTTTTAACCCCAGGCTACAGTTTATGGAAAGTATATAAACATATTGTATAAACAATGCAGATTTCTATGTTTAATATTTTTTTTTTATTTTATTTATTTTTTATTTTTAATTCCAGGCTGCAGTTTATGGAAATATATATACATATTGAATACACGATGTACATTTCTATGTTTAATGTTGTTTTTATTTTATTTATTTTTTAAGTTTACATATATGTCACTCTGGTTTCCTTGTATTCATTTTTTATCTATTTTTTTTCATTTTTTTTATTTTTAACTCTAGGCTGCAGTTTATGGAAAGTATATAAACATATTGTATACACAATGCACATTTCTACGTTTAATATTGTTTTTATTTTATTTATTTTTTATTTTTAACCCCAGGCTGCAGTTTATGGAAAGTATATAAACATATTGTATACACTATGCAGATTTCTACGTTTAATGTTGTTTTTTTTTAATTTTTTATTTTTTTTTAACCACAGGCTGCAGTTTATGGAAAGTGTATAAACATGATATATACACAATGCCCATTTCTAGGTTTAATGTTGTTTATATTTTATTTTGTTTTTTAAGCTTACATATATGTCACTCTGCTTTACTTTTACTCATTATTTTTATGTTCTTTATTTTTATTTTTTTTATTTTTAACCCCAGTCTGCAGTTTATGGAAAGTATATTAACATATTGTATACACAATGCAGATGTTTTTTTCTATTTTAGTTATTTTTTTATTTTTAACCCCAGGCTGCAGTTTATGGAAAGTGTATAAACATATTGTATACACAATGCACATTTCTATGTTTAATGTTGTTTTTTTATTTTATTTTATTTTTTATTTTTTTATTTTTAACCCAAGCTGAAGTGTATAAACATATTGTATACACAATGCAGATTTCTATGTTTAATGTTTTTTTTATTTTATTTATTTTTTATTTTTAACCTCAGGCTGCAGTTTATGGTAGGTATATAAACATATTGTATACACAATGCAGATTTCTATGTTTTATGTTTTTTTCTATTTTATTTATTTTTTTATTTTTAACCGCAGGCTGCAGTTTATGGAAGGTATATAAACATATTGTATACACAATGCACATTTCTAGGTTTAATGTTGTTTTTTTATTTTATTTTATTTTTTTCATTTTTAACTCCAGGCTGCAGTTTATGGAAAGTATATAAACATATTGTATACACAATGCACATTTCTAGGTTTAATGTTGTTTTTTTATTTTATTTTATTTTATTTTATTTTTTTCATTTTTAACTCCAGTCTGCAGTTTATGGAAAGTATATAAACATATTGTATACACAATGCACATTTCTATGTTTAATGTTGTTTTTTTATTTTATTTTATTTTTTATTTTTTCATTTTTAACTCCAGTCTGCAGTTTATGGAAAGTATATAAACATATTGTATACACAATGCACATTTCTAGGTTTAATGTTGTTTTTTTATTTTATTTTATTTTTTATTTTTTCATTTTTAACCCCAGGCTGCAGTTTATGGAAAGTATATATTCATATTCTATACAGAATGCACAATTCTATGTTTAATGTTGTTTTTTTATTTTATTTTATTTTTTATTTTTTCATTTTTAACCCCAGGCTGCAGTTTATGGAAAGTATATATTCATATTCTATACAGAATGCACAATTCTATGTTTAATGTTGTCTTTTTATTTTATTTTATTTTTTATTTTTTCATTTTTAACCCCAGGCTGCAGTTTATGGAAAGTATATATTCATATTCTATACAGAATGCACAATTCTATGTTTAATGTTGTTTTTTTTATGTTATTTTATTTTTTATTTTTTCATTTTTAACCCCAGGCTTCAGTTTATGGAAAGTATATATATATTCATCTTCTATACACACTGCACAATTCTATGTTTAATGTTGTTTTTTTATTTTATTTTATTTTTTATTTTTTCATTTCTAACCCCAGGCTGCAGTTTATGGAAAGTATATAAACATATTGTATAAACAATGCACATTTCTATGTTTTATGTCTTTTTCTATTTTATTTTTTTTTTTTATTTTTAACCGCAGGCTGCAGTTTATGGAAAGTGTATAAACAAATTGTATACACAATGCAGATTTTAATCCTGGCAATTACAGGGGTTTTTTTTTGGTGCTGGTGAAATGTTGACGTTGCTCCATCTATAGACCGCGCTTCATTAGCTATTCCAGGCTTGGCACAATAGCTCTTAATAGGTTGAAAGAAAATACAAGTTTGCTCTTAAAATACGTGTTCAGTTGTACATCCGGCATGGTCGGCTTGGCTTCACCCCTCTCGCGCACAGCGGACGGGAATAGGCAGCCGATGCGATTTCTTCTTCCACCGGCCCGGTAGGAATAATGTTCTCGGAGAAAACCGGCGAGTGTGTTATCCAGGGCCAGAGAGTCCTGCTCTCCCCATGTTGTATCTAAGAGCCGTGAATTTGGTCCCATCTCTCTAATCAGTCTTATATTGATCTCCTAAGCTTGCCTCCATTCTAACCTCCTGCCATTTCCTCTGGACACTGTGTAACCAAACTGTGCTAAGTGTTGTTGATTTGCAGGCAAAAGTAGAGGGGTAAATATATATTAACAAGCCATAAACATTTTGCAAGTGGGGAGTCAATAAAAGCCAGCCTATGCCGTTCTTTAGAGGGAAAAAAATGATTGCAGGCGGCTTGCTAACAGCGCAGGCACTGTAATCGGAGAATAATTCTTTTCTCCTCTGTGATTAAGAATTGATCAAGCTTCAAGCCTTCAATGCCATTGAATTGGTTGTGCGCTGCTGGAGTTAAAAAAACTCGGCAGGGCTCTGCTATTTGTTTGTGAAACTCCTATGAATCCGAGTGCATAATTGGGCTTGGGAAGTTAGTGAATAAAAAAAGGGAAAATTTGCTTTCTTTCTTCCCAGCTGGCTGAGTCCTGGCTTACAGACTTCTGTGTACAAATGTAGCCAGCAGCAGACCTCACCTCCCTAATGTAAAAAGGTGTTTTGTTACGTTTTTTTTTTTTTTTTTTTTTTTCTGTTGCCTGCGTCCCAGACGCTCATTAAAAAAAAAAAAAAAAAAAAATTACAATAAAGGTGTATTTCTGTCACCGCATTTCTAAAAACAGTGACATGGATTAATATGTTTCTTAGGTACAGGGGGAGAGCATGAGCCGGGCTCAATTCCTGTGTGTATATTATCATCTGTGTCAGACCCGCATACAGCTCAACCTAAAATTATTTCCTAAGGTTACTGCTGCAAGGCAGAGCTGATTATTCCGGGAGCCTCGGGCGAGATAATTGTTTTATTAAACAGCAGCTCATTTATTACTAATTTATTTTACCAGCCTTTCTGCCTCTGAAAGCCTACAGCGCGTCACTCGCCTACAAGCAATGACGGATGCCTGTTTATTTTGGTGGATTTATGGACATGCACATAGGAATATAATGGATGTTTTTCGCTGCTGTGCCTTTACCAAACACCATCCAGGCATAATACAAATAAACACGGCGGAAAAGAATTCCGAGGATTATGCGCTTTATTATTATTATTCCTTTTAGCTCATTTTATCTTATAAACATATATCATTTGGCGACCATTCTAAACAATGCAGAGACGCATAGGAGATAACACGTCTCCGAATGATCATTGTAGCAACTGAATAAAGACGCACCATGCCGAGGATGCGGATACAATCCCATTGTCTACATGTTTGAGAATCTTAAGATCCAGTCACACATAACGAGATCGTTAATGAGATCGTTACTACGTCACAGTTTCCGGATCGTTGTTAAGTCGTTGGTGAGATGTCACTCAGTCATTTTCCCAACGACTTTAGTAACGATGCAACGACCTGTATAACGATCTCGTTGGTCGTTGGGACCCTGTCACACAGCAGCTATGTAACGATTCCGACCTCGAATAGGGGCGTAGTGTTTGAAGCTGTGAGCCATGTAGGCTGCATATGCATCGCCTTTTCCACACCCCTCCGCTCCGATTGGTGGCCAATACTGCGTTCTGATTAGGCGGCCGGCCTAGATGGCAACTTTGTATCGCTTCATCCTTTGTCCCTTTTTGAGCCTTGCTTTGAGGATAGAACCTGCAACTCCACCCGGATTTATTCGTACTTTGTTCCCGGTTGCTTGCTTGCTTTTCGGATCGAAGCTGCATCTGCACCCGGATTCATCCCTCCTTCGTTCCCAAATCTTTGCTTACTGTTCCTTACTGTTCTCAGCGCCAACCAATCAATGCAGAGGGGGAGCGGAAATGGTGATGCAACTACACGCCTACGTGTCCCACTTTAAGTTCTCATCTAGGTTGTTAACGAGATCGTTGGTAAGTGTCAAACATACAGATCTATCCTGCCCAGCAGGACTCCAACGAGCCAAAAATGGCCCAGGACATTCAGCAACGACCAACGATCTCACAGCAGGGGGCGGATCATTGGTACGTGTCAAACATAACAAGATCGCTGGTGAATTTGTTGTTTCGTCACAGAAACTGTGATGTAGCAACGATGTCGTTAGCGATCTCGTTATGTGTGAAGTGGCCTTTAGTCTTAACATGGGTTACAAAGAACACATCCATGCAAAAAACAGAAATGCGTGGTTATTAATTGATGGCTAGGACATGTCACTGCAAAACACATACAGCTGCACTCTAGAATGCTAACAATGAATAAGGGAACTCTGGCATTGCATTAGTGCTATAGGAATATTTTCCAGCTAGCTCCTGTTCACAGCTTGGATGTGCGGATCAGTCTCTTTGATATATTTATAGGACATGTCACTGCAAAACACACACAGCTGCACTCTACAGTCATGGACAAAAGTTTTGAGAATGACACCAAAATTATATTTTCACATGATCTGTTGCCCTCTGGTTTTTAATTGTGTTTGTCTGATGTTTACATCACATACAGAAATATAATTGCAATCATATTATAAGTACCAAAAGGTTATATTGACAGTTAGAATGAGTTAATGCAGCAAGTCAATATTTGCAGTGTTGACCCTTCTTCTTCAGGACCTCTGCAATTCTCCCTGGCATGCTCTCAATCAACTTCTGGACCAAATCCTGACTGATAGCTGTCCATTCTTGCATAAGCAATGCTTGCATTTTGCCAGAATTTGTTGGTTTTTGTTTGTCCACCCGTCTCTTGATGATTGCCCACAAGTTCTCAATGGGATTAAGATCTGGGGAGTTTCCAGGCCATGGACCCAAAATCTCTATGTTTTTTTCCATGAGCCATTTAGTGATCACCTTTGCTTTATGGCAAGGTGCTCCATCATACTGGAGAAGACATTGTTGGGCGCCAAACTGCTCTTGGACAGTTGGGAGAAGTTGCTCTTGGAGGACATTCTGGTACCATTCTTTATTCATGGCTGTGTTTTTAGGCAAGACTGTGAGTGAGCCGATTCCTTTGGCTGAGAAGCAACCCCACACATGAATCGTTTCAGGATGCTTAACAGTTGGCGTGAGACAAGACTGGTGGTAGTGCTCACCTCTTCTTCTCCTAATAAGCTGTTTTCCAGATGTCCTAAACAATCGAAAAGTGGATTCATCTGAGAAAATGACTTTACCCCAGTCCTCAGCAGTCCACTCCCTGTACCTTTTGCAGAATATCAGTCGATCCCTGATGTTTTTTCTGAAGAGAAGTGGCTTCTTTGCTGCCCTCCTTGAAACCAGGCCTTGCTCAAAGGGTCTCCGCCTCACAGTGCGTGCAGAAGCACTCACACCAGCCTGCTGTCATTGCTGAGTTAGCTTGGCACTGCTGGTAGTCCGATCCCGCAGCTGAAACAGTTTTAAGATACGGTCCTGGCATTTGCTGGTCCTTCTTGGGCGCCCAGGAGCCTTTTTGGCAACAATGGAAGCTCTCTCCTTGAAGTTCTTGATGATGCGATAGATTGTTGACTGAGGTGCAATCTTTGTAGCATCGATACTCTTCCCTGTTAGGTCATTTTTGTGCAGAGCAATGATGGCTGCACGTGTTTCTTTAGAGATAACCATGGTTAACTGAAGAGAAACAATGATACCAAGCACCAGCCTCCTTTTAAAGTGTCCAGTGGTGTCATTCTTACTTAATCATGACTGATTGATCGCCAGCCCTGTCCTCATCAACACCCACACCTGTGTTAATGGAACAATCACTAAAACAATGTTAGCTGCTCCTTTTAAGGCAGGAATGCAATGATGTTGAAATGTGTTTTGGGGGTTAAACTTCATTTTCTTAGCCAATATTGACTTTGCAAGTAATTGCTGTTAAGCTGATCACTCTTTATGACATTCTGGAGTATATGCAAATTGCCATTAGAAAAACCTAAGCAGTAGACTTTGTAAAAATTAATATTTGTAGCATTCTCAAAACTTTTGGCAATGACTGTAGAATGCTAACATTGAATTAGGGAACTCTGGCATTGCATTACTGATATAGGAATATTTTCCAGCTAGCTTCTGTTCACACTTTGGATGAGCAGATCAGTCTTTTTGATCTATTTATAGGACATGTCACTGCAAAACAAATACAGCTGCACTCTAGAATGCTAACAATGAATAAGGCGGGCTTTGCACGCTGCGACATCGGTAACAATGTGTTACCGATGCTGCAGCGATAGTCCCGCCCCCGTCGCACGTGCAATATCTAGTGAAAGCTGCCGTAGCGACTATTATCGCTACGGCAGTTTCACACGCTCATACCTGCCGTGCGACGTCCCTCTGGCCGGCGACCCGCCTCCTTCCTAAGGGGGCGGGTCGTGCGGCGTCACAGCGACGTCACACGGCAGGCGGCCAATTGAAGTGGAGGGGCGGAGATGAGCAGGATGTAAACATCCCGCCCACCTCCGTCCTCCTCATTGCAGCCGGCGGCAGGTAAGGTGAAGTTCCTCGCTCCTGCGGCTTCACACACAGCGATGTGCGCTGCCGCAGGAGCGAGGAACAACATCGCACATGTCGCTGCACCGGCATTATGGAAATGTCGGAGGCTGCAGCGATGATACGATAACGACGCTTTTGCGCTCGTTCATCGTATCATCTAGGATTTACACACTACGACATCGCAAGTGACGCCGGATGTGCGTCACTTTTGATGTGACCCCATCGACATCGCACCTGCGATGTCGTAGTGTGCAAAGCCGCCCTAAGGGAACTCTGGCATTGCATTACTGCTATAGGAATATTTTCAGCTAGCTGCTGTTCACACCTTGGATGTGCGGATCAGTCTTTTTGATCTATTTATAGGACATGTCACTGCAAAACACACCCAGCTGCACTCTAGAATGCTAACAATGAATAAGGGAACTCTGGCATTGTATTACTGTTATAGGAATATTTTCAGCTAGCTCCTGTTCACACCTTGGATGTGCAGATCAGTCTTTTTGATATATTTATAGGACATGTCACTGCAAAACACACACAGCTGCACTCTAGAATGCTAACATTGAATTAGGGAACTCTGGCATTGCATTACTGATATAGGAATATTTTCCAGCTAGCTCCTGTTCACACTTTGGATGTGTGGATCAGTCTTTTTGATCTATTTATAGGACATGTCACTGCAAAACACATACAGCTGCACTCTAGAATGCTAACAATGAATAAGGGAACTCTGGTATTGCATTACTGCTATAGGAATATTTTCAGCTAGCTCATGTTCACACCTTGGATGTGCACATCAGTCTTTTGATAGATTTTTAGGAGATGTCATTACCACGAGGAAATTGATGGTTACTAGTCGAGTAATGATGGAATTGTCAATACAAGGCATTATTATGACAGTTTGTAACAATATCATATAGGAAATAAAGCTAGATTTGTTATTGAAAGTCAATCTTCTCTGTGTTGTATATTTACCAACATCAAATAGACATGATAGTAAATATGATCCAAATCTAAGAAGGTCAACTATGGACACCCAACACATGTGCAATTGGGACAGTACCTATGAACTGCCTCTATTCTCATAAACATACAGTGTCCCTGGTTATACCTTAATATGAACCTTCATATACACAATTCAGGGCCACAACAAATTTGCTCAGTAGAAAATGTATTAAATAATGTGAAAATACATAAAAGATTATCTTTACTTTATACATAAACTATAACTATAAGGATGAAGGGGAAAAAGTGTCGCACTAGAAAAGGTAGAGAGGGGAAAATGGTGCATAAACCCATGTATGTCCTAGCTAAAATAGCATATAATGGCTCACTTGCAGGAAGACAGGTAGCAAGAGCCTTGACTCAGAGTAACATATAGTATGGTTAACAGATTCATATGAATCAAGTATAGCTATATTAATAAACTTGATAACCCATACTGCCTCCTAATGAAACCGGAAGTGCGGTGAAACGCACGTCGAGGTGGGGTAGCATACGGGACAAGCTGCATAGATGAACACATGGCCAAAGGTTAGTTACATGGGACAATCACTTCTACTGTGGTGCAATATAGCCTATGGTGTTGACATATTATACAATTGAATTGGTGATTGGTTAGGTCAGCTATACTGGATGGCAGTATGAGGTATTGAGTTTATTTATATAACTATACTTTATTCATATGAATCTGTTAACCATACTATATGTTACTTTGAGTCAATGCTGCGGCTACCTGTCTTCCTGCAAGTGAGCCATTGTATGCTATTTAAGCTAGGACATACATGGGTCTATGCACCATTTTCCCCTTTCTACCTTTTGTAGTGCGACAATTTTTCCCCTTCATCTTTATAGTTGTAATCTATGTCTAAAGCAAATATAATCTTGTATGTATTTTCACATTATTTAATACATTTTCTATTGAGCAAATTTGTTGTGGACCTGAATTGGGTATATGTAGGTTCACATGTGCAATTGGGTTCTTCATGGATCGAACACAAAGGCAACTCATTATCAGAAAATGACCAATTGTTTAAAGGAGAATTTTCTGCTACATGTATATTTTTCAAATGGTATTCATATTTTCATATCACAATCTAATATATAAAGCTGAATGTGTGTATGTGTGTGTGTATATGTGTGTATGTCCGGGATTGGCATCTGCACCGTCGCAGCTACAGCCACAACATTTTGCACACTCACACGTCTGGACCCCGAGAGCGTCATAGGCTATGTTTTGAGGGGAAATTTTAACCCCGCACTTTAAAGTTATTCGCCAAAAAAACTGCCTCCATTAAAGCGAATGGAGCTGGGAGCCACAGTGCAGCCAGAACTTCAGAAGAATGCGCAGCCACGCCCTTATATGGAATTTTGGCGTGTCATAATCCAGCCAGGGAAAGAGACAGACACAGACAGGGAGAGAGGCAGACACAGACAGGGTAAGAAACAGACACAAAGAGACAGACACAGACAAAAAGACAGACTGACAGGGAAAGAGACAGACAAAGAGACAGAGACAGACACAGGGAAACAGACAGGGAAAGAAAGGGAAAGAGACAGACAGGGTAAGAGACAGACAAGGCAGGTGAAGAGACAGACAAAGAGACAGACACAGGGAAAGAGACAGAGGGAAAGAGGGAAAGAGACAGACAGGGAAAGAGACAGACAGGGAAAGTGACAGAGATAGATAGACAGACAGGGAAAGAGACAGATAGACAGACAGGGAAAGAGATTGAGACAGATGGAGAAAGAGACAGAGACAGTCAGAGACAGACAGGGAAAGAGACAGACAGACAAAGAGATAGAGAGAGAGACAGAGAGATATATACAGAGGGGGAGACAGACAGAGAAGGGAGAGAAACAGAGAGACAGTTACTATCCCGGGCGTTAATACATTCTATTTATACATTCTATCCCGGGAATGTTAATACATTCTATTTTGTTAACATCAGTTATTAACCCGGGCAAAGCCGGGTAGTACAGCTAGTCTCTTACTAAAAATAAACAATAAATTATTAATAATCTTGCAATTTTCACACTGGCCACTAGGGCTTTTGCACACTCATCTCTTCTGTCCTTTCAGCAGGATCCTTATCATCAGAGGCAGGGTTAAAATGACCGGTAACACCTCTATACAATATCACCCCATTGTGTATCTTACCTATTCAAAACCTTCCAGAGCTGCTCTCTTTTT
The DNA here is from genome assembly GCF_048569485.1 of Anomaloglossus baeobatrachus. Classification (NCBI taxonomy): domain Eukaryota; kingdom Metazoa; phylum Chordata; class Amphibia; order Anura; family Aromobatidae; genus Anomaloglossus; species Anomaloglossus baeobatrachus. Next base: position 79,925,106 of record NC_134364.1, on the reverse strand, counting down.
AATTTGGTTGCAATATATACTGCTGATAATACAGGATCTACCAATCACAATAGGAGATGTCACAGCTCCTCTGCTCTCCCTCCCTTCACAATGACCTTTGCACACGCTAATTAGACAATTCAATACAGGAGATAGGGTCAGACTGTTGTGGCTATGTACATGTGTTGTTTCCTGGAACAACAGGAGGTTACAGTTTTAAAAATAAAATGCAAGATTTCTATTTTTTATTTTTAATACAGATACAGTTAAATCAAAAACCCGATTTAAAAATGATTTCTCTTCCTGATGTTAGCCACGCTTTAATACACGTGAAACCAATGCCATTCTTTATGGATAGAACACAAGGAAAATTGCTGAATATCAAACATCACTAAACACAAAAATGCACAGGCATGTCGATAATACACAGCGCTGACACTAAATAGAATGAGAGAGACAAAGCTGCTTTTGGTGTCATCTACTTATTGTTTGGTAATGAATAGTATACCGGGGAGCCAAAATGGGGTCTTCAAGGAGAGGGGTTTCCATCATTCAGTCATATTGTGCTGAATCTATTGCAGAGTTTTGCTTCCATTATTAATCAGTGCTGTAAGGACAAAAAAAATAAATAGACATCCCTCTTTTGTGTCTATAAGTTGTGATCCTTTTATGTCTATAGATTGTGATCCTTTTGTGTCTATAAGTTATGATCATTTTGTGTGAATAAGTTGTGATCCTTTTGTGTCTATTAGTTGTGATCCTTTTGTGTCTATAAGTTGTGATCCTTTTATGTCTATAAGTTGTGATCCTTTTATGTCTATAGGTTGTGATCCTTTTGTGTCAATAAGTTGTGATCCTTTTGTGTCAATAAGTTGTGATCCTTTTGTGTCGATAAGTTGTGATCCTCTTGTGTCTATAAGTTGTGATCCCTTTGTGTCTATAAGTTGCGATCCTTTTGTGTCTATAAGTTGTGATCCTTTTGTTTGTATAAGTTATGATCATTTTGTGTGTATAAGTTGTGATCCTTTTGTGCCAATAAGTTGTGATCCTTTTGTGCCAATAAGTTATGATCCTTTTGTGTCAATAAGTTGTGATCCTTTTGTGCTTATAAGTTGTGATCCTTTTGTGTCTGTAAGTCGTAATCCTTGTGTGTCTATAAGTTGTGATCCTTTTGTTTGTATAAGTTGTGATCCTTTTGTGTTACTAAGTTGTGATCCTTTTGTGTCTGTAAGTCGTAATCCTTGTGTGTCTATAAGTTGTGATCCTTTTGTGTGTATAAGTTGTGATCCTTTTGTGTGTATAAGTTGTGATCCTTTTGTGTGTATAAGTTGTGATCCTTTTGTGTCAATAAGTTGTGATCTTTTTGTGTCAATAAGTTGTGATCCTTTTGTGCCAATAAGTTGTGATCCTTTTGTGCCTATAAGTTGTGATCCTTTTGTGTTTGTAAGTTATGATTATTTTGTGTGAATAAGTTGTGATCCATTTGTGTGTATAAGTTGTGATCCTTTTGTGTCTACAAGATGTCATCCTTTTATGTCTATAAGTTGTGATCCTTTTGTGTTTTTAAGTTATGATTATTTTGTGTGAATAAGTTGTGATATTTTTGTGTCAATAAGTTGTGATCCTTTTGTGTCGATAAGTCGTAATCCTTTTGCCTCTATAAGTTGTGATCCTTTTGTGTCGATAAGTTGTGATCCTTTTGTGTGTATAAGTTGTGATCCTTTTGTGTTAATAAGTCGTAATCCTTTTGTGTCTATAAGTTGTGGTCCTTTTGTGTCTATAAGTCATAATCCTTTTGTGTCGATAAGTCGTAATCCTTTTGTGTCTATAAGTTGTGATCCTTTTGTGTCTATAAGTCGTAATCCTTTTGTGTCGATAAGTCGTAATCCTTTTGTGTCTATAAGTTGTGGTCCTTTTGTGTCTATAAGTTGTGGTTTTTTTATGTCTATAAGTTGTGATACTTTTGTGTCTATAAGTTGTGATACTTTTGTGTCTATAAGTTGTGATCCATTTGTGTGTATAAGTTGTGATCCTTTTGTGTCTACAAGATGTCATCCTTTTATGTCTATAAGTTGTGATCCTTTTGTGTTTTTAAGTTATGATTATTTTGTGTGAATAAGTTGTGATATTTTTGTGTCAATAAGTTGTGATCCTTTTGTGTCGATAAGTCGTAATCCTTTTGCCTCTATAAGTTGTGATCCTTTTGTGTCGATAAGTTGTGATCCTTTTGTGTGTATAAGTTGTGATCCTTTTGTGTTAATAAGTCGTAATCCTTTTGTGTCTATAAGTTGTGGTCCTTTTGTGTCTATAAGTCGTAATCCTTTTGTGTCGATAAGTCGTAATCCTTTTGTGTCTATAAGTTGTGATCCTTTTGTGTCTATAAGTCGTAATCCTTTTGTGTCGATAAGTCGTAATCCTTTTGTGTCTATAAGTTGTGGTCCTTTTGTGTCTATAAGTTGTGGTTTTTTTATGTCTATAAGTTGTGATACTTTTGTGTCTATAAGTTGTGATACTTTTGTGTCTATAAGTTGTGATCCTTTTGTGTCTATAAGTCGTAATCCTTTTGTGTCGATAAGTCGTAATCCTTTTGTGTCTATAAGTTGTTATCCTTTTGTGTCTATAAGTTGTGATCCTTTTGTGTCTATAAGTTGTGGTTTTTTTATGCCTATAAGTTGTGATACTTTTGTGTCTATAAGTTGTGATACTTTTGTGTCTATAAGTTGTGATACTTTTGTGTCTATAAGTTGTGATCCTTTTGTGTCTATAAGTGTGATCCTTTTATGTCTATGAGTTGTTTTCTTTCAAAAAAGCAAACCACTGAGTCCCCCAAAACTTCTTTTAAAATATTTTGTCCAACACTTGGAAATAATATATGGGACAGATTAGTAACCTTGGATAATTATGATGCAATTGTTTTAAAGATTTTTTCTGGTTAAAGAAAAGTGAAATCATCCTTTACTGCCACTAACCACATTCACTTTATATTGATCTAAGCAGCTTGGTGGCACGGCACAAGTGACTGGCTTGTGGGTGCTCATTCAGGCTAGATATGGCGATCAAGATAGACTGGGCAGGAGGTGTACGTTTTGTAAAAGTGGAAAAATCAAAAACATTGTCACTTTTTTTACGTTATCATTGCTGCCATTGAAGAAGTTGGGCCTAATGAATAAAAAACTAATATAGATGCACCACGTGTCAAACCAAAACATAGGCATCAGTTCATCAAAGGCTTTTCACTCCGGTCTTCAGGAGGGGACGTGGTGGTGCTAGATGCTCCTAATTCATGAAAATGTCCTTCCCCTTTATAAATCTGGGGAATCGAATGAGCGATGTGAATCAAAATGCACTACTTCGGATATCTTACTCCAGTCAGTGACCGGAGTGAGATATCTGGTGTCCGGAGTGTCACAGCTTATCGTGAATTAGACAAGTTGTGTTGCTACTTTTTGCCAAGCCAAGTCCGCTCATTTCGGGGGGCTGAAAAATCTGCATGAAAATGCAAAAAGTCACAATAGTTGCACCAAAGGTTTGTGAATTATCAAAGCTTTTATGCCACAATTATGTCAAGAGAGTCTTTGATGAATCGGGCCTGTGGAGTTTAACTCAAAAAAGTATAAATGCTTATTTTATACAGTTGTGACCCCAGGGGCTGCAATCTACTAAATATCAAATTATGGTCCTCAAAATTAAAAATAAACAGCACTCATCATAAAAATAGATGCTTAAAGGGAATCTGTCACCAAGTTTCTGTTACCTCATCTAAAAGCAGTATGATGTAGAGGCAGAGATCATGGTTCCAGTGATGTGTCACTTACTTTACTGAGTTATGTGGTTTTGACTAAAAACTGTTTTAACTGCTGCAGAACTACCATTTCTCTGAATGTTGAGCTCTGTATAACCCCGCCCACACTACTGATTGGCCGCTTTCTGTGTACACTGTGTATAGACAAAAAGCTGCCAATCAGTGGTGGAGGCGGAGTTATAAAGAGTTCATGAATATGTAGGATTATTTGGCAGTAGTTTTACAGGTTTACTAGCCCTCTAGTAATAATCTCCTGCTGATAAAAAAAACTTTATTAAAAACCACAGCAAGCAGCCCAGTTAGTAACACATTACTGGAATCAGGGTCTCTGCCCCTATATTTTACCGCTCTAAAATTAAGTGGCAAAAATCTGGCAGATTCCCATTAAATTGTATTCAATTTCTAAAACAATGGAAGGACTTAATTATTCATAGTTTATTTATCATATTTATTCATATTATATTTTTTCCTTAGTTTTTAAAGCACTATAAATAGTTTAAGGATATTGTTACTCTTCAGGTCAAAAAAGGTTCCGAATCACAAATATGGCAATAGATAGAGCACACTTTCTGGCAAAAATATTTACTGATTTCTTTGTGTCTTTTTGAAGAGTAAACCCCCATGTGTTAAGATTTCATTCCTTAGTTTTCTATTCTGGTATAGAAAGTACGGTAACTGTTTACCATAAGAAATGAGAATATGGAACTTTCTGATGAAAAAATCTTCACGGAGAGTTTGCTAAAAAAGTATAATACGGATCTGAAAGTTATCACTAAGAACCATGTTACTAAGTTATAGACTTATGTCTTTTTTCAGTCTTACAATCGTAGCCCTTTTGGCGACTGTGATTTTTTCCATCTATTACAATCTGTTTGTAATCTATATGGTGGATAATATGTAAAGTAATACTATTATCGTACACTCACACAGCCAGAGGTTAGAATTTGTGGAAATACCGTAATTTTAATATAAATGGTAAATTAGTGATATAATTTGATGGAGTTTTCTCATCATTATAGATGATAAAATGATAAGACAAGCAACATTGTGATTTACGTCTCGTTAAATTGTCTGCCCTCTCTCCAAATCGGAAGGATTTTGTAATTCTGCAGCATACTGCTCATTGCCTAAGTGACCGACTACTGCTGCAGTCTATCAGAGGTGGCCGGTCTCCTAAACAAGGAGCGTAGTGATTAAAAGCTAATGAAAAAACAATCCAACACTATAAAAGGCTCATTTTATTATTCCATTAAAAACTGGATACAAGAAGAGTAACAGACAAGAGCCGTTGCGATTTACGCAGTTCATGGTATTCACCCCTTTTTCTTGCTTCTATCCTCTAAGCCCCATCAAAATGAAACCTTCCATGTAACGAAAGGGCGCTTTACACGCTGCAATATCGCTATCGATATCGCTAGTGAGCATACCCGCCCCCGTTGTTTGTGCGTCATGGGCAAATCGCTGCCCGTGGCGCACAACATCGCTTACACCCGTCACACGTACTTACCTGCCTAGCGATGTCGCTGTTGCCGGCGAACCACCTCCTTTCTAAGGGGGTGGTTCGTTTGGTGTCACTAAGCGGCCACCCAATAGAAGCGGAGGGGCAGAGATGAGCGGGCCGAACATCCCGCCCACCTCCTTCCTTCCTCATTGCCGGCGGCCACAGGGACGGTGATGTTCCCCGTTCCTGCGGTGTCACACATAGCGATGTGTGCTGCCGCAGGAACGACGAACAACCTGCGTCCTGCAACAGCAACGATAATCGGGAATAGAGCACCGTGTCAACAATCAACGATAAGGTGAGTATTTTTGCTCATTAGCGGTCACTCGTACGTTTCACATGCAACGACGTTGCTAACGAGGCCGGATGTGCGTCACGAATTCCGTGACCCCAACGACATCGCGTTAGCGATGTCGCTGCTTGTAAAGCGGCCTTAAAGGGAAGGGCAGATCCTCTTTTACAACGAGAGCTTGAACCCACGTTACGGGGCTCATGGGTTTGTAATTGGATCACAACAACAATAAAGGAAGGGTCGGAGCAGAAAAAATGAGCAAAGGTCCACATGACAGGGACCATGAGGGACTGTAAGGGAAGTAGTAGGGGACAGGGAAAAAGGTGATAGGGAGGGGCATTGGACATGGGAGGTATATAAAGGAAAAGTGCAGGAAAAGGGGCCATTTTGGGGTGCTCAAATACTGGAGTCCCACCCACTCACCCTCTTTTGGTATTTGTGACTATACAAAAAAAAGAAAAAGATGTAAGAGTTCCTTGATCACGGTTTGGGGTTGTTTTTGGGGTACTTCATGTCACAGTGGTTGTGGCGGTGGGGTGGTGCCCTTGGAGTTTGTAAAGTTGGTGTTGGGGTGGGTTTATATGGATAATTCCTTCCCGGATGGAATTGAGGTATTGGTGATTTGGCACTTAGCGGGGCTCTGGACGTGGTGTGTCCTGAGAGCTGGTGGTTACACATTTTGGGCCACTTATTGTGGTATGCTGCCCTCAAGCTGGGGGTTCACTGCTGAGGGTAAAATAGAAATACCTTGTAATTTGGTGGTATGTGCTAGATCTGGTAGCTTCAAGGACCTCCTTCCAATTTTGGTTATTTATATTGTTATTCTTAATTTATGTTAATAAAATGGCAGTTATGGTTAGATGTATCCAAAGAAGGTGTAGTGTGGTTATTTACTGTATTTTTCATAATTAAAGACGCACTTTTCCTCCCTAAAATTTGGGAGCAAAATAAGGGGTGCATCTTATAATCTGAATGTAGCTTACCGGGGGGGGGTGAAGAAGTGTCGCAGGAGTTTGGGAGAATGCTGTGGCGGATGTGCAAGGGCTAGTGCTGTGGTGGCTGGGCTGGTGCTATGGTGGCTGTGCAAGGTCTGTGGAGGCTGTGCGGGGTCTGCAGAGGCTTTGCGGGGTCTTCAGCAGCTGTACTGGTGCTGCGGTGACTGTGTGGCGTCTGAGGCGGCTTTGCAGGATCTGTGGTGGCTGGTGCTGGGGCTGCAGGGTGAGCAGTAAGGACTTCAAATATTGGTTCCCTAAGTCAGCGCATGCGTAGATGGAGCACTCAGTTCAAGATCTCATCTGCGCACGCGCCGTCTCTGGCCCATTGATCTCCCAGCAGCGGACTTAAGGAAAGTGGTGCCTGGCGATGGCACTTGCACAGATGAGGTTTTTGCTTGCCATTGAGGTGAGAGCTCAATCTACGGACATGCTGACTCTGGGCGCCATTTGTTTGAAGCCCTCACTGCCCGTTGCAGTCCAAGCCCCAGCACAGCTGCCCCACCACCAGCAGAGCCAATAGTTCCTGTGACACCCACCGCCCCTGCCTCCTGTGACACCACCGGATTATAAGACAGACCTCTTTTTTTCGTTTCACCCCTTTTTGCTCTGAATTTGGGGTGCGAAAAATACGGTATATGGCATAAGTGGCGAAGGGGGGTTATGGGTGAGTGAACATAGAAGGAAAATGTATGGAATGGAGGAAATTGGGCCATACAGTGTCAAGTCCCGAGCACAAATTTGCATTACTATAGACCTATGCATTTTATTATTCTGCGTTGTCATCCTCCATTGTGGGTGAACACGTTTGCATATTCATTCGCTGGTATCTTTTTTCTCTTGTCTGCCACGTTCTACCTTATTACCTGTTTTTAATATGTACTGGCAATTCGGTGCAACACTTAATAAAAATAGTGTGACTTAATCAAACAAATGGCAGGTACTGCGCTGAGGGTCTGATGAGTGATGTGCATCAAGCAGATGCTGCGAACACGTAGAGAGGTTTATTGTGAGAGCCCGACCAATACAGCTCCATATTACTTCCATCTTACAAGCTACTGCCGTGTTAAAGAAGAGCCCATTTTAAAAAATGGATTGAAAACATTTTTACAGTATCTACTTAGAAATTGATAGATACTGTGTGATTTGTGAACGATGAGCTCTGGATGGAAAGGAAAGGCAATTTGTATTTTTTGGGAGGTGTACGTGGGACTCTGGCTTTACAGAATCATTACACTTTTAGATGAGCAATGCCAAGTGAGGCCTGCCGTTGCCATGGCAATTGCTCATTTCTGAATAAATGAGGCAAGGCCTAGTAGATGCAGAGACACAGCATGGTGAAATTTATTGGAGTTAGTAGATGGCGTCCGTCTGTGATAGGAGGCTTCAGGGAGAAGAAATAGTGTAGATTCAGCACCGGGGATGGAATTCACTCCGGCCCGTAATGCCGCACACAGGGAAGGCAGTGCATTGTGGGGCAGGCGATGGACCACCGGATAATGGAATTTACCGGTGGGGGATAAAGGAGATCTGAAATGTACTTGATAAACACGGCCACCAAAGAGAGGGGGTCAACAAGTAGAGGAAACAATACATCGCCATTCCCAAAAGTCTCCGGTCTGGTAGCCAGATCTATAGTCCTGCTCTATTCGTTATTTTCACCAAAATTTTTGGTGCCAAACATTAGAAATTAAATACACATACAACACAACAATGCGGGTTGGTTTCCACATAAGAATTCGTCAGGCTCATCCATTTTACAGGGGCTATTAAATTCCCCTTCTCATAAATAAAAATATATACAGTATGTCTATGAGTGCAATGTGATAAGGGGTCGGTCTGACCGCTATGTTTGGTACAGAGCCAGGCCTCTTCCTTGCTGACAGAGAATGTGGCTGATTCAGTTAATATATTAAGGCCCTCATCTAGCCCTCTTCACACATCGCACTAGTCATGTGCCGACACCGGAAACCCTGCCCTATATCAACCAAAAGACTAGAAGTGGAGTAACACTGGACTGTATGTGTAGGGGGGTTAGGACTAGGTCCACCACTGCAGAAGTAGCCAGCACACGGGTAATATATGTTTGAAGTGTAAATATAGGAATGTGTACTGTGTAATAGCCACCAGGTGGCAGTGTTATAGCACAGCTATCCTGGCACCTGGGTGGTTAGGGAGAGAGTTAATAAGAGGAGGAGAGTAGGTCATTTAAAAGCAGAGAGATAGAGAGTAAGGAGAGGGAGAGTCCCCCAGTTGGATTTGTGATAATAGTCTCTTGAAGATTCTGATCCTAAGGGTCACCCTTGCAGCCGTGAAGCATGGGATCCGCTTAGGATTGGTTAACTACCAAGAAGAGGGGTATAGTCCTACGGTTGGAGGTCTGGCATCCATATTGTCTGGCTCGAAGACTTCCTCACTAAATTGAAGGTCAATGCACCCTCAAGGAGTAGGGTAAGGCTGGATCCTAGCCTGGACACGGATGGGAGAGCACTGTCAGTTGCGGTCCTTCATGTGTGCTAGCATTCCCTGTGTGTGGGGTGAAGTGGCCCAACAGACTTAATGAACCAATCGGTGAAGTTGAGTGGAGGAATGAGAGGCCTAGAGATCTCAGACAGAATTCAGGTGCCTGAAGTATGGATAGCTGCTATATTGTATATTAGATGGAGGTGTAGAAGAAGCCCACTGTTGATGTGTAACGGTGCTGGCGGAATGCAGACCGAAATAATGCAATAGTGGAAGAACAATAAAATTTACATTTTTGGAAGAAGAAACTCTGCTTTGACTTTATTTGCTGAGAGGAAGAAATTGGAGTCGCCTGAACTGTTGCGGAGTCCTCCAGTGTGTGGTGTGGCGACGGGGAGGCATGGGGCTAGCCTGCTGACCCCTAAAAGCACGATTACCACTGCCTGCCCCATGCCTCCACATATGGCTAATTAACGGGGCAACTGGGATAACTATAGGGGCTGTGCAGTACTAACAAATTAGTGAGCTATCCATGCAATAGGTCATTAATGTGAAAGCGATGGGGGTCCGACCCCCTCCAATATAAAGCATAAGTATTTTGATTTTAGATTCTGGCAAGGGATTCACAGCGACTATGCCTATCATAGTTGTTGCACAGCTGAAGATCACGGTGTAAAGTCACAAGGAATCCAAATTAATCATTTATTTTAGCTTTTTCATTCAGCCCCACTGCCATAGGTCAGAGTCATAGCTACAGGTTCAGCAGCGGTTGTGTAAAGTCCCCTGAGTGGATCCCTAACCTGGGCCACCCATGTGTGCCATTGCTCCTAATTCTTTTTTTTGCTAATGATATAAATTTAAAATAATACTGCAGCTGTTAATAAACCACGTTTTCATATTTAGGCTGGTTCTTCAGAGAGACTAAAGTGGGCTTTACACGCAACGACATCGCTAACGAGATGTCGTTGGGGGTCACGGAATTCGTGACATACATCCGGCCTCGTTAGCGACGAGGTTGCGTGTGAAACGCAGGATCGACCATTAAAGATCAAAATTACTCACCGTAATTTTGACCATCGTTGACGCGTTGTTCTATTCCCAATTATTGTTGCTGTTGCAGGACGCAGGTTGTTTGTCGTTCCTGCGGCAGCACACATCGCTGTGTGACACCGCAGGAACGAGGAACATCACCATACCTGCGGCCGCCCGCAATGAGGAAGGAAGGAGCTGGGGGGGATGTTCCGGCCGCTCATCTCCGCCCATCCGCTTTTATTGGATGGCCGCTTAGTGACACCGCACGAACCGCCCCCTTAAAGGAGAGATTGTTCAGCGGCCACAGCGACGTCTGTAAAGAGGTAATTGCGTATGACGCTTCCGTAGTGATATTGTTCGTTACGGCAGTGATCAACCTGTGACGTGCAGCGACGTGGGTGGGTGCTATCGCTCGCGATATTGCTAGTGATATCGCAGGGTGTAAAGCCCGCTTAAGGCTATGAAAATCATTGCACAAGTGAAGATCGCAGCATGGCATCCCAAAATAATGAAAGTGCAGGTAGTCATGTTATAACCCACAAACTGGGGCAACTATGACACTTAAAGTAACACTCCAGCGTTTCTTTTTTCAGTGCTGAAGTGGTGCTTTAAATCCAAACGCTCTGCCCCCAGTGTTATACTTACCCTCTGTCATTTTCACGTTTTTTCTGTGTCACTCGACTCCTTTGCCACCATATTGTACCCCTAACGTACAACTGGTTGGCAGTCTGAATTTACATCAATAAAAGTCTATGAGAGCCAGAAAAAAAGCTCTCATAGACTTGTTTTGAGTTATGACCTCCTGCGTGCTCCAAGAAACACTGGAACTGCTGGCAGGTTACAAACTGCAGAAGACAGACCAGAGGGAGACCGCCATCTTGCACTCCTAACGTACAACTGGTCGGCAGTCAAAAGTTACCTGAATACAAGTCTATGAGAGAAAGAAGCAAGCTCTCATAGACTTGTTTTGAGTTGTGACCTCCAGCGTGCTCCAAGAAACACTGGTACTGCCGCCAGGTCACAAACTGCAGAAGACCGACCAGAGTGAGGCCTACAGGGGGCAGGGGAGTTAGTTTTAACAACCACTCCAGCAGTGAAATAAACAAAAATGCTGGAGTGGTACTTTAATTTGCAAGAAAACTTACTTGCTAGTCTATTCACCAGTTGTGTGTCATAATTTCAGCAATGTGGTTGCAACTTGACCACATTCACGATAGTTATGTTATGAAGGAGCATCACTGAGAGCTTAGGCTGACAATATTTATCTAGTAGTGTAGCTGTGACGGTCACAGGTAATTACACCACCACACCCTACACCCCGGATAGGTACACCAAAGCTACACCAGAAATCCTTGTTGCCTTCCTCCAGGGGCTGATGTCCACACCAGGGGGTGGGCCAGGCGGTTGGCTCCGCCCACCAAGGAGTTCACAGTCCTGGAGGCGGGAAAACCAGGCAGTTGAAGAGAGATGAGTTTAGGAGTGGAATTGAAGTGGTAGAGGAGCAAGAGAGAGGAGTTAAGGTGGAAGAGAAAGTGACAGTTGAAAGCCTGAAGTTGGTCCGGGTGTGTGCCCCGGACTGAGACAGCAAGGTTAGCAGATGGCGGTGACCGTCTGCAGGAGAGGCTGATCGGAGGTTGCCGAAAGGACCGTGGACGGGTGGTGGCTCGGCGGTACCGGAACGGTATATGAAGAGAAGCCAGCACCATTGGCAGGGGCCTTTCGGATCCCGGCAAGGCTAGGAGTCGCCGTGAATTTGCCAAATCCGTCAATGAAGGGGACCTCCGGGTCTCCAAACAACCAAGTCCCGATTGAAGGCAACAGTCCAACCGTAGGAGAGAGACACCGCCACCGCCAAGGCACCAGTTTCTCAGGGCCAGCGCCTGCGGGCAAAGTGGGGCTCCTCCGGCCCATATCTAAGTCGGGGAGCGGGTAACCGGTGGGAACCCATCGCTACCAACATTACACTAGGTGCAGGGACAGAGACCGTCACCGCCAACTACCGGGGAAAAGCAACAGCAGCCGTCCGTGGGAACCATCTTTCCAGCCGTGTGTTTTACCGAGAACTGTGTCAACGTCTCAGGCTGAGTGAGTACCACCGTGCCGTGCGGCACAGCGCTGCCCCCGCAACCCTGCACCTCACCAGGCCCCGCACCCGGCCTGCCCTCCATCCCTACCCCATCACCGGGCCCCGGGACAACCAACCCCCTACCCACGGAGGGGAGGAATAACAACAAAGCTGCTCCCTGTCACCGCTCCCGGGATCCCCGTACAGAGCAGCGGTGGTGTCCACACAATCACCACAACCGTGGGTGGCGTCACGGACAACAAACAATCCCCAAAACCAATCCCCTTTCCACTCACGGGCGAGGAGCGCCGCTCGAGTCCCCGGGATCCGGCCCATCGCTCGAGCCACCGAGCAGCAGAGGCCGCAGCAGCAGCGGCAGCCGGACCCGAGCAGTGGGAGAGCGCAGCGTCCCCTCCTCCGCCCGCGACATAGCCACAGTCTTAAGGCTCGCCCACAAGAGCGTATAACTTGGCTGAGTGCTGTCCGATGATTTGTTGGATAGCACTAGGACCAATGTTATAGAATGGAGCAGTGCCAATCAGCGCTTTTTTCCTCATGTCGATTCAGAATGAGAAGGCAGCGCAAATCGGATGTCGCGAACCCATTCAAGTCTATGGGTATATGCAATATGTGCAAATCTTTGGACTGCACTTAGGTGACATCCGAGTGCAGTCCGATTTCTGCAAAGAATGGTGAACAGGGTGAACTTTTGTTCTCCATCTTGTCCTCATCTGTACTACGATTCTTTTATCCAAGAGACTAGTATCACACTGAGCTGACACTCGGCTTAAGCTTGGATTAGAGTATGATCGAAGTGTCATTGTGACGCCCTGGACTAGCCAGGTAGTCACACACAGGCCCTTGCACAAACACCCATCCCCTAACAAGGTAACAGCAGCCAACCTAAAAAACCCTGAGTCACCCTCTCAGGTCTTGACGTTCACACCAGGGGGCGGAGCCAGGTGATTGGCCACGCCCTCCGAGGAGTTCAGATAGCCTGAGGCGGGAAAAACACAGAGATCAGTTTTGGAGGTGAAAGAGAGTAGTCGAGAAGGAGTAATCGTCTGTCAGGGATCTGGGTCGGAGCCCAGATACCCTGTGGCCGGGGGGGCAGGCGGTGGTTGCCACCTGCAGGAGTCGGGAAAACGGCTGGTGGAACCGTAAGGGACCGGGACAGGGTGGTGGCCCGCCAGTAGCAAACCGGGAAACCGACGGGAAACCGGAGCACCAGGAGGGGTACTCAGACCCAGAACAAGGCCCAGAAACCACTGGACCGAGTCAAATTCACTGATTGGGGTCTGGACCTTAGGTTCTTTCCCACCCAAGTCCCGACTGAAGACAACAGCCCAACGAGGGGCATAGAAAGCCACCGCTCAGGTAGAGAGATCCCACGGGCTAGCGTCTGCGGGCAAACGGGCTCTCCCGGCACACACCAAGCTGGGGAGCGGACTACCGTCGCTGAAGCATAGGCAGTCAAAATCTACAAAATGAGGTGCAGGAGAAAGGCGGAAACCACCGAACCGGGTGGGGGACCAGATGCAGCCGGCTGCGGGCACCGACCACCATCCTTTTGGTTTACCAGAGACTCCGGTGTATCTGTCATAGTGAGTATAACAGTGCCCTCGGGCCACGCAACGCACCGCACTAACACGCCCGCACCTTGCAACCACCGGGCCCCGGGACCATCACCCCCTGCCCACGGAGGGGTCAACACCAGGCTGCACAACACCGTCCCCGGGAGCCTAGTTAATGGCAGCGGTGGTGTCCACACTCACCACAACCCGTGGGTGGCGTCAGGAACTTAAATCCCTAAACACCACAGCCCCGGCCGTGAACCTCCCCACCGAAACCCCTCACGTAGCGCCAGCCTCCCTTCAGAGCGACGTGACCCCCGGGTCCGGAGGCGCTCGAGCCACCCACCGACGAGCCCGGATCCGAGCGGCTCAGCTGCCGGCCGAGCCTCGGGGTGGTACATCATTAATATAATTGATCCAATTATCAGAGAGAATATGATCATGTGCACGAGCCCTTAAAGTGGTTGTCCAGCTCTGTTTCTGCTTTAAATCTCAGCTAAGTGTGTTTACAAAATAAAAAAATTAAAATACGGACCGATCTACTGCTGTTCTTCTGTAGTGCTGCTCAGATCCCTTGTCAATCTTCTCTTTTAGGCCTAGGACACACGGCATGAAAATCGGAGAGACCGAGAGAACAATCGCAGCATGCTGCGACTGTAATGTGAGACTCTCTCTCACGCCCATTCAAGTGTATGGGGCGAGAAAAAGATCGCACCGCACTCGCATTACACCGGTGTACCGCGAGTGCAGGGTGAGAATGGCAATAGCCGGCTACAGAGGAGAGAGGGAGATAAATCCCTCCCTCCCTTCCGCAGCACTCGCCCGCCCCTCCTCAGTGCGAGCCCGCCCCTCCTCAGCACTGGCCCATCCCTCCTCAGTGCCGGCCCACCCCTCCTCAGCACTGGCCCGCCCCTCCTCAGTGCGAACCCACCCCTCCTCAGCACTGGCCCGCCCCTCCTCAGTGCCGGCCCGCCCCTCCTCAGCACTGGCCCGCCCCTCCTCAGTGCGAGCCCGCCCCTCCTCAGCACTGGCTCGCCCCTCCTCAGTGCTGGCCTGCCCCCCGCAGCTGTGGTCTAATCACTTGATTGGACCTCAGTCGCAGTGACACTCGCATGACATTCGGCTCCCGCTGTACTGCCAGCGCGAGCCGAGTGTCATGTGATGATTGCATTTGTCCCCCGTTTTTTTAAAAAAAATAGACTATATTTATAAAAAGTTATGTACGAACTTGTAACATGTAATAAAGCTATAAATACTACTACAGCATGAAACAACTACTTTTCCAGCAGCAGCGCAGCAGCGCGGCAAACCAGAGAACATCCATCTCCCTTTACTTCTCAATATGTTTGAAAATTGAGTTTTTCTTCTATCCACAGATGTGACTGCAGCAGCTGTATTATCTATGGCCATATTATAGGGTTGTGACATGCAACAGGACTTATCATTGCTTGGACTACATTGTCACACATAGGGCAGTCCCCCTCCTCTGATTGACACCTCACTGTCAATGTACAATCTCTATAGAGAGACTGGTGTGGGCGGGGGCAGCGCTCTCAGCTCTGCTACATGGCTAAATCTAAAAATTCAGATTGCACCCTGTAATCTAAGTGATACATCATTAATTTCAGGATCTCTTTGCCTACATCATGCTGATCTCAGATGAGGTAGCAAAAACCTGTTGATAGATTCCATTTGATAGCAATATATTACAGGTACACCCAACTTTCCAAGATTCCTGAAAGACATATCATAGGCGGGCTTTGCACGTTGCGACATCGCAAGCCGATGCTGCGATGTCGCACGCGATAGTCCCCGCCCCCGTCGCAGGTACAATATCGTGTGATAGCTGGCGTAGCGAAAATTATCGCTACGCCAGCTTCACATGCACTCACCTGCCCTGCGACCGTCGCTCTGGCCGGCGACCCACCTCCTTCCTAATGGGGCGGGTCGTGCGGCGTCATAGTGACGTCACATGGCAGGCAGCCAATAGCGGCGGAGGGGCGGAGATGAGCAGGATGTAAACATCCCGCCCACCTCCGTCCTTCCACATAGCCGCCGGCGGCAGGTAAGGAGATGTTCCTCGCTCCTGCGGCTTTACACACAGCGATGTGTGCTGCCGCAGGAACGAGGAACAACATCGTACCTGTCTCTGCACCGGCATTATGGAAATGTCGGTGAATGCAACGATGATACCATAACGACGCTTTTGCGCTCGTTAATCGTATCATCTAGGACTTACACACTACGATGTCGAAAGTGACGCCGGATGTGCGTCACTTTCGATTTGACCCCACCGACATCGCACGTGCGATGTCGCAACATGCAAAGCCGCCCTTAGACACACGATGAGACATCATTTCTATCTCATCAAAGATCTTTGTTATATTACATAGGTGTCCCAAAACTTTTCGCTATGATGTATATGAAACTTTATAGGATACAGTTACAAATGTTACAAATGATTTTGACCTATTTTGTATTAAAGAGAATCTGTCAGTAGGTTTTTTCTATGTAGGCTGAAGACAGCCTGATGAAAGGGTTAATACACACAGTAGAATTCAGGGATACCTGTCTTGTCAAGGTCCAATCTGTTGTTTGTTTGCTAGGTTTGGTTAAGTAGCAGCACTTAATCATTGCCTGGACTATAATGTCATGCTCATGGCAGTCCAGCGCTCTCCCTCCTCTGATTGACACCTCAACTATCAATGTGCAGTCTCTATACAGAGCTTGGTGTGGAAGGGACAGCTCCCTGGGCTCAGCTACATAACTAAATTTAAAAAGTCAGATTGTGTCAGAACCGCTGTATTCAGTAATCTTAGTGATACATTGTTAGATTCAAGATCTCCTTGCCTAAATTATGCTGCTCTCAGATGAGGTAACAAAAACCTGCGGACAGATTCCAGTAATCTAAGTGATACATCGTTAGATTCAAGATCTCCTTGCCTAAATTATGCTGCTCTCAAATGAGGTAACAAAACCTGCTGACAGATTCCAGTAATATAAGTGATACATCGTTAGATTGAAGATCTCCTTGCCTACATCATGCCGCTCTCAGATGAGGTAACCAAAACCTGCTGACTAATTCCAGTAATCTAAGTGATACATTGTTAGATTCAAGATCTCCTTGACTACATCATGCCGCTCTCAGATGAGGTAACCAAAACCTGCTGACTAATTCCAGTAATCTAAGTGATACATTGTTAGATTGAAGATCTCCTTGCCTACATCATGCCGCTCTCAGATGAGGTAACAAAAACCTGCTGACTAATTCCAGTAATCTAAGTGATACATTGTTAGATTCAAGATCTCCTTGCCTACATCATGCCGCTCTCAGATGAGGTAACAAAAACCTGCTGACAGATTGCAGTAATATAAGTGATACATCATTAGATTCAAGATCTCTTTGCCTAAATTATGCTGCTCTCAGATGAGGTAACAAAAACCTGCTGACAGATTCCAGTAATCTAAGTGATACATTGTTAGATTCAAGATCTCCTTGCCTAAATTATGCCGCTCTCAGATGAGGAAATAGCTATATATTACAAGTACACCCAGGTTTCCAAGATTCCTGAATGGCAAATCTTAGCCACACAATAAGGCACCAATTCTGTTTCTACATAAACTGCCTGAAATGTCACAAAAAAAATTGTGCAACTCA
Source organism: Anomaloglossus baeobatrachus (assembly GCF_048569485.1). Classification (NCBI taxonomy): domain Eukaryota; kingdom Metazoa; phylum Chordata; class Amphibia; order Anura; family Aromobatidae; genus Anomaloglossus; species Anomaloglossus baeobatrachus. The sequence goes on along the minus strand of NC_134364.1, from coordinate 79,907,748 downwards.
TAATTTTTTGTACTTTCATGGCCAACATTTTAAAAATGTCCGAAATTTAGTTGGTAGGTGACATGGCTGAGGTGAAAAATTCACTATAATTTACACCAAATAAGTCGATTAATTACGACCGAAATTTACTCCATGCCCCAAATATATTCAGAGGCGCTAATTCATTTGCTGCATCGTAATCCAGTGCAATTTTCGCTCATGTCTTCATGAAATGGAACCTTAATATTTCGTAAAATCGATATTCTGTCAATATTATTGTTTTTTTTATTTAAAGGGGAATTTTTTTTTAATTTTGCTCTGGTGTCCATCCAGAATAAGGATATCCTTTTTTTCTCTTACGTATTATGTCATCAACCTGTTACGTAAGAAGTGACAAAGTAAAAATGATGGTCCGTGTAAATTTAGCTTCTTCAGGAGCATTTAAATGCGCCTTATTATTTCCCTCAATCTTTCTTTAAAAGCACTTTCTCGGCAAACAGACGTCAGTAAATACACACTTGCAACTGCATCCAGTTTTAACACAAATAACACTTTATAATCCCTTCTTGCCACCCGCACTTAAGGCAAAGCACAATACACTGTTTTCACGAGCTGCATTTATAAATACCACTTTTACTTTTCGGAAGCATTTAGCTCAAACAACAGTTGTTGTTTCCCATTGAATATGTCTCACCGTGTGAACTTTGGCCAAAGTATAGGTTTGTAGCAGCTTAAAAAGGAACAGTGAGTCATAGGGAATCTGGTGAAACAGATGCCTATGCTGCCGGAGCCTTTTCAGATTGTTAGTGGATGCTGCAGCAGAAATTAACCCCTTTACTCTTTACTATACAAACAGGACTCCTATGTGGCACAAGCTAGGAAACTAGGCATTTTCCAATCATTTTTTTTATCAAAGGAAAACCACTAAACTGTGTTTTACTATTATACAACAACAGTATATATTTACATCCGTTGTGATGATTGCTAGTACTGGTGCAAAGCGTAGAAATAGAATTCGTACATCAATGAAGCCCTAAATAATCAAAAGACGGGACATTTTTAAAGGGGAATTAATCTTAAAAATGAAATGCATTGAATCTCTCAGGGATCAATTTCAATATGTCCCACAAACCTTAAAGGGGTGGTCCGAAGGCCAAAATAATTTTCATCTACGTAAATCCCTATCTATTTAGTGCCATCATTTAAACTAGTTTCTGATATTCTTGCATTAAAAATTCCCTACCTTTCCCTGACTACACTATGGAACTGCTATTGTATGTTTTTTCTCTACTTTCTCTCTGATGACGCTTTGTTTGAGAATCCCAATGCATGCTAGAAAGCTCAAACAAAGCGTCATCAGGGGGCAGAGGCTGCAGTCACTGAACCAGCCTCTGTCCTCTCACTGAAACAAAGTGTCATCAGTGAGGCTTACTTCAGGGGCCGGGATAGTCTCTGCGTGCTGCACACTGTGTGATGTGTGCAATGACAGTGCACTCTGTTGTCGGCTCAGATGACCAGCAATGAGCCAGCAACAAAGCAGTGTTAAAATACCCAACCGGCAGAGATCAGCACCGCCCAAGCAAGTGACGTCACTCGTCTTTGCATGAATGCTCTGTTGCCAGCTCATTACTCCTAATATAAGCTGACAACAGAGGGCACGCTGTCATTGTGCATATTACAAAGTGCACAGCATGCAGAAACTAGCCCAGTCCCAGAAACCATGTCACTGATGACCCTTTGTTTCAGGGAGGGGCAGGGGCTGTGGCAGTGACAGCAGAGGGGATTCAACAAAGAACATACAATACTAGTTAGATAGTGTAGTTAGAAAAGCAGGGAGAATTTGTAATGCAAGTATACTGAACAATTATGCATAATTATAAGACAATTTGGAGACCCTACTTGGAGTCTCCTCATTTCCCAAAATTAAGATCAGGCAACAGGAAAAGTGGCAACAATTGGCACAGACTACAAATAGTCCAAAGCCGCAACAAGCATACATCGGACCGTCCCTGTAACAAGGACTGAACCAGCAGTTCTACCAATACGAGAGACAGAAAGATGACAGACAGGCGTAGGCCTCTTGCTCCCACAACTCACTACACCAGTTGCCAGTCTGCACAGTCTGGGACTGGGGTGGCAATGTCATTGGACATCCACGACTTGTTCACCTTTATGAAAGTTAGGCAGTCTATGCTTTCAAGGGACAGCCGGACGTGCTTATCTGTCAATACACCACCAGCAGCGCTAAAGACATGTTCTGAGAGAATGCTGGCTGCAAGGCAGGCCAAAACGTCCAAGGCATGATTGGCGAGCTCAGGCCACGCTGTCATTTTTGAAGACTAAAATTTAAACGGTTCCAATCCCCCATTATAGCATCGATAGTAAGCTCTAGATATTCCTGCACCATCTTCCCCAATCGTCCACTATGTGTCAGATTTGTTGCTGCTGCTAATGTTTCTGCGTTGACAATGCAATGTTCCTATGGCTGGAATTCTAGAACTGCGATGCTCACTGTGTGCCTCACTGCTCTTGTGGAAAACTACTGATAAGATGGTCTACAGGTTTTTTCGATACTCCAGTATCCACGCATCCCTTTCTAGGGGGGAAGCATCTTGCTAAATTGACTCTTGTACCGTGGATCTAACAGAGTGGCAACCCAGTAGTCAGCACTATTTCTAATACTAACAGTACAGACATTATGTCGCAGCTAGTGAAGCAAGAAGGCTCTCATGTGTTGGACGCTTCCATGCGGTCCAAGTCCATGATGTGCTAGTGGTGGGGTAATGCTCATGGCTACCTCCTCCGTCCCCTCCCACCAACCACGGACAAAAGAGACGGGATCATTATTTTTTTCGTCTTTGGAGTTTTCTGCGCCAATCACCATTTCCTCCTCCATTTGTTCTTCGGCTCCTGCACCTTCACTACCACTTTGTCTGTTACCATGAGCCCGCCTCAATCGATGGACTCTACCTTCCCATGACACCCGCCTGCGTGACAACTGTCTGGACCTTCCAGGAAATGGTATCCCTTCCTCATCCTCCTCTTCCTCTGTGAACCCCACCTCCTCCCGCAGACTATTGAAAGTGTGCTACATCATGTAGATGAGTGGAATAGTGATGCTGATGATGGCATAGTCAGCGCTAACCATCTTTGTAGCCATTTTGATACTGTACACGAGGGAGGTGTAGGCGGAGATGTAATGTTGGATTGAGAAACATGTGGTGTGCTCGGTGTCTCACATAAGTCAAAAATACCAGGTATGGTCACTTCCATAACAATTGATGGTCTCTCTCTCACCCCGATTGTAGCAGGTAAACAAATGGAGGTTCTGCAGTCGGACACCTGTGTGAGAATAATTTCGACATTGATACAGGAAGAGGAATAAGCAGCAGACGCGGTTGAATTGGTGGCCAGTGGTTGGGTAAGTCTGGAAGACCACATTTTAGCGTGGTAAGATTCCCACAGTAATGCATCTTGGTTGTGCATGTGCCGCTTCATGCATGAGTAGTCAAATAATTAGAATTTTTGCCTTTGCTGAGTCATTGTTTACAACGTTGGCAGATAACAAACGTTAGGTCATCCTTTGCGGTCTCAAAAAAGGCCCTGGCTAGGGAACCCTGCCTGCGAACTGCACATCTGCAACCGTTGCTGGCCACAGCCAGAGTTGAGGCTGAGAATGCAGTGCGTCTCATGGTTACACCACTACATGTTATTGCGGGAATTGCCAACGTAACATCCTCATCTTCCTCCTCATCTGCTCAGCTACTCAGCTGTGTGTCTCTGGGTTCACACCAAGTGGGATCAACAACTTCATCTTCATGCTCTATATGGTCTCACTCCTCCTCTTCATGACCTGACATCACAGGACAGTACGCATGCACCTCAGGTATCTGAGTCTCATCATCATCACCTCCACCTCTGGTGGTTAATGTCAGTTGATGAGGGTATGGATCCTGCTCAGACCCTACTTTGTCTGAGCCAGCATCCATCTACAAAGATTTTGGGCATCAGTACAGATGCTTTCCTCCTCCTTGTTCTGGGAATCTTTGGAGCAGACCTCTGATGCCCATTAGATAGAATGTGTGAACAGCTCTGCAGACTTGCTCATGTGTGGTTCCCCACAGTCAGTTTACCAGTTACAGATTTGTGAGGTGGGGGAAATAAGTGTAATTGGGGTGGCACCTCTGAGGAATGAACTGTGTGATGTTGAGGTGCCTTAAGAGGAGGGGAGGCCATTTGATGCAGCGCTTGCTATCCACTCTAGCACATTTATCAGCCTCATTTCGAAGTTGAAACGATATGTGGCTGCCAAAGAAATCTAGGGGAGCAGGCTGTCCAGTAATGGAAGCTGTTCTCATTTTCATTCTCTTGGTATAGCATGAGCCAGTGTTTGCTCACTAGAGCTTTGACTAACATTAAAACATCTTTACATATTGCCTGAGATGGCAATATTGTGAAGACCTATGTAGCTAGTTCACTAGCAAATCTACAGCAGGCACTTACTAACTAACTGCCAATACCTAGAAATGTGGTTCACTGGGTAATTTGGAGCAGGCAATAATAAGTAGCAATACTTAGAAATTGGGTTCATTGCAAAATTTGGAACAGGCACTGAAAAGTGCCAAGACTTATTTAGCTAGTTCACGAGCAAATTTACAGCAGGCACTACTAACTAACAATACCTAGAAAGGTGGCTCACTGGCTAATTTGGAGCAGGCAGTAATAAGTAGCAGAACCTAGAAATGTGGTTCACTGCGTCATTTGGAGCAAGCACTGAAAATCAATTGTCCAGGGCTCCCATACACATTAGACTGTCCCTCGAACCTGTTGATGTGGGCTGATTCGGCTCACATTAGTGTAATGTGTGTGGGGAGCTTAGGTCTTCAGCCAAAAGGTATCTAACTCCAGCTAGCAAAAGGCAAAAACAAGAGAATGGAAAATTGTGATGTACTTAGAATTCTCACTACGGTTTTTCATTATTTATTACTATGCTTGCTTTCATGTTTACAGAGCATTACATACATTACTATGTCTTTTCAAATGTTTGAGATTTGCTTACCGTATTTTTCGGACTATAAGACGCACCGGACTATAAGACGCACCCTGGTTTTAGAGGAGGAAAATGGGAAAATAAAACTTTAAGCAAAAAATGTGGTCATGACACACTGTTATAGGGCGAGGATCTGCTGCTGACACTGTTATGGGGGTAATGTCCCCAAATTCTCTACTAAGGTACCCCATCCTGGTAATGATCCTCCTGCCTTGTATATGATCCTGCTATAAACCCCCATCCAGCCTGTTCACATACCCCCCCATCCAGCCTGTTCACATGCCCCCCCATCCAGCCTGTTCACATGCCCCCCCATCCAGCCTGTTCACATGCCCCCCCATCCAGCCTGTTCACATGCCCCCCCATCCAGCCTGTTCACATACCCCCCATCCAGCCTGTTCACATACCCCCCCCATCCAGCCTGTTCACATACCCCCCCCATCCAGCCTGTTCACATACCCCCCCCCATCCAGCCTGTTCACATACCCCCCCCCCATCCAGCCTGTTCACATACCCCCCCCCCATCCAGCCTGTTCACATACCCCCCCATCCAGCCTGTTCACATACCCCCCCATCCAGCCTGTTCACATGCCCCCCCATCCAGCCTGTTCACATGCTCCCCCATCCAGCCTGTTCACATGCCCCCCATCCAGCCTGTTCACATGCCCCCCCATCCAGCCTGTTCACATGCCCCCCCATCCAGCCTGTTCACATGCCCCCCCATCCAGCCTGTTCACATGCCCCCCCATCCAGCCTGTTCACATGCCCCCCCATCCAGCCTGTTCACATGCCCCCCCATCCAGCCTGTTCACATGCCCGCCCATCCTGCCTGCTCATATACTCCCATCGTGCTCATATACCATCCTGGTATATGGCCTGTATCATATAGCACAGAAAAAAATAAACGTTTATACTCACCTTTTCCTCACTCCCTGCAGCACCGATCACATCTTCCTCTCTGGCACGCTGATCTGTGTGTGTGGAGCCGTTCCCCTGCAGCACGCGATGTCTTCCTGTCTGTGCCGATCAGCTGACCAGCACAGCACAGATCAGCTGACCGGCACAGACAGGAAGTCATCGCGTGCAGCAGGGGGGCGGCTCCACACACGGGGACGGGTGAGTGTACTGATTCACTGCACCCCGCGCTGGTAATGACGCGCGGGGAGCAGTGAATACAGCCGCACATGATCACTCCAGGCTGTAATTGCCAGGGGTGATCATGCCGGCTCTTTACTATGCGCGTGTCCCCGCTCATCCTTCCGCCCACCTGTCAGTGCCGGCTTCAGCGCTGAGAGATGGGCGGGAGGATGGGCGTGCATATGTAATGAGCGGGCCCACGTGGTCACGAGCAGGCGCTGCTGCTGCCTGCTCGTGCCCCCGATGACCCGCAGCACCCTCATTCCCAGCCGCAGCCCTATAGTCAGACCATAAGACGCACCCCCAACTTTCCCCCAACATTTGGGGGAAAAAAAGTGCGTCTTATGGTCCGAAAAATACGGTATGTCCTCTGACACCACGGCTGCCATTTCTAAGTCAGATCATAGACTTATTGTAACAATTTAATATATCATATTTGTATTACAGTATATGTCTATAAACCTGTAAGCTGAATCTAGGATGTTGATCATATTGGAGCTCTATTGTTTCATAAGTGTAGGTTCAGGCGGTAACTGTACAAGTTTGTGACGCATAAACTCTATCCATGAACTTGCATTTCCCATGAATTTGTCTGCAGTGAAGCATAGCTATTGATCGTCAGTGATGTTTATTCATGTTTGTTATGTTATATGACTTAAACCCTTAACCTGTTTCACACAGTGAGAGGTAAGCTCCATCCAAGCATCTAATACCGACTTTCTTAGCCAGCTCGCTACCAAGTTCTACTAAGATAAACATGTTGGGCTGGTATCATAGTATCATAGTATCATAGTATCATAGTTTTTTAAGGTTGAAGGGAGACTCTAAGTCCATCTAGTTCAACCCGTAGCCTAACATGTTGATCCAGAGGAAGGCAAAAAAACCCCAATGTGGCAAACAAGTTCCAATGGGGAAAAAATTTCCTTCCTGACTCCACATCCGGCAATCAGACTAGTTCCCTGGATCAATACCCTGTCATAAAATCTAATATACATAACTGGTAATATTAAATTTTTCAAGAAAGACATCCAGGCTCTGCTTAAATGTTAGTAGTGAATCACTCATTACAACATCATGCGGCAGAGAGCTCCATAGTCTCACTGCTCGTACAGTAAAGAATCCTCGTCTGTGATTATGATTAAACCTTCTTTCCTCAAGACGTAGCGGATGCCCCCGTGTTCCAGTCGCAGGCCTAGGTGTAAAAAGATCTTTGGAAAGGTCTCTGTACTGTCCCCTCATATATTTATACATTGTGATTAGATCCCCCCTAAGCCTTCGTTTTTCCAAACTAAATAACCCCAAGTTTAATAACCTGTCTTGGTATTGCAGCCCACCCATTCCTCTAATAATCTTGGTCGCTCTTCTCTGCACCCTCTCCAGTTCAGCTATGTCCTTCTTATATATCGGTGACCAGAATTGTACACAGTATTCTAAGTGCGGTCGCACTAGTGACTTGTACAGGGGTAGAACTATATTTTTTTCATGAACACTTATACCTCTTTTAATACATCCCATTATTTTATTAGCCCTGGCAGACCTTCACATTTCTATAACTGATTATAAGTTTATGACCTTGTCCTACAACTCTGGACATTGAGAAGTGTGTGTTTATTTGGTTTTACAAAAGAAAGGATTACTGCTCCTGCTCCACCCTGAAAGGTGCAATGTATATTTACGCTAATCTGGCTACCAATACAAAGCTAACAGAAACAATGTATGAACCTAGTCCTACCTCGTTCCTTCCCTTGACAATCTAGATTTTATTTTCCAGGAAAAAGCAGAGAAAGAAAGCTTCTTACGTAAATAGTAGGGATGAGCGGACCCGAGAAAGTTCTGGCTTTAAAAGTTCCATCGGGCTTTAGTTAAAAGATCTGCTCAGTATCCAGACTTGACCCAAACTTGACCCCCAACCCCATATGAGTCAAGGGAAACTCAAGCTTCTATGCTGTAAAATGGCTGTTATATGATAATAAGGGCTAGGGGTTTGTAAAAAAGTAAAAAGGGGGCAATTGCTCTGCAAACCAATGTGGATAGGGAATAAATTATATAAAGAAAAATGACTTGGTGTTCCACCTATTTTTGATAACCAGTAAAGATAAAGCAGACAGCTGTGGGCTGCAGGCCTCTGCGATAAGTTTTACCTTGGATGATTATCAAAATTAGAAGGGATCCCACTCGGTTTTTATAAATGATTTAAATAAATACATTGTGGACTCGTGAGAAATTCCATACCTACCGCTGACCAGGAGTGACCTGTGGAGCCGCGTTCTGAGAATGTTCTCAGAACGAAGCTCTATAGGAATCAATGGGTGCTGTGGGAGTTTAGTCCATTGAATTACGTCAGAACGTCAAGGATTTCTTATTAAGTAATAAATCGGTGTGGGGGAGTCTTTATTCAAATAAACTATTTTTTTCCTCTGTGTGTGTTTAACTCTTGTCTCAGATTATTAATGGGGGTGTCTGATAGATGCCTATCCATTACTAGCCCCTGGACTTGGTGCCAGCTGGCAATTCGTTAACCCCAAAAATATTACCGCAATTGCCCCCACACCAGGGCAATTTTGAAGAGACAGGCAAAGTGCCAGAACTGGCACATCTAATTGATGTGCCACTTCTGGGGCAGCTGTAGGCTACTCTTTTTAGGCTGGAAAGGGCCAAATAACCATGGGTTTTTCCAGCCTGATAATACCATTTATTGCATGGAGAAGATGACTTACGCTGGTATGAACAATAACAAAAAAATAAATGATGTAGGCTCCCGCTTACTTTTGATAATCAGTGCAGGTAGTGCAGACAGCCACGTGCTGCAACACTTAGCTGTCAGCTTTATGTTGAGTGGTTATCAAAAATAGTGTTGAGCCCACACCGTTTTAAAATTATTTATTTAAATAATTAAAAAAAACAGCACGTGGTCCTCCTCTATTTTTGATAACCAGACAAAGTTAAATTGACAGCTGAGGGTTGCAGAACATGGTTGTCTGCTTTATCTGCACTGGCTATCAAAAAAAAGTGGTAGCCCACGTCATTTTTTTTTTGTTATTGTTCATTGCAGCGTAACTCATCTTCTGCATCCAATAAAGAATAGTATCCAAACTTTAAACTCAGACACAGACTTTTTTTTAAACGTTTGTGTTCAAGTTTGAGTCCCAGACACCCGGTGACTGGTATAAACCCAGAACTTTACCTTTCGGGTTTGCTCATTCATAGTAAATAAGTGATCACTAAAACTGTGGCTTTCCAAGACTATCTTGTGATAATTGGTAGAATTCATGAGTTTTTTTTCACGACATATTGTACTTCATGCTAGTGGTAAATACAGTATGATTGTTTGGCATTTATTTATGAAAATTTCAGAAATTTGGCAAATATTTTGAAGATCAGAATTCCCCTCAACTGACCCATTTTGAAAATTATACTCATCTACGAATTTATGTACAAGTGTAGTGACAATTTTGACTCCATGAGCGTTTTCCAGAAACAAACAACAATGAATGTTGCTGAATCAAAATTTGAAATATGCCATTATAGTGTCTAGTACATTTTTGTGCCCAGTACATTGTAGTGCCCATACATTGTATGCAGCTCATGCTGCTGGAAAAACCCACCCTGTAAATAAACCAGGCTTCCTTACCACAGAAATGCTAAACATGTGAACCCTATATTTGAATCAGACCCCTTTGATGATGCTGATGCGAAACGCGCATCAGGGATTGCTTCAATGTCTTCTTCACCCTTGGTAATTACAGTCTACTATGTTTTATATTATTTATGCTTACCTATTTTCTATGGGAATCCACCATTATTTTTTCCTTCTATATGAGGGCATTATTCATTTTCTGCTTTCTATTCATGCACTAGCACTTTATTATTTCTTAGCTCTCTTAATAGCATTTATACTGTTGCCCTCCTATATATAGTGTCCCTCAATATAAGCTGCTATTATTTTTGTACCTGCATTTTATTATGTTTTGATACTTTTAAGTAGCTTCATTTTTATTATTCTACTTTTATCATCTCTTAAGAATTTTACAATGCGATAACCCTATCTTTGGTCCAAGCTATTTTTTATTAATACTATGACCTTGTCGGCATTTTTCATTCTGTGCGTTGCAGCATTCGCAAGGTTGTTTTCTGACTGAGGACTGATGTGTATTCTGTCTCTCATTATCCCTTAGAAAAATACTTGAATATTTTCATAACTTATCTTTAAGAAACGTTAATAGTATCTAATTGAATCCCATTTATATATGTTTATTGAATTGCTTTTGGGAATCACTTTTCTGCGCTTATTTTTTAGGATTAGTATATGTGGTTTAAGCAAACTGTGGGACTGAGAAAGAAGGGGGGCATTTGGATTTGGGAGCACATATTTTGCCTTCAGAAGGAGCCATAATGCTTTTCCAGAGCCTTTGTTCTACCGGCAACGTGGAACCCCCTATACTTTCATTTACAAATTACTGACCTGGGCGGAGACTTCTTTTTTATCTTTGTGGATTGAGTTGAAGCTTTTATTGAGCACATTTTACGTACAATTTTGGATCACATTTATACCGTGCTCTTCACTGAGCATTAACGTAAGATTTCCATTTATATCTTTGAATGACATGATTCAGAGGACACCTTGGAGAGATCCAATGATTATAAATGAGACAGTGGTGTTACTTGTGAGTCTCCCCCAAATTTTTCAATGGCCTTTTCTTAACAATCCTATCAAGGCTGTGGTTATCCTGGTTGCTTGTGTACCTTTTTCTACCACACTTTTTCCTTCCACTCAACTTTCCATTAATATGCTTGGATACAGCACTCTGTGAACAGCCAGCTTCTTTAGTAGCAATGACCTTTTGTGGCTTACCCTCCTTGTGGAGTGTGTCAATGTTTGCCTTCTGGACAACTATCAAGTCAGCAGTTTTCCCCATGACTGTTTAGCCTACTGAACCAGACTAAGGCACCATTTCAAATGCTTAGGAAGCCTTTGCAGGTGTTTTGTGGAAATTATTCTAATTTTCTGAGATAATCACTCTTGGGTTTTCATTGGCTGTAAGCCATAACCATCAACATTAACATAAATAAACACTTGAAATAGATCCCTCTGTGTGTAATGACTCTATATAATAAATAGGAATAGATCCCTCTATGTGTAATGACTCTATATAATATATAGGAATATATCCCTCTGTGTGTAATGACTCTATATAACATATTTAGGAATAGATCCCTCTGTGTGTAATGACTCTATATAATATATAGGAATAGATCCCTCTGTGTGTAATAACTCTATATAATATATAGTAATAGATCCCTCTGTATGTAATGACTATATAATGTATAGGAATAGATTCCTTTGTGTGTAATGACTCTATATAATATATACGAATAGATCCCTCTGTGTGTAATGACTCTATATAATATATAGGAATAGATCCCTCTGTGTGTAATGACTCTATATAATATATAGGAATAAATCCCTCTGTGTGTAATGACTCTATATAATATATAGGAATAGATTCCTCTGTGTGTAATGACTCTATATAATATATAGGAAGAGATCACTCTGTGTGTAATGACTCTTTGTAATATATAGGAATAGATCCCTCTGTGTGTAATGACTCTATGAAATATATAGGAATAGATCCCTCTGTGTGTATTGACTCTATGTAATATATAGGAATAGATCCCTTTGTGTGCAATTATTACTCCATATAATATATAGGAATAGATCCCTCTGTGTGTAATGACTCTATATAATATATAGGAATAGATCCCTCTGTGTGTAATGACTCTATATAATGTATAGGAATAGATCCCTCTGTGTGTAATGACTCTATATAATATGTGTGTTTCCCTTTTTGTATGGAATTACTTAAATTAACTTTTTGATGATATTCTAATTTTTTGAGATTCATCTGTATGTATAAGGAAGTGGACAGGCTGTATTGTTCCCCTGAAAACAACAATCATATTGATGTAATGTTATGAGATGATGAGAACAGAATTTGTTCAATTGGGCCTTAAGAGGCTTTCGGAGATGATGTCACTAAGGAACGTCAGGCTATTTGCAAGACCTGAAATATTATACTGCAAAGGAGGAAAGCCATAGGTAAAGGGAGAGGAGATTAGACTTTACAAGAAGACAAGAGCTTAGCAGAATGACAAATGGGAGAATATACTGTATATTTTGTTATTATGTATGAATTCATTAGAGTATTAGTAAATCTCCGTCATCTTTCATTGAACGTTTGCTTGAGTCAAGGATTATCTAAGTTCTTTGTAACCAAACTTGCCAAATTTCAAAAATTGTTATTTAAGGGATTTTTTTTAATCCCTATCTCGCCACACCAGTTTCTGATCCTTTAATATTTGTCTAGATGTCAGGGTTTGACGTCACATTGATGGAAATTTTGGGTAAGTGATGGTAGGGATTCTCTAAATCCCAGTTACGTGGTTAGGGTTCAACTGCATGATGCGCAGTGTTAAATGTCCACCAATGGTCAACATGCTGGCTGGTTCGAAGCCTTTAACAGTCGAGGTTTACTCGGCTTCAGATGCGCACTGACTGATCTGTGTTTACATAGGACGATGCGCTACTGAGAATGGTAAAACTTTTGCAATAGAAAAAAGCACATTTCCCCCGATGTGATCACAGCCTGTTTAGACTGAGCGTTCTTAGGATCCGTCGTTCTCGATAATCGTGCTTTGTAAATGGACATTTAGCTAAAGCATTGGTAATTGGGAACAATAAAGCATTATGTTATTATAAAACTGCATTTATATTGACAAAAATAGTGAATGAATGTTCCTAAAAATTGCTTGTTCCACAATTATGTTTCAGTATAAACCATTACCTGATAAACTGGCAAAATTCTGGTTCATTGGGTGAAATGATCCTTTTCACTACACAAATGATCGGCATTCACGATATTGCATCATCCTGTGTAAAAAGAAGTCATACTGCCCAGAATTATAGCAGCCTATGCTGACAGAGCGATCTAGCACAGATCTATTACAGGTTGCTCAGTGCGCGTTGTTTACTTTCGCCTGCATGTGTAAATGGATATTAAATGACTATTGATTGGTAAAGGTAGCTTAGTACTGCCAGTTGGTCCATATAATTGGGCCTTTAGTTTAAGGTGGTCCATGCTGTTGAGCGTTCACCAAATGTTACATGTTGAGTTGGACACGTAATGTAATAATGGCTACTAAGTGGAATAAAACATTTTAGTTTCTTTTCAATTTCGCCTCTTCGTTGCGGAGATATTATCAATCAAAGTTTTGGTGTCTAATGAGCTAACTTTATTTACGTCCAAGTGAGTGTTATTAAATAACAACTCATACAGGGAGAAGAAATAGATGCCCCAATGAAAATACCCAGTGGGATTTACGTCATTTTTCGGTTTATAAGACGCACCTGATTATAAGACGCACCCCAAATTTAAAGATTAAAAAAGGTTAAAAAAAATGGGGTCCTTCTTATACTCTGATGATGTCTTATCAGAGGGGGGCGGCAGCGGTGGTAGACCGGAGTAGCAGGAGGCGAGGGGGGTGCTGGAATAGGGCGATGCTTGCTGCTGTGCTGGCTGCGGTGGAGAGGCTGTGCTTGCAACGGAGGCTGATCTGGCTGTGTGGAACAGGACGGTGCGGCAGGTGTCCCAGATGCTCTGTCGGCAGTACAGGCTTCAAAGAAATGGCACCCAGAATCGGCGCGTGAGCAAATTCAGCTCCTCTGTGCACACGCCACCTCCAAGCACAATTTTCCTTAAGTCCACTGCTGGGAGATCAATGGGCCGGAGGCAGCACATGTGCAGATGAGATTTTGAACCGAGAGCTCCATCTGTGCACACGCCAACTTCGGGTGCAATTGTTTGAAGCTCTAATCACCTTCAGCCCCAGCCCAGCTGACACTGCAGACTCTCGCAGCCGCCGGAGACCCTGCACAGCCGCTGCAGACTCTGCACAGCTGCCGCAGCATTGCCCCTGCCTCCTGCTACCCCTGTCCACCACCTCCCGGTAAGCTACCTGTGGATTATAAGACGCACCCCTCACTTTCCTTCCAAATTTTTGGGAAGAAAAGTGCATCTTATAATCCAAAAAATACGGTAACTAAAGTTAACTTATTAGACACTGCAATGGACAGGCAAAATTAAAAACAAAGAAAAAAACAGTTTGTTCCATTCTGCAGCCACATTGGGTCCATTTCAACGTGAAAATGGAATGAAATGTGCTCAGAGCCCTACCACCAGGTCCTCCTCTAGGCATGTCATGGGATTTAAGGCCTCTTAACACACAGCGACATCGCTAGCGAGCGTACCTTCCCCCGTCGTTTGTGCGTCACGGGCAAATTGCTGCCCGTGGCGCACAACATCGCTAGCACCCGTCACACATATTTACCTGCCTATTGACGTCACTGTGGCCGGCGAACCGCCTCCTTCCTAAGGGGGCAGTGTGTGCGGCGTCACAGCGGCGTCACTAAGCGGCCACCCAATAAAAGCGGAGGGGCGGAGATGAGCGAGACGAACATCCCGCCCACCTCCTTCCTTCCTCATTGGCGGCGGCCACTGGTACGATGTCGTTCCTCGTTCCTGCGGTGTCACACATAGCGATGTGTGCTGCCTCAGGAACGATCAACAACATCGTACCTGCAGCAGCAACAATATTTGGGATTAGAATGACGTGTCAACGATCAACGATATGGTGAGTATTTTTGATCGTTAACGGTCGTTCCTGCGTTTCACACGCAACGACGTCGCTAACGAGGCCGGATATGCGTCACGAATTCCGTGACCCCAACGACATCTCGTTAGCGAAGTCGTTGCGTGTAAAGTGGCCTTTAGGCTCTGCAGTAGTTATTGTGGTAACATGAACTGCATGAGCCTGGGTTTATTTCCTCCGCACACATATTATGTTGGTTTTATTTATAAGTTTGTAAGTTTTATGCGAAATAAATGATGCACACAAATAAATGTATTCCTAATTTGTTTTCCAAGATTATTGGTAATACATATTCTGCTCTGTTATCATGTTTTACAGCTAATCATGCTGTCATCTGGACCTTGTGTGGCTCTAAGTGCAATCAGCATGGGGCATACTTGTTTATATTGTAGGCTACATCAAGAAATGTTTTGCTTTGTGAACAGTTGGTTCCCACGACACATTTATTTTGTCTGCTATAGGTCATTTGCATGCTATTTGGTG
The DNA here is from genome assembly GCF_048569485.1 of Anomaloglossus baeobatrachus. Classification (NCBI taxonomy): domain Eukaryota; kingdom Metazoa; phylum Chordata; class Amphibia; order Anura; family Aromobatidae; genus Anomaloglossus; species Anomaloglossus baeobatrachus. The sequence goes on along the minus strand of NC_134364.1, from coordinate 79,892,393 downwards.
TCTATGGAGCTGGTAAAATCTTCACTTTGTGTACAGTTATACCAGCCTGATACATTAGATAAGTCATCCAAATGCTATTTCTTCCGACTTCACTGTATTCGCATTACAGGAGGCATCTTGAAGCTGTCATCACCAACAAATATTTTTATGCAAAGTATTAAATACATTTCAGTAAGGGTGTTCAATACTTTTTCCTTGTGTTATTTTTCTTTATTACATATCACTAAATATATAAACATTTATGGTTTGATTTCTTTGCCTGTGTGGATTGGATGGGTTGTTACCGACATCTGGTGGGAAATATATGTCACTAGCACCTTTAGAAATACATGTATTTAGAAAATTGGTGATAACGGGGGATTATATTGAACCGTGACTAGGGCTTATTTTCAGGGAAGGTCTTATATTTAAGCCTTGCCCCGAAAATGCTGAATATCCCTGCTAGGGCTTATTTTCAGGGTAGGCCTTATTTTTGGAAAAACACGATATATAACCTGCAATTGTGCCGCCCCAGCGGCGGATTGAACCGCTCGGATCCGGGGGTAGTGTCCGTTCGTGGCTCGAGGATCCCTGGACCCGGGGGCTTAGGGGCCACACTCTGAAGTAAAAGGGAATATTTACAGGGAAGTTATAATTCGTGACGCCATCCATGGTGTGCGGTAATTGGGAGTACTGGGGGTACCCGGGGTGATGGAATGGGGCAGCAAGGTGTCATTGCCCTCCACGGGTAGGGGTAGGCTCCAGGACTCTGGATGGGGCTATTGGGTGCCGTGAATGGGAAATCACTCAGATACTCACTCAGCCAAAAAGCAGACGCTGACAACCGGGTAAACCAAGTCTCTGGGTGCTGCTGCCTCTCAAAGAGGAGCTCGTCCGGGTCCCGTCCCCTGCAGTGCTGCCTGATGATCTGTGACCTGCCTCCTGGCACAAAGTTTAAACTCACCGTAGTGGTCCAGTAGTCTGGAACTTTCTGGGCCCCGCTCCCCACTATGGCTAAGTGTGGGAGCCTGCTCGCAGGGCTCACGCTCGGGATTTTAGTGGGCTGCTTGTATGGAAGGCCCTATCCCCCCTCGTTGTGCTAGTGCCCCGATTCTGGAGCTGGTGGGAACAGTCCATAAAGGCTCTGTTCTCCACAGGCTAATTGCCGGGTTGCCTGAAGCTTCTCCGCGGCCTAGGGTCCGTGTAGCCCGCCATACCTTCGAACCGAACCGGTGATAGGACCAGGCTGCTGACTGTCCTCCTTGACAGGTCCAAGCACCTAGCCTCAATCCCCTGTGACCGGGGGGCGACTCCTCTAGGTCCAGACCACCGTCTGCAACCTAGTCAGCTTCTCCTGGGAGCCACTACTCTCAACCTCCTCCACCCTACTTCCCCTCAACAACAACTACCTCAACACTCCTCACCTCCCCTGTCTGACCCCTAGGTGGGTGGCCCTATTCCGCTCAAGCCGCCCACTGGTGTGTCTGGTGGGTGGGGTGCAGGGTGTATCTAGGATTTGATTTGCTGTTGGAGGCAGCACTGTAAGATGGGGACCCAGAACCATGAGGGACTTGGATACTGCACTTAAGAGAAAAAGCATACAGTACCCTGTGACGACCTGATAGTCCAGGGGCGTCACACAATTATGTATAGGATAAATGTACATGTTGGTGTCTATATAGCGGTTTTTCCAGATAACTCAGCCACAATCCAAACAGCTGAACATTATTATTTATTAAACAAAGTTATTAATATTTAAAATGAAATAATTGATTGATGGAATTTGCGCAGATTCAGAAATTGTGTGTATGGTTCCTTAATTCAGTAAGGCTGGTGTCATGGGATTTAAATTATAGATTAATCCAGAAAAAGAATCTGTAATCTCAAAGTGTTGTTTTTACTGCCGTCTTGCAGAATGATATGGACCTATAAATATATGGTCTCAGTTTACTCTTGGGATGAGCTTAATCCTGAGCTGCCCTTTGCTACAGATCAGAAATACATTGTATTGACATCCATGTTGTTTTCAGTGGAGCCGCTGCTGTTATACAAGGCTTCATTGCGTGATATTATGTTTAGAGTCAATTCCTGTATGATTGATGAATGATGGTTTTATATGGACCCTTTTGATTATGAAGTAAGCATTACAATTTACTGATCACTGATCGGTGATAAATTAACAGGGTAAAGGCCACTTTACACGCTACAATGTATTGTGCATTCGCATGAGCGATCGCACCCGCCCCCATCGTTTGTGCGTTACGGGCAATTTGTTGCCCATGTCGCACAAAGTCGGTCACCCCTGTCACACGTACTTACCTCCCGAACGACCTCGCTGTGGGCGGCGAACATCCTCTTCCTGAATGGGGAGGGGCGTTCGGCGTCACAGCAACATCACACAGCGGCCGGCCAATAGAAGCGGAGGGGCAGAGATGAGCGGGACGTAAACCTCCCGCCCACCTCCTTCCTTCCGCATTGCCGGCGGGATGCAGGTAAGCTGCAGTTTACCGTTACCGAAGTGTCACACGGAGCGATGTGTGCTGCCTTGGGAAAGATGAACAACCGGCGCGCAGAAGGACGATCGATTTTTTGAAAATGAGCGACGTGTCAACGAGCAACGATAAGGTGAGTATTTTTGCTCGTTCACAGTCGCTCGTAGCTGTCACACGCTGCGATATGTCAAACGATGCCGGATGTGCGTCACTAACGACCCTGACCCTGACGACATATCGTTAGATATATTGTAGCGTGTAACGGGCCCTTAAGTGAATAACGTTTATTATTTTGTCACAATAGCACCTGTTATATGGTGGTGTGTATTCTGCAGCAAGTGAACAGTTAGGGGCACTTTGCACACTACGACATCGCAAGCCGATGCTTGCGATGCCGAGCGCGATAGTCCCCGCCCCCGTCGCAGCTGTGATATCATGGTGATAGCTGGCGTAGCAAACATTATCGCTACGCCAGCTTCACACGCACTCACCTGCCTGTGACGTTGCTCTGGCCGGCGACCCGCCTCCTTCCTAAGGGGGCGGGTCATGTGGCGTCATAGCGACGTCACACAGCAGGCGGCCAATAGAAGCGGAGGGGCGGAGATGAGCGGGACGTAAACATCCCGCCCACTTCCTTCCACATAGCCGGCGTGAGCCGCAGGACGCAGATAGGAGATGTTCCTCGCTCTTGCGGCTTCACACACAGCGATGTGTGATGCCGCTGGAACGAGGAACAACATCGTAACATCGGTCATTTCCAAATTATGGAAATGACAGACGCTACACCGATCATACGATTACGATGATTTTGCACTCGTTAATCGTATCAAAAAGGCTTTACACACTACGATATCGCCTGCGACGCCGGATGTGCATCACTTTCAATTTGACCCCACCGACATCGCACCTGCGATATCGTAGTGTGCAAAGTGTCCCTTAGTTCTTAAAGTTAATTTGTTGGAAATTAAAGGGAACCTGTCAGGTCCCCTATGCCCTCCAACCCAACTGCATTCATATCTGTATGACAAAATTCCAAGCGACGGCGTCACCGCAGCTCCTGGAAATCCCGCGCATGTGCGTGGCTTTGTTCATTCACATTGACCTTCAGAAGCTGTGTGTATATGTCTTGGCTTCAGCGAGGCGCACTACACATGATTGAAAAAACAGCTCTTGTCCTTTCGATCATGTGTAGCATACCTTGCTGAACCTAGGACTAAAGATGGCCACACTCGCAGACACTCGGCATCGGTGGGTACAACCGTATATAAATAAAAAACCCAGTTAGGGCCCAGAATTGATCCCAGGTATGTGGCCGGACGCTGGTCCCCATATAAGTCTATGGGGACCGAAATCCAGAATTTTAAAATGGTGGTAGAAGGGATAGCAAACTCATCATACATACCAAGTCTCCCATGCTGCTCTAATGCTACTTCCGGGACCGCTCATTACCTCATACATATGCACTGGTTCCCCCACCCACCGGCATTCCCTGCGTCTCTGATTGGTTGTAGTCAGATAAGACCTAAGGATAGAAAGCACAATAGGGTCTTACCCAATAAACATATAAAAGGTGATAAGGGACTGTGCTCACCTTGTGTGATGGTGTGACACACAACCAGTATATAGACACATAATCAGAAATGACATTAATCTTAAGTTGCTGAATTGTAGGTGGTTTTATTCTACACAGTTTGAAATGTGACCTCCCTTCCACTCGGTGGATTAACCAATCGGTGGATATCCTGATGAAGAAGTGAGGTCACACTTCAAAACTCGTAGAATAAAACCACCTACAATTCAGCACCTTTGGATTTATGTCGTTCCTACAACAGTGCAGAATAGGTCCAGTTTTCATTTGGTTCCTGATTATCATTGGTTGCAGTCAGACACGCCCCCACTCTGTGTGACATCATGTCTGACTGAAACCAATCAAAGGCGCTGTGTGTGCAACTCTATTGGTGGAAAAATAAATAAATAAAAAATTGGATAGAGTCCCCCATAGTATGATATCCAGCACAGAAAAGCCTATGGCTACTGACTGCAGCCCCCAGACATGTGCTTATTTTGCCTATGTATCAAAATAACAGGAACCGCATTCGGCTTTTTTTTTCTTCTTTTTCAATTATCTAAATATATAAATTTAAAAAAACGTGTCCAGTTCCCCTCAATTTTGATACACAGCCATGATAAAGCTGATAGTTGGGGGCTGGTATTTTCAGGCTTGGGAGATCCATGGTTAATGGGCCCCCCAGCCTAAAAAGAGCAGCCTGGGGCCACCCAGGATTGTCGCATCCATTAGATGCAGCAATCCTGGAACTTTACCCAGCTCATCCCAATCGCCCTGATGCAGTGGGAATCAGGGTAATAAGGGGTTAATAACTGTTCACAGCTGCCACTAAGTCTTAGATTAATAATAGGAGGTATCTATGAGACCACCCCATTATTAATCTGTAAGTGAAAAGAAATAAACACAAACACCCAAAAAATCCTTTATTTGAAATAAAATACAAAAAAATCACCCTCTTTCACCTCTTTATTAACCTCCCAAAGCACTGAGGTTCGACGCAATCCACACAAGGTTCCACAATGATTCCAGTTCTGCTACATCTGAATTGACAGTGAGGGCGCAGAATGTGATTGCTCACTGTGAGCTTTAGACAAAGAATGACTTAGCCACAGCGATGAGCAAGGATGTCACTCATTATTTGTGGTCACAGGTCACCGTGAAACCTACAACTGTGACCGCAAATAACCTGAGTGACGTCACTTCTCATCGCTTCCGCTCATTGCCTGCCTGAAGGTCACAGATTTCTCCGACAAAACCCAAGAAAAAAACAAAACCTAATAAAAAAATAACTAAATTGTAACAGTACATGTAAATAACATAGTGTATTTAGTTTAAAAAAAGCATCAAAGCAATCCCATCGTGACAAGGTGTACACATCGGGATGGCCCTAATCTGTCTCTAGTATTAAAGGGTGCTTTACACGCAGCGACATCGCTAGCGATGTCGCTCATGAAAGCACCCGCCCCCGTTGTTTGTGCGTCACGGGCAAATCGCTGCCCGCGGTGCACAATATCGCTAACATACGTCACACATACTTACCTTCCTAGCGACGTCGCTGTGGGCGGCAAACAACCTCTTCGTTAAGGGGGAGGTTCGTGCGCCGTCACAGCGACGTCACACAGCGACCAACTACTAGAAGCGGAGGGGTGGAGAGTAGCCACATTCATGACATGCCCACCTCGTTGCCGGAGGGCGCAGGTAAGCTGTTGTTCGTCATTCCCGGGGTGTCACACGTAGCGATGTGTGCTGCCTCAGGAATGACGAACAACCTACGTCCACAACGACCAACGAGATTTTGAAAATGAACGACGTGTCAACGATCAACGATTAGGTGAGTATTTTTGATCGTTAACAGTCGCTCGGAGCTGTTACACGCAACGACGTCGCTAACAACGCCGGATGTGGGTAATGGCTGTGTGACGGGGCCTAAGACCTGTCCTTCTCTACCCTTAGCATTAGCTAAGTACCCTATGTTTAAATATTCGGCAGCTACCTGGTGTACGGACACCATTAAAGTGTAGGACTTTCCACAAATTGCGTTCTCCCATAAAGGAACAGGTATTGATTAAAGGCTGCTTTACATGCTGCGACATCGCTAAACCAATCTCGTTGGGGTCATGGAATTTATGACGCACATCCGGTCGCTTTAGAGATGCCGTTCCGTGTGACACCAATGAGCAATTTTGCATCGTTGCAAAAACGTGCAAAATCGCTCATCGGTGACATGGGGGTCCATTCTCTAATATCGTTGCTGCAGCAGTAATGAAGTTGTTCTTCGTTCCTGCGGCAGCACACATTGGAACGTGTGACACCGCAGGAACGAGGAACCTCTCCTTACCTGCTTCCCGCCCGTAATGCGGAAGGAAGGAGGTGGGCGGGATGTTCGTCCCGCTCATCTCCGCCCCTCCGCTTCTATTGGGCGGCGGTTCAGTGACGCAGCTGTGACGTCGCTGTGACGCTGAACGAACTGCCCCCTTAGAAAGGAGGCATTTCGCCGGTCACAGCAACGTCGCAGGGCAGGTAAGTAGTGTGACGGGTCCGCGCGATGTTATGCGCCATGGGCAGCGATTTGCCCGTGTCGCACAACTGATGGGACTGGGTACCCACGCTAGCGATATCGGTCACGATATCGCAGCTTGTAAAGCGGCCTTAAGCATTAGCTAAGTACCTTATGTTTAAATATTCAACAGCCACCTGGTGTACGGACACCATTAAAGTGTAGGACTTTCCACAAATTGCGTTCTCCCATAAAGGAACAGGTATTGATTAAGACTGCCCCCAATTTATGTACAGTTGTTTCTATTGTAAGGGTTTTTGTATTAGAGATATTTCCTGAGCTACTAATCGTTTGTATCAATAAGTAATCAGTAAAGTCGGGTTCTACTTTCAGACGTGTCCATTGTTTGCATACAGCCATTCCTCATTACAGTTAGATGAGCGATTCTGTGCTTTTGGAATGATGCGACACCCCCTGCTGTGTTTTGAGCAAGGCAGATCCTACATTCACTTATGTTAGTGGAATTAGCTAATACATATGATGATAATGAATAAACAATAACACAAATGTCTGGCCTGTTAGACTGTGGCCTCTTTGCCAATTAATTGACAAAAATATTTACTGTTCCCTTTTGCCATTTTTCCAAATCTTTTTTAAGCATCGTAATATGATAAATAAATCTGTGTAGCATTGTAGTTTTTGGCTTTATAGGATTTTTTGTATTTGTTTTGGGGAAATGTTATAAAGTGCATTTTATATCCCTATATGCTAACCTCAGTAACGTAAGGACCACACCTAGACATATCATTAAACCATTTGAAAAAAACAGGGATTTTTGCCACTGATATGTACTAAAACATGTAACTTTTTACAGTTGATGTTACTGTATATAAAAGCTAAATAAATATCAAAGTAAAGTTCTACATTTATGCATATTATAACATTTGAAAAAAACAGGGAAGGTGCTTAATACCAGTTAAAAAAACTTTTTTATTGATATTATTAAAATCAATCTTTACAAATATATTAAGCTAGGGTCAACCTTACAGGACAAGAACATTACCAATACTGCCTAAAAATCAAGGGTAGCAATGCTATACAGTATAGTTGTTAAAGGGAACCTGTCACCAATTTTTTGGAGTATAAGCTGCGGCCACCACCAGTGGGCTCTTATATATAGCATTCTAACATGCTGTATATAAGGGCTCAGGCCGCTGTGAGAACATAAAAAACACTTTATAATACTTACCTAACAGTCGTGCGGTTGGCCATATGGGCGTCTCCATTGTCCGGTGCCGGCGCCGCCTCTTTTGGCCATCTTTGTTCTCCTTCTTCTCTAGCCGCAATGCATGACGCGTCCACCATCATCCACACTCACCGGCATTCAGGTTCTGAGCAGGGCAGATCAAAGTATTGTAGTGCGCCTGCGCATGACCGGAGAGTGTGTATGATGTAGACACGTCATACACACAGGCTTCAGAAAGAGGATGAAGATGGCCGAAAGGCGAGGTGCCCGCACTGGACAACGGAGACGCCCATATGGCCAACCGCACGACTGTTAGGTAAGTATTATAAAGTGTTTTTTATGTTCTACACAGCGGCCTGGGCTCTATTATACAGCATGTTAGAATGCTGTATATAAGAGCCCGGTGGTGGTGGCCACAGCTTATTGGCCAAAAAAGTGGTGACAAGTTCCCTTTAATAGTCATTATACAACCATATCATGTTACCAGGATTAATTATATTCTTTGTAATTTCATACAATTAATTACGATAGTAATAGTAACTTGTATATATCCTAGCCCTATAAATCGCAGGGCAATTTACATGGATATATTAATACCACTTCTTAAATAGACACTTGCTGAAAAAATCTGTAGTAACTAATGTAGCAGGTTCGTAACTTGTCAAATGTCACTCAGTTATCCTAAATTAAAACCCACTAAAAACCGTTATATAGTTGCCTGTAATTCTGGTTATACTAATATATAGTGTGAAGCATGCTAACCTGTAGTGTGCTGTAAAAAGCCTGGATGTTCTGAATCCCGACGCGCGTTTCACCTCTTTGTTCAGGGGACGTGTATAGCATTGCTACCCTTGATTATTAGGCAGTACTGGTAATGTTCTTGTGTTGTAAGATTGACCCTAGTTTACTATATTTTTAAATATTGATTTTAATAATATCAATAAAAAAGTTTTTTTAAACTGGTATTAAGCACCTTCCCGGTTATTTTCAAATGCATAAATATGGAGCTTTACTTTGATATTTATTTAGCTTTTATGTACAGTAACATCAAGTGTAAAAAGTTACATGTTTTAGTACATATCAGTGGCAAAAATCAAGCAGACAATAGAGGGTAATATGATTTTGTTTCCTATTTTGTTACTACAGATCACATGCAACTTTACCTGAGTATCTATGCTTGTGGACTACAAACAAACCCTGTGTGAGGTTTATTCTTGCAATTATTAGTTTCTTCAATCAATATTTTCATCTATTACTTCACCTATAGATAGTTTAGGAGTTGGGTTTCTCAAAGAACCTCAAATATTTCCTGGGATATTTTTAAAATGAAGCTCATAATGTGCCATCTAAAAATAATATTGCCACAGACTGTGCATTTAGAGCAATACTGCCATATACTATGCTTCCTAAAAAATAAGACTGACACATACTGTGCCTCCATAAAATTAAACTACTTCCACATGATGTGCTCATAAAGAAAAGTATTGCCACAAACTGTTCACTGAGGATAATAGTACCACATACTGTGCCTCCTAAAAATAATACTAACACATACTGTGCCTCCTAAAAATAATAATACTGCCATATATTGTGCCCCCCTAAAAAGTGTATTGCCACAGACTGATCCTTGAGAATAATACTGCCACATACTGTGCTTTCTAAAAATATAATAGAAAAGGAATATGATCCAGCACTTTGTTTAGAAAGTTAAAATCTTCCAGCCTTTATTGCGAATTATCCATATAGAAAGATGTGGATGACGTTACCGCTGACACGTTTTGAACAACTCGACCTGTTCTAAATTGTAACTAGCTTTAAAACCAGTACTCATCTACCAGCCATGGTTGCCCACAAAATGTATGGAGTAGCAGGGCTGCCACTAGGAATTTCAGGACCCCATACCGGCAAAATTATGGGGCCCCCTTGACACTCCTCCCAGGCTCCACCCCATCTCCGCCCCCACCCCACCTCCGCCCCCACGCCGCAAACCATCCACAGTCCGCCACCACTCTTGGAAAAACATTTTATATATATATATATATATATATATATTAAATAAATATATATATATATATATATATATATATATACACACACAGTAATGGTCATGGCCAAAAGTCTTAGCGCCCTTGAAGTTGTTCCAGAAAATGAAGTATTTCCCTCAGAAAAGTAATAATACACCCTCTACACCGCCTGCCCTTCTCCATAATGCACCTTCTACATCCCCCCTCTCCATGACACCATAACACACCACCTACACAGCCTCTTTCCATAATACACGCTCTACACCTCCCTGCTCCATAATACACCCTCTACACTGCCCCCCTCCATCACACTCTACCCCCCCGTCACACTCTGCCCCCCTCCGTCACACTCTGCTCCTCTCTGTCACACTCTGCCCCTCTCTTGTCACACTGAGCCCATCACTCTCTGCTCCTCTCTTGTCACACTGAGCCCATCACACTCTGTCTATCTCTGTCACACTCAGCCCTTCACACTCAGCCCCTCTCGTCACACTCAGCCCCTCACACTCAGTCCCTTTCGTCACACTTAGCCCCTCACGCTCAGCCCTTCTTGTCACACACAGCACCTCTCTTGTCACACTGAGCCCATCACACTCTGCCTCTCTCTTGTCACAGTCTACCCCTCTCTTGTCACACTCTGCACCTCTCTTGTCACACTCAACCCCTCACATTCAGAACCTCTCTTGTCACACTGAGCCCATCACACTCTACACCTCTCTTGTCACACTCTGCACCTCTCTTGTCACACTCTACCCCTTTCTTGTCACAGTCTGCCCCTCTCTTGTCACACTCTGCTCCTCTCTTGTCACACTCTGCTCCTCTCTTGTCACACTCTGCTCCTCTCTTGTCACACTCTGCCCCTCTCTTGTCACACTTAGCCCCTCTCTTGTCCAACTCAGCCCCTCACACTCAGCACCTCTCGTCACACTCAGCATCTCACACTCAGCACCTCTCTTGTCACATTGAGCCCATCACGCTCTGCACCTCTCTTGTCACACTCTGCCCCTCTCTTGTCACACTTAGCCCCTCTTTTGTCACACTCAGCCCCTCACACTCAGCACTTCTCATCACACTCAGTCAGCATATCACACTCAGCACCTCTCTTGTCACACTGAGCCCATCACACTCTGCACCTCTCTTGTCACACTCAGCACCTCTCTTGTCACACTGAGCCCATCACACTCTGCACCTGTCTTGTCACACTCTGCACCTCTCTTGTCACATTGAGCCCATCAAACTCTGCACCTCTCTTGTCACACTCTGCCCCTCTCTTGTCACACTCTGCCCCTCTCTTGTCACACTCTGCTCCTCTCTTGTCACACTCTGCTCCTCTCTTTTCACACTCTGCCCCTCTCTTGTCACACTCAGCACCTCTCTTGCCACACTCAACACCTCTCTTGTCACACTCAGCATCTCTCTTGTCAAACTCTGCCCCTCTCTTGTCACAGTCTGCCCCTCTCTTGTCACACTCTGCTCCTCTCTTGTCACAGCCTCTCTCTTGTCACACTCTGCCCCTCTCTTGTCGCACTCTGCCCCTCTCTTGTCACACTCTGCCCCTCTCTTGTCATACTCTGCTCTTCTCTTGTCACAGCCCCTCTCTTGTCACACTCTGCCCCTCTCTTGTCACACTCTGCCCCTCTCTTGTCATACTCTGCTCCTCTCTTGTCACAGTCCCTCTCTTGTCACACTCTGCCCCTCTCTTGTCACACTCTACCCCTCTCTTGTCACACTCTGCCCCTCTCTTGTCACACTCTGCCCCTCTCTTGTCCTATTTAGCCCCTGTCTTGTCACACTCTGCTCCTCTTGTCATACTCTGCCCCTCTCTTGTCACACTCAGCCCCTGTCTTGTCACACTCTGCTCCTCTTGTCACACTCTGCCCCTCTCTTGTCACACTCTGCCCCTCTGTTGTCACACTCAGCCTCTCTCTTGTCACACTCAGCCCCTGTCTTGTCACACTCTGCTCCTCTTGTCACACTCAGACCCTCTCTTGTCACACTCTGCCCCTCTCTTGTCACACTCTGCCCCTCTCTTGTCACACTCAGCGCATCACACTCTGCCCTTCTTTTGTCACACTCTGCCCCTCACACTCAGCACCCCCTATGTCCTCCTTTTCACTCATTTCCTGTCATGTGCCCTCATCTGCTACAGCTACTCAAGTATCTTCTGGCTCCAACCACAATGGGTCACATGGGCATGAGGTCATCGCAGGTCCTGCACGGGAGCAGATTAGCGCTTCCCTGCCTCTGCAGCGCTCATGTATTAAATCCCCTCTCCCCTGAAAAAAAAAGCTGGATTTGCTAGATGGCAAAAGGAAAGAGTTTAAAATCAAACAAAAAAACCTGTTTTAACATGGCCCTGGGAGTCAGCAGATCGGGGCGACCGCCGCCCTGCCCCCCCGGTAGTTAAGCTACTGCTACACTCCCAGTATTAGTAACCAGTAACCCCCCAGCCCGCTCCTCCTCATTGTCCCCTCCTCAGGTTATTAGTCACCATTCACCTTTCCCTCCTCATGCACCTCTGTACGGGCCCCCTGACGGGCTGCTTCTCCTCTTGTACGGGCCCTGGCTGCGCCACTGCTTCTCTCCATGAAGGCCCCGGCTGAGCCGCTTCTTTTCCTGCCGGCCAGGCGGGAACTTTTGAAATGACACACACGCACGCAGTACTGACGTCATCAGGGCACGCGCGTGTGTCACAAGGAAAGTGGCGGGCAGGGAACTGAGGAGAGATTCCTGCATTCCACTTCTTGCACTGACTGTGCAAAGCTGCAGGATCGCTCCCTGCCCGGTACGCAGCGTGCGATGAGGGCAATCTGACCACGGCCCCCTGGAGCCTGGAGCTCCAGACAACAGGTCAGATTGCCCTCATTACTGACCGGTGAGCAAGGACCCCAGCGTGACAGCAACGCTCAGAGAATAACCGGCTCCCACAACGGGGCCGCAAACGTAGCCCCTGGGCAGACTTTCACACTGCCGTATCAGGCAGCCTGACAGCGCCGCCCTCACAGTTGCGCCTGGGGCAGATGCATCGCCAGCCCCCCCCTTTAGATACCGGGTAGTAGCAGTTGCATACCCGGTATCGCCAGCACTTGTGGCTAATTTGCATGCGATGGAAATTAGCCACGTGTATAGTGGCAACAGCAGCACTACCGGGGTCCTCTGCTTCGGCTGTGACTGGGGGGGGGGGGTTGAAGAGGGGTGGGGGCCCAGCTGGCCCGGGGCTTAATAAAGCTAAGTATTTGTCCCTGGTTCAGCCGGGCCCCCTCTCTTCCCCGAGCCCCCAACACCAGTCTCAGTAGTAATGCCCTGATTGTGGCCCTGTGGAGTAGGGTTCAAAGTGGAGGGTGAGAAATATTGCAGGAAATTCCAAAGCCATCACCATTTACCTGTTATGGTTGTTTCCCTGTTTTTGGAGACTAGTGACAGTTTTAGGACTTGAGCCTCTCATCCCTATTTGCAACTCTACATAATAAATGTTGCTTTGTTTCTTTTGGTTCTGAAATGCCAGTTTTGCTGCTAGCAGCTTTCCTGCAGTTTAAGGTCAGCTGTACCTGCTCTGTAGCCACACTCCCTTGTGTTTAAGTAGCTAGGTCTTCCATCAATCTTTGCTGATTATACAAAACCATTTGTATTGTGGCCACCTGAGTGGAAGAAGCTGCTGTGAATTTGTACTGATATCGTATCATCTCCATTTTGATTGTGTATCCACTGTTTGTCTCTCCTACCCTCTTGTCTCTTTAGTGCAGCAGTGGGTTTAGTGAACCTCACCTGCCTCTCACTAGTCAGGGCATCTATAGGGTTTCTCAGGGTGACAGTTGTGGAGACTGTATAGGGACTGGCTGGGAGAGTAGGTACATCTAATGTAAGGGCAGGAGGTGCCCACCTACCCTTTCACTAGCACCAGGGCCACCATTGTTATTGTATTCCCAGTGTCCCTCTTGATTGTGGTGTTGTGTGTTTTTGGTTGTGCGTCAAACATCAGTTAGTCTGAACGTGCTTGCCACGCTTGTAGCATGACATTACCCTTATGGGGTTAAGATATTTTTGAAAGTGGACCAATATACCATATCAAAAAACGTGTTTATTACCGTACTCATGGTCGTTACCTGCCATAGTTTTCTAAGGTATATACCATAGAGGTTTAGGTGTTTATTAAACTTATGCAGCCATATAATATCTATACACAAGCAAGCACGTGTTATATATGGCCTTACCCTTCTCATAATCCCATTGAAATGATGAGGGTTTTCCACGGCTGAGTGACTTTTGCTTGGATGTCACCAACTTTAAAGGCCAGACCCTTTTGCGGCTGTTCTGCTACATAAAGAAGTGTTTTTCTCCTGGCCGGCGGCCATGCTGTTATATTTATGTGCTGTGGTGTTAATTAGCAGGCGAGTTTTGATGCGTGCTACCTGTGCTGTTCTCTCACTGAGCAGTACTTAATCCACAGATAACAGGCACTCTCCTGTGACAGGTCAGGGAAAAAACGAGATAAAAACACAAGCATGTATTGCTTACATTAGGCCGCCTGTGTTATCAGATGTCTCTCTTCTTTGACAGGTGGTTTTAAGTATAGGTTTCACTGTGTTATTAGCACAAGGTGAGATTTTAATTGTGTAGCCAGTGCACAATTAGAAAAGATTCAATTCTCATGCTCTCTCTGATGCACAGATGTCTGAAGAATGGAGAGAGCTTCTCTACGCCGGGTTCACGGCACATGAAAAACGCGGCGTAATTATTTTGCCATCCTGTTGAGTCGTTTTTCATCTTTTCGTAGCATTAAGTCAAAATATTCAAAAGATTTGCAACAATAAATAGTACGTGAAACACATATTTTAGCAATAGATGGTTGAAAGTGTTCACGATACTCAGAAATCGCAAGTCAGTGATAGAGCGGAAGCATTCCGGAATATTTATATCAAACACAAAGAGAAGACAAGTGGTGTACGGCTATAATGTAACCCTATGGTGTCTCCGAGAGCGCACAATAGCCCTGGAAGGAGAAACGCTTTCAATTATTATGACACTTGAAGTGGAGCCATGAACAATTATGTTTATTGTTCAGTCCGAGGCCATATGCATGTAGACTCGTCCGTGTGCTCTAATTTCGTCACCATATTGTTCAAATAAGTCTTTATTGTGGAAAATCTACAAGGTTCCCCCTCCCATCTAATTTCTGAGTCTCTCGTGGGTAGGATCAAATTGATAGTATGGCCTGAATCTCATCCAGCTTGTTAGTTCTCAAATTAATATATATATTTTGTTAATAATCAGCCTCCAGAGGCAAACCTTGCGAGTTCCTCAAATTGGGTGCCTTAAGGAGCATCTCCATGCAATTAAAAACAACAAGCAAATTGCCGCCCATCAGGGATGAGAATAGAAGCCTTTGCATTGTTAAATGAGGTTGTGAAAGGCAGAGGTGCTCACAAGAGATTTGCAGGAGGCTCAAACGCTTCAAATGTTACAAATGACATAGATTGAGATATTGGCACATCAACCGGGCTCTTGCCTGCTTACAATTGAAGGGAAATCTTGAGCAGGGTGTTATGGGTGACACAAGCTGGCTATTATGGAATAATTGGGCACATTGTAGCATTGCCGGAAAAAAATAGTATCTTAGTAAAATCTAGATTTTGCCAATAAATGCTAGATCTTTTTAGAAACATAAATACAAAAAAAACCATTTTGGGTTTAAATTATTATTATTATTATTATTATTATTACTAGTCTTAATATTATTACTAGTCTAAAGTTAACATTATAACCTGTATTAAATTTGTCCTCTCAAATTTTGATACTCAGCCATAATAAAGTAGACAGCTGGGGCCTAGTAATATCAGGCTGGGGAGGCCCATGTTTATTGCCCCCAGCCTAAAATTAGCAGCCTGCAGCAGCCCAGAATTGTTGCTTCCATTAGATGAGACAAACCCGGCACTTTACCCAGCTCATCCCAATCGGCCTAGTTCGGTGGCAATCGGAGCAATATAAGGGGTTATATATTTATATATACTTACTTTTTAGGAGTTTATATCAAATTATATGTATTTTTTTACACCAGTGCTATACTTTTCATATAACAGGTGGTGTCTAATATATGTATGTAATTTATTTGAATAATTTCCATCAGATCATGGCTTTTATTAGCAGCTTTTTGCATTGAACACTAGTTTTAAAGTTTTTTCTAATAAAAATTATTTTTAGCCAAATACTTAGGTTTCTATATGTGTTATTCTATGTGATTGAGTTTATAGGCTATTTTGAAGTTTGTTATATTAAGGATTTTGTCCTCAATATAAGGGGTTAATGACAGCTCACAGCTGCTATTAAGCACTAAATTAATAATGGGAGGCATCTATGGGTGAAACAAGCTGGCTATTATGGAATAATTGGGCATATATCATAGCATAGAAAAAATGAGTAGTTTGCTAAAACCTAGATTTTGCCAATAAATGCTAGCTCTTTTTAGACATTTGATTGCTGAAACATACCCCAGCCCCCCCAAAAAAATTACCATTTTGGATTTAAATTTAGTCCCAGTTAAATACAGAGAGATAAGACACACACACATATATATATATATATATATATATATATATATATATATATATATATATATATATATATATATAATATTTCCAAAAGACTTTTGGTGGCAGATAATAACAATTTCCCGTTATGACTATATACAGGAGTTTTTAAATTCTTCTTTGGAAAAATGTTAAAATAATAAAATAATACAATTACAGGTGTATTGTTCTGCAGAAGCGAAAAAAATGTTTTAATTTATTCTAAATGTTATTTCTTAAAAGAATTAATTATTATGGAAATATTGTTTTATTTCTATAAAATTTTGTCTGCTGTACAGATAGATGCCTGAGTCTATTTGTAGCTCTCGGCAGTTTATTTTCCTGACATTGGCTAATCTGTAGATCCATGTATAATGAAATCAAAAGTTAGCTTTTTTTCTTTTATGTAATTATTAAAGTTTTGTAGTTTGGGGGTTTTCTTTCTTATTATTGAATCTTTTATCTACATAGACATTGCTAACCCATCTGGTGCTCTTATATAATTACTATTACCATTCTTAATATTATTATTAGTCTAGCGTTAACATTAACCTATATTAAAAGATGTCTTTAACCATAATATGGAGTGAATCAAGCCATTATTTGATTTAATTCACCAATATTGTGCAATATCTGGACTAGGGCATACATTAAAATCATCGGGCCCCATAGCAAAAGTCCTAATCACTCCTCCACACAAAAAATAGATATATTTAGTGGGGTCACAACTTTCCAGCCCTTACAAAGAAATGTTCCTAGTACTGAATGAAGCCCATTAATGTTCCCACTTGTTAAGATACCTCTTTCACGGCCCTCATAAAGTAAGATGCCAACAAAAGTTCCACTAAACACAGTATAATACCTCCACAGTACATTCCTCCACAGTACCCTCTACACGCAAAGTGTGATGATTCTGCAGTGCTCACTGCAAAGTATGATACCCCAACATTATGTGAAAAACAGTATACCGTGACTTGCTCTATGATTAAGAGCATGTAACACACTCAAAGCGTCAGATCTCTGAATGCCTGTGGCATATGAATTTTTATATGATTACATAAGAGTTTAGCTTTTATTTACCTAGTATCTGTGGACCAACCACAGAGTTCTCAGAGAGCTCCAAGTAACTATCCAGATAAAGCATACGGCTAAAGGCTGCAGCCCCCATCCATCTGCTTATCTTGGCTGTGTGTCAAAAGAAGTAACCCCATAAGGCTTTTTGTTTAATTAATTATTTAAATAAATAATTAAAAAAAAAACTGTGTGCAGTCCTCCCCAATTTTGATACCCAGCCATGATAAAACCAACAGCTGGGGGCTAGTATTCTCAGGCTGGGTAGGCCCATGGTTATAGGCCTCCCAGCCTAAAAATAGCAGCTTGCAGCCTTCCAGAATTGTCACATCTGTTAGATTCAACAATTCTGGCACTTTACTCAGCTTATCCCGAATGCCCTGGTGTGTGGCAATTGGGGTAATTTAAGGGGTTAATTACAGCTCACAGCTGCTACTAAGCTATATATTAGAAATCGAAGGCGTCTATGAGACCCCCATTACTAATTTGTAAGTGAAAAGAAATAAACACAAACACCAGAAAAATCCTTTAATTGAAATAAAATACCAAAAAAAAACCCTTTCACCCCTTTATTGACCCACAAACACCCAATTCCAATGTAATCCACACAAGGTCCAAAGACAATTGCGGCTCTCCTACATACATACTGAAGTAACAGCATGCAGACACAGAATATGACCGCATGTTGTGGGCTTCAGTCAGAAACTGACAGCCACAGCTGTAAGCAGTGACGTCATTCAGTTTATCTGCGGTCAAAGCTGGAGGTTCCCACAGTACCCCACCTGTGACCACTGGTAAACTGACCTCAGGTGATCTCATTAAACTCAGGTGAACTGAGTTCACAGACCTGAATTTCCTGGCAGAAAACCATGTTTTTTTGCCAAGAGATGCAGCTTTGGTGCTAAAATTGATACACCATATTCCTACACCAAATCTGCATCTTCTGGCAAAAAAAAAAAAAATGCATCAAAACACAAAGCAGTTTTGATGCAATTTTTTGCCAGGAGATGTAGATTTGGTGCAGGAATATGATGCATAAATTTTACAACCAAATTTGCATCTTTTGGCAACAAAACGGACAAAAATCGTATTAACAGTTTTGGTCTGCACCTGATTTCTGCAACATATTTGCATTTCCTGGCAGAAAACCACATAGAAACAGTGTCAAAAATGTTTTTGTGCTTTTTTTTTGCCAAGAAATGCAGATTTCGTGCTGAAATTTATACACAATATTCCTGCATGAAAACTGCATCTCCTGGCAAAAAATTGCATCAATAACGCATCAAAATCACATCGTGTTTTGATGTGGTTTTTTGCGAGAAGATGCCGATTTTGTGCAAGAATATAGTGTATAAATTTCAGGACCAAATCTTCATCTGTTGGCAAAACAAAACACAGTTTTCTGCCAGGAGATGCAGGTCTATGCACTCAGTCCACCCGAGGTGAGGTCACAAAGTTTAATGAGGTCACCTGAGGTCAGTTTACCTGCGGTCACAGGTGGGGTACCGTGAGAGTGACGTCACCCCTCACAGCTGCAGCTAAAGCGGGCTTTACACGCTACGACATCGCTAATGCGGAGTCGTTGGGGTCACGGAATTCGTGACGCACATCCGGCCGCATTAGCGATGCCGTTGCGTGTGACATCGATTAGCGATTTTGCATCGTTGCAAAACAGTGAAAAATCGCTAATCGGCGACACGGGGGTCCATTCCCAATTATCGTTACTTCAGCAGTAACGAGGTTGTTCCTCGTTCCTGCGGCAGCACACATCGCTGCGTGTGACGCCGCAGGAGCGAGGAAGCTCTCCCTACCTGCCTCCCGGCCGCTATGCGGAAGGAAGGAGGTGGGCGGGATGTTACGTCCCGCTCAGCTCCGCCCCTCCGCTGCGATTGGGCGGCGGTTCAGTGACGTTTCAGTGACGTCGCTGTGACGCCGCATGGACCGCCCCCTTAGAAAGGAGGCGGTTCGCCCGTCACAGCGACGTCGCCGGACAGGTAAGTATGTGTGACGGCTCTGGGCGATGTTGTGCGGCACGGGCAGCGATATGCCCGTGTCGCGCAACAGATGGGGGCGGGTACCCACACTAGCGATATCGGGACCGATATCGCAGTGTGTAAAGTAGCCTTAAGTCAGTCTTTGCCTGAAGCCCACAGTGTGTGGGCATGTTCTGTGCCAACTGGGTGTTTGGGGTTAATAAAGGGGTGAAAGAAGATAGGTCTTTGTATTTTTTTTTCAAATAAAGAATTTTTTCGGTGTTTATGTCTTTTTACTTACAGAATAGTAATGGGGGATTTCATAGACACCTCCCATTACTAATTTAAGACTTAGTGGTAGCTGTGAGCTGTCCTTAACCCCTTATTACCCTGATTGCCACTGCACCAGTGCAATTGGGATGAGTCGGGTATAATGCCTGGACAGTCGCATCTAATAAATACAACAATTCTGAGTGACTGCAGGCTCTTATTTTTAGGCTGGGGGCCAAAAAAACATGGGTCACCCCAGCCTGAGGATAATAGGCCCCAGCTGTTGACTTTATCTTGGTTGGGGACAGCATGCCATTATTTAAAATTATTTATTTAAATAATTAAAAAAAAGCTTCATGGAGTCCCTCTTACTTTGATACACAGCTAACATTTGCACACAGCTGGGGCTGCAGCCTGTAGACGTATGCTTAATCTGTGCTGGGTACCATTATATGGAGGGACTCAACACTATTTTTTAGTGCTTTATTTATTTTTACATCACTGTATGGACACAGACAAGTGTGATTCCAAGCAGTCCGGCACGCTGTCACACAGGTTGGGGGTGCCGTCTGACTGCATCCAATCACAGTCGTTGGAATTGATGGTGGGCGGAGAAAGCAGTGAATATGTATGAAGGTAATGAGCAGCCCCAGAAGTAGTGTTACCACCGTGCAGGAGACTGGTAAGTATACCGCACCTGCTCTAATCCCCCTATCCCTTCTACCACCATTTTAAAATGCATGATTCAGATCCCCATAAACTTATATGTGCATTGACGTTAGGCACATATGCAGAATTAATTCTGGTCCCAAACCGGTTGGACCCACCGATTCTGGATATCTGCAGGTTTGCCCATCACTAATGCTGATCTTTGGACTGTTTGACTTCTCTTTTGCCTTGACTAGTTGTAGTATTGCTATATATTGACCTTGATTTTCTCCTCACCTGTTTCCTTCCAACCATTTCCCTTGCTTTGTTTTGTCTATTGGCCTGACTTGTGTGTATAGCCCTGCTCCATCTTTGTCAATATCTTGCCAATCTGCTGTAACTTCTATTTGGAGACTACTCTAAGATTTGTGCCCTGGGGACTCGCTACAGTGAAGCCCAGATCATTATATATGGGTAAAGGGTAAATACCAGGCATTAAACTACAATACTTTTTTAACCTGTGCCATACTGACTGTGGTTTTCCTCAACTTGTTGTTAAGACACAAGGGTCAATGAGATACCATTAAAAATTTCAAAATGGAATGGAAATCTATAACAAAAGGCCTTAAAGCGCACCAATCACCAGGAATTTCCTATATAACCTAAAGCCAGTGCTATACTGCCACTATTAGGCTGATTCTATACATACCTTTAGTTGTCAGCCAGGATGTATAGGTTTTGAAACACAAGCAAGTAAAGTTTGTAAAATGAGCAGCTTTTTGAATGACAGAAGCTGCCAATCAGCTTATAGTTGGGGTGGGTATTCATAGTTATCTCCTCCCTCTGTTATTTATGCTAATTCTATTATAGAATCGATTTACTTTGTGACTAAAAGGACCTGTGCTGATGTCCTACCCATGTGACTAGAAGAAGCGGGGCCTCAACCAACAGAAAAATGTTGCTTCCTGGTATCAGCTATTTTGGCTGAGGCCCCGCCCCTTTTGGTCACATGGGAATGACATCAGCACAGGTCCTTCTAGTCACAAAGTAAATCGATTCTATAATAAAATTAGCATAAATAACAGTAGGAGGACGGACAGACAGAGGAGCAGGAATCACTATGAATACCCACACCAGTTATCAGCTGATCGGCAGCTGCTGTCATTTAAAAAGCTGCTGATTTTACAAGCTTTACTTGCTTGTGTTTCATGTATGTATAGAATCAGCCTGATAGCGCCAACTTAGCACTGCCTTTAGGTTATATAGGAAAACCCTGGTGATTGGTGCACTTTAATAAAGTATATTAACCCCAAAATTTTCAATTAACTATGAGCTCCATATACTTTAGGTAACCTGTTCCAAGTCATAAAGAATATCCTTAATGTTTCTGGTAAGCCAACTTCTTACATCATGATATACCCATGCACAACTCTCTATGCTGAAAATAATAAAGAAATATTTATAAAAAAAAAGATGAAATCTCCAAGGAGGAAGTTTAACAATTAGTTTTTTGAACCGGTGATTTTATGTAACTTTAGTGGCGATGTCATGACGAAAGTTAGAGAAAGTTATTAGGAGAGCCTACTTTTGTCCTTTACCTTTCAGATCTCATCTTAGTTCTCCTGGCAGTAAACCTTAAGTCTTGACTAGCCTCAACTTGTCCCTGTCCTATGACTTTTATCAGCTTAGTGACAGTGAGAAGAGAACATGGTGATCCTCTTTACTGTGTTCTTATTATCACCTTCTCCTACACAATTAGAGAACAGCAAAAGGTACTCGTCAGGTCAACACTAGGAATGATTATAATCCTATCTTAAAAAAAGCCTATTCTGATGGCTGGCGCTGAGGCTTTCTACCGTCTCTATTCAATATCCACACTTGGCATTCCTTTAGCCTAATGTCAAAAGGACAAAGTAGAAAAAGGTCAAATTTTCTCAACTGCGCATTACGTCCTCTATTACTAACTGTTAAAGCAGCTCTCATAAAATGTTTCAAAATTGTAGTTATACATAATTATGAATTGAATGCTTCATTTTGCATACATCCTTTGAATTTGAAAAAAGGGGTAATAATTTAGAAAGAGATTGAAAAAAAAATAGCACAGTCAATGTAATTCCTTATGTAAGTTGAGCAAATGTTACCCTGTGTGCAACGAATCGCAATGTTATAGTCATGTCATGTTTCCACATGTTTTCATAAAGGGAATATTGTTTTTTACAATTCAATAAATTGCCTCCTACCAAAAAACAAATGTCTTCATGAATAAGTGTTGTCTTCATGAATAAATTTCATTCCTGGAAGAAAAAAATATATCTTTTCTTCACAGTCATGTTGTTCCATAACTGTCACTTTAAAGATGTCTCAAGTTTGGAAGTTTACTGGGGGTCTGACTGCTGGGACCCTCACAGATTGCAAGAATTGGGGCTCTGAAAAACCCAAAGTCAATGATGTTGTGGTTGATAATTCGCACGGCGGTGACGGCCAGAAATAACCAAGCTCGGCGTCTCTTTGACTCTCCTGTAAATATGAATGGAGTGGCCTTTGTGCATGATCACCCACTGCCTTTCACATCTTTTCAAAGCCACAGTTCTTGGGATTTGTGGGGATCTCATGGGTCAGACCACAGAACTTGTGTAGTTATACCCTATCCCATTGATAGAGGATAACTTCCAAGCTTCAAATATCCCATTAATAGGGGTTGTCTGGTCTAAATCCACAAGTCAGCAGTCACTCTATGGTTAGCTCTCAACTGTCCTGATTTCAGGGCTCAGTCCCATTTCCTGGCATTCACTGCTCTTGTTCCAGCTCCTCCTCCCCTCAGTGTGGTTCATATATTAAATTATCCCCTGTCTTGGTCAGCTCAGGACAAGAACTTGTGAACTCTTTATCAGTAGGTAGCAGCTCTACCATTGAGCCACTGCCTGGACAGAAGGGCAGGAGAGGATTTGGTTATCTTGACCAGTATTGCAGGCAGGGAACCCAGAAGCAAATTATTCAGCTTTATAGATAAAAATTATAAATATATCACTATGTCCATAAAGGAGACGAAAAACACAGATTTTGGGTTCCTATAAATACTGCTATAAAATAATGCGAAATAATTTCAAAAATTTCCTTTAAAAAAAAAAAATCATCCCTCCCTGGCACTCAAACTAAACACTTTTAAACATTTCAGCAGGTGCCCTATTGTTTGACCCCCAGACTCTGGTGATGTCACAGGGAGAATTTAGTAAACTTGAAGCTGCATTGCAGACCCTGACTTCACAGGAAAATTGTACTGAATATAGAGATCTATTATACAGATCACTGCATCTCTGTGTACTAGAGGGAAAATAAAAGATTTTTTTTCTTCTAATAAAGTTACTAAAAGTAATATAAAAATTAGAATGTCATTTTTAATGTGCCTTTTTGAAATCAGCAAATAACATGGAGATATTTAATGTCCCTGTAATCATAAGGAGCCGCACAATACAGCGATCAGATTATTTATGGTGATTGGTAAATGTCGTAAAAAAATGTTGTGATTGATTATTTTTCTCTATTAAACCCATAAAAAAAAGTAATAGAAATGTAACGCTGAGGCCGTGTTCAAATGTAGCGTAAATGCTGCTTTTTCTTCTCCAGATGTCAGCACCAGGCAATGCAATAACAATCTTTTCTGATTATTGCGAGTTTGCGGCATTTTTTTAATGCATTGTCCCCGATATTTGATACATGTTTCTTGCAGATGTGAATTCTGGTTTTTAATGCATTTTAATACCACAGAAAAGCTTTGATTCTGCGTTTAAAAATGCAATTGCATTTTTTTTTGTTTGCTGTTTTTCAGGCTCCAGAAAAAAGCCATCAGAGATATACAGTAGAAGAAATGTTAGGAGTTGCCAAATGGTACATTCTGCTAAAAAGGGGCACACTGGTAATCTGGGAACTCAAAAAAACCTGGATGTCCACAGAAGACAACAGTGGTGGATGATTACAGAATCCTTTCCATGGTGAAGAAAAATGCCTTCACAACATTCTCCAAAGTGAAGAGCATACTACAAGACGTAGGTGTTTCAGTATCTAAGCCTACCACAAAGAGAAGACTTCAGGTGAGCAAATCCAGAGTGTTCACCACAAGGTGCAAACCATTAATCAGTCTTAAAAATAAAAAGGCCAGATTACACTATGCCAAAAAAACATTAAAGAACAGGCACAGTTCTGGAAAAGCATTCTGTGGCCAGGTGAAACTAAGATCAACCTATACCAGAATGATGTGAAGAAGAAAGTATGGGGAAGGCGTTTTAATAGCTCATGATCCAAAGCACAGCACCTCCACTGTAACTCATGGTGGATGCGGTGTGATGGCCGGGCATGCATGGCTTCCATCGGCCCTGGGTCACTAGTGTTTATTGATGATGTGACTGAAGACAGAAGCAGCCGGACAGAAGCAGCCGGATGAATTTTGAAGTGTACAGGGAGATACTTGCTGCTTAGATTGAACCAAATGCAGCAAGGTTGATTGGACGGCGCTTCACAGCACAGATGGACAATGACCCAAAACATATTGCCAAAATAACCCAGGCATTTTTTAAGACAAAGTGGAATATACTGCAATGTCAAGTTAATTACCAGATCTCAACCCCATCAAGCTGTATTTTACATGCTTAAGAGAAAACTTAAGGCAGAAAGACTCACACACAAGCAACAACTGAAGTCAGCTGCAGTAAAGGGCAACAAAGCATCACAACGGAGGAAACCCAGATATTGGTGATATCCATGGTTTCCAGACTTCAGGCAGTCATTGCCTGCAAAGGATTCTCTTCAAAGTATTACAAATTAACATTTTATTTATGGTAAAGTTACTTTGTTGATGTAACTAACAATTCCTCTGTGTAGAGCATCTTGCAGATTTGAAGATGCTTTGCTGCGTTATCCTGGATTACAGACCTTGCAGTGACACTATTCCTCTGTGCAGAGCATCTAGCTTTTGGATATGCTCTGCTGCGCTTTCCTGAGTTACTAAGCTAGCAGTTTGACTGACAGTACAGGATTCCATGTTGGTGCTGATTACTCAGATGTTCCACCTTTCTGATATTGCTTTGGCTTCTTTACTGAGCATGTGCAGCCCCCTGGATTATGCTACCCCGGTGGTCTGCATGATCCTAAGGCTTTCTGGAATGCCCTCTGCCAACAACTCACACCTCACACACAGGTAGGGGCAAATTCCCTGAGAACTGGGCACATCATGTAGAGGGTTAACAGTGGGCGGATGTGAGACCCTATCCCGTAGCTGTTAGCCTGTGGAAGGGGCGTGGCTAGTGGGAAGCGACAGGGGTTGCTAGACAGAGTAGGCAGAGGAGAAACAATGGTTGAAGGGGTGACAGTTGAAAAGGAGTCAGTGAGTAAGAAAGGTGTAAGGATTGTGTGGAGACCCCAAAGGCCAACTAGAAGGTAGTAGCCTGAGGATAGACAGAATATCCCAGGTACTACGCACGATGAGGTACTGGACCCAAGAGAAGACGACAGCTCCAGGCGGTCTGCTGATCCAGCCACGTGTGGTGACTTCCAGGTTACTACACCACCCATGGACTCAGGGACACAGCCTTATATATAGGACCCAGGAGAGGGCACCGAGAAGTAGCCTACCCCACAAGAGACTGCGAGGCTTGTCATATTGGGCCCGGAAAAACAAAGGAGCAGAGCACCGCAGGTCACCAACAGCTTCAGGCAAGGGGACCATCAGCTCTGCATGTGCACAGAGGGCTCAACTGGGTCTCAAGTCAGCACCGGGACAAAGGAAAGTCGATTGACCAGCCATACCAAACTGCATTTACAACATCCAGTAAATACCGGTTAATCTGCAAGAACTGTGTAGTGTCTATTACTGGCGCACCACAAGACGCAGCACACCTACATGGGACTTAAGTCCCTACTGGCGGAAGGCATTAACACACTTGCTGCTATACCATCTGTCCCTAAAACCACTGCAGCGCCGGGACATCTTATTACCGCAACCTGCCAGTGGCGTCATGAGTGACATACAAAATAACCCTGTTACCGAGAGCCCCACAGGTCACGAAACAAGGCACGGCCACCTGTGACAGTGATCCCCATTATCCACCACCCAGAACCGAGTATCCCAAGGGCCTGGGATGTGGCAGCTCTTCACTTGCTCGCCCAGAAACTTGCCAGTTGTATTCTCTGGTTCTGCAGTTGTGCTGTTGTCTTGTGTCTCTGCTAGTGCTCTGACCTCTCTGTTTTCTTACCCCAGACTGTTATTTTACTTCTCTCTGCCCACTCCCTGTTCTTGTGCCTTCCTTTTGACCTCGGACTGTTACCTGACCACATCTCTGCTTTCTCCCTAAACTTATTACGTGCTCTCCTCGGATATTGACCTGACTAAGCCCTGTTTACTCCTCATGCTCATACGTGTCTTCCCGTTACCAGACCCTGGCTTTCCTGACTACTTTTCTGTCCATACATTCGGTAAGTAGTGGCTAGCATCACAGTTCAATTGGCTTTGTAGAAAAATTGTTGCAATTCCTTAACGTTTTGTAGGATATTTGTGTTCAACCCCTTTAATTAAACCTAAAATTCTCCACTTCAATTGCATCTCACTTGTTTCATTTTAAATAAAAAATAGCGACCTGCAGAGCTGAACTCACGAAGATTCAGTCACTATTGAAATTTTTCTGGGCTGAAATGTATGCCTTATATACTCCACAGAGGACATAGTCATGCACAGTCAACAGCTGTAGGTCAAATACTAGTTCAACAGATGGCTATTCATCACAACAGCTATTTGTCATGACTTCCCCATACTAATGCATGCTAGATTCAATAGTGAATTCCTCTTCTTTCCTCTTCTTCGTTTAATGAAAATTGGATGAACATCAAATACGCATTAGATGGTCTATTGGTAATGCCGAAATGTACTGGGTTCTGCCACCTCTGGTGTGTATGGCCATTGTTGGTTCCATCTTCACTGGATGCTCCAATATTTGAGTTATATAGTGTAACCACGCTTATTCCCTTCTTTACGTACAATAGCCTAGAGCTTTCAATTTTCCAACCTTCCGAAACTGAGCAGTGACACGACATCCACAGATACATGCCAATTCCAGTCTCATTCTGCACCTCTGCTTGTATTCCTGGGAGGGCAACACCAGGAGATAATATTTTTTACTGTTTTTCTCCTGCTATTCCTGACAGCAGGTCTTCCAATTTTGACAGCTTTTTAAAAGTAATTTTAACAGACAAGTGATTTCTTTGCCGAGAGATGTCAGAATCTGGAAAGTGTCAATGTAAAAGCTACACACTATGACATGTAATCACTTAACCCCCTTGTCTAGAAGCTCAGGCAGTTTGTTATACAACTTAAGATAAGGTTTGTGCCAGACAAAGTCATAAAACACATTGGGGGTGTATATATAAATGACGCTTTTGTCTCAAATACCAAGTATGTGAAATCTTTTAGACGGAATGAGCTATGACATAACTTGGTTTCTTATGTATCAACATTTTTGCTTTGTCATAGTAGACACACAGAAATTTTAACTTAGGATTGATCGATTGTGCCTATGCGGATTTATGGTGACTTTGACTGGTTCACCATGAACTACAAGCATTTTTAATCTTTGTTGACAGCTATTGTTATTGATCGGAATCTTTAGAATGTTGTGTGAAATTTCTAATAAATGGAATCTGTGACGCTGCCAAAAGGGATGAGTTCTGCATGGATCCCTTTCATTCTAAAAATCTTGACTTTGTCAATGTAATATTCTGAAATGTAGCTACCGGATTATAAGACGCACAACAAATTTAGAGCTAAAAAAAGGAGGAAAAAAATATGGGGTCCGTTTTATAGTCCGGTGGTGTCTTATCGGAGGAGGGCGGCAGCGATGACGGAGTGGGGGTCTCAGTAGGCAGTGGTGGAGCAGGTCCAAGCTGTGGGCAGTGCAGAGGGGGGCCCAAATGCTCACTGCGGCGCTGTGCTGTGGCAGCGGGCACTGCTGTTTGCTGGAGCGGCCGGCGCTGTTGTGTGTTGGTGCTCGCTGTGGGCAGAGAGGCACTGGCCATTCTGAAGATATCGGCAGTGAGGGCTTCAAACAAATGGTGGTCGGAGTCGGCGCTTGCACAGATGAGCGCTTGAGCCGAGAGCATCATCTGCGCATGCGCCGACTCTGGGCGCCATTATTTGAAGAACTTGCCGCTAACATCTTTAGAATGGCCCATGTCTCACTGACCACCCGCCGCACAGAGCCTCGCTGCCCGCTCGCCACACAGAACAGGGTAGCTCACCACAAAGAACCTCGCTACACTCCAACCGCACAGAGCAGGGCAGCCCGCCACACAGAGACTCGCCTCCCACCACACAGAGACTCGCCGCTCACCCACCGCACAGAACCTAGCCTCCCACCCTCCGCACAGAGCCTTGGTGCCTGCCCACCACATAGAGCACACAGCAGCGCCGCAGAGAACAGCGCCCGCAGCACAACAGTGTCCTGAATCCTGTGACCCCTCTCCACCACTCCCTGGTAAGCTACATTCAGATTTTAAGACGCACCCCTCTTTTCCTCCCAATTTTTGGGAGGAAAAGTGCATAATATAATAAAAAAAATATGGTATATTATCACTATTTTGACTGGAATAATTTTAGGAAAAGTTGCTTCCAGTTACAACACAAAAATCTGTTTTTTTTTTTTTAACTTTACTATTACTGTGCACTAAAGCCTGAATGAAAAAAGGCAGGTCATGACCATTGGTTTACCAATGTACAAAATTGAGGGATCCAGGTACCAAACTCCCATCTCTGCAAGAGTAAAATATATCATCTGTCTGGTCCAGAATGTCAGGCCATGAAAGATTATGTAGTTGTCATGCACGGTGCGGATCCACATATACAGATCACTACAACACAACCAACCATGCGTCACTCAGATCGGCACACACAGTTTGCTACTACTTGTTTGGACTCTGTACACACTTCCAACAAGCAGCCTGGTTTCTGTAAGTAGCTCTATCCTGTCGTGCGTCAGTTGTTTTGTTGCCACTGCTTCTGGTACTTTAGCAGTTAATGCCTCCTGGAGCAGTGGCTGGCTTCTCAGTGAACCAGGTTTGCTAATCACCATTTCCAGCTGGTCTCCTCCTACCAAAAGGGTGCTTTAAATACTGCGACATCGCTAGCGATAGCTAGCGATGACATGCGCGATAGCATCCGCCCCCGTCGTTCGTGCAACATTTGTTGATCGCTGCCATAGCGAACATTATCGCTACGGCAGCGTCACACGCACATACCTTGTCAGCAACGTCACTGTGACCACCGAACAATCCCTCCTTCAAGGGGGAGGTGCGTTCGGCTTCATAGTAATGTCACTGCGGCGTCACTAAGTGGCTGCCCAAAAGCAGAGGAGGGGCGGAGATGAGCAGCTGGAACATGCCGCCCACCTCCTTCCTTCCTCATTGCGGGCGGCCGCAGGTACGAGGTTGTTCCTTGTTCCTGTGGTGTCACACATAGCGATATGTGCTGCTGCAGGAACGACGAACAACATCACAACTGACCAGACAACGATTTTTGGTAAGAGAACGACGTGTCACAGACCAATGATTATTGTCTCTTTTCTGATCGTTTAAGGTCGCACATAGGTGTTACACGCTGCAATGTCGCTAACGATGCCGGATGTGCGTCACAAACACCGTGACCCCGACGATATATCGTTAGCGATGTCGCAGCGTTTAAATGGCCCTTAAGTCTGGGGAGTTTTCTGTACCATCCCCGAAAATAATTTGTGCTTGCAGTTACGAAATCCCAGTGTCCATGGCATGCCTCTATTTGGTGACCAGCTATTCGTTGTTTGCCCTGTTTGAGAGTTCCCTGGTGTGAGTTACTCCAGTCCAACCCCTTTTGGTTTATTCCCTCCAATGTTGTTTTTTTCTCTCCTATGTGGTTATTTGCAGCGTGACTATGTTTCAGTTTTATCCCCTCGTCTGTGTCTTTGAGAGGTTGTTACTCTGTATTCTGCCCATCCGAGGGTTGATAGTCTAAGGACAGGAGACAGGGCAAGGGTAGTGACCTGGACCTCCCTACCATCAAGGGTACTTCCAGGGTCAGGGTGAGCGCAGGGCCCACAGTCTTCGGGCCAGCCTAGCACTCCTTGACAGTAGCAGACACTCTGCAAGAGGGGTTCATCAGACCATCCACATAATCAATAGGCACCGGTTTCTTTTTCGTTGGCAAAAAAGATGGTAGTCTCAGACCATGTATTAACTATCGGGAACTTAACAAAGTTATAGTGAAGAATCAGTATCCTCTGCCACTCATCCCTGTTCTCTATATGCAGCTTTTGGGAGCCGTTGGTTCACCATGCTTGATCTCAGGAGTGCATATAACCTGATCCGCATAAGACAGGAACATGAGTGGAAGACAGCATATAGTACACCTGAGGGTTACTATGAGTATCTTTGATGCCTTTTGGGCTAAGTAATGCACCAGCTGTTTTTCAAAATGTTGGTAATGTGGTTGTCTAGCTGGATGTCATCCTGATTTATTCACCTGATATTATGTCACACATCCAACATGTACATATTGTACTCCAAAGACTCAGAGACAATTTATTTTCCATGCTTGAAAATCGTATTCTTGGTTGAAGTACATTTCCTGGGGTATATCTTGTTTGCAAATGGTTTCTCAATGGACCCCTGAAAGCTTGAATCTGTTAAGGAGAGGGTGCAACCAAGGTCACTGAAGGTCTTGCAGCATTTCCATGGGTTTGCCAGCTACTATTGTAAATTTAAGAAAAAATGTTTCCAAGATTACCAAACCACTTACTGACTATACCATAAAATGTAAAAATGTAGCTAACTGGAAGCCAAAAGCCATCCATGCCTTCATGGGATTAAAGGAACATTTCCAATCTGACCCCATAGTGGTCCAGCCTGACTTAGAACATCCTTTCATAGTGGAGGTTGATGCCTCAGAGATTGGAGTGGGAGTGGTGTTGTCACAGGGCACACCGTCTCTCACTCAACTCAGCCTGTGTGCCTTCTTTTCAAGCAAATTTTCATGTGCTGAAAACAGCTATGATACTGGCAATTGTGAATTTTTGGCAATCACATGTGGCTTTGAGGAATGGCGCCACTTCCTCGAAGGTGCCAAATATAAGGATATTACTGACCACATAAATCTGATGTTTCTTGAGTCAGCCAAAATACTTATTCCTAGGTAAGCTAGACAGGCCTTGTTCTTCTCTAGTATAGACATTTAGACCTGAAGCAAAAATCATGCTCTCTCCCAAACTTTCTGTCCATTTCAAACCACAGCCTCAAAACAAGTCCCTATTCTAGCTGAAAGTATATTTCTGTTCACAATCTCCCTAGATCTTATAGAGGAGCTTCGAAAAAAAAACAACAAGAATTAGTCATTGGCAATATTCCTTCTCAAAAATTATTTGTGCCTCCTCAATTTCGTCTATGAGTATTCCAGGAGTCTCATAACTGTAGAGATTATATTAATGCTTGCACAATTTGTGCCAGAACAAAATCTCCTTGAACCCACCCAGCAGAACTTCTTCAGTCCTTTCCTACTCCAAAAAGTCTATGGACCCACCTCTCCATGGATTTCATTACTGATCTCTCACCCTGAGAAGGGAAAACTGTAATTTGGGTAGTGGTGAACATATTTAGAAAACAGTGTCATTTATTTCCCTTTTCTGGGTTGCCAAACTCCCAAACTTTAAGTTGTTGTTTATCAAACACATTGTATGTCTATATGGCATTCCGAAAAATATTGTTTCCAATAGAGGAACTCAGTTTGGTTCCTAATTCTGGAGGGCATTCTGTAGTAGAATTAATATTGAATTGTCGTTTTCTTCACCTTATCACCCAAAGACCAATGGTCAGATGGAACGTACCAACCAAACACTCAACCAATTCCTTAAGTGTTATGTCTCTGACCATCAGTCCGATCGGGTAAAACTCTTGTTATTAGCTGAGTTTGGCATAAATGATCAACATCAAGAATCCATTAACACTAGAACTACTGAGGTAGTCATTTTGACTAGTGATGAGCGAGCATGCTTGTCACTACTCGGTACTCGCACGAGTATCACTGTACTCGGGCTGCTCGGCGGGGACCGAGTAATCTCGCGATACTCGTGCTTTACTCGTGGTCTTCATTTCTGCATGTTGGCGCTCTTTTGAGAGCCAGCCCTCATGCAGGGATTGGCTGGCAGACCACTGCAATGCCACAGCCCTGTTAGTTGTGGAATTGCAGTGATTGGCCGGCCTGCACAGCGTCACCGAGCCTTTATATAGGCCGGCGCGCTGTGCTCTGCTCACAGCTATTCTGACAGTGAGTGTAGGGAGAGTGTCGCTGATTCAGGGAAAGCTTTGCGGCCCTTTATAGCTTTTTCAGTTGCAGGGCTGCAAACAGTGTGACCAAAAGTCCTTCTCAGGACTATTCTAGTTGTATAGAGGCAGGCAGGGTATAGCCAGGTCGGAGTACAGTAGCAGAGTCCTTCTCAGGACTATTGTTGCTATATACAGGCAGGGTATAGCCAAGTCTGAATACAGGCTAGTGACCAAAAGAGTCCTTGTCAGGACTATTGTAGCAGTATACAGGCAGGCAGGCAGGCAGGGTAGTGGTGACCGTATACCAGCCTTCATATCTGGGGCTGGTGTACACAGTGTAAAACAGTCCAGATAGTGTCTGACTTGTCTGTAATTGTCGCTCCCCAAAAAAACCTGTTAGGTTATTATTGCGTCCGTGCTTGGTTTTTAAAACCGCACGTGTGTGCCTGTTGGTGGCAGCGTACAGGTGCACTGGTGTGCGTTTTTACCAAACTATTATATAACGCACAAGTGTAGTGTATAATACACGTCAGTCAGCAGTGGCTGATAGTGTCAGAGTTCTTAATTTTTGCTCCTAAAACCTGTGTTAGGTTATTATTGCGTCCGTGCTTGGTTTTTAAAACCGCACGTGTGTGCCTGTTGGTGGCAGCGTACAGGTGCACTGGTGTGCGTTTTTACCAAACTATTATATAACGCACAAGTGTAGTGTATAATACACGTCAGTCAGCAGTGGCTGATAGTGTCAGAGTTCTTAATTTTTGCTCCTAAAACCTGTGTTAGGTTATTATTGCGTCCGTGCTTGGTTTTTAAAACCGCACGTGTGTGCCTGTTGGTGGCAGCGTACAGGTGCACTGGTGTGCGTTTTTACCAAACTATTATATAACGCACAAGTGTAGTGTATAATACACGTCAGTCAGCAGTGGCTGATAGTGTCAGAGTTCTTAATTTTTGCTCCTAAAACCTGTGTTAGGTTATTATTGCGTCCGTGCTTGGTTTTTAAAACCGCACGTGTGTGCCTGTTGGTGGCAGCGTACAGGTGCACTGGTGTGCGTTTTTACCAAACTATTATATAACGCACAAGTGTAGTGTATAATACACGTCAGTCAGCAGTGGCTGATAGTGTCAGAGTTCTTAATTTTTGCTCCTAAAACCTGTGTTAGGTTATTATTGCGTCCGTGCTTGGTTTTTAAAACCGCACGTGTGTGCCTGTTGGTGGCAGCGTACAGGTGCACTGGTGTGCGTTTTTACCAAACTATTATATAACGCACAAGTGTAGTGTATAATACACGTCAGTCAGCAGTGGCTGATAGTGTCAGAGTTCTTAATTTTTGCTCCTAAAACCTGTGTTAGGTTATTATTGCGTCCGTGCTTGGTTTTTAAAACCGCACGTGTGTGCCTGTTGGTGGCAGCGTACAGGTGCACTGGTGTGCGTTTTTACCAAACTATTATATAACGCACAAGTGTAGTGTATAATACACGTCAGTCAGCAGTGGCTGATAGTGTCAGAGTTCTTAATTTTTGCTCCTAAAACCTGTGTTAGGTTATTATTGCGTCCGTGCTTGGTTTTTAAAACCGCACGTGTGTGCCTGTTGGTGGCAGCGTACAGGTGCACTGGTGTGCGTTTTTACCAAACTATTATATAACGCACAAGTGTAGTGTATAATACACGTCAGTCAGCAGTGGCTGATAGTGTCAGAGTTCTTAATTTTTGCTCCTAAAACCTGTGTTAGGTTATTATTGCGTCCGTGCTTGGTTTTTAAAACCGCACGTGTGTGCCTGTTGGTGGCAGCGTACAGGTGCACTGGTGTGCGTTTTTACCAAACTATTATATAATGCACAAGTGTAGTGTATAATACACGTCAGTCAGCAGTGGCTGATAGTGTCAGAGTTCTTAATTTTTGCTCCTAAAACCTGTGTTAGGTTCTTAGTGCGTCCGTGCTTGCATTTAAAAACCGCACGTGTGTGCCTGTCGGTGGCAGCGTACAGGTGCACTTGTGTGCAATTTCCAGAAACTTTGATATAACGCACAAGTAGTGAATATACACGTCAGCAGTGCACAGCATTGCAAAATGCGCAAGGGCATTGGCAAGGAACAAGGAAGTGGACGTGATGGTGGTGCAGGCAGAGGCCGAGGTCGTGGGCAAGCTCTAATTTCGCCACAACAAAGGGCCACATCTAGTCGCTCGCACGTCCTGTCCCAAATTCTTGGGGACCGCAGCAGTACACCGCTCTTGAACCAAGACCAGTGTCAACAGGTTGTTAGTTGGATAGCGGATAATGCTTCCAGTCAGATTGGCACCACCACAAACACTCTGTCTTCCACACGGTCAAGTGTCAGTAGCCGTGATACTGCACCGCACATTTCTGAACCTGATCCTCCTTCCTACCACCAGGCTGAGTACACGTCCTCCTCGGACATTAATGATCCCACACTTGGACACTCGGAAGAGCTGTTCACGTTTCCATTCACACATTCTGGCCTCTCGCCAGCTCATATTGAAGTGGGTCATGAGGAGATCGTCTGTACAGATGGCCAAATATTTGAGCAGCCACGTTCTCACGAAGTTGGCAACGTGTCTCAACAAGTGGTGGACGATGATGAGACACAATTGTCAGCAAGTCAGGAGGAGGAGCAGGGTGCGGAAGAGGAAGACGACGTGGTGGATGATCCAGTAACTGACCCAACCTGGCAGGAGGATATGCAGAGCGAGGACAGCAGTGCACAGGGGGAGGGAGGCGTAGCATCACAACAGGCAGTAAGAAGCAGGGTGGTGGCCCCAGGCAGAAGTCAGGCAACCGTTCCCCGGAACAACACGACGACACAAGGTGCCTGTACAAATGTTAGGTCTTCACGAGTCTGGCAGTTTTTTAAGTTGGATCCAGATGATTCAAAAAAGGCCATTTGCAACACCTGCCGTGCCAGCATCAGCAGGGGTACCAAAACTAGCAGCCTGACCACCACCAGCATGATCAGGCACATGTCAGCCAAGCACCCGACTTTGTGGGAAGTACAACAGAGTCGAGGAGCAGTGCTTGCTGATGTCACTGCTACGTCTTCGCTGGTTGTGCATGCGAGCCAATCCTCTGTCCATGCTGCCTGCGAACAAGCCTCCTCCACTCCTGCACCTGCAGTTGCCTACGCAGAAAGAACACCATCA
The DNA here is from genome assembly GCF_048569485.1 of Anomaloglossus baeobatrachus. Taxonomy (NCBI): domain Eukaryota; kingdom Metazoa; phylum Chordata; class Amphibia; order Anura; family Aromobatidae; genus Anomaloglossus; species Anomaloglossus baeobatrachus. The sequence goes on along the minus strand of NC_134364.1, from coordinate 79,856,578 downwards.
TCAAGCACGTCCTTGTCCCAGCGCAGCGTTCAGTTATCCATTCAGCAAACCTTTGAACGCAGGCGCAAATACACTGCCAACACCCCACATGCCACAGTTCTAAATGCTAACATTTCGCGACTGCTTGCGCTGGAAATGTTGCCTTTTAGGCTGGTGGAGACAGAAGCATTCCGTGACCTGATGGCGGCAGCTGTCCCACGTTACTCGGTCCCCAGCCGCCACTATTTCTCCCGGTGTGCCGTCCCCGCGTTGCATAACCACGTGTCACAAAACATCACACGTGCCCTGAACAACGCTGTTTCACCCAAGGTCCACCTAACCACAGACACGTGGACAAGTGCTTGTGGGCAAGGCCGCTACATCTCGTTGACGGCACACTGGGTTAATATTGTGGAAGCTGGGACCCAGTCTGAGCGAGGGACGGAACACGTCCTTCCCACACCAAGGTTTGCAGGCCCTACCTCAGTCAGTGTTTCACCCACACTCTACAGCTCCGGAATGTCATGCTCTTCAGCCTCCTCCTCCTCCTGCGCATCCTCATCCACTGTGCCCTCCACACCAGTCACAAGCTGGAAGCACTGCAGCACTGCCTCGGCGAAGCGGCAACAGGCTGTGCTGAAGCTAATCTGCATAGGTGACAAACCCCACAATGCAGAAGAGCTGTGGACAGCTCTGAAACAGCAGGCAGATCACTGGCTCACACCTCTGAACCTAAAGCCAGGAAAGGTCGTTTGTGACAATGGCCGGAACCTGGTGGCGGCTTTGAGGCGAGGCCAGCTGACACATGTTCCATGCGTGGCCCATGTGCTCAACCTCGTGGTTCAGCGGTTTATAAAGTCATACCCAGAGCTGTCTGATCTGCTGGTAAAAGTTCGCCGCCTGTCTGCACATTTTCGAAAGTCACCTACTGCTTCAGCCGGCCTTGCCGGCTTTCAGCGCCGTTTGCATCTTCCGGCTCACAGACTGGTGTGTGATGTCCCCACGCGTTGGAATTCAACTCTGCACATGTTGGTCAGGATATGTGAGCAGAAGAGGGCAGTTGTTGAGTACCTGCATCACCTAAGCCGTCGGGAAATGGGTCAAACTCCACACATAACACCTGAGGAGTGGAGATGGATGTCAGACCTATGTACCATCCTCCAAAACTTTGAGGACTCCACCAAGATGGTGAGTGGTGATGACGCCATTATTAGCGTCACCATACCGCTACTCTGCCTTCTAAAACGGTCCCTGCTGAAAAACAAACATGATGCATTGCAGGCGGAGCGCGATGAGTTGCAGCAAGAAACAGTAGTGGGTGTGGGTGATAACACACAGCCCAGCCTCGTCTCATCACAACGTGCAGTGGAGGACTATGACGAGGAGGAGGATGAAGACATGGAGCAACTCTCCGGCCAAATTGAGGATATGACATGCACACCAGTCATATCCTCGATTCAGCGTGGCTGGCCAGAGGACAGGGTAGATGAGGAGGAGGAGGAGGAGGAGGAGGACAGCATGTTCAGTCATCTTGTTGGTCAGGCTACTGAAGTCCTGGCTGTTAAGAGTCTGGCGCACATGGCTGACTTTATGGTAAGCTGCCTGTCTCGTGACCCTCGCGTTAAGAACATCTTGGCCGACAATCATTACTGGTTGGTAACACTGTTAGACCCACGCTACAAGGAGAACTTTTTGTCTCTTATTCCCGTGGAGGAGAGGTCAACCAAAATGCAGCAGTTTCGGAAGGCCATACTCACGGAAGTAGGCAAAGCATTCCCCTCACAAAACGCTAGCGGCATAGGTCAGGAATCAGTGGACAACCGAGGCGTACAGCCGAGAGAGGCACAAGTCCAATCCGCCAGAGGTAGGGGAACAGTCTTTAAGATGTGGGACAGTTTTCTCAGCCCCTCACGTACCACAGCCCCTGAGGTGCGGGGTAGTGCCACAAGAAATCCTAAGTTTGCCCAGATGCTGAAGGAGTACCTTGCAGATCGAACAACTGTACTCCGACATTCCTCTGTGCCTTACAATTATTGGGTATCCAAGCTGGACACGTGGCATGAATTGGCTCTCTACGCCTTGGAAGTCCTGGCCTGCCCTGCTGCTAGCGTTTTGTCAGAGCGTGTTTTTAGTGCCGCAGGTGGAATCATTACAGATAAACGCACCCGCCTGTCAACTGAAAATGCTGACAGGCTGACTCTGATAAAGATGAACAAGGGTTGGATTGGGCCAGACTTCACCACACCACCAGCAAATGAGAGCGGAATTTAAAGTTTGCCATGTACCTCCACTCACCCATGGGTACACTTCTCGACTTTGGATAATCGCTGGACTGCTCCTCCTTCTCCTCATGCGCCATCATGATGACCGTTACAATAGTTAGGTCTTTGTTTCAGGTATACCCCCAGTGGTAAATTTTTTCGCCCATTCTTTGCAGAATGGACATTACAACGACAGGAGACCCGCTCCTTTGCAATGGGAACAATGTTTTGAGGCCCTCATGCACGTCTCTACCCAGGGACAACGTGGAGCCTCCCAATTTTTGGCTGCCCTGCCTAAGGGCTATACTGAAATACACCCACTTCCTTAAAATGGACACTTAATGTTTTGAGGCCCTCATGCACGTCTCTACCCAGGGACAATGTGGAGCCTCCCAATTTTTGGCTGCCCTGCCTAAGGGCTATACTGAAATACACCCACTTCCTTAAAATGGACACTTAATGTTTTGAGGCCCTCATGCACGTCTCTACCCAGGGACAATGTGGAGCCTCCCAATTTTTGGCTGCCCTGCCTAAGGGCTATACTGAAATACACCCACTTCCTTAAAATGGACACTTAATGTTTTGAGGCCATCATGCACGTCTCTACCCAGGGACAATGTGGAGCCTCCCAATTTTTGGCTGCCCTGGCAAAGGGCTATACTGAAATAGACCCACTTCCTTACAATGGGCACTTCAGGTTTACAGGCCATAATGCACGGCTCTATCCAGGGACAATGTGGAGCCTCCCAATTTTTGGCTGCCCTGGCAAAGGGCTATACTGAAATAGACCCACTTCCTTACAATGGACACTTAATGTTTTGAGGCCCTCATGCACGTCTCTACCCAGGGACAATGTGGAGCCTCCCAATTTTTGGCTGCCCTGCCTAAGGGCTATACTGAAATACACCCACTTCCTTAAAATGGACACTTAATGTTTTGAGGCCATCATGCACGTCTCTACCCAGGGACAACGTGGAGCCTCCCAATTTTTGGCTGCCCTGGCAAAGGGCTATACTGAAATAGACCCACTTCCTTCCAATGGGCACTTCAGGTTTACAGGCCATAATGCACGGCTCTATCCAGGGACAATGTGGAGCCTCCCAATTTTTGGCTGCCCTGGCAAAGGGCTATACTGAAATAGACCCACTTCCTTACAATGGGCACTTCAGGTTTACAGGCCATAATGCACGGCTCTATCCAGGGACAATGTGGAGCCTCCCAATTTTTGGCTGCCCTGGCAAAGGGCTATACTGAAATAGACCCACTTCCTTACAATGGGCACTTCAGGTTTAAAGGCCATCATGCACGTCTCTATCCAGGGACAATGTGGAGCCTCCCAATTTTTGGCTGCCCTGCCTAAGGGCTATACTATAATACACCCACTTCCTGACAATGGACACTTAATGTTTTGAGGCCCTCATGCACGTCTGTATGCAGGGGCATTGGTGAACCTCACAATTTTGGACTGCCCTGGCAAAGGAAAATACTACAAAGACTCACTTCCTCAAAATGGGCACATTAGACTCAAGAGGCCTTCATGTACGTCTCTTCTCAGGGACATCGGAGTGCCACACAATGTTTTCACGTAAAATCTTTCATGTATTAATCTCAAAAAGTAACATACACCAGATCTATCTCACTATTGGGTATGTGCCCTTAACATTTCCGCCATGAAAAATCATTTTGGGGTCATTTTGGAAGGTTTTCTGGTGAGTCCGTAAAAATGGCGTAAAACGCGGACAAAATTGTTCACAGCTGTGACTTTTGAGTGATAAATGCTTCAAGGGGTCTTCCCCATGCTGTTGCCATGTCATTTGAGCACTCTTCTGAGACTTTTGTGCCATTTTTAGGGTTTCTCCATGCTGCCGGGAGGTCATTTCACAAAAATACTCGGGTCTCCCATAGGATAACATTGGGCTCGTTGCTCGGGCCGAGTACACGAGTATCTTGGGAGGCTCGGCCCGAGCTTCGAGCACCCGAGCTTTTTAGTACTCGCTCATCACTAATTTTGACTACTTTGCACCATGTATTTCTATATAGGTGTCACGAGTCCAGTAGTTCTAGTGTTAAGAAACCTCCATTCTTCTGTAATCTCTTGGGTACCATCCTTGTTTTGATTACTCTATGACCTCTGAAGTTGACACTCCAGAGGCTGATAAATCTGGTCTATGAAAGTGCACAGAATAGACAGACCTCATCAGCTAATAAAAGGCATAGTAATGGGCCGAGCTTTGCTATTGGGGACAAGGTGTGGTTATCTTCTAGAAATATTAAACTCAAGGTTCCCACTGCTAAGTTGAGCCCCAACTTCATTTATCCATGTGAGATTATTGAGGTGTCAATCTAGTAGCCTTCCATTTGAACCTTCTTCCTTCATCCCAGATTCCTAATTTATTTCACAAATCTTTGCTAAAGAGTAGAGATGAGCGAACCGGTCCCGGTTCGGCTCGAGGTCGGCTCGCCGAACGGGGGTCCCGTTCGAGTTCGGTTCGTCGAACGTTCGACGAACCGAACTCGAACGTATAGGCTAGAATGGGAGGCAATCACAAACACATAAAAATGCATGATAAATGTACACAAACAGTTAATAAACATTGCCATAACACTTACCGGTCCTCGCGATCCCTTCTGCACTCTGTCTCCTGCCGCTATTCCATCCGATGATCGCTGAATCCTCCCGGTGACCGGCACTGCCAGCAGAGATGCAGGACCTATCGTGACGTCAAAATAGCCATGTGACCAGTCACGTGGCTATTATCTCATTGGCTACAGACTGGTCACATGACTATGACACGTCATGTAGGACCTGCGAGTGCATCTCTCCGGTACACGGTGCACATATGTGTATCGCCGTGTACCGGCGACATGCTCTAGCACACGGTCGACTCCCCGTTCCGTTAGGGACCGGCTGACACAGCCGGTCATTAACGGAGATCACCGTTGCCATAGCAACGCAGTTAGCGGTGATGTCACCGCTAACCGCGGCTCCGAGAGCACCGTTGCTATGGTAACGCGTCTGTCAGCGTTACCGCTGTTACCGCTGACAGCCAGCACTGATCACTCACGGAGTGAAGGCTGCACGATTGTAGTGAGCATTGTAGTGAGGATGGAGGTTCCCCAGCCCCAAGTGATGAGCTGGTGAATCTCATCCTCACTACAATCGTCACTACTACTACACTAGTGAGGATTGTAGTGAGCATTGTAGTGAGGATGGAGGTTCCCCAGCCCCAGGTGATGAGCTGGTGAATCTCATCCTCACTACAATCGTCACTACTACTACACTAGAAAGAAAGAAGACAGAAGAGCAGGATCGTGGAGGGCTGACAGGGGGTAATAAAGATGGAGTCTCTAATGTGTCTGTGTATTTATTTCTATTAAAGTATTTTTTCTCTGTGTGGTGTTTTTTTAACCCTTTATTGGAGATTCTTAATGGCCGGGTCAAACGTGCCTGACATTAAGAATCTCTGGCTTAATACTGGCTAGTAAAACAAAGCCAGTATTAACTCATGATTACCCAACAAGCCACCCGGCTCCAGGGCTGTTGGAAGAGTTGGATACAGCGCCAGATGATGGCGCTTCTATGAGAGCGCCATTTTCTGGGGCGGCTGCGGACTGAAATCCGCAGTAGAGGCGCCCAGAAACCTCGGGCTAACCTGTGCTGCGGATTCCAATCCCCAGCTGCCTAGTTGTACCCGGCTGGACACAAAAATGGGGCGAAGCCCACGTCATTTGTTTTTTAATTATTTCATGAAATAAGTGAAATAATTAAAAAAAAACGGGCTTCCCTATATTTTTGGTTCCCAGCCGGGTACAAATAGGCAACTGGGGGTTGGAGGCAGCCCGTGGCTGCCTGCTGTACCTGGCTAGCATACAAAAATATGGCGAAGCTCACGTCCTTTTTTTTGTAGTTTTTTGGCAAAAAAAATTAAAAATGCTTCCCTGGATTTTCCATTGCCAGTGAAGGTAACACCAAGCAGTGGGGGTTAGCAGCCAGTAGCTGCTTGGATTACCCTTAGCTAGCAATACAAAAAATGCAGCGGGAGCCCATATATATTTTTTTTAATTATTTATTTAAATAACTAAAAATAAAATGGGCTTCCCTGTATTTTGATTGCTAGACATCACAGTGCTGTAAAAATAAATCTTTAAAAAAATGACGTAGCGCTCCGCGGTATTTTTGATTCTCAGCGCAGATAAAGCAGACAGCTATGGGTTGCCACCCCCATCTGCCTGCCGTTACCTTGGTTGGCAATCAAAATACAGGGAAGCCCATTAATTTTTTCTATTTAAAAAATGGTTAAAAAAAAAAATGACGTTGGGTCCCCCCATTTTTGATAGCCAGCTAGGGTAAAGCAGACGGCTGTAGCCTGAAAACCACAGCTGGCAGCTTTACCGTGGTTGGGGATCCAATGTGGAGGTCCCCTCAGGCTCTTTTTTATAATTATTTTATAAATATTAATAATTACACAATAAAAGTAGGGTCCCCCCAAATTGGATCACCAGCCAAGGTAAAGCGGACAGCTGTGGTCTGGTATTCTCAGGGTGGGAAGGTCCATAGTTATTGGGCCTTCACAGCCTAAAAATAGCAGGCCGCAGGCACCCCAGACGTGGCGCATCCACTAGATGCGCCAATCCTGGCGCTTCACCCCAGCTCATCCCGTGCCCTGGTGCAGTGGCAAACGGGGTAATAAATCGGGTTGATACTAGCTGTAAAGTCACCTGAGATCAAGCCCAGCAGTTTGTGATGTCATGGCGTCTATTAGATACCCAACATCATAAACTGTCAGTACTAACAAAAAAAAAAAAATCGACAAAAGAAATTTATTTGAAAAAACAGTCCCCAAAACATTTCCTCTTTCACCAATTTATTGTAAGAAAAAAAATAAAGGGGTCCCACGACGACTCTGGACCATCTAGAATATGGGGGGAGACACTCAGGGAATGTATCCCCCATTTTCTAGGAGTGCGGACCCTTCATGTGAGGAGTGTGGGTGCAATGAATCTGCACTCACTCTCCCCGGGTCCACAGCAGCAGAGTCCATGTCGTAATGGTTGCTACCAAAGTTGCAATGCCCTGCTCATGAGGTAAGGGCATGCCTAATCAGGAGAACTACTGTAGAGGAAGCTCTGCTCACTGGTATATAGGTGCTCAGAGGTAATAATAGATAAAATTAGTGAGTAACCTCGGCACTCTAAATCTCCCAGACTAAGTCAGTAAGTCACAACGGATAGTAATGCAAAATCACTCTTTATTGGTCCGTATTAAGAAAAAAAAATTTTTCATAAGCATATATGTTTTTGTCCAAAACAAGTTACAAATGACGTTTCAGCCTGAGCCTTCGTCAGATTGGACTTATCTGCATGTAATCATGAAAAATGACAATAATCAGTATCACATAAGAGTGAGAGAACAATAACATAAACTCGAACAATGTAGAGGTACAATTGGGATGCAGCAAAAAAATTGCAACACAGCAAGAAATGAAACACATGATACAAATGTCATAATACAGTACAAGGACAATATAGTAATGACAAATATGGGGTCAGAGTAGACTTAGACAGCTCTGGTACGAAAGAGATGTCAATCATAAAGTAACATGTGCAGTAGGTGTAGAGCTAAAGTATGCATGGCAGAGCTAATGGGTAGACCGACCATAGAAAAAGAACGGAGAAAAAGTGGAGAAAAAGTGGAGAAAAAAATGGAGAAAAAGTGGAGAAAAAGTGGAGAAAAAAATGGAGAAAAAGTGGAGAAAAAGTGGAGAATAAGTGGAGAATAAGTGGAGAAAAAGTGGAGAATAAGTGGAGAAAAAGTGGAGAAAAAGTGGAGAATAAGTGGAGAAAAAGTGGAGAAAAAGTGGAGAATAAGTGGAGAAAAAAATGGAGAAAAAGTGGAGAATAAGTGGAGAAAAAGTGGAGAATAAGTGGAGAAAAAGTGGAGAAAAAGTGGAGAAAAAAAGGAGAAAAAGTGGAGAAAAAGTGGAGAAAAAGTGGAGAAAAAGTGGAGAAAAAGTGGAGAAAAAGTGGAGAAAAAAGTGGAGAAAAAATGGAGAAAAAGTGGAGAAAAAGTGGAGAAAAAGTGGAGAAAAAAGTGGAGAAAAAATGGAGAAAAAATGGAGAATAAGTGGAGAAAAAATGGAGAAAAAGTGGAGAAAAAGTGGAGAAAAAGTGGAGAAAAAAATGGAGAAAAAGTGGAGAAAAAGTGGAGAAAAAGTGGAGAAAAAATGGAGAAAAAGTGGAGAAAAAGTGGAGAAAAAGTGGAGAAAAAAATGGAGAAAAAGTGGAGAAAAAGTGGAGTAAAAATGGAGAAAAAGTGGAGAAAAAGTGGAGAAAAAAATGTAGAAAAAGTGGAGAAAAAGTGGAGAAAAAAATGGGGAAAAAGTGGAGAAAAAGTGGAGAAAAAATGGAGAAAAAAAGGAGAAAAAGTGGAGAAAAAGTGGAGAAAAAATGGAGAAAAAGTGGAGAAAAAGTGGAGAAAAAGTAGAGAAAAAGTAGAGTAAAAATGGAGAAAAAGTGGAGAAAAAGTGGAGTAAAAATGGAGAAAAAGTGGAGAAAAAATGGAGAAAAAAATGGAGAAAAAGTGGAGAAAAAAATGGAGAAAAAGTGGAGAAAAAATGGAGAAAAAGTGGAGAAAAAGTGGAGAAAAAGTAGAGAAAAAAATGGAGAAAAAGTGGAGAAAAAGTGGAGTAAAAATGGAGAAAAAGTGGAGAAAAAATGGAGAAAAAAATGGATAAAAAGTGGAGAAAAAGTGGAGAAAAAGTGGAGAAAAAGTGGAGAAAAAGTGGAGAAAAAATGGATAAAAAGTGGAGAAAAAGTGGAGAATAAGTGGAGAAAAAGTGGAGAAAAAAATGGAGGAAAAGTGGAGAAAAAGTGGAGAAAAAGTGGAGAAAAAAATGGAGAAAAAGTGGAGAAAAAGTGGAGAAAATGTGGAGAAAAAAATGGAGAAAAAGTGGAGAAAAAATGGAGAAAAAGTGGAGAAAAAGTGGAGAAAAAGTAGAGAAAAAAATGGAGAAAAAGTGGAGAAAAAGTGGAGTAAAAATGGAGAAAAAGTGGAGAAAAAATGGAGAAAAAAATGGATAAAAAGTGGAGAAAAAGTGGAGAAAAAGTGGAGAAAAAGTGGAGAAAAAATGGATAAAAAGTGGAGAAAAAGTGAAGAAAAAGTGGAGAAAAAATGGAGAAAAAATGGAGAAAAAAAATGTAGAAAAAATGGAGAAAAAAATGGAGAAAAAGTGGAGCACCCTTTGGTGCCTTTCATGTGGCACTAAGGGGTGCTTAGCTTTGTATTTAGCCAAAAAAATGAAAAAAAAAAATGACGTAGGGTTCCCCCTAGTTTTGTAGCCAGCTAGGGTAAAGCAGACGGCTGCAGCCTGCAGACCACAGCTGGCAACCTCACCTTGGCTGGTAATCCAAAACTGAGGGCACCCCACGCTGTTATTTTAAATTAAATAAATAATTAAAAAAAAAAACACGTAGGGGTCCCCCAAAATTGGATCACCAGCCAAGGTAAAGCAGACAGCTGGGGCCTGATATTCTCAGACTAGGGAGGTCCATGGTTATTGGACTCTCCCCAGCCTAAAAATAGCAGGCCGCAGCCGCCCCAGAAGTGGCGCATCCATTAGATGCGCCAATCCTGGTGCTTCGCCCCAGCTCATCCCGCGCCCTGGTGCGGTGGCAAACGGGGTAATATATGGGGTTAATACCAGGTGTGTAATGTCACCTGGCATCAAGCCCTGGGGTTGGTGAGGTCAGGCGTCTATCAGATACCCGACATCACCAACCCAGTCAGTAATAAAAAAAATAGACGACAAACACATTTTTATTTGAAAAAACACTCCCCAAAACATTCCCTCTTTAACCAATTTATTAGAATGAAAAACAAATCCAGGTCTGGTGTAATCCAAGGGGTTGCCATGACGATCCACACTGTCCCAGTCAATGAAGAGCAGGATGTTCCCCATTGGCTGGGAGAGCAGTGCAGTGACCTGAGCTAACATCAATGGGTCAGCCCAGGTCACTGCAGGGCATGACAAGTGCTGCTGTCAGCGAGGTACATTACCTGCGCTGATCTCCAGCACTGCTGACAGCCCCTGTCACTAAGTTCAATGACCGCCGCCTTCACAGCCAAGAATCGCGAGAGGCCCGTGACGTCACCGCTAGTCAGTCTCGGGTCGGAAGCGAGAGAAGGTGATGTGACAAGCGGCGACCATGGAGGACAGTGACAGCGCTGAGGTCGGGATGGCGGGACTTCATCAGCGCAGGCAGGGCCGGCTCCAGGTTTTTGTGGGCCCCGGGCGGAAGAGTCTCAGTGGGTCCCATACACACGCAGACACACACACATACACAGATACATACACGTACATATACATATTTAAAGACAAACTCACAAAAATACATATAAACAGACAAATCTATACAGTCATATACACTGACATACATAGATACACATCATACATGCATACATACAGAGACACACACTGCTATGCTGCATACATACATACAGACACACACATACTGCTCTGCATGCATACATACATATAGACAGACACACACACACACTGCTCTGCTACATACATACATATAGACAGACACACACATACTGCTCTGCTGCATACATACATACAGACACACACACACACTGCTCTGCTGCATACATACATACAGACAGACACGCATACTGCTCTGCTGCATACATACATGCATACATACAGACACACACACACTGCTCTGCTGCATACATACATACAGACACGCATACTGCTCTGCTGCATACATACATGCATACATATATACAGACAGACACGCATACTGCTCTTCTGCATACATACATACATACATACATACAGACAGACAGACACGCATACTGCTCTGCATGCATACATACAGACACGCATACTGCTCTGCTGCATACATACATGCATACATACAGACACGCATACTGCTCTGCTGCATACATACATGCATACATACAGACACGCATACTGCTCTGCTGCATACATACATGCATACATACAGACACGCATACTGCTCTGCTGCATACATACATGCATACATACAGACACGCATACTGCTCTGCTGCATATATACATACATACATACAGACACGCATACTGCTCTGCTGCATATATACATACATACAGACATGCATACTGCTCTGCTGCATACATACATGCATACATACAGACACATATACTGCTCTGCTGCATACATACATGCATACATACAGACACGCATACTGCTCTGCTGCATATATACATGCATACATACAGACACGCATACTGCTCTGCTGCATACATACATACATACAGACACGCACACTGCTCTGCTGCATATATACATACATACACGCATACTGCTCTGCTGCATATATACATACATACATACAGACACGCATACTGCTCTGCTGCATATATACATACATACATACAGACACGCATACTGCTCTGCTGCATATATAAATACATACATACAGACACGTATACTGCTCTGCTGCATACATACATGCATACATACAGACAGACACGCATATTGCTCTGCTGCATATATATATACATACATACAGACATGCATACTACTTTGCTACATATATACATGCATACATACAGACACGCATACTATTCTGCTACATATATACATACATACAGACACGTATACTGCTCTGCTGCATACATACATGCATACATACATACAGACACGCATATTGCTCTGCTGCATATATATATACATACATACAGACATGCATACTACTTTGCTACATATATACATACATACATACAGACACGCATACTGCTCTGCTGCATATATACATACATACAGACACGCATACTGCTCTGCTGCATATATACATACATACAGACACGCATACTGCTCTGCTGCATATATACATACATACAGACACGCATACTGCTCTGCTGCATATATACATACATACAGACATGCATACTGCTCTGCTGCATATATACATACATACATACAGACACATATACTGCTCTGCTGCATACATGCATGCATACATACAGACACGCATACTGCTCTGCTGCATATATACATGCATACATACAGACACGCATACTGCTCTGCTGCATACATACATGCATACATACAGACAGACACGCATATTGCTCTGCTGCATACATACATACATACAGACACGCACACTGCTCTGCTGCATATATACATACATACACGCATACTGCTCTGCTGCATATATACATACATACATACAGACACGCATACTGCTCTGCTGCATATATACATACATACATACAGACACGTATACTGCTCTGCTGCATACATACATGCATACATACAGACAGACACGCATATTGCTCTGCTGCATATATATATACAGACAGACACGCATACTATTCTGCTACATATATACATACATATAGACACGTATACTGCTCTGCTGCATACATACATGCATACATACATACAGACACGCATATTGCTCTGCTGCATATATATATATATATACATACATACAGACATGCATACTACTTTGCTACATATATACATACATACATACAGACACGCATACTGCTCTGCTGCATATATACATACATACAGACACGCATACTGCTCTGCTGCATATATACATACAGACACGCATACTGCTCTGCTGCATATATACATACATACATACAGACACGCATACTGCTCTGCTGCATATATACATACATACAGACACGCATACTGCTCTGCTGCATATATACATACATACAGACACGTATACTGCTCTGCTGCATACATACATGCATACATACAGACACGCATACTGCTCTGCTGCATATATACATACATACAGACACGCATACTGCTCTGCTGCATATATACATACATACAGACACGCATACTGCTCTGCTGCATATATACATACATACATACAGACACGCATACTGCTCTGCTGCATATATACATACATACATACAGACACGCATACTGCTCTGCTGCATATATACATACATACATACAGACACGCATACTGCTCTGCTGCATATATACATACATACATACAGACACGCATACTGCTCTGCTGCATATATACATACATACATACAGACACGTATACTGCTCTGCTGCATACATACATGCATACATACAGACAGACACGCATATTGCTCTGCTGCATATATATATACAGACAGACACGCATACTACTCTGCTACATATATACATACATACAGACACGTATACTGCTCTGCTGTATACATACATGCATACATACATACAGACACGCATATTGCTCTGCTGCATATATATATACATACATACAGACATGCATACTACTTTGCTACATATATACATACATACATACAGACACGCATACTGCTCTGCTGCATATATACATACATACAGACACGCATACTGCTCTGCTGCATATATACATACAGACACGCATACTGCTCTGCTGCATATATACATACATACAGACACGCATACTGCTCTGCTGCATATATACATACATACAGACACGCATACTGCTCTGCTGCATATATACATACAGACAGACACGCATACTGCTCTGCTGCATATATACATACATACAGACACGCATACTGCTCTGCTGCATATATACATACATACAGACACGCATACTGCTCTGCTGCATATATACATACATACAGACACGCATACTGCTCTGCTGCATACATACATACATATAGACACGCATACTGCTCTGCTGCATATATACATACATACAGACACGCATACTGCTCTGCTGCATATATACATACATACAGACACGCATACTGCTCTGCTGCATATATACATACAAACACGCATACTGCTCTGATGCATATATACATACATACATACAGACACGCATACTGCTCTGCTGCATACATACATACATACAGACACGCATACTGCTCTGCTGCATATATACATACATACAGACACGTATACTGCTCTGCTGCATATATACATACAGACAGACACGCATACTGCTCTGCTGCATATATACATGCATACAGACACGCATACTGCTCTGCTGCATACATACATACATACATACAGACACGCATACTGCTCTGCTGCATATATACATACATACAGACACGCATACTGCTCTGCTGCATATATACATACATACAGACACGCATACTGCTCTGCTGCATATATACATGCATACATACAGACACGCATACTGCTCTGCTGCATATATACATACATACAGACACGCATACTGCTCTGCTGCATACATACATACATATAGACACGCATACTGCTCTGCTGCATGCATACATACATACAGACACGCATACTGCTCTGCTGCATATATACATACAAACACGCATACTGCTCTGCTGCATATATACATACATACATACAGACACGCATACTGCTCTGCTGCATACATACATACATACAGACACGCATACTGCTCTGCTGCATATATACATACATACAGACACGTATACTGCTCTGCTGCATATATACATACAGACAGACACGCATACTGCTCTGCTGCATATATACATGCATACAGACACGCATACTGCTCTGCTGCATACATACATACATACATACAGACACGCATACTGCTCTGCTGCATATATACATACATACAGACACGCATACTGCTCTGCTGCATATATACATACATACAGACACGCATACTGCTCTGCTGCATATATACATGCATACATACAGACACGCATACTGCTCTGCTGCATATATACATACATACAGACACGCATACTGCTCTGCTGCATACATACATACATATAGACACGCATACTGCTCTGCTGCATGCATACATACATACAGACACGCATACTGCTCTGCTGCATATATACATACATACAGACACGCATACTGCTCTGCTGCATATATACATACAAACATACAGACACGCATACTGCTCTGCTGCATATATACATGCATACATACAGACACGCATACTGCTCTGCTGCATATATACATACATACATACACGCATACTGCTCTGCTGCATACATACATACATATAGACACGCATACTGCTCTGCTGCATATATACATACATACATACAGACACGCATACTGCTCTGCTGCATACATACATGCATACATACAGACAGACACGCATATTGCTCTGCTGCATATATATATACAGACAGACACGCATACTACTCTGCTACATATATACATACATACAGACACGTATACTGCTCTGCTGCATACATACATGCATACATACATACAGACATGCATATTGCTCTGCTGCATATATATATACATACATACAGACATGCATACTACTTTGCTACATATATACATACATACATACAGACACGCATACTGCTCTGCTGCATATATACATACAGACACGCATACTGCTCTGCTGCATATATACATACATACAGACACGCATACTGCTCTGCTGCATATATACATACATACAGACACGCATACTGCTCTGCTGCATATATACATACAGACAGACACGCATACTGCTCTGCTGCATATATACATACATACAGACACGCATACTGCTCTGCTGCATATATACATACATACAGACACGCATACTGCTCTGCTGCATATATACATACATATAGACACGCATACTGCTCTGCTGCATATATACATACATACATACAGACACGCATACTGCTCTGCTGCATATATACATACATACATACAGACACGCATACTGCTCTGCTGCATATATACATACATACAGACACGCATACTGCTCTGCTGCATATATACATACAAACATACAGACACGCATACTGCTCTGCTGCATACATACATACATATAGACACGCATACTGCTCTGCTGCATATATACATACATACAGACACGCATACTGCTCTGCTGCATATATACATACATACAGACACGCATACTGCTCTGCTGCATATATACATACAGACAGACACGCATACTGCTCTGCTGCATATATACATACATACAGACACGCATACTGCTCTGCTGCATATATACATACATATAGACACGCATACTGCTCTGCTGCATATATACATACATACATACAGACAAGCATACTGCTCTGCTGCATATATACATACATACATACAGACACGCATACTGCTCTGCTGCATATATACATACATACAGACACGCATACTGCTCTGCTGCATATATACATACAAACATACAGACACGCATACTGCTCTGCTGCATACATACATACATATAGACACGCATACTGCTCTGCTGCATATATACATACATACATACAGACACGCATACTGCTCTGCTGCATATATACATACATACAGACACGCATACTGCTCTGCTACATATATACATACATACATACAGACACGCATACTGCTCTGCTGCATATATACATACAGACAGACACGCATACTGCTCTGCTGCATATATACATACATACAGACACGCATACTGCTCTGCTGCATATATACATACATACAGACACGCATACTGCTCTGCTGCATATATACATACATACAGACACGCATACTGCTCTGCTGCATATATATATACATACATACAGACACGCATACTGCTCTGCTGCATACATACATACATATAGACACGCATACTGCTCTGCTGCATATATACATTCAAACATACAGACACGCATACTGCTCTGCTGCATACATACATACATATAGACACGCATACTGCTCTGCTGCATATATACATACATACAGACACGCATACTGCTCTGCTGCATATATACATACATACAGACACGCATACTGCTCTGCTGCATATATACATACAGACAGACACGCATACTGCTCTGCTGCATATATACATACATACAGACACGCATACTGCTCTGCTGCATATATACATACATACAGACACGCATACTGCTCTGCTGCATATATACATACATACAGACACGCATACTGCTCTGCTGCATATATACATACATACATACAGACACGCATACTGCTCTGCTGCATACATACATACATACAGACACTCATACTGCTCTGCTGCATATATACATACATACAGACACGCATACTGCTCTGCTGCATATATACATACAGACACGCATACTGCTCTGCTGCATATATACATACATACATACAGACACGCATACTGCTCTGCTGCATATATACATGCATACAGACACGCATACTGCTCTGCTGCATACATACATACATACAGACACGCATACTGCTCTGCTGCATATATACATACATACAGACACGCATACTGCTCTGCTGCATACATACAAAAATATAGACACGCATACTGCTCTGCTGCATGCATACATACATACAGACACGCATACTGCTCTGCTGCATATATACATACATACAGACACACATACTGCTCTGCTGCATACATACATACATATAGACACGCATACTGCTCTGCTGCATGCATACAGACACGCATACTGCTCTGCTGCATATATACATACATACAGACACACATACTGCTCTGCTGCATATATACATACATACAGACACGCATACTGCTCTGCTGCATATATACATACAGACACGCATACTGCTCTGCTGCATATATACATACATACATACAGACACGCATACTGCTCTGCTGCATACATACATACATACAGACACGCATACTGCTCTGCTGCATATATACATGCATACAGACACGCATACTGCTCTGCTGCATACATACATACATACAGACACGCATACTGCTCTGCTGCATACATACATACATACAGACACGCATACTGCTCTGCTGCATATATACATACATACAGACACGCATACTGCTCTGCTGCATACATACATACATATAGACACGCATACTGCTCTGCTGCATGCATACATACATACAGACACGCATACTGCTCTGCTGCATATATACATACATACAGACACGCATACTGCTCTGCTGCATACATACATACATAAAGACACGCATACTGCTCTGCTGCATGCATACAGAAACGCATACTGCTCTGCTGCATATATACATACATACAGACACGCATACTGCTCTGCTGCATATATACATACAGACACGCATACTGCTCTGCTGCATATATACATACATACATACAGACACGCATACTGCTCTGCTGCATATATACATACATACAGACACGCACACTGCTCTGCTGCATGCATACATACATACAGACACGCATACTGCTCTGCTGCATACATACATACATACAGACACGCATACTGCTCTGCTGCATATATACATGCATACAGACACGCATACTACTTTGCTACATATATACATACATACATACAGACACGCATACTGCTCTGCTGCATACATACATACATACAGACACGCATACTGCTCTGCTGCATATATACATGCATACAGACACGCATACTGCTCTGCTGCATACATACATACATACAGACACGCATACTGCTCTGCTGCATATATACATACATACATACAGACACGCATACTGCTCTGCTGCATATATACATACATACAGACACACACGCATACTGCTCTGCTGCATATATACATACATATAGACACGCATACTGCTCTGCTGCATATATACATACATACAGACACGCATACTGCTCTGCTGCATATATACATACATACATACAGACACGCATACTGCTCTGCTGCATATATACATACATACATACAGACACGCATACTGCTCTGCTGCATAAATACATGCATACATACAGACACGCATACTGCTCTGCTGCATATATACATACATACAGACACGCATACTGCTCTGCTGCATATATACATACATACATACAGACACACATACTGCTCTGCTGCATATATACATACATACAGACACGCATACTGCTCTGCTGCATACATACATACATATAGACACGCATACTGCTCTGCTGCATGCATACATACATACAAACACACACCTTGCTCTGCGGGGCCCACACACGCGGCTCCGGGGGTCACACACACGGCTCTGCGGGGCCCACACACGCGGCTCTGCGGGGCCCACACACGCACGGGGGGACAGGGAGGGGCGGGGAGGGAGTGATGTCCCACATACTGATCAGGTCACGGTGCAGATGGGGCCCACACAGCGCCGGAGGGAAGCGATTTGCTGGGGGTCGCTGGCTGGCACTGTGACTCCTTCATCTGTGCGACCGAGCAGGACGCCGGGCGGTAGCTCCGCCCACAGATGATGCTCAATGCAGGAGAACACAGTGGCCTTAAAGGGCCGGCTAGCACAGTTTCCAGTGCCAAGGACTGCTGCCCCCGGGCCGACCGCAGGTAAGCCGAGCGGGACCGTCTGTGTGTGTGTGTGTGTGTGTGTGTGTGTGTGTGTGTACGTGTGTGTGTGTGTGTGTGTGTGTGTGTGTGTGTGTACATGCCGCGGGCAGGAGGGGGCGGAGTGAGCTGAGCGGGGAAGTGTGGGCTTCCTGCACGTAACTAGGATAAACATCGGGTTACTAACCAAAGCGCTTTGGTTGGATACCCGATGTTTATCTTGGTTACCAGCTTCTGGCAGACTGCCAGCGATGGCTCCTGCACACTGTAGCTGTAAAAAGCCCTGCTTTTTGCTGCTAGAACTGTTCTCGAACTTATCTAGAACTATCGAGCTTTTGCAAAAAGCTCGAGTTCTAGTTCGATCTCGAACAGCCCCCAAAATCACTCGAGCCTAGAACTGGAGAACCTCGAACGGCGCTCAACTCTACTAAAGAGATATTATTTGCCATTGTACCCTGTTGATAAGCCCCCTCCATCTGTGTTGGTTGGAGGCAGCCTCGAGTATGAAGTGGAACAAATCTTTTACTGCAGAATAGCAAGGCAATTTTTGCAGTACCCTGTTCATTGGAAAGGCTATGGACCAGAGGAAAGATAGTGGGTGTCAGCTAATGATATCAATGCTGACAATCTTATCAGAAAGTTCAATTGTTCTTTTTCTGGTAAGCTTGGCCATAGTCCAGAGGACCCTCATAAGAGGAAGGGGCTAATGTCACATCGGTGCTGCTATCTGTTTTGGCTGATAGGTGGTGCACACTGTTGTTGCAGGTGATACTTGATATAACAATCCTATTTTATTACTGGGACTTGTGGTTCTGTTCACTCTGGAAGTTATGGGGTTAATCTCATTGTCTTGATTTTTATCTTCTGTCAGCATTGGGTGAGGCTGTTCTATATCAACCCTAGAGAGTCAGCTTCCACTGCCCGTCAATAGAGATTCTATCCTGGTTTGGGACACTGTCCTGTGCTCCTCTATTTTTACCGGATTTTCCTGTTCATTGACTTCGACTTTACATTTGACTACCCACTTGTTGATGATTTTTTTCCTGATGTGACCTCCTGGATCTGACCCGTCTTCCTGATTATGTGTCTTGCCAGTTTGCACCACCGAACAGCACCTGACTCTGTGGTCCTTACCTGGGGACATCTGTTTAAGTCCAGATATTTCTAAAGGGGTTAAAGGGTGAAGGTCAGGGCAACTCCTAGTTTTTTTTTTCTAACAGAGTAGCTTGTTCATGGTAGCTATTTTGGAGCTGTCATGTGACTACCAACTGTGCACTCATAACAGAAAAGAGGGTTAGTGGTAGAGAACAGGTGGAGGTGAGGTGGAAGTGATCAAGGTGTAGAAGAGTAGTAATGGTGGAAGTGAGGTGGAAGGGAATGAGATAGAGAAGAAAACTATTGGTAGAGAAAAGATGGTGGTGAGTTGGAAGAGAACGAAGCGGAGAATAGGAATAACAGGTAGAGTTGAGGTAGTAGAAAATAAGATAGAGACGAGGACTAGTGGTGAAGAAGAGGTGGAGGTGAGATGGTAAAGGTGAAATAGGAAGAGAGCAAGGAGGAGAGGACTAGTCACAGAGGTGGGCCATTGCCTGCTTTTATTCCACCTGGCTCTGCCTGACTAAAATGTCTCTATTTATAAATACAATACTCTTTATATTTAGATTATTAGCTGTAGTACCCGGCGTTGCCCAGGATAGTAACTAAGTGTCTCTCTGTCTCACTCCCACTCTCTCTCTTTCCCACTCTCTCACTATCCCTTTCTCCATCTCTGTCTGTCTGTTTCCCTTTCTCTCTCTGTGTGTGTCTGTGTGTCTCTGTCTCTGGATGTTTCTGTGTGTGTGTGTGTGTGTGTGTCTCTGTCTCTGTCTCTGTCTCTGGGTGTCTCTGTGTGTCTTTCTCTGTGTGTGTGTCTCTGTGTGTCTCTGTATCTGTGTATTTCTGTGTGCATGTCTCTGTGTACGTGTCTCTGTCCCTGTGTGTCTCTGTCTCTGGGTGTCTGTTTCTGTATGTGTGTCTTTGTCTCTGTGTGTCTTTGTCTCTGTGTATCTCTGTATCTGTGTATGTCTCTGTATGTGTGTCTCTCTCTCTCTGTGTCTCTGTATCTGTGTGTCTCTGTGTGTGTGTCTCTGTGTGCATGTCTCTGTCTCTGTGTGTCTTCGCCTCTGTGTGTCTCTGTGTGTCCCTGTGTATGTGTCTGTCTCTGTATCTGTTTCTGTGTCTGTCTCTGTGATCTAAAACAGCACAATCCATTACAAGAACATGAACTTCCCTCACATCTTACATATGTCACCATATGAAGATCTGGTCCCTGTACAAGTTCTGAAAGCTATAATACAGACAGATATGTACAAAAAGGACAGGCAGTTCTTATGCAGTATATCTACCAATTCACACACTGCATTTATCCTGAGCAAGCCTGTGTAGATGTATCCATCAATTGATTTAGAAAAGTTCCTCTGTTGCATGGCAACCTACTGTAGAGGAGAGAAGTACGACATGATTGACATATTTAGTTAAGTTTAAATCTTGTGTCTTGGGTATATTACTCAGCTCAGTATTACACAGTCTTTGATATATGTTAATGTCAAATGCTGGCTCTACTTGCTCTTTAAAGTCTACAATTTAGCATTCAGTGACAGCAATAATTTTTGCTATGACTGTCAAGCCAAATATAAAGGTTGGGAAGGAACAGTCATATTTTTGTGATCTATCACACAGGGGCAAATGTTAATCTGAATCATCTTAATCATGTCTTAATACAGAGGACTATGTAACTATTTTATCGTCTAGCTGTGCTACATTTTAGTAAAGATTTATATTCAATTCTATATTCAAGCAAACACATTGTTAGAAACGTTTTCCAGCTCTTTGTGAGCTGTCGGCCAAGAAATGTTGTGTTATCCTGCATATCTTGGTTTATTTTCCTCCTTTTTGCTCTTTTTTTGAAAATTCTCTGACTTCTACTTATGCTTTTCCACTATATAGATTTTGTAGAAATTGAAAATGTTTACAAACATTCACAGTGATTTTAAAGTGATTTATCAGATGCAGGTATATAGTAAGGCCTCATTCAGACTTACATTTTCATGTTTGCTTTCTATGTTTTTCATGGATAGAACATGCATCCATAATAGTTCATTGTTCTGTTCATATGTCTGTGTTATTTTCATGGCTGTGAAAATCCTGAACAGAACACGGATGCCATCCATGTGCAATTCATGTGCTGTCTAGAGATGAGCCACCACCCTAGTGTTCGAGTTCGGTTTGTCGAACTTGGGGTGTGTTTGTCGAACGTTCGTAGAACACTTTCGAACACCTTCGAACACCATTGAAAACAATGGCAGGCAAACACAAACACATACAAACATACACAAACACACACATATTATGCTCACCTTACCTTCCATTCCATCGCCGACCTCCTGGGACTTGCAGTTCGCCGGTACATGATGTGTATCGGGTAACCATCGAGACGAATACCAGAACTTCCGCTGATAGAGCGATGACGTCAAAGGCAGGAGCCGCTTGCCTTTGATTGGCCTGTGCGCTGCCTTTGAGTAGCGTCTGACAGAGGAAGTTCCTCCCACGTCGCAATGGTTACCCAATGCACGTAGTTCGCCGCTACAGGATGTGTATCGGGTAACCATTGCGACGAGGGAGGAACTTCCTCTGTCATACGCTACTCAAAGGCAGCACGCAGGCCAATCAGAGGCAAGAGGCTCCTGCCTTTGACGTCAGTGCTCTGGCGGCGGACGTTCCGGCATCGGTCGCGATGGTTACCCTATACACATCTTGTACCAGTGACCTGCAAGTCCCAGGAGGCCAGCGATAGAACGGAAAGTAAGGTGAGAATAATATGTGTGTGTGCGTGTATGTTTGTGTGTGTTTGTGCTTGTGTGGAATGGCACAATAGGGGACCAGGATAATAAGCACACTCCCAGAACGGATTGTTCTCGTTAACCAAGGTTCCACTGCATTAACATTGAATGACAGTATTACTGTGAAAAGCCAGTTACGCTTTTGGTGATCGAACCGTTATCGAACATAACCTCGAACTGTCGAACGTGAAGCTAATTGTTCGTGTTCATCGAACGACTCGAACATCACCTAAAACAGGTCGAATTTGAGATTGGCGAACAGTTCGATTCAAACACTGCTCATCTCTAGTGCTGTCTATTTTTAACACTGTAATGGGTATGTCATGCGATATTCAGATCTGCACACACCTGCTGGCACTGTGGCATTAGACTCTGTTCATACTACAGAGTCTGTCAAGCAACAAGAGGCGTCTGGATAGTTCAGCCAGAGCCAGGCGTTGGCTGGTTCAGGTTCACTGCTCTTCAGCTCTGCAGGAGTTAATTCCTGCAAACTGCTGAGTAGGACCTAAGTACTCATGACGCGCCCACGGGGTCTTGGGGGTTACTCGTCACTGAGCCAGTGGAGGGTTGAGATGCCACAGCAGCCAGGCCCGGTTTCGTGACCCCAGCGGTGTCAATAAAGATGGGGATGGAGATGATGGGAGTTGTTATTTGTGACACCACCTGTGGTACATGGCCAGTTATTAGCCACCGCTGCAGAAATCTCTCCCTTTTGGGTCAGATGGTGACACAGCTCGGCTCTTGCAGCTCTCCACAGGGAGAGCTAGGCCCCAGGGAGGATGTTAGGAGTAATTGAACGACACAGAAGGTGCAGTTAAAGTTCTTTTACTTACTGATAACACAGCGCCGTTGGAGTACCGGGCTGCGCTGTGATGGGCTTCAGCTGATCCCGGATATTTTGGAGGTCAAGGCCGATGTTTCCTTCTGTGCGTCACCTTTCGACGGTTTCCCTCCACCCCAGCTCCTTGGCCGTGGAATGGGTCTCGGGTGCCTTCCATACTCACCGCGAGCCCTGGGATTCCCCTTCTTCCTAAGAACCCGGGTCAAGCCTTCAGCTCCAGACCACAGGCCCCTGACTATCCATGTCCATGCTTGCTTGTCTGTTCCTGAGTCTGACCTGACTCAGAAGCTGTCTGGTGCTCACTCCCCACTCCTGGTGTTTGCTGCACCTGCCGGAGACTGACTGCGTGTGTGTGATGGTTCATGACTACCCGTTTTGGTGCAGCAAACACCAGGAGTGGGGAGTGAGCACCAGAAAGCTGCCCCCATTCAGCCCCAGAGACGTGCACACCAACAGACTTCATACTCCGAGAGAAGACCGGTTCTCTAGATGGTACCGTGAGTTTGTACTTGTGTGCACTGGTTAAGGTTTAGTACAGGCCTCTGTAGTTAGAGTGCGGTGTCCACACAGTCCCGTCAGTGGAGGCCAGTTAGGTTAGAACACAGAGTAGTGAAGTATGAGTACATTATCTATTGTTTATTGTGATAGTTGAGGCTACAGTTGTAGTTCATTTCAGCTAAATAGCTCAATTCTGTATTTTCCCCCTATCCCAGAATACCCCTTTCCCTGTTGCCCAACAGCCTTTACGTGGTACCTCCCTGCAAAAAAATACCCTTTTTTGTCTGTAAGCTCATCTGGTACCGTAACTTACTCTGCACCGCAGTGGTCCCTCGGTCATCACTTCACAGCCATGGTGAGCATGGACTAAATATGGAAGTACAAGGATATCTCAGTCACCATCAGAGACTAATCACTGCAATTGTGTTGCCAATTGTGGCATATGACAGTGAAATGTGGACACGTACGAAAGCAGACATAAAAAAAAAATTATGCCTTTGAATTGTGGTGAAGAGAAGACTTTCCCATGGAACAGGACAGAGGGATTAATTGATGACAAAATGTAATGTCAATCTAAGGAGCAGCTGATTTTGGAGAGCCTTCTTGGGGCTGGGATATGTGAATGTTAAGACTGGTTGATGGTTCTAGATTTAAAGCTGGGGTAAGACCTAAGGGCTTGCTCACACCATTCGTATGAGTGCTATCTAATGTTTTATCAGATAGCACTCAGACCAATAATATTCTATGCTGCAGTGCCAATAAATGTTTTTTTTCTCATGTAGAGTTGTCAGGAGAAAAAAGTACATCATGCTGTAATTTGCAGCACAAATTTGATGGCAGACATCCATTCAAGTCTATGGGTGCATTGAAATGATTGGTATGCAGTCAGATGACATCTGAGTGCAGTTCAATTTCCACAGACTGACAGAACGGAGAAGATGGAGGAATTTTGGTTTCTATCTTCTCCTGACAGTGTGCTTTAGTTGATGCGAGAGAAGTGGATCACACTAAGATAATACTCTGATCAAACTTGGATCAGAGTTTGATCAGAGTGTCATTATCATAACCGATTGGATGTTCTTGGAAGAGAAAATTAACACGCATTTGACCCTGGCCTAACACTGAAAGTGGAGGGGATGTGTAGACAGAATGATTCGTGCATTGAGGAAGGTTTGCTGACTTATAACTTAGCTTGGCAGGTTCAATCATTTAGTGTATAAAATTAAACACAAACATTAAGAATATTGATAGGCAAATCTAACAAATTCAAATTTGCCTATTCTCCAACATTTTCTTTGAAAATTCAATTCATGGAGAAGTTATTCTTCACACATTTTATGTCTCCTATTTTGCATTGGGGTCTCTTCAGACCCAAGGGCATATTAAGTGTAGTATATAAAAAAATACTTATACTCACCACTTATCACTCACCTCTCTTTAGCCTATGCCCCTCACCATTACTTGTCTGGTCCTTGACGCATCTTCAGATCTCTGTCTCTTACCATAAATTCCTAGGCCTATCACGCATAGCTGTGGCTTCTGGATCTGATGAAGTCCAGGAGTGTTCTGCATGACTGCGTATCGAAAGTTATGGTGTGCAGCATGACCTCGTGCATGCATGCCTGAACCACCCGGGCCTAGTCAGGCCACGGGAGCCCCAATCAGCGTGAGAGGCTTGGGAATTCAATTCAAGTGATGGAGATCTGAAGATGCGACAAGGACCATATAGAACGGCTGGGGGAGACAATGTTAGTCGTGTGTGCAGGGGTTGAAAGGCCATAGCACGGCTAGTCAGCAACCCCTTGCCTTCCAGTTGCCACTCCACTGCAGGGATGCTTTCGCCACAGTCCATTCGTTCTCTGAGTCAATAAAACAGACACCGGTATATTCCTTCAAACAATCAAACTTTACTGGTCTTCATTACAGGGACTTTTTCCAATCGCATAACTCGGGCAACGCTTCTGGTCCCTTTGGGGTTCCCTCCAGACTCCACTTCAACAATTAATTTATCAGCCAACCACTTTCCTGGCACCTGTGCTCCAACGGACACCACTAGGCCCCTCATTCTCTCGTCTGACATCAAGCTGCATGAACCGATTCAAATAGTCCTTAAGTTTATCCGGCCCACTCACAGGGATTAGCTTCTGCTTTGGAAGGGCTCAGTGAGACAGCACTCTTCCATTCGTGCTTTTGGCCAGGACCTACCCTTTTCCTTTAAGGACCCACTGACCTTTGGTCTCGCAGGGCATTTCTTTGGGTTTCCAATCCAGGAAAGAACAGATGCCACCTCGACCGACCGGACTAAACCCCTCTTGTGGGGACTCATTTCCACAGTCCTCTTAATAGCAGAACCCCACGTGTCTGGGATCAAAGGGTTGACCCTTAGAATCTTGAATTAATAGAATATTATGGTCTCTTGTCTCTATCTCCTCCTGGGGACTCTCCTACCCTCCTTCTACATCCTGTCCTATATATATATACCCTATCCCCCTCCTTTCTCTTACCCTTGCTCTGCCTAACCAGGTGCCAAGGCAGCTGTTTCAAAACGACATGGCCACCTGGTGGCCATTTACAAAATCCACAATACTACAATTACAATTACTACAGCAAATAAACCTTTCTCTGTGCCGGCTACTTCTGCAGGAGGTGGTGTAGCCTTGAGCCGCCCCTACAACCAGGCAGGTGACGGTGAGAAACAGAGGGGCCATACAGTTGAGCGGTAAGGTGAGTATAAGTATATTTTTTCACATTTCAATGGCCTTTTATGGTTCACAAAAAGGCAAACTCATGACCATCAATCTGCTGAATCCGTGAATTACAAAAAATCTGCATCTGATTTTTTGTAATTCACGGATTCAGCAGATTGATGGTCATCAGCCTCCATTTTAAAGAGTAATTGTGGCTACAATTTTGTTTTCTAAACCAAAAAAGAACCAATATAGAATAGCTGAATGTAAAACTTTTAAATATTTCTTACTAAAGAAAAAATGCTTCTTCCCCCACTCATGAGACTCTCCTCTGAATGTAATGCTCATAACTGTCTTAGGCCATATTACGACATATTTTTACATATGTGCTCTATCTGTTTATTTCCCATATACACCGTGTGCAGAATTATTAGGCAAGTTGTATTTTAGAAGATATTTTTTATTATTGATCAACAACTATGTTCTCAATCAACCCAAAAGACTCATATATATCAATGCTTAATATTTTTGGAAGTTGGAGTGGGTTTTTTTAGATTTGGCGGAGGAGGAGGATATCTGTTTGTGCAGGTAACTATTACTGTGCAGAATTATTAGGCAACTTTAGAAAAAACAAATATATTCCCATCTCACTTGTTTATTTTCACCAGGTAAACCAATATAACTGCACAAAATTTAGAAATAAACATATCTGACATGCAAAAACAAAACCCCAGAAAATTAGTGACCAATATAGCCCCCTTTCTTTATGATGACACTCAACAGCGACCATCCATAGATTCTGTCAGTTGCTTGATCGGTTCACAATCAACATTGCGTGCAGCAGCCACCACAGCCTCCAGACACTGTTCCCAGAGGTAGACTGTTTTCCCTCCCTGTAGATCTCACATTTTATGAGGGACCACAGGTTCTCTATGGGGTTCCGATCGGGTGAACAAGGGGGCCATGTCATTATTTTTTCATCTTTTAGTCCTTTACTGGCCAGCCACGCTGTGGCGTAGTTGGATGCATGTAATGAAGCATTGTCCTGCATGAAAATCATGTTTTTCTTGAACAATACTGACTTCTTCCTGTACCACTGCTTGAAGAAGTTGTCTTCCAGAAACTGGCAGTAGCTCTGGGAGTTGAGCTTCACTCCATCCTCAACCTGAAAAGGTCCCACAAGTCCATCTTTGATGATACCAGCCCATACCAGTACCCAACCTCCACCTTGCTGGCGTATGAGTTGGAGTGTAGCTCTCTGCCCTTTACTGATCCAGCCTCTGACCCATCCATCTGGCCCATCAAGAGTCACTCTCATTTCATCAGTCCATAAAACCTTTGAAAAATCAGTCTTAAGATATTTCTTGGCCCAGTCTTGACGATTTATCTTGTGTTTCTTGCTCAAAGGTGGTCGTTTTTCTTCCTTACCTTGGCCATGTCCCTGAGTATGGCACACCTTGTGCTTTTTGATACTCCAGTAACGTTGCAGCTCTGAAATATGGCCAAACTGGTGGCAAATGGCATCTTGGCATCTTCACGCTTGATTTTCCTTAAAGTGATGTGTGCTGCCGCAGGAACGACAAACAACATCGTTACTGCAGCAGCAACGATAATTGGGAAGGGACCCCCATGTCACCGATGAGCGATTTTGAACGTTTTTGCTACGATTCAAAATTGCTCATAGGTGTCACACACAACGACATCGCTAAAGCTCTGGCCAACTGGTCCAGGAAGCCATTATCTATCCCCCATGAGATGGCTGGATTGTCATTGTAAATAAGCACTTGTACCTTGCCCCTCCCCCCACCTCATTGTAGATTGTAAGCTCTCACGAGCAGGGTTGCCATTTTTCCCTTTAAATATTGTATTTTCTATAATTGTTACTTGTTTGTATATGTTTATGTATATGATATGTATATGTATATGAGCCTCCTGAATTGTAAAGCGCTGCAGAATATGTTGGCGCTATAGAAATAAAGATTATTATTTATTATTATTATTACAGCGGCCGGATGTGCGTCACAAACTCCGTGACCCCAACGAGATCGCTTTAGCGATTTACTGGATGACAAAGCAAAACACTTGTTCATTGGGTGAAATGATCCATTGTGCTAACTAGATAGTTCATAAGTCAGCGTAGGGGTAATCCTAACTACTATTAGCCAATGGCACCTAAACCCCTAAACTAAAGACCTATTAGTAAAACTTAACTTTTATATATCCAAAATGTAAATAATTATATAGAGCGCACTGCACATACATTTAAGAATACTTAGTGAAGGAACAGCTCATTCTCATTCCTTTATGGAGATTCACAATTTTATCTCTCTCCTACTATAATTGCATAATGACCATGTCACACTGTACTAAGGAGGGAGAAGCTGAAGCTACAAAGTGTTGCTTCAGAGTGCAGTTAGCAAGCAAACCACCAGAGGGCAGTACAGTAGTCAGTAAACCAGGTCAGCAGGAGGAGGTCTCGTCAATAGCACAGGGATATTAAAATTGTGGTTAGGTGATAGCCGAGGTTCGGAGGCCGGGAGGTCACATATGCAACAAAGGGGAGCTGAAGTTAGTGTTACCATTCGGGGTTTGGTTATGCCTCGAACCGGTCTGGTCCTGTCATTGATTCCCACATTGGGGTCGGTTAACTCTGAAGCGCCACCTGGCTGTCGCTTGAGGCATCAGGTGGCTAGAGTTTTGTACCATCCTGAGCCTAAGTGCTCATGCAACCACACTGAGCATGTGCATGATGTCATGGATGATAAGGCGGTCACTGATTGGTCATCAGTGACATCAGCGATGAAGTGGCAGCCGCTGATTGGTCATCATCATGTCAGCAATGACGTGGCAGCTCCTGTATGGTTGCAGCCGACGCCATTACCACATGCCATGCGGCCTGGTCCAGGGTGGCGGCTATAAAGGGTCTGTAGCTCCGCCCATCGGCGCGCGGGCGTCATAATACATGCTGACAGCATCGGCTGCATTACCGGCTGTCAGAGTGAGTGGGTTCCAGCGCCATTGTAGTCTGCAGTGCTTGTGGCAGACTTGTGTTTGTATGTTGGAGTGATTCTGAATTTAGGGCAGGCGCCGGTACCAGGTATTCGTATCTAGGTACAAGCTGTGTCTTGGCACGGTGAGGGTTTAGGGTCCTTCCGGACAAAACATACCCCCTACGCACACGCCCCGTCTGCAGTGGCAGACTTGTGTGTATGTGTGTGCCAGCTTTGGGTACCCAGTGACGCTAACTGGGTGACCTTCACGGTCTGACGTGCCCCTGTACGCACATGACCGGCTCAGTGTTAATGTTCCAGGTTGCCAGTGACGCTAACTGGGTAGCCTTCATGGTCTGACGTGCTCCTGTACGCACGTGACCGGCTCAGTGGTTACATTCCAGGTTTCCCAGTGATGCTAACTGGGTTACCTTTCGGTTTTGTCGTGTTCCTTCACACGTTACCATTATATGTTGCGTTCTCATTTAGTTTTATCATGTTCCTATACACATGACCATTACTGGTGTCCCTGTGAGGTTAACAGGGACACGCTACACGTAGGAGTGTGCCTTACAAACATCTCCTTTGTTTCTGTTGTCGTTTCCAGGGTTGCTGTAATTGTTCTCCTGTCCTTTGTGGCTTTAACACCTGCCCGGCGGACATGGGGCAACGATTGATTCCCTATTATTTTTATAACCAATCGGCCCCTCCGTAACAGTTAGGAATGAGGACACAGGTCATAAGTCATAAGTAAAAGTACAAACAAGGGAGGAGGACAAACAGGTCGAGACCAGATAAAGACAGACAAGCAGGGGTACACAGTAGGCCGGAGCCGGTAGTCAGGGATGAGGATAGATGGATGAATGAGGAGAGTACGGATCACAACAAGGTAACTGGGAGGCAGGACAGATCAGGTACCTCACCAGAGCCAGTTACACATGCTGCAGAGCATAAACTATCACTAGCACTGAACCAGAGGTGCAGAACCAGGATATAGTTTCCCGGAAACCAGAGTGAGGCAGGGAGGAGTTAACCCTCTAACATGACCAGGCTGGAGCTGGGTGAAATAATCAAACCACAGTAGCCGATACAGACCTGGATCATGACAGGCCACATACTATTTCTTATCATCAACCATTATTAGTAAATGCTTTCCTTACACTAGCTATTAAAATTCTAAGGATTAAACTTTCCCAACATGTTTCATCTATGCAGGCTTCATCAGGGAAATGCCTCATATGTTTCCCTGATGAAGCCTGCATAGGTGAAACATGTTGGGAAAGTTTAATCCTTAGAACTTTAATAGCTAGTGTAAGGTTGCTGATTGCTGGCTGCTGATAACAAATAGTATGCGGCCATTATGCAATTATAGTAGGAGAAATAAAATTGTGAATCACCGTAAAGGAATGATGAGTTGCTTCTTCACTAAGTGTTCTTAAATGTATGTACAGTGCACACTATATAATTATTTACATTTTTGGATAAATAAAAGCTAAGTTTTACTAATAGCTCCTTGGTTTAGGGGTTTAGTTGCCATTGGCAAATAGTAGCGCAAAAGGCTATTTCTCAACAGCACATCATCCTGTATAGGCAAACATGTGGTGAGAGAACAATGGCAGCCAGGGCTCACAGAACATTCTATGCTGGTGTAACACTTGTCACTACCTTACGAGGTTGCATGAACGGAAGGATAGTCAGGAGAGCCTGGGTCTGGTAACAGGAGGTCACGTATAATCATAAGGGGTAAAGAGAGACGTAGTCAGGGCACAATCCGAGGGTCACATTACCAGAAGAGCACCTAGTAGTAAAAGGGAGCAAGCAAAGACATAGTCAGATAATGGTCTAAGGTCCAAGACAGGAATGTACGACAGAAATAGGGAGCGGGCAGAGGGACGTCCAATAACAGTCCGGGGTCAGAAAACCAAGATCAGAATACAGCAGACACACAAACTACAGCAGCAGAGCCAGAGGCTACAACTGGCAGAGTTCTAGGGGAGCATGCTCAGTAAAGAAGCCTGAGCAATTACCCGGAAGATGGAACTGCTGAGTGTCCAGTACCTCCCAGAACCAACCAAGCAATGGGTCTGCGCACACATCAGTGATTATTCACTAACCGTGTCTCTGTGCGGCGTACACGCGTGTCCTTGTTTCCGCACAGAGACAAGTCCATTTTTTTCTGGCATTACTGATGTCTCATTGGACCACACTAGGGTGTGATCCATGAAACAAATACCAGAAAAAACATATGTTTGAAAAAAAAAGTTTTTTCTACTCACCTTCTCCAGCGATGCTGTGTTCGGCCGCTGCTGCCTGCTGCTTTCAAGTTATCTAGTTACCCTCATGAATATGCACTGCACAGCCAATCCGGAAACAACAGCAGCAGTGAAACAGCAACGGCCGGACACAGTAAAGTCAGAGATTCAGCACCGCGGACAGCAGGAGTGGGGACAGGTGAGTTTGGAATACCTGATCCGCATGTGCTATCACTGATCACACATCATGGATCACAGATAGCACATGGAGAACACACAGGTGCTGTGAATCACGGCACACGGAGGGACATGTGCCTTTTTAACACGTCAGTGAAAAATGTCTGTGTTTTTTTTCACTGACGTGTGAAACAGGCCTTAGTGAGCGTCTACGGAACGGTCTTCCTATGTCAAAAATGACCGCCGATGGGTAGATATTTCATGAATGGTGGTCATTGGAGGAGATAAAAATCATCTTCATTATTAAAGTAAACTGTTTAGGAGGAAAAAAAGGAAATGATGTTAATTATGAATTTTTTATTCTCTAATGTACTCTGTGATTGTTCTAACTTAATTTTCGGGCTATGCTTGCAATAAAGCCAATAAAGCCAGAAAGATAAAAGAGACCTTTTTCACCATGTTCCAAGAGAATCATTACCGAAAATCATTTTCTTAACCGCTGATAATATTTTATGTTATGAAAATCACGTACAAGCAGATGTGAAGTTTGATTGAATCAAAGGTCAGAGTGTGTCTCCTCTCCGCACATAGAATGCTGACAGAGTGCAATCTCCAGCAGAGAGACATGTACAATATAACTATTAATTAAAATATCTGGCTCATTGTATCGCTTAATGAAATATTAAAATGGGAATGTGTTTTCACACTGAATTTCACTGACTGCAAAGTTCTCTCAGAGGGAGACACTCTGTTTCTTAACAACTCATTTAGAACAAAACAATCACAGAGAGATTGTTACAAGCATCATCAGGAGGAGGTAGAAGGAACACGTGCGTCGGGAAGGCTTTCATTTTTTTTTTTTTTGCATTACAACCAACAGGTATATTTTACGTTTCACTATATTTTAAGGTATAAACATAAGAAGTAAAATATAACTGGTGTAATATTAATTGTGGAAATAGGTCTTTTCCCTATATCGCTAATAAAAATGAAATCTGCCAATCAAATTGTTTTTTGGCTTCTTGTAAAACCATGAGATTTTGGATCGTTGAGGAAGAATGGCTACAACACAGCAGTAAATCAGAGATGTTCTCCTCTGGGCACATTGCTTTTTCATTTATCTTTATACAAAGCACTGCATTAATGCAGTTAACTTTTATGGGTTTTACAAGTGCATCTCAATAAATTAGAATATCACCAAAAAGTTAATTTATTTCAGGAATTCAATACAAAAAGGGAAACGCATATATTATATAGAGTCATTACACACAGAGGGATCTATTCCTATATATTATATAGAGTCATTACACACAGAGGGATCTATTCGTATATATTATATAGAGTCATTACACACAGAGGGACCTATTCCTATATATTGTATAGAGTCATTACACACAGAGGGATCTATTCCTATATATTATATAGAGTCATTACACACAGAGGGATCTATTCCTATATATTATATAGAGTCATTACACACAGAGGGATCTATTCCTATATATTATATGGAGTCATTACACACAGAGGGATCTATTCCTATATATTATATAGAGTCATTACACACAGAGGGATCTATTCCTATATATTATATAGAGTCATTACACACAGAGGGATCTATTCGTATATATTATATAGAGTCATTACACACAGAGGGACCTATTCCTATATATTGTATAGAGTCATTACACACAGAGGGATCTATTCCTATATATTATATAGAGTCATTACACACAGAGGGATCTATTCCTATATATTAAATAGAGTCATTACACACAGAGGGATCTATTCCTATATATTATATGGAGTCATTACACACAGAGGGATCTATTCCTATATATTATATAGAGTCATTACACACAGAGGGATCTATTCCTATATATTATATAGAGTCATTACACACAGAGGGATCTATTCCTATATATTATAGTCATTACACACAGAGGGATCTATTTCTATATATTATATAGAGTCATTACACACAGAGGGATCTATTCCTATATATTATATAGAGTCATTACACACAGGGATCTATTCCTATATATTATATAGAGTCATTACACACAGAGGGATCTATTCCTATATATTATATAGAGTCATTACACACAGAGGGATCTATTCATATATATTATATAGAGTCATTACACACAGAGGGATATATTCCTATATTTTTTTTATAGAGTTATTACACACAGTGATCTATTTCTATATACTATATAGAGTCACTACACACAGAGTGATCTATTCCTATATATTATATAGAGTCATTACACACAGTGATCTATTTCTATATACTATATAGAGTCACTACACACAGAGTGATCTATTCCTATATATTATATAGAGTCATTACACACAGAGGGATTTATTCCTATATATTATATAGAGTCATTACACACAGAGGGATCTATTCAAATATATATTATAGAGTCATAACACACAGAGGGATCTACTCCTATATATTATATAAAGTCATTACACACAGAGGGATCTATTCCTATATATTATATAGAGTCATTACACACAGAGGGATCTATTTCAAGTGTTTATTTCTGTTAATGCTGATGATTATGGCTTACAGCCAATGAAAATCCAAAAGTCATTCTAACAGAAAATCAGAATATTATATAAGACCAACTAAAAAAAATGCCTCAATACTTAGTTGGGGCTCCTTTTGCATGAATTACTGCATCAATGCGGTGTGGTATGGAGGCGATCAGTCTGTGGCACTGCTGAGGTGTTATGAAAGCCCATGTTGCTTTAATAGCAGCCTTCAGCTCGTCTGCATTGTTGGATCTGGTGTCTCATCTTACTCTTGACAATACTCCATAGAGTCTCAATGGGGTTTAGGTCAGGCGAGTTTGCTGGCCAATCAAGCACAGTGATACTGTGGTTAGTAAACCAGGTATTGGTACTTTTGGCAGTGTGGACAGGTGCCAAGTCCTGCTGGAAAATGAAATTTCCATTTCCATGAAGCTTGTCGGCAGAGGGAAGCATGAAGTGCTGTAAAATTTCCTGGTAGACGACTGCGCTGACTTTGGTCTTGATAAAACACAGTGGAGCTACACCAGCAGATGACATGGCTCCCCAAACCATCACTGATTGTGGAAACTTCACACTAGACCTCAGCAGCTTGGATTGTGTCCTCTCCACTCTTCCTCCAGACTCTGGGACCGCGATTTCCAAATGAAATGCAAAATTTACTTTTGCCTGAAAACAACACCTTGGACTACTGAGCAATAGTCCAGTTCTTTTTCTCCTTGGCCCAGGTAAGAGGCTTCTGGCCTTGTCTATTGGTCATGAGTGGCTTGACACAAGGAATGTGACAGTTGTAGCCCATGTCCTGGATACGTCTGTGTGTGGTGGCTCTAGAAACACTGACTCCAGCAGCAGTGCACTCTTTATAAATCTCCCCCATATTTGTTAATGGCCTTTTCCTAACAATCCTATCAAGGCTTTGGTTATTCAGGTTGCTTGTGCACCTTTTTTTACCACACTTTTTCCTTCCACTCAACTTTCCTATAATATGTTTGTATACAGCACTCTGTGAACAGCCAGCTTCTTTAGCAATGACCTTTTGTGGCTTACCCTCCTTGTGGAGTGTGTCAATGACTGCCTTCTGGACATCTGTCAAGTCAGCAGTCTTCCCCACGATTGTGTAGCCTACTGAACCAGACTAAAGCGGAGTTTACACGCTGCGATCTCGCTAGTGAGATCGCAAGCGATCGTACCCGCCCCCATCGGTTGTGTGACACGGGCAAATCGCTGCCCGTGGTACACAACATCGCTCAGACCTGTCACACTACTTACCTGCCCTGCGACGTCGCTCTGGCTGGCAAACCGCCTCCTTTCTAATGGGGCAGTTTGTGCGGCGTCACAGCGACGTCACACGGTAGGCGTCCAATAGAACCAGAGGGGTGGAGATGAGAGGGACGTAACATCCTGCCAAACTCCTTCCTTCTGCATTGCCGGTGGAGGCCGGTAAGGAGATGTTCCTCACTCCTGCGGTGTCACACACAGCGATGTGTGGTGCTGCAGGAACGAGGAACAACATCGCTAATAAGCAGAAAACGATTTTTTGTTTCAGGACGACCTCTCCGCGGCAAACGGTTTTGACCACTTTTGCGATCATATAAGGTCGCTCATAAGTGTCACACGTAAAGCCCGCTTAAGGGACCATTTTAAACATCTAGGAATCCTTTGCAGGTGTTTTGTAGTATTTATTCAAATTTTCTGAGAATATGAGTTTTGAATGTTCATTGGCTGTAAGCTATAATCATCAACATTAACAGAAATAAACACTTGAAATAGATCCCTCTGTGTGTAATGACTCTATATAATATATAGGAATAGATCCCTCTGTGTGTAATGACTCTATATAATATATAGGAATAGATCCCTCTGTGTGTAATGACTCTATATAATATATAGGAATAGATCCCTCTGTGTTTAATGACTCTATATAATATATAGGAATAGATCCCTCTGTGTGT
The DNA here is from genome assembly GCF_048569485.1 of Anomaloglossus baeobatrachus. NCBI lineage: Eukaryota > Metazoa > Chordata > Amphibia > Anura > Aromobatidae > Anomaloglossus > Anomaloglossus baeobatrachus. Next base: position 79,819,358 of record NC_134364.1, on the reverse strand, counting down.
AATGACTCTATATAATATATAGGAATAGATCCCTCTGTGTGTAATGACTCTATATAATATATAGGAATAGATCCCTCTGTGTGTAATGACTCTATATAATATATAGGAATAGATCCCTCTGTGTGTAATGACTCTATATAATATATAGGAATAGATCCCTCTGTGTGTAATGACTCTATACAATATATAGGAATAGATCCCTATGTGTGTAATGACTCTATATAATATATAGGAATAGATCCCTCTGTGTGTAATGACTCTATATAATATATAGGAATAGATCCCTCTGTGTGTAATGATTCTATATAATATATAGGAATAGATCCCTCTGTGTGTAATGACTCTATATAATATATAGGAATAGATCCCTCTGTGCGTAATGACTCTATATAATATATAGGAATAGATCCCTCTGTGTGTAATGACTCTATATATAATATATAGGAATAGATCCCTCTGTGTGTAATGACTCTATATAATATATAGGAATAGATCCCTCTGTGTGTAATGACTCTATATAATATATAGGAATAGATCCCTCTGTGTGTAATGACTCTATATAATATATAGGAATAGATCCCTCTGTGTGTAATGATTCTATATAATATATAGGAATAGATCCCTGTGTGTGTAATGACTCTATATAATATATAGGAATAGATCCCTCTGTGTGTAATGACTCTATATAATATATAGGAATAGATCCCTCTGTGTGTAATGATTCTATATAATATATAGGAATAGATCCCTCTGTGTGTAATGACTCTATATAATATATAGGAATAGATCCCTCTGTGTGTAATGACTATATATAATATATAGGAATAGATCCCTCTGTGTGTAATGACTCTATACAATATATGTTTTTCCCTTTTTGTATTGAATTACTGAAATAAATTAACTTTTTGATGATCTTCTAAGTTATTGAAATGCACCTGTAAATGAGTGAGGCATAGAGGAAAATAATTGCACGCTGTCCTCCCATCTTTGGCGTCTTCTTGAGTTGTAAAGTTGTATTAAACTCTGTTCCATTATATAGGCTGGCTTTAATTTAACAGTTTGTTTGGCTAGTAATTATTCCTTTCTGGCCTGTGAGTCGTGACTAGCTGCGGTTGTGTTACCAATGTTGCCTGCTTACAAACATGGTTACATGCGTATAACTTTTGTTTTGTTCTAGGCGTCTTATGAGGTATAAAATATACCACACTGATTCAGGATTTCTACTGTCTTTCATCAGTTCCTTTCCAACATGGGGATCCGTCAACACTCCCTCCAAACTTCAGTCAATTGCTTTCCTTCTCTCGGGTTTCAAACTCTCACCACCATCAGACCTTTTTTTTTTGGTCATGCGTAGCCTCCAGAAATTGCATTTCTATTGCCTCATAAGCTGATACTCGTGTTCCCTATTGTCGCAGGTTTTGTCATATCTCTGCGAACAAATTGATCTTGTATTGTTCCGGTAATGACATGTGCAAAGCCACCGCTACAGCTGGCAGAGGTCTTCTTTCTATCGTGTAGGTGCGGTAAAATCGACATTCTTTTTTTTCTGCAGATAAAATTAATTATTTCACAATTTCTGCATATATTTAATCCAAAATGTACGCATTTGGGAGAAAAAAACAAAGAATAGTTATGTTTGAGAAAAAAATATCTTCACTTTTATGAACTTGGAATGATCTATTCAATTCTATGGAGATGATACATTTTTAGGGTCTCTGGTTTCCTCTAAGGGCGGCTTTGCACGTTGCAACATCGCACGTGCGATGTCGGTGGGGTCAAATCGAAAGTGCCGCACATCCGGCGTCACTTTCGACATCGTTGTGTGTAAATTCTAGATGATACGATTAACGAGTGCAAAAGCGTCGTTATCGTATCATCGTTGCAAGCTCCGACTTTTCCATAATTTTGCTGCAGCGATGGTACGATGTTGTTCCTCGTTCCTGCGGCAGCACACATCGCTGTGTGTTACGCCGCAGGAGCGAGGAACATCACCTTACCTGCCACCGGCGACTCTACGGAAGGAAGGAGGTAGGCGGGATGTTTACATCCTGCTCATCTCCGTCCCTCCGCCGCTATTGGCCGCCTGCCGTGTGATGTCGCTATGACGCCGCACGACCCGCCCCCTTAGGAAGGAGGCGGGTCGCCGGCCAGAGCGACGGTCGCAGGGCAGGTGAGTGCATGTGAAGCTGGCGTAGCGATTATTTTCGCTACGCCAGCTATCACAAGATATCGTACCTGCGACGGGGGTGGGGACTATCACGTGTGACATCGCAGCATCGGCTTGCGATGTCGCAACATGCAAAACCCGCCTAACATTCCAAAAACATTAACATAATGGTTGTTTCCGAAACTGGTCTTCATTTGGTATGGTTTCTGCTGACTATATAATAAAAAATTACCTAACGAGTAAACCCTATACACATTTCGATATACATTGGAAGAACCAATTAATTTTAGTGGAACCAGCCAATCATCTAATGTGTTTGGTGACCTCCTAATAGAGGCACAACCCTCTTCTTTTATCTGGAGAAAAGCCGCTACTCAATGTGCCTGTCAGTTGCTTACTCTCCCCATAGAGAACATATACAAACTTGGCCAAAGTGGAATGTGCATGCATATGAAAGGCTTGGGGGAGCAAACTGTTCTGCCAACAGCTATCTGATGTATATGGAACCTTAAGGGGCACTTTGCACACTACGACATCGCAGGTGCGATGTCGGTGGGGTCAAATCGAAAGTGATGCACATCCGGCGTCGCTGTCGACATCGCAGTATGTGAATCCTTTTACATATGATTAACGAGCGCAAAAGCGTCGTTATCGTATGATCGGTGTAGGATCCGACATTTCCATAATTTCGCAGCAGCGACGGTACAATGTTGTTCCTCGTTCCTGTGGCAGCACACATCGCTGTGTATGAAGCCGCAGGAGCGAGGAACATCATCTTACCTGCGTCCCGGCTGCAATGAGGAAGGAAGGAGGTGGGCGGGATGTTTACGTCCCGTTCATCTGCGCCCCTCCGCTCCTATTGGCCGTGTGACGTTGCTGTGACGCCGCACGACCCGCCCCCTTAGAAAGGAGGCGGGTTGCCGGCCAGAGTGACGTCGCAGGGCAGGTGAGTGCATGTGAAGCTGCCGTAGCGATAATGTTCGCTATGGCAGCAATCACAAGATATCGCTGCTGCGACGGGGGCGGGGACTATCGCGCTCCGCATCGCAGCATCGGCTTGCGATGTCGTAGTGTGCAAAGTGCCCCTAAAACTTGGCATCAACAATGGAATTTGCAAATCGAACCAATGCCATAGGCCGCAATGTTGACAAAGTTATGCCTTCTGAGTCATTTACTGCATATTGACAGTATATGTTATTTCTAGGGTTCCCACCTACCAGAGAGATAGAGTGACCTTTCTTGTGATTTTGCATTCAGCTTTCTAATTGTTCTATATGGCAGACACTGAGACAGTCAAGTGTTTCCCTTCTCCGATACACTACAATGAATATAACTCTCACGCGTTGCCACTTCTTCACCTCAACTGCTCCTTTCTGTGCTACAGCAGTCAGGGTGCACTACCGGTAATATGGCTCAGAAATGACCAGACAGTGCACTAATATATCTGTCCCCACAGTGTTAAGGGTGCTTTAGACGCTGCGACATCGCTAGCGATTGCTAGCGATGTCGAGCGCGATAGCACCCGCCCTGTCACTCGTGCAACATTTGGTGCTCGCTGCCGTAGCAAACATTATCGCTACGGCAGCATCGCACGCACATACCTTGACAACGACGTCGTTATGACCGCCGAACAATCCCTCGTTCAAGGGGGAGGTGCGTTCGGAATCATAGCAACGTCACTGCGGCGTCACTAAGCTGCCGGCCAATAGAAGCGGAGGGGCGGAGATGAGCGGGACGTAACATACCGCCCACCTCCTTCCTTCCGCATTGCCGGTGGACGCAGGTAAGGAGATGTTTGTCATTCCTGTGGTGTCACACATAGCGATGTGTGATGCCGCAGGAACGACGAACAACATTGCACCTGTGGCAGCAGCGATATTAAGGAAAGGAGCACATGTCAACGATCACCGTTTTTGAACGATTTTGTGATTGTTGATCGTCGCTCCTTGGTGTCACACGCTGCGATGTCGCTACCGGTGCCGGATGTGCGTCACTAACGACGTGACCCCGACGATATATCGGTAGCGGTGTGTAGCGATGTCGCAGCGTGTAAAGCACCCTTTACACCCTACTGGTCTATTGACCAAATACTGAAGCGTGAATAAGGGACTGGGGTAATTGGCAATTTCATCATGAAGTCAAATTGTTTCAATATGGTAGTGTGGCGCCCCTGCGGATTCAGGCGTCACAGGGTACTGCACCTCACTCGAGTTGCATTATTTATCTCAGATATGGAGGAGGTCATGACTCATCACCGGTAAACCACCACAACACATCCAACATATAAACATGGGAGCTCTGTCACTTGGACCTGGGCTTGGGTAGGTGCTGAGGTAGCCATCGTGAGGGATGGGACCGCTTGCTCGCTAGTTCAGCATCCTGGGGGGCGAGGCACCTGCTGGGGAAGTGAGGAGTCATCTTACACATAACTCAGTTAGCACAAGGCAGCGATCCGCGCCAAGTGGGACTGAGGACAGACGTCAGTGAGGAGTGACAAGTAGAGAAAAGATCCCGTGGCCCGGAGCTGGAGGCTCGACCCAGGAAGAGGTGGAGGGAAGACAATGGTAAAGGACACACAGAAGGAAACATCAGCCTTGACCTCCAAACTATCTGGGATCGGCTGAAGCCCATCACAGCGGAGTCTGGCAGTCCAAAGGCGGTGACTTCAGTGAGAAAAGAGCTTGAACTGCACCATCTGTGTAGTCCCATCATTGCCAGCACTCCCAACATCGTGCCCCTGTGCCATAGGCCACTACTACTCCCAACATCCTCCCTGGGGCCTAGCTCTACCTGTGGAGAGCTGCAACACCCGAGCTGCATCACATCTGCCCCAGAAGAGAGAAGTATCCCGCAGCGGTGGCTGATAACTGGCCGCACACTACAGGTGGCATCATGAGCAACTACTCCATCATCCCCATTCCCTATCTTTATTGACACTGCCGGTGTCACGGAACTGGGCCAAGCCACTGTGACATTCCAAACCAACACCAGCCCGATGGCGAGTAACCCCCAAGACACCATGGGCGCGTCAACTTGGTGTCTCGAACAGGATATCGTGCCCGCAACAACGGGTTCTGTGCGCCTCAAAGACTGTGTAAAACATTTATTGAAAACAACAGGGGCATGCCATCATGGGAGGAGCCCCAAAAACACGCAAAGAGAAGTCCTGCAGCCGGGAGTAAGGGAATTAACCGGAGACGCCCACTGTGGAGAATGACCAAGCTGTACCCATTGCCGCAGCCGCCGCATCGGTACTACCATCCACAATACCGCATATTCGGGGGACGACCTGGCTACTGCAATATTCGGGGGAGTTGTACACCTTGACTGATTTCAAGGATAGACTGCAACCGATCTGCCGCTGCTGTGACAAAGTGGGGCACTATGCAAGAGGATGTCCTAAAAATGGACAGAACCTGGTGGCAGGAACCGGCCCTCAGGAGCCAGCAGCCAAGAAAGAGTGAAAGAGCTGAGTTGAATAATGCTGCATAGTGTTCTTAGTTAGAGTTAAAGCATGCTGCTTTCTTATGTTGAAAGGGACAACTGGACCACTGGACTATGGGTGGCCAGGACTGCCTTGTATATACTGTAATTAGCACCTGTTGTGCTCCCTACCAGGATTAACATGCCCTAAAAACCTGTTGTGCGTGCTGAAGAGAGGGAGCAGGGTCTGGAACGCTATGAGCACGCCGAGAGCCTACCTTGCGGGTTCAAGGCGGATCCCCATATTGTTGTTGCTGCTAAATTTATTGCACTTAGTTGGAGTGATGCAAGGTGCAAAGCAAAAGTTGTATGCAAAGTGAAAATTTTATGCAAAAGACAATGTTTATTGCCCAAAGTGAATGTCTTATGCTGAGAATGTATTTTACATTGTCAAAGGTTTTACATGTCGTGGTGTGAAATATGTGAAAGTTTGCAACATTTAAGAAACCATGCCTCCCATAAAGGGAAGAAATGTTCATGTTTTACAGCATAACCAAATTTGCAGTTTTCCACTGTATTGCTTTCTTTCCAGCCCGCAGACGTGCTGGAATTCGCTGTGGGGGTGTGTGGCGTCCCTGCGGCTTCAGGCACCACAGGGTACTGCACCTCACCAGAGGTGCAGTATTCTTCTTGAAAACGGAGGAGATCATCACCGGTAAACCACCACAACACATCCAACACATAAACATGGGAGCTCTGTCACTGGGAAATGGGCTAGGGTAGGTGTCGGGGATAGCCATCATGAGGGATGAGACCGCTTGCTCACTAGTTCAGCAACCTAGGGGGTGGGGCACCTGCTGGGGAAGTGAGGAGCCATCCCACACACAACTCAGTTAGCACCAGGCAGTGGTCCGCGCCAGGTGGGACTCAGGGCAGACGTCAGTGAGGAGTGACAAGTACAGAAAGGGGCCCGTGGTCCGGAACTGGAGGCTCGACCCAGGTTCTTAGGAAAAATTAGGAGAGAGTGAAGCGGTAAGAGAAGTGATGTGACCATTCTTCAGGAGATTTCTGCATGGAAGCTGCTCACCAGTTTATTCAATACAAGGTTTTAAAAAAACATCACTAAAAGCAACTTGGAAGACACCAAAACCCGCCATGTCCTGAAGTATCTTCCTCCTGAAAAACTTACTGGGTTTGCTTTTTTATTTCCACGCTGGAGTAGTGCTTTAAATCTAAGGGCGGCTTTGCACGTTGCAACATCGCACGTGCGATGTCGGTGGGGTCAAATTGAAAATGACGCACATCCGGCATCGCAGGCGATATCGTAGTGTGTAAATCCTAGATGATACGATTAACAAGCGTCGTTATCGTATCATCGGTGTATTCTCCGACATTTCCATAATGCCGGTGCAGAGACAGGTACAATGTTGTTCCTCGTTCCTGCGGAGCACACATCTCTGTGTGTAAAGCCGCAGGGGCGAGGAACATCTCCTACCTGCCTCCCGGCTGCAATGAGAAGGAAGGAGGTGGGCGGGATGTTTACATCCTGCTCATCTCCACCCCTCCGCCGCTATTGGCCGCCTGCCGTGTGACATCGCTATGACGCCGCACGACCCATCCCCTTAGGAAGGAGGCGGGTCGCCGGCCAGAGCGACGGTCGCAGGGCAGGTGAGAGCATGTGAAGCTGGCATAGCGATAATGTTCTCTACGCCAGCTATCACAAGATATCGTACCTGCGACAGGGGCGGGGACTATAATCTGTAAAAATCGGAGGCTCCATGGATGATCAGTATGGGATATGACTATTTTTGAGGCACACATAGACTTAAATAGGCAACGCAGGTGCATGCTGCTATTTGTTTCACGTGGACATTGGTTCGATTGCTGTCGCCTTTTTCCACGGACTGAAAATAAGGTCATCTGAGTCACCTATAAGGAAATGGTGCTGCATTATCTAGGAGATCACATAAAGCTGAGTAATCCATGTAAAATCACTTGTCACAGAGTATCCTAGAGCAAAATCATTTACATGTAATAATGAGTATTTTAATTGTTGCATCGAATAAACATTACGCATGTGTTATGTGTATAATCGCTGAAAGTGTTAAGCCAGCCTGAGACGGTGAGACGTACCGGGCTCAGGAGCTGGGTTGTTCCACACAGTGCCACCATGGAGGCCGGCTAGCATGCTTGCCCCTGGCGTTGGGAGTTTTGCGTAATGCTCACACACCTAAATTAGTTATGAGGTTTATTAATCACGTATACTTCTAAAATTTTAATTACTGCTTCTTTACAATGCCATGAGATAGTGAGAAGTACCGGACTCAGGAACCGGGCTGCTCTGCACAGTGCCACCATGGAGGACGGCTAGCACACTTGCTCCCAGCGCCGATGCTCACACACCTGGATTAGTTATGAGATTTATTAATCGCATATTCTTCTAAAATTTTAATTACTGCTTCTTGATGGTGATTCGTACCGGACTCAGGAGCCTAACTGCTCCGCACAGTGTTACTATGGAGGTCGGCTTACAAACTTGCCCCCGGCGCCGGTGCTCACATACGTGAATTAGTTATGAGGTTTATTAGTCACGTATTCTTCTACCATTTTAATTACTTATTCTTTACAATGCCATAAGAAGATGAGATGTAACGGGCTCAGGAGACGAGCTGCTCCGCATAGTGCCACCATGGTGGCCGGCTAGCACGCTTGCCCCCGGCACTGGTGCTCACACACCTGAATTAGTTGTGAGGTTTATTAGTCATGTATTCTTCTACCAATTTAATTACTTCTTCTTTACAATGCCATGAGAAGATGAGACATAAGGGGCTCAGGAGACGAGCTGCTCCGCATAGTGCCACCATGGTGGCCGGCTAGCATGCTTGCCCCCGGCACCGGTGCTCACACACCTGAATTAGTTGTGAGGTTTATTAGTCATGTATTCTTCTACCAATTTAATTACTTCTTCTTTACAATGCCATGAGAAGATGAGACATAAGGGGCTCAGGAGACGAGCTGCTCTGCATAGTGGCACCATGGTGGCTGGCTAGCACGCTTGCCCCCGGCGCCGGTGCTCACACTCCTGAATTAGTTGTGAGGTTTTTTAGTCACGTATTCTTCTACCATTTTATTAACTGCTTTTTTACAATGCCATGAGACGATGAGATGTACCGGGCTCACGAGCCGCGCTGCTCCGCACAGTGCCACCATGGAGGCCGGCTAGTATGCTTGCCCCTGGCGCCAGTGCTCACACACCTGAATTAGTTATGAGGATTATTAGTCACGTATTCTTCTACTATTTTAATGACTGCTTCTTTACAATGCCATGACGATGAATTGTAGCGGGCTCAGGAGCCGAGCTGTTCCACACAGTGCCATGATGGTGTCTGGCTAGCATGCTTGCTCCCTTCACCGGTGCTCACGCACCTGAATTGGTTATGAGGTTTATTAGTCACGTATTCTTTTACTATTTTAATTACTGCTTCTTTACAATGCCATGATGATGAGTCGTAGCGGGCTCAGGAGCCGAGCTGTTCCACACAGTGCCATGATGGTGTCCGGCTAGCATGCTTGCTCCCTTCACCGGTGCTCACGCACCTGAATTGGTTATAAGGTTTATTAGTCACGTATTCTTTTACTATTTTAATTACTGCTTCTTTACAATGCCATGATGATGAGTCGTAGCGGGCTCAGGAGCCGAGCTGTTCCACACAGTGCCATGATGGTGTCCGGCTAGCATGCTTGCTCACGCACCTGAATTGGTTATGAGGTTTATTAGTCACGTATTCTTCTACCATTTTAATTACAATGCCATGATATTGAACATGTAATGTAATTAATAGTGATATAATTACAAGTAAATGAAAATGGTAAATTTTGTAATTTCCTTCTAATCTATTTTCTTGTTGTCATCCCTTTCGCGTACAGATATTAATCTGTTTCCTCGCGTCCTGTAATTGCATTTGGATTCTCCATTAGGTGACCGCATTTTGATGCTTAGTAAGTGCATATGAACGTTAATAAATGCCATCATCTTCCGGGATGTAACCGGTTGACTATTGTACGTGTGTCATGTGGCATAATAGCGCTCCTGGATGGAGACAAGAGGGAGCAGATCTCTCGCTTTACGCCATTCATCGCGGGACAGCTTTCTCTCATGTGTTTGGAAAACTGGAACGTGTAAACAGGGACGGAAATAGCAGCATTATTTCTATACAATTACACAAAAAGAGTGCCAGATGCAGCGGGGGAAAATGGAGAAATGAAGGGATGCTTCACCACCATTGGGTGCGGAGGATATACGAGCACGTAACACCGTAAATTAAAGCGAGTGCAGAATATAATCACTGCGCGCTGGTATAAGGTGTGGTGGCATTACCGTATATATACATGATATACACATCAGCATCTAATCTATTTACAGCCTTGCTTATCTGACTGCTAATAAGCAAGATATGCAGATTTAGCTGTCACAATATTAGCAGTAACAACCCGTAATTAATAGCCCCCTCGCCCAACGTCGCTCCGAACGCTTTGATTTGCAGCATTGCTGGAATAAAGTTGTTTTAAGCAGCGGTTACATTTTCTGCTTTTTTTTTGCAACTGGGGGGGGCCAGAAATCGGTTGCTTAGCAACCACTTGGATCTCCCCCCCCCAATAGGAGAGGACCTAATATCTCACTTTCTTCGCTTGTCACCTACGTGGAAACACACTACGGTGTATGCAAATTATGCAACAGCAAGTGTCAGACTATATACACAAGCCTGCCTCATATCCAGTAGCGCCGGGGTGGCAAAATGTTCATTTGTTTTGTTAGAATTTCTGTTTATGGTTATTAGTTTCAAACATAACGCAATTATAAATCCCAGGGCCTGCTGGCGAGATTTGCATGCATTGTCAGCGGGGATCTCCAGCTAATAATAAAGAGTAGAAATATATTTATACAATAATTTGCCGGGTAAAATGAAAGCACACAGTTCTCTCTTTTTTTTTTTTTACTGCCGCAGTAACGCATTGTCCTCCGTCAAGTGAGCAGAATATTAAGCAGAGGACAGAGAGAAAGACAAGAAGAGAAAAAAAGATTTAATAACACTGGAAGAAAAAAAAGTCTTTGACATGTTCCAGTTTAAGAAATTTTAACTGAGGCATACAGGGGTGTAATTAGCTTGCCTCTCACTTTCGGTGTTATTGGACACTGGGTAGAACATCAAACGTCTTTGTATATGGTTTCTTATTCTCCGCGTTGCTTATAATTTTCAATAAGAGCGCTGTTCTCCGGCGGCAGGGAGGGGAGGTCGAAAAAATCTCCACGTTACGAGGATGTCCATACATGACTCTCTCTGTTTACCTACTCCCCAAAGTGTATCAAAGCTCAGATCCACAGGAATAAAAGAAAAGTTAAACAAAACAAGCATTTAACTGCGCAAAATAAGGTATGGACAAGGCAAACAGGTGAGGTATTGTTTAGGTGCTTGAGTCAGATCAATATCTGTGCTTTTCAAGCCAGGAATCCTGTCGGCTTCACTCTAACATTGAGCGTATCGTCTTACCACCAGCAGACAGACTGTCGCCTCTAACTAACTGATAGGGAACCTGTTTCACCCAGAAAGAGGAGGAGGAGTAAAAAAAAAAAAATAATAAATAAGCAGGGCCCATCTTCATTCTTTGCGGTTCAGTGCTGGATTTTGAAGGAATGTCTGAGCCGTGTCCCTTTTTTTTTCTTAAATCCCTCATTGCAATAAAGGTATGAGCAGATTGGGCAACGTTTACTCCAAACCTACCAGCCCACATCGCCCAGACATTTTCTCATTCTGCTTCGTATGTGTGCCTTCGCCTGAGCACGGGAATTGTAGTGTAATCTTCATAGCAAAATGACCTTTTCTGCTGCCGCATTATTGTTTTCGATATTGATAGTTAGCAATTATTGTTGCTTTTGCTTTGTGGCAGAACATTGAGGAGAAGCAAGTTCGCTGCCACTTGCTGATTTTGCCTTTGTTATTAGGGAATATGCTTTTTAATGCATTGTGCTTAAAAAAACAATGATTCTGAAAAACATTATTCTGAACAAATGTAATCTCCCATTGCTGACAGATATGGCTGCATAATACACTTTTCTTTCATAATCATTGGAATACATGTTTTCACAGTCACTGAGAACTGTAATAAATTGTCAGCGCTGCACCGTTAAAGTAACCTGAATATACATGTATATATAAATATATAGAGCGAGAGATATCGACGCATAACATATAGCTAATATACCATATTTTTCATATTATAAGATGCACCTTTCCTCTCAAAACTTTGTGAGAGGTGCATCTTATAATGCGAATGTAGCTTACCAGGGGTGGTGGAGAGGGGTCACAGGAGGCAGAGGAGATGCTGCGGACCGCAGGTGTTGTGCTGCAGGTCGTGTCGGTCACTGTGCTGTGGGCTGTGCTACGGGCTGAGGTGCAGGCTATGAAGCAGGGGCCACCATTCTGAAAATGTCATCGGTGCGGGCTTCAAATAATGGCGCCCAGAGTTGGCGCTTGCGCAGATGGACCTCTCGGCTCAAGAAAATGGTGCACAGAGAGGGAAAATAGTGCCCAGAGGTGGCACGTGCACAGATGAGTTCTCGGCTTGTAATTGAGCTGAGAGCTCCATCTGCACACGCACTGACTACGGGCATCATTTTTTTGAAGCCCACAAAGCAAACCTGATAGACATAAAAAGAGAGAAATATTAAACAAAAAAGACAAGAGATACCCTCAGTCACCCTTCAAAGCTCTAATCCAGGTCTTCCGTGTTCCATTAAAATGGAATCCTATGAAGTCCACATACTCACTGTTCCAGGCCATGAAGAACAGAATGCTCCCTATAGGCTGGAACAGCAGCCTCTGCCAGCTCTCACACACTGCTGTAAGAACCACAGCAGTGAACTGCAATGACCTCATGAGGTCACCCCAGCTCATAGCATGTGTCTCACACAATAGCATGTGACCCACTTTAAATATTGACGTGCGATGACGTCATGAGTTCACCAAAAGTCAGTTCCCATGGTTCTCACACAAAGTAGCATGAGAGCCATGGTCTGTGACATGCGGTGAGATCATGGTTTCACCGCAAGTAAGTCCCTGCAGTGCCTCTCACACAAAGTAGCATGAGAGCCGCTAGGACTGACCAAAAGGGAACTCATGACGTCCCCGCACGTCAATTCCCACAGCTCTTCAGCTACTGTGTGACCCACTGATGTGACCTGGGGTGACCTCATGGGGTCATCGCAGTTCACTGCTGTGGTTCTCACAGCAGTGTGCGAGACCTGGCAGTGGCTACTGTTCCAGCCTATAGGGAACATTTTGTCCTTATAGGCTGGAGCAATGAGTCTGCGGACATCGTGGGACCTCCTCTTAATGGATTATGACAGACATGCATTAGGGTTTTGAAGGGTAATAAATTGGTGAATGGAGAGCTTTCTTGTCTTTTTTCTTTAATATTTATCTCTTTTAATGTCTTTCAGGTTCACAGTGGAGGAATTTTGAGACCTCGCTATGGATTACAGAGGACCTGAAAGGATATATTATTTCCAATAAATTGGTGAATGAGGGCATGTATCAGGGGGTTTACTATAAATAAAGTATTTTTGGTGGGTTTTTTCCATTTACAAATACTGGATTAGTGATGAGTTGTCTGATAGACGCCCACCCATTACTAATACCAGGGCTTGATGCCAGCTGGCAATTCAAAGCTGCATAAACCCCATATATTATCCCATTTGACAGTGCTCCAGGGCAATGGGATGAGCCAATGCGAAAGTGCCAGGATTGGCACAATTAATGGATGTGCCACTTCTGGGGCGGCTGCGGCCTGCTATTTTTAGGCTGGGGAGGGCCCAATATCCATGGGCCTCCCCAGCCTGAAAATACCAGAACCCAGCTGTCTGCTTTACCTTAGCTGGTGATCTAATTTGCGGCGATCACATTTTTTAAAAAAAATATATTTATTTAATTTTAAATAAATAATTTAAAGCAAAGCATGGGGTGACCTCTGGTTTGGAATACAAGACAAGTTAAAGATGCCAGCTGCGGCCTGCACCCTGCAGCTGTCTGCTTTACCTTATCTGGCTACCAAAAATAAGAGGACCACATGTCATTATTTTTTAAATTATTGAATTTGGGGCTAAAAACAAGGCTAAACATCCTTTAGTGTCACATGAAAGGCTCTAAAGGGTGCAAGCTTAAAATATGCAGGTAGTGGTTGTGTTGCAGATCTATCTATCAATCTAACCATTCTTTTATCTATCTTTAGCTTTAGACAGTATGAAAAACTCTATATTAAAAGTGCACATTTGTGTGCTGTCTGTGTACCGTGCGTTTTTCTTGCACCCATTGACATGTATCAGCTAGGCACCCATGCAATCACAGCAGGCTGTGAGTTGCCCCTGATGCCGAATTTCGCAGAGGGGAAAACTAGCAGATATGCTCTTTTCTATAGTCTAACATTGATGTGAGTGCAATGAGATTTTTTTTCTCACAGATTTTATATGCACATGTAACTGAACCCTAAATTTGAGATAGTGAGCACTTATCTGCCAACGAAATCCATCCACCTCACAGGTGTGGCATATCAAGATGCTGATTAGACATCATGATACTTCCATAGGTGTGGCTATGACCACACTAAAATGGGCAGTTATATATAACTGATATAAATAAATATATAAAAATTAATTTAAAAAAATGATGTGGGCTGCCACCCTAGCAGTCTGCTTTAGCTTGGCTGGCTATAAAAACAGAGGGAATCCCATGCAGTTTTTAAAAAATTATTTAAATAAATAATTTTGAGAAACATTGTGTGGTCCCCCTCAGCCTAGGTAAAGCAGACCACTGGGGATTAGTATTACCAAAATGGGAAAGCCCATGGTTATTTGGCCCCTCCCAGCCAAAAATTAGCAGCCCACAGCTACCCCAAGAGTGGCGCATCCATTAGATTCGCCAATTCTTGCACTTCACCCAGCTTTTCCTGATTGCTTTGGTGCAGTGGCAAATAAGGTAACCCTTTTGCTGTTGGTGTCAGCTGTGAACTGTCAGCTGACATCAAGCTCAGAAGTTAGTAATTGGTGGGCATCTTTTAGACACCCCCATTACTGACCCGGAAATACTGTCTGATAGGCGTCCACTCATTACTAACCTCTGTACTTGATATCAGCTGTCAATTCACAGCTGACATCAACCCCATTAACTATTACCCCAATTGGCACCGCACCAGGGCAATTGGGAAGAGCCGTAAAGCATGAGAACTAACACATCTAATAGTTGTGCCATTCCTGGGGTGGCTTGGTGCTGCTATTTTTAGTCTGAGAGGGGCCAAATGACCAAGCCCCTGCCCACCCTGATATTACAAGCCCCCAGCATTCTTCTTTACCTTGGCTTGTTACCAAAAATGAGGGGGACCCCATGCTGTTTTTTCATTATTGGAATCCCTTCTATTTTTGATAACCAGCCAAGGTATAGCAGACCACTGGAGGTTGTAGCCCATAGCTGTCTGTTACACCCATGCTTTTTATAAAAATAGGGTAGGAGACCAAGTATTTTTTTTTTAAGTGATGTGCTGGACAATAACAGCCGTGTCAATCCCAATATGTAGTCGGTCTAATAATAATAATATTAGCAAATAGCTCAAATTAGAAATGTAGTATAGTTCTCCTAAAAAGCTATGTCGCTTATAATACATTAGCTTAGGTATCCATGGTATAGACCACTAGTAACTAAGGGGTACTTTGCACGTTGCGACATCGCTACTGCGATATCGTCGGGGTCAAATCGAAAGTGACGCACATCCAACGCCAGTAACGACGTTGCAAAAAGTAAAGCCTAGATGCAAAAGCGTCGTAAATCGGTGATCTGTGCAGTGTCGGACATTTCCATAATGTCGCACCAACAGGAGATATGATGTTGTTCTTCGTTCCTGTGGCAGCACACATCACTATGTGTGAACTCGCAGGAGCGAGGAACATCTCCTACCTGCGTCCACCGTCAATGTGGAAGGAAGGAGGTGGGCGGGATGTTTACGTCCCGCTCATCTCCGCCCCTCCGCTTCTATTGGCCGCCTGCTGTGTGACATCGCTGTGATGCCGCACGACCTGCCCCCTTAGGAAGAAGGTGCGTCGCCGTCCAGAGCGACGTCGCAAGGCAGGTAAGTGCGTGTGAAGCTGCTGTAGCGATAATGTTCGCTACGGCAACTATCACAGGATATCGCATGTGCGACGGGGGCGGGTACTATCGCACTCGGCATCGCAAGCATCAGCTAGCGATGTCGAAGCCTGCAAAGTACCCCTTACTGTCACTAATGAGTGGTCATAACCGTGGACACTTAATCTACTGCAATGCCCTGTATATGAGGTGGCATAGCTAATCGGGATAATTATATTATATTTCTAATTGGAGGTATTTGGTATTATTATTATTATTATTATGACACCTATTAATATTGGGATAGGATCTTGGAGATGGAAATACTCTTAAAAATCCCTTATTGCAAGAAAGTTATGGGCACATTGGGCAACTTGAAGGTCTGTTTACATGGACTGACCTGCAGCATGATCACTTGTGCTCTACCCTTGAGGTCCCTTCCAACTCTACCATTCTATGATTCTATGATTTTACGTGGTTCAGCACAGAGCTCTGTGAAAGGAATTGTGTAGAAGATTGAAAAAATAGTTGCAAGATGTCACTTATTGACTATTTTAGATTGTGTTTGAAATCATAGCTGGGAGTTCAGTGGCCTAACCCAAAGCAAACATCTAAAAGGGACCACCCTAATGAAGCTCGTATTTGACACTAGACATTAGAAAATCGCTGAAATCAAATTTGACTCAATTTTTTTTTTTAAAGCTTTGGATTCGCCCTAATCCTATTATTTGGTGATTTGCTTTAGGCACAACCGTAAAATAGCAGTCAGGCTGCAGGTATTTTGGTGGGTTATAGAGAACCTGGAAGTGATGATATAAGTAATAAACCAGCCCTCACTAATCCTGTTGTGCAGCTCCGCTCCATTCAGGTAGTCTTCTTCTGCCCAGTCCCAAGGGCAGTTTCTTCAAATTCATTGTTGATGCCAAAGATGCTCTTCAAGAGACCACATCAATGGCAAGAAATAAATGTCTGAACAGTTTTATTTTGCTTTAAAGGGAATCTGTCATCACATTGACCTTTTAAACTATTAATTTGGGCATACAGGTTCTACAATGCTGAAAAAAATCCATACCTTTATGTCTTATATCAGATGTTTTGTTGTGGATTAAACATTTTATCACTTTATGTAAATGAGCTCTTCCAGGCTATGGGGTGGATGCTGCCTGTAAGTTAACTCCGCCTCCAGTGCTTATTTTAAATAAAAGGGGTGTTACTAGTGTGAGACAAGTAACTGACACAGAATAGGAGCAATGAAATTTGTCTTCTTTCAAACACATTTTTAGCAGCTTCCTATCATTGCAACAATATTGTAGCCTTGTCTGTGTGTGAGATGGAAGCTGAAGCAGAGTAAAGTTATAATCACATACAGCTCCTTAGTGAAAGCAGAGAGCGGACATCACACATCGTACTGGTGACACCCTTTTTATTTAAAAAAATCTCCGGAGGTGGAGTTTATCTTAAAAAGGTCAAAGTGGTGACAGATTCCCTTTAAAGAGGATGTCCACTACTTTTACATTTATGGCCTATCCTAAGGGGTACTTTGCACACTACGACATTGCAGGTGCGATGTCGATGGGGTCTTGTCGAAAGTGACGCACTTCCTGCGTCGCTCTCGACATCGTAGTGTGTAAATCCTAGATGATACGATTAACGAGCGCAAAATCGTCGTAATCGTATCATCGGTGTAGCGTCAGCGAATTCCATAATTACGCTGACGTGATGGTCCGATATTGTTCCTCGCTCCTGCGGCAGCACACATCGCTGTGTGTGAAGCCGCAGGAGCGAGGAACATCGCCTTACCTGCGTCCCGGCTGCAATGCGGAAGGAAGGAGGTGGGCAGGATGTTTATGTGAAGCCCCAGAGGTGTGGTGTCAGTGCATTACCTTCAGGGACTCCACGTAGCTGGATCTGGTCACAGGTAGGAGATCTTCTTCTTGTCGTGACGCCACTCTCAGTATTGCGGCCAGTAGGGACCGCCACTGCAGGTTGAGGGTCGCCTGGGGCTGATGGTGTGTGCAGTTAGTTGGAATAGCCTCCTGAGAGTGAGGCAAGCCCCAGGGCCCGGTGTAGATGCGTAGTACTACAAGTCGCAGAATGACTCACACAGGCAGAACTGTCTTTCAAGGGCTTTACTCACATTTGATGGCAGGGTGAGTAGCCCGGGCGTAGCTGAGATGAACCAGGTGGGAACCAGGTATCCTTCAGGCTAACTTTATGAGGGTGACTACCAACTCGCCTTCCTTAGCCCTTGGTGGTTTGGGGTGACCCCGACTTTGAGTCCCTATGGGGGTCACCCAGGGAAGATGCTGCAGCCTCTCTCCCCTTCGTTCGCCGTGTGCTTGTCGCCTGGGCCAGATCACTCCAGCTTCTTGCCTCCTGTGAGCTATGGGCCCTAACTGTGGCTACGTGGCTGCGGCTTTTTGTGGTGTTGTGGCGTGGGCTTTGAGAGCCCCACACCGGCAGGTTTAGCAAAAGAAAGCTGGATCTATCTCCGCTTCGGGATCTGCCGCCCGGTTGGGCCTGGTACTCTCTAGCAGTCTCCTTACTTCCCACTCCGTGCTCTCTCTCTAGCTGAAGATGGATTTCGGGTAGCCCTCCTAGTTGACCGTTCTCCCCCGTCAGTAGCCACTGCGCGGGCGCTGTTAGACAGCAACAGCCCCACAGGTCTGCTCCTCACTGAGCCCTATGGAGTTCTGCTCTAACTGACTCACTGCCCCTCCTCTCCTGTTCTTGCCTACGCCACCTAGCAACCAGATTCTCTTACCACACCCCTTGAGAGGAGATGGAGGCTTTTGGCCCCCTCCACTATTCCAGTGAAGGTCAAGGCTTTTCCCCCTCCTGGGATCCCCAGGGGTCCTCTCATGGGTACATGTGTGAGAGCTGATTACTATGCGCCTGTGTACCACACCCCGGTCAGCCTTCTGGATTACCTGTATTGTACTGTCCCCAGCATGGGTGCAGTACTCAGTGGTGCCTGACCAGGTCAGGGGCGCCACATTCCCCCTTAGTTATCACCAGCACGTCCTCGGGCTGCAAGACAACATTTTAAAATGCATAAAACATTAAAACATGTAAAACATTTTTAAAAGCACCAGGTACCATACATCACCACCCTCCACCCACAAGTCCGTTAACCCACCCAAAACCCTCTCACGTTGGCCGCGGCTTCAGCCACTTCTGGCAGGATGTAGAGGCGGCTTTCATGGGCTGGTGGTCTTCAGGGTATACCTGGCCTGGTGGATCCGCGCCTTCAGCCTCTTCTGGCAGGATGCAGAGACGGCCTCCACAGTTGGTGCTGACCAGGTACCCTCTTTGTGGTGGAGAGCCAGGCCCCATAAACAGGCATGCTCTCTGGTCGCAGGCAAGCCAAGCCCCTAAACAGGCTGACTCTGGTGGCGGTGGTGCCCTCTGGTGTAACTATTTACACTGCGAGAGTTTGTGGCTATAGCCAGTTCATAGCCTTAAGGTTTATGGTTTTTCTCACAATAGTTTTTGTGGGCACATTCTTGAACTTTAAAACGTTGCAAAACAAACTTTTTCAACTGGTCAAAACTTCTTTCTTTACTTTACTCCTCCATACCAGGGCTTGGGCCTGTTGGGCTGCGGCACCTGCTGCTTTCTTGCTCTTTGTCGTCGTCTGAGGTAGTCTCATCTGTAGGTTCCTTGTCTTTTCTTTCTTGATCTTCATCTGTTTCCTTTGCTGCATCTGTTTCTTTATCTCTGTCTTTGGGACATGGTGCTACATCTAAGGCATACCAGCCTCTTTCTCCCTGATGCATAGTGAACTGTACTGAGTCTCCCATTTTTAAGTTTCTGCCAGGGTGTCCTCTGGGCAAATGAGCGCTCACATCTCTTCGGTTGACAAATATCCCTTCCTTCACACCAGGTGCTACAATGAATCCATATCCACTTCTCAAATTGAAATCCTCCACTACTCCTCTGCAAAGGGGTCCTCTGACCTGGGCTTTGGCTCTTCTCAGGAACCTTTTTTCTTGTAGGTCTCTGGCGGTGACTTCTCTCTGCTCTGGGGATGGCGGTGCAGGGAAAGACTGGGTTCTACTGCGGCGCTGTGTCTTGCGGGCTGGATTCTGCGAAGTGCAGCTTACAAGCTCCCAGGTGAGACTTTTAGGCAGATCTTCGTCAGCGGACGGTGTCAGGTCTTCCTCATCCCAACGGGAATAGGGCAACATCTCCGGCTCTGAGTATTGCTCCACTGCCGGTGGCTCCGGAGTCAGCTCCTCAGCTTCCTGGCCTCCTCTCCCCCTTAGTTCTTCGCTGCACTCTGGTTGTGGTAGTGCTGGAGATGAGTGGTCCTCAGCTGGTCTGGGCGGTGGACTCTCTGGCGCGGCTGCAGGGGTTGCCTGAATCTCCTTGGGGGTATGCGGAGGGAGCAGATACCGATCCACCATCTCTTGTGGGAACTGGGCCTCTAGGTCAGCCTTCAGCTTCCAGTATTCGGGGTCCTCTCCTATCAGGGTCTTCCTAGCAGGGACCTCTTTGGACTGGGGAGCGGTGTCTGCTCTGGCCTTGCAGGCCGGGGTAAATGATGAGGTAATCTCTTCTTGGCGGGCCGCGCCTGGCATGGCGGCGGCCTGGTCTTGGCGGGCCGCGCCCTGGATGGCGGCGGCCTGGTCTTGGCGGGCCGCGCCTGGCGTGGCTGCGGCCTGGTTCAGCACCTCACTTGCGGCGCGGACGAGCGTTGCTGCGGCGGTGGGGTCTCGGTAGGCCGAGCAGGGCACCGCTGCGGCCGCTGGGGCTTGGAAGGCCGCACCTGGCGTGGCTGCGGCCTGCTTCAGCGTCGCCGCACCGGACGCCTCTTCGGGGACCGCGGGCGTGGCAGCAGGGGTCGGGGCACTTGCGCTGGCCGGGGCATCACTCGACTCACCCACCGGTGGCAGCATCGGGGTCTGCGTCATCGCCGTCCTGTCTGGCACTCGGCGCGCGGCTCTCCTTTCATAGGCCCGAACCGCCGCGGTCATCTCCAGCATTTCCATTCGTTCTTCCCGGATCTGCTCCACAACCCGGGTCTCCAGTCGGTCGCAGAACTGGGCCAGCTCCCGATACCACCAGGCAGCGGAGCCCGGTTCTGGATTTCTGCGGTCAGACGCCATTTCTTCTGCGCCCTCTTCTGCACGACTCTCCAGCTGTGTACTCGCCGTTGCCTCTGATAGCAAGCTGTTCAGTTTCTGCTCTGCCTCTTTCAGCAGCTCCTCTCCCAGCAGCAGGCTTCTGGCTCCCTTTCTGTCCCGACGTCTCTGGACGCTTCCACTCTCATAGCTGGCAAGGTCAGAACTCTGCAGGGGATCTCTGGGTAGCCACACCTCTTCGTGGGCGGTAACTTCTCCCAGCGCGGGCTGCTGTTGTTTTTCAGCGCGCTTTTCATGGTGGCAATATGGCGGCGCTTCCAATTTTCCAAGCGGACCGCCCAGGCACATGGTCACCTGTCTGAACAGGTCTAGTCCTTATCCTGTTCGTGACGCCAGATGTGAAGCCCCAGAGGTGTGGTGTCAGTGCATTACCTTCAGGGACTCCACGTAGCTGGATCTGGTCACAGGTAGGAGATCTTCTTCTTGTCGTGACGCCACTCTCAGTATTGCGGCCAGTAGGGACCGCCACTGCAGGTTGAGGGTCGCCTGGGGCTGATGGTGTGTGCAGTTAGTTGGAATAGCCTCCTGAGAGTGAGGCAAGCCCCAGGGCCCGGTGTAGATGCGTAGTACTACAAGTCGCAGAATGACTCACACAGGCAGAACTGTCTTTCAAGGGCTTTACTCACATTTGATGGCAGGGTGAGTAGCCCGGGCGTAGCTGAGATGAACCAGGTGGGAACCAGGTATCCTTCAGGCTGACTTTATGAGGGTGACTACCAACTCGCCTTCCTTAGCCCTTGGTGGTTTGGGGTGACCCCGACTTTGAGTCCCTATGGGGGTCACCCAGGGAAGATGCTGCAGCCTCTCTCCCCTTCGTTCGCCGTGTGCTTGTCGCCTGGGCCAGATCACTCCAGCTTCTTGCCTCCTGTGAGCTATGGGCCCTAACTGTGGCTACGTGGCTGCGGCTTTTTGTGGTGTTGTGGCGTGGGCTTTGAGAGCCCCACACCGGCAGGTTTAGCAAAAGAAAGCTGGATCTATCTCCGCTTCGGGATCTGCCGCCCGGTTGGGCCTGGTACTCTCTAGCAGTCTCCTTACTTCCCACTCCGTGCTCTCTCTCTAGCTGAAGATGGATTTCGGGTAGCCCTCCTAGTTGACCGTTCTCCCCCGTCAGTAGCCACTGCGCGGGCGCTGTTAGACAGCAACAGCCCCACAGGTCTGCTCCTCACTGAGCCCTATGGAGTTCTGCTCTAACTGACTCACTGCCCCTCCTCTCCTGTTCTTGCCTACGCCACCTAGCAACCAGATTCTCTTACCACACCCCTTGAGAGGAGATGGAGGCTTTTGGCCCCCTCCACTATTCCAGTGAAGGTCAAGGCTTTTCCCCCTCCTGGGATCCCCAGGGGTCCTCTCATGGGTACATGTGTGAGAGCTGATTACTATGCGCCTGTGTACCACACCCCGGTCAGCCTTCTGGATTACCTGTATTGTACTGTCCCCAGCATGGGTGCAGTACTCAGTGGTGCCTGACCAGGTCAGGGGCGCCACATTCACATCCCGCTCATCTCCGCCCCCCCTGCTTCTATTGGCCGCCTGCAGTGTGACGTCGCAGTGACGCCGCATGACCCGCCCCTTAATAAGGAGGCGGTTCGCCGGCCAGAGCAACGTCCCAGGACAGGTAAGTGCGTGTGAAGCAGCCGTAGCGATAATATTTGCTACGGCAGCTATCACAATGATATCACAGCGGCGACGGGGGCGGGGACTATCGCGCTCGGTATCGCAGCATCGGCTTGCGATATCGTAGTGTGCAAAGTACCCCTTAAGATAGGTCATCAATGTCTCATCTGCTGGGGTTTGACACCCTGCACCCCCCTTATCAGCTAATATATAAATCTTTTCTGTACAATTAGAGCCTTTATAGAGTTGTAATTTGCTGTGAATCAATTTATTTTTTTACATTCGTCAAACCTGGTGACTTAGAATTCCAAAAGCTTTGATCATCTGTAGTTAGACGTCTTGGGCTTGTCCCACTAAATACGAAATATGCATCTATCAGACCTTACAAGACCAATCTAAAACATATTTGTTTAATCCTTATAGTCATTTTTGACCGCCTAAAATACACGTAATGGATTTACAAATTTCTAATGGTGCACACAAAACACACAAAACGGTAGCCTTATAATGATTGAAAACAAGAGACAAGCACGATCAATGAGACAACAATTGCAGTGAAGTTTCATGTGTATAAATGGTTCTATACAAATACAAATTACAACAATTTAAACAATGCTACATGAAGATAATAAATCATACCAGGTCAACAGAAAAAGCTCAATGGGGAAACAATAAAAGTGATTGCTTTCAGTAGTATTATTCATAGTTTTGTCTGGAACAATGGTCTTTAGACTTGTGCTACCAATCAATGTCTACATTTTCTTAGCAAGCTTCCTGAAAAAAACATCAATCCACTGAATATGTTGATACATAGCTGGGGGTAGGGGGACACTTGCCCAGGTACCAGTTAGGTAAAATTGTAGAGGGGAGCTAAGGATAAAGGTGTAAGGCCTAGGTGACAGAAAATATGCAAAAGTGACACCATTCTAAAATCTGTACCCCTCAAATTGTTCAAAACCACATTGAAGAAGTTTATTAACCTTTTAGGTGCTTCACAGAAACTAAAGCAATATGGAAGGGAAAAATGAACATTTTACTTTTCCCCACAAAAAAACTGACTTCACCCCAAATTTTGCATTTTCACAACAGTAACAAGAAAAAATACACTATACAATTTGAGTTTGCCCATTTCCCATGTGTGGTGGAAATCTACTGTTTGTGCGCACGGCAGGGCTCGTAAGGTATGAAGCGCCATTTGAATTTTAGAGCGCAAAATTGTCTGGGATAGATAAGGGATGCCATGCTGCATTTGGAGAGTCCTTGATGTGTTTAAACAGTGGAAATTCCCCACATGTGACCCTATTTTGGAAACTAGACCCCTAAAGGAATTTATCTAGATGTTTGGTGAGCACTTTGAACCCCCAAGTGCTTCACAGAACTTTACAGCGTTGTTGTGTGAAAATGAAAACAAGCATTTTTACCACAAAATTATTGCTTTAACTCCAAATCTATCATTTTCATAAAGGTAAAAGGAGAAAATGCATCATACAATTTGCTGTGCAATTTTTTCCAAGTATGATTATACCCCATATGTGGTGAAGAACTACTGTTTGGGTGCACGGCATTGGTTGGAAGAAAAGGAGTGCAATTTCTCCTTTTGAATGCATAACTGTCTGGAATCATTAGTGGATGCCATGTTGTATTTGGAGAGCCCATGAGGTATCTAATCTGAGAACCTTGCTTAAAAGTTACCCTATTTTGTAAACTAGACTCCTTAAGGAATGTAGCTAAATTTTTATTGACCACCATGAACAACCTCAGGTGCCTCACAGAATTTTATAATGCTGAGCCATGAAAATTAAAAAATACATTTCTACAACAAAAATGTTGCTTTAACTTCAAATCTTTTCTTTTCACAAGGGTAACAGAATATAATGCACCATACAGTTGTTGTGCAATTTCTCCTGTGTTCACCAATACCCCATATGAAGTTGAAAACTACTTTTGAGGCACAGTACAAAGTGAAGAAAGGAAGGAGTGCCATATTTGAGAACAGATATAGTTGGAATGGTTTGGGAAACCATGTCACTTTGGCAGAGCCCCTGAGGTGCCTAAACAGTGGAATCCCCCTACAAATGACCCCTTTTTGGAAACTACTTCAAGAAATGTATCCAGATGTTTGGTGAGCACCTTGAACCCCCAGGTGCTTCACAAAATTTTATAACGTTGAGCCGTGAAAATGAAAAAAATACATTTTTAACTAGAAAAATGTTGCTTTAGCCCCAAAGTTTTAAATTTAACTAGGGTGACAGGAGATAATGAACAGTACATTTTGTTATGCAATTTCTCCTGAGTATGCCAATACACCATTTGTGGCCAAAAACTACTTTTGAGACATAAGGCCATATTTCAGTTCAGATTTAGTTGGAATGGTTTGCGGGTACCATGCCACATTGGCAGAGTCACTGAGGTACCAGAACAGCATAAATCCCCCACAAGTGACCCAATTTTAGAAACTGCACTTCTCTATGAATTCATCTAGAGGTGCAGTGAGCATATTGACACTACAGGTGTGTCCCAAATTTCATACTATTGGAAAAAAAAATAATTACATTTTTGCCCCTCAAATGTTGTTTTAACCCCAGATTTCAGATTTTTACAAGGAAAATAGGTTAAAAAAAGGCTGCATAATTTGTTACACAATTCCTCCTGAACCTAGCAATACCGCACATGTGACCATACAGTACTGTTTGGCCATACAGCAGGGCTCAAGAGGGAAAAATTGCCATGTGATAATTGGATCATTGTATCATTAGATTAGTTTGTGAACTCCATTTGCAGAGCCCCTAAATGACAGAACAGCAAAAAAAAACCTCAGGTGACAACATTTTGGAAATTACACCCCTCTGGGAGTTCATATACTGGTACAGTGATGATTTAGTCTCTGGAAAACACCCATGGAGTCAAACACATTGAATGTTGCAGAATTAAAAATAAGCCTTTATCATGCTCAGTACATTGTAGTGCCCATACATTGTTTCCAGCTGGTGCTTCTGGAAACCTGCACCCTGTTAATCAGACTGCCCTCGCTACAACCGTCCAAACATGTGGATATTAACTCTAGTTTAGACATTTTCTGGGGCTCAGAAGGGAGGGGAACATTTGGATTTGGGAGTGCAGCTTTTGCTGGATTTCTTTTGTATTTGAGAGCTATATCGTGTTTCCAGGGCCTTTGGACTACTAGTAAAATGGAAGCCCCCTA
Organism: Anomaloglossus baeobatrachus; assembly: GCF_048569485.1. NCBI lineage: Eukaryota > Metazoa > Chordata > Amphibia > Anura > Aromobatidae > Anomaloglossus > Anomaloglossus baeobatrachus. Next base: position 79,793,636 of record NC_134364.1, on the reverse strand, counting down.
TATTTCCAGTAACAGAAAACAGACCTGGGTGGGAAGGTTTTTTTCTGGGTTGGTTAAGTTGAAAGCTATTTGGTGGCAATTTGGCTACAGAATATTTTGGATCAGTTCACATTTATTCTGTGCTCTATGCTAAGTACTTACATTAGGATTTCCATCTACATCTCCGAAATACGTGATTTTGGTTAAACTATTGACATTCACTATAATGAGGCAGCAGAGTTACTCGGGACTCTGTTTGGCCACTGTTTAGCGGTGTCCATCTTTTCAACAGTGAACAAACCTGTTGATAACACCACCGGACCACAGGCCAGACTGCAGTTTAATGTGACTGATTCTGCCTCATGATAGTGAATTTTCTCTTGGGAATTTTGTCTGAATCACGCTTTTCAGAAATTTACATGTAATCCCTGATGTAAGTGATCAGCATAGAGCGCAGGATAAATGTGAGCTGCACCTTACTGTTATCTTTGGAAGGCAGAATGAACAAATTAAAAACAGTTGAAGAATTGCCTTTATTTATTTATTTTTTTACACCATACAATGTGAGTGATTTTGTGGCTTTACTCCTCAGGTCAGTACAATTACACCAATATCAGATTTATATAATTTTTTTAAGGTTTGGTTACTTTCACACCAAAAAATTCTTTTTTACAAAATAAAGGGTTTTTAAAGGCCATAGTTTTTTTTAATTTTTCTACCAATAGAGTCCGGTGAGAACTTGCTTTTTTGCTGGATGAGTTGAAGTTTTCACTGGCTCCATTTTGGGTCACATAATATTTTTTGATCGCTTTCTATTCTGATTTTGGTTAGGCAGGATCAAGAGGAACCAGCAATTCAGAAATTATTTTTTCTAAACCTTTCACTGTGTCAGAAAAGTGATAAGACAGTTTTATTCTTCACATCAGTATGAATACAGTGATACAACATTTATACAGTTTTTTTATGTTTTGCTGCTTATACCCCATAACAACTATTTTATAGAAAACAAATTGTTTTTCATTGCTATATTCTGAGAGCTATAGTTTCTTTATTTTTTGCTGACATATCCATATGGCAGCTTATTTTTTGAGGGTCAAGATGACGTTTCAACTGTACCATTTTTATTTATATATGTTGTTTTGATCATGTTTTATTCTACCATTTTTGTCAGCTGTATGATGAAAACACATATAGTTTTTGCAATCTTTTTTATGGTGTTTACTGAAGGGGTTAACTAGTGTGACAGTTTTATAGATCGAGTTGCTACTGACACATCAGACTCATTATGAAATATGTGTACGTATGTGTACTTTTTTACATAAATATACATATTTATTGGAATATTTTTGTTTCTTTTTTTGTTCTTTATTTTCTGATTTTAAAAAAATCAAATTCTTTTACTTTTTTTTACTTTTTTACTTAGTCTTTATAAGGGACATTACTTTTTATTTCCCTGATCACTGGTATAATGTATTGCAGTGCACCGGAATTGCAATATAATATACTGTCAGTGCAGCACTCATAGAAGCATCTGGGATCATGCTTCTGGCTTGATCACAGAGGCTTTCCATACCTTGGTGACAAGAGGTCATCATGAAAACCTCGGAACACCATAGCAACAACAGGGCCCTTGCGATCGGAGGGGAGAGCTTGCGCTATCCCTCTCCCAGACACCTAAATGCTGCTATTGCTCTTGGCATTTATGGGGTTGAACATCCAGGAACAGCATGGTCACCATCCCTAGATGTGAGAGCAGGGGCTCATCTATCATATAAGCAAAGACCCGAGTGGCAATCGCGAGGGCACAGCTCCTGTGCCCCAGCGATTGCCGAGACAAACTGGGTACATCCAAGGTCAGGAAGAACCCAACAAGCAGGACATACCCAATACATCAAAGGTAGGGATAGGGAAGGTGTTAAGAATATGCAGTAGAATGTCTGGGTCTTTCCTTAGCCCCCTTTCACCTCCTGTTACTACGGTAGTTGAGCCTGCCTGGGCTCTGTATTCAAACCGCTCCTTCATCTCGCCTCCATGTATCTGGTGGTACAACCTATATTAATATAATCTGGAGCTGCCTCTTTCCAGCTGCCTTCTCTCAAGCTGATCCCACCAGGTATGGCTGATGAAACTGCATCCTGAAGCCTTTTGTCCCAAGCAAAATTGTGAGGAGGAAGGATGGCTGTTCTGCCTAGTGGCTGGGCTCGGCTAGACTCTTTCCAACCTATAGCGAGCTCCGAATCCCTGGTGCTTTCTAGGGGGCCTGCTGCCTGGATGGGGCTTCCTACTCCTATTTATTCTTAACCGTTGTCCTTTCTTTATTCCATTTAAGAGGCAAAAACTATCATTATAAAAATTATGGTATTAAGCTAATCCCATCTAATTAGGCTCCACCCATCACTGACACTTTGAGCAATTCTTCAGTGGAATAATCAGCAAGATAGCTCCATTCGGGAAGCCTCTGCCATCTTCATTATGCCCAAAGCGACTTTAGTAATCTCAGACTTCTCTCCTCCTGCAGTTAGACTCGCACGTAACAGGGTTGGGGCCTCAGGATTGGAGAATGGCTGACTTGGTACTGTGGCGCCCCTGACCTGGTCAGGCACCACTGAGTACTGCACCCATGCTGGGGACAGTACAATACAGGTAATCCAGAAGGCTGACTGGGGTGTGGAACACAGGCGCATAGTGATCAGGTCTCACACATGTACCCATGAGAGGACCCCTGGGGATCCCAGGAGGGGGCAAGCCTTCACCTTCACTGGAATAGTGGAGGGGGTAGAGCCTCCATCTCCTCTCAAGGGGTGTGGTGGAGAGTCTGGTTGCTAGGTGGCGTAGGCAAGAACAGGAGAGGAGGAGCAGTGAGCCAGTTCAGTGTAGAGTCCAGGGAGCTCAAGTGAGGAGCAGATCCCTGGAGCTGTGCAATCTGACAGCGTCCGCGCAGTGGCTACAGACGGGGGAGAACGGTCAACTAGGAGTGCTACCTGAAAGCCAGCTTCAGCTAGGGAGTGCAACGGAGTGGGAAGTAAGGAGACTGCTAGAGAGCACCAGGCCCAACCGGGCGGCAGATCCCGAAGCAAGGATAGATCCACCTTTCCCTGCTAAACCTGCCGGTGTGGGGCTCTCAAAGCCCACACCACAACACCACAAAAGCCGCAGCCACGTAACCGCAGTGAGGGCCCATAGGTCACAGGAGGCAAGCAGCTGGAGTGGCCTGGTCCGGGGAACAAGCACACGGCAAACAACAAGGGGAGAGAGGCTGCAGCATCTTCCCTGGGTGACCCCCATAGGGACTAAAAGTCGGGGTCACCCCAAACCACCAAGGGCTAAGGAAGGCGAGTCAGTAGTCACCCTCATAAAGTCAGCCTGAAGGATACCTGGTTCCCATCTGGTTCATCCCAGCTACGCCCGGGCTACTCACCCTGCCATCAAATGTGAGTAAAGCCCTTGAAAGACATTCCTGCCTGTGTGGTTATTCTGCGACTTGTGGTACTACAAACCTACACAGGGCTCTGGGGCTTGCCTCACTCTCAGGAGGCTACTACATCCGACTGCACCCACCATCAGCCCCAGGCGTCCCCTAACCTGCAGTGGCGGTCCCCACTGACCGCAATACTGAGAGTGGCGTCACGATCAAACAAGAAGATTTCCTACCAGTGACGGAGATCCAGCAACGTGGAGTCCCTGAAGGTAACGCACCGACACCAACACTACACCTGTGGGGCTGCACATCTGGCGTCACGAACAGGATAAGGACTAGACCTGTTCAGACAGGTGACCATGTGCCTGGGCGGTCCGTTTGGAAAATTGGAAGCGCCGCCATATTGCCACCATGAAAAGCGCGCTGAAAAACAACAGCAGCCCGCGCTGGAAGAAGTTACCGCCCACGAAGAGGTGTGGCTACCCAGAGATCCCCTGCAGAGTTCTGACCTCGCTGATGATGAAAGCGGAAGCGTCCAGAGACGGCGGAGCAGAAGAGAAGCCAGCAGCTTGTTAGAGAAAATGGAGTCCAGACGCGGATACCCAGAACCAGGCACTGCTGCCTGGTGGTGCCGAGAGCTTGCCATCTTCTGCGACCGGCTGGAGGCCGGGATTGTGCGACAGCTTAGGGAAGAACGCACGGAGCTCCTGGAGATGGCTGCGGCGGTGCGGACCTACGAGGAGGGAGCCGCGCGACGCATGTCAGACCGAGCGGCGACGACGCAGACCCCGATGCAGCCACAGATGGGTGAGTCGAGTGATGCCCCGGCCAGCACAAGTGCCCCGACCCCTGCTGCCACGCTCGCGGTCCCGGAAGAGGCGCCCGGCGCGGCGCCACCGAACCAGGCCGCAGCCACGCTAGAAGCGGCCCGCCAAGCCCAGGCCGCTGGAGCGATGCCCCGCCTGTCCCGCAGGGCTCCGACCACCACGGCAGTGCTCATCCGTGCTGCAGGTGTGACGCTGACCCAGGCTGCCACCCTGCTAAACCCGGTCCGCCAAGACCCCAACGCAGCGGCGACGCTCGTCCGCGCCGCAAGTGATATGCTGAACCAGGCCGCAGCCCCGCCGGGTGCGGCCCGCCAAGCTCTGATCACTGCAGCGACGCCCGGCTCAGCCTGCACGGACCCCATCGAGGCTGCGACGCCAAGTGAGACCGCGGCTGCAGTGTCCAGTCCGGCCCGCCAGAAACCGGCCGCGACAGAAACGCCAATCCAGGCCGCCGCCATACAGGGCGCGGCCCGCCAAGACCAGGCCGCCGCCATGCCAGGCGCGGCCCGCCAAGACCAGGCCGCCGCCATGCAGGGCGCGGCCCGCCAAGAGATGGCATCATTATTTTCCCCGGCCTGCAAGGCCAGAGCAGACACCGCTCCCCAGTCCAGAGAGGTCCCTGCTAGGAAGACCCTGATAGGAGAGGACCCCGAATACTGGAAGCTGAAGGCTGACCTAGAGGCCCAGTTCCCACAAGAGATGGTGGATCGGTACCTGCTCCCTCCGTATACCCCCAAGGAGATTCAGACAACCCCTGCAGCTGCGCCAGAGAGTCCACCGCCCGGACCAGCTGAAGAAAGCCCATCCCCAGCACTGCCACCAAAAGAGTGCAGCGAAGAACTAAGGGGGAGAGGAGACCATGAAGCAGAAGAGCTGACTCCGACGCCAACCGCAGCAGACCCCTACCCAGAGCCGGAGATGCTGCCCTATTCCCGCTGGGAGGAGGAAGACTTGACACCGTCAGCAGATGAAGATCAACCTAAAGACCTCACCTGGAAGCCCACAGGCATGAATCCAGCCCGCAAGACACGGCGCAGCAGAACACCGGTTGCTCCAACACCGCAGTCTCCAGAGCAGAGGGAAGTCACGGTCAGAGACCTGGAGGAGAAAAGGTGCCTAAGAAGGTCCAAAGCCCAGGCTAGAGGACCCCTTTACAGAGGAATAGTAGAGGACTTCAACTTGAAAAGCGGATACGGCTTTATTGTAGTAAGAGGAATAAAAGAGGGCATATTTGTGAATCGGAGAGATGTTCAAGCCCACCTGCCCAGAGGACATTCAGGCAGAAATTTGAAAATTGGGGACTTAGTACAGTTCACCTTGCATCAAGGAGAAAGGGGCTACTATGCCTTAGACGTAGCACCATGTCCCAGACAAGAAAGACAAGAAAGACAAGAAAGAAAAGACAGAGATAAAGAAACAGATACAGAAAAAGAAACAGACGAAGACCAAGAAAAGAAAGATAAAGAACCTACAGATGAAACAACCACAGACAAAGATCCTACAGATGAAACAACCACGGACGACGACGGAGAGCAAGAAAGTCACAGGTGCCGGTGCCCTACATGCCCACGCCCTGGTGAAATGGAGGAGTAGAGTAGAGAAAAGTAAAGTAAAGTAAGAAGAGAAGTTAAAGTTTTGAAAAGTTTGCAACGTTATTGTTTAAGTATGTGCCCACAAAAACTATTGTGAGAAATAAACTTTAAGGCTATGAACTTGCTATAGCCACAAACTCTCGCAGTGTAAATAGTTACACCAGTGGCACCACCACCAGGGCCAGCCTGTTTAGGGGCTTGGCTCGTCTGCAACCAGGGGGCCCGTCCGTAGAAAAGGGCCTTGGCTCACCTGCGACCAGAGAGCACGCCTGTTTATGGGGCCTTGGCTCACCACCACAAAGAGGGTACCTGGTCAGCACCAACTGTGGAGGCCGCCTCTGCATCCTGCCAGAAGAGGCTGACGGCGCGGATCCACCAGGCCAGGTATACCCTGAAACCACCAGCCCATGAAAGCCGCCTCTACATCCTGCCAGAAGTGGCTGAAGTCGCGGCCAACGGGAGAGGAAGATTGGAGGAAAGGTCTGGGGAAGTAGATGGCCCAGATCTGGTTACCAAAAGGACCGGTGACCTGCCTCCTGAGAGGGTTTTGGGTGGGTTAACGGACTTGTGGGTGGAGGGTGGTGATGTCTGATACCTGGTGGTTTTAAAAATGTTTTACATGTTTTAATGTTTTATGCATTTTAAAATGTTGTCTTGCAGCCCGAGGACGTGCTGGTGATAACTAAGGGGGAATGTGGCGCCCCTGACCTGGTCAGGCACCACTGAGTACTGCACCCATGCTGGGGACAGTACAATACAGGTAATCCAGAAGGCTGACTGGGGTGTGGAACACAGGCGCATAGTGATCAGGTCTCACACATGTACCCATGAGAGGACCCCTGGGGATCCCAGGAGGGGGCAAGCCTTCACCTTCACTGGAATAGTGGAGGGGGTAGAGCCTCCATCTCCTCTCAAGGGGTGTGGTGGAGAGTCTGGTTGCTAGGTGGCGTAGGCAAGAACAGGAGAGGAGGAGCAGTGAGCCAGTTCAGTGTAGAGTCCAGGGAGCTCAAGTGAGGAGCAGATCCCTGGAGCTGTGCAATCTGACAGCGTCCGCGCAGTGGCTACAGACGGGGGAGAACGGTCAACTAGGAGTGCTACCTGAAAGCCAGCTTCAGCTAGGGAGTGCAACGGAGTGGGAAGTAAGGAGACTGCTAGAGAGCACCAGGCCCAACCGGGCGGCAGATCCCGAAGCAAGGATAGATCCACCTTTCCCTGCTAAACCTGCCGGTGTGGGGCTCTCAAAGCCCACACCACAACACCACAAAAGCCGCAGCCACGTAACCGCAGTGAGGGCCCATAGGTCACAGGAGGCAAGCAGCTGGAGTGGCCTGGTCCGGGGAACAAGCACACGGCAAACAACAAGGGGAGAGAGGCTGCAGCATCTTCCCTGGGTGACCCCCATAGGGACTAAAAGTCGGGGTCACCCCAAACCACCAAGGGCTAAGGAAGGCGAGTCAGTAGTCACCCTCATAAAGTCAGCCTGAAGGATACCTGGTTCCCATCTGGTTCATCCCAGCTACGCCCGGGCTACTCACCCTGCCATCAAATGTGAGTAAAGCCCTTGAAAGACATTCCTGCCTGTGTGGTTATTCTGCGACTTGTGGTACTACAAACCTACACAGGGCTCTGGGGCTTGCCTCACTCTCAGGAGGCTACTACATCCGACTGCACCCACCATCAGCCCCAGGCGTCCCCTAACCTGCAGTGGCGGTCCCCACTGACCGCAATACTGAGAGTGGCGTCACGATCAAACAAGAAGATTTCCTACCAGTGACGGAGATCCAGCAACGTGGAGTCCCTGAAGGTAACGCACCGACACCAACACTACACCTGTGGGGCTGCACAGTACCAATATTTAGGAAAGGTAAGAAGGTGGATCCAGGCAACTACCATCTGGTAAGTCTGACATCAGTGGTGTGCAAGGTTTTTTAGGACATTTTAAAAGATGACATGCAAAAATATATTGCAAAGAATATTATAATAACTGACAGACAGCATGGATTCATGAAAGATAAGTCATGTCTAACCAATCTGTTGGGGTTCTATGAGGGGGTAAGTGCAAATCTGGATATTGGTAATGCAGCTGATGTGATTTGTTGAAGTTTTTGCTCCTTTTTTTTGGATGTAGCAAGTGCAGAGCACATAGTCGCTGGAGCCAATGTTCAGATAGAGGGTTTCCTTGACAGAATTAGCCCCTTAGACAAGTACATTAAGATGAGAAAAGAAAATCAATATGTACCAAGATAATAATCAGAAAGTAGCTGTCACGACGCTCACAGGGAAAGATGAAATGCTAAACCCAAGTGTACAGGATGGATTTGCAACTAGGTGGCTCTGTGAGCACGTGTGTGCTGCAAGAGCAGCGGGGAAGTGAGACAAGCCGAGGTCAGTACCGGAAGGACTTAACTATACACATGGATCAGAAAACAATGGAGTCGGTAAACAGGCCATGGGGTAGGTAACTAGAGGAGCACATAACACATAGGGGATAGACAAGGCCATAGTCAGGAGGGAGCAGGAGGTCAGAAGCCAGACAGTAACACAGTGTCAGGGGGATAAGGCAGAGGGAAGTCATGGGTCAGTCCAGGGTTGAGCAGCAAGATCAATAAGCAACACAAACCAGAAGCCAGGCACTTACCGTGGTACACCAGAAAATATGACTGGTTCATTCCAGCTGATCCCTAAAGAAGCCTAGCAATACCCAGAATGCAGAGCTTGAGTGCAGACCCCTCCCACCAACCCGAGCGTGACCCGGAGACCAGAAGAAGCCCCTCCATGACACCGGAAGGGTACCGAAAATGCTGGCGGGAAGCCATCCCCGATGGCGCACAGACAGACACCGGGACCACAGGATGGTAACACAGAACACCGCAACGCCAGAACCACACCGCAGGTGTCGACTATAACTATGACAGTCGCATAGACATCAGGTCTTGTTTGTTGTTTTTATCCCTTGGTATTATTCAATTCACATGATTGTAGTAACCTGAAGTTTTCTAGGGACAACCTAGAGATTTTACATGACCAAATTATCAAGGAAGTGAGCAAAGGACACCTTCCCAAATCTGTGAGTTTACAAACTGAGATAGTAGTGCTTAAAAAGGGTAATTGGACAAGTTATACATCACCTTTTACAACTAACATGTGTTTCCTTTAATTATGTCATAATACCCAAGAATGCCTTTCATACCATCCTTTTCAGAGGACATTGTTAGAGGTGGTCCCTTATGAAGACAAACATTGAGTCAGTTTCTCGCCCCCTTCTGGTGTATCCTTAGTGATATCACTTGTTGGTTGCAAAGTACATGGGTTGTATTACTATAATATTTGTTCCCCTTTCTTTTTGTTTGAGCTCTTAAGCATTTTAACCCCTTAAAGACAAAGCCAATTTTGACCTTAATGACCAGGCCAAATTTTAGAAATCTGATCAGTGTCTGTTGTTATAACTTTGAAACGCTTCAAAAGATCCCGGTGATTCTGAGAATGTTTTTTCGTGACATATTGGACTTCATGTAAGTGGTGAATTTAGGATGATATTTGTTGCTTTTATTTGTGAAAAAATAGGAAATTTGCCAAAAACTTGCAGTTTTCTAACTTTGAATTTTTATTGCCTTAAACCAGAAAGTGATGTCACACAAAATAGTTACTAAATAACATTTCCCACATCTCTACTTTACATCAGCGCAATTTTTGCAAATTTTAGAAAATATCCAAATGTGACACCATTCTAAAATCTGTACAACTCAAACTGCTCAAAACCACATCCAAGAAGTTTATTAACCCTTTAGATGATTTGCAGAAACTAAAGCGATCTTGAATGAAAAAAAACAAAAATTAACATTTTACCTAAAAATGCTGCTCTAGCCCCAATTTATTCACTTTTAGAAGAAATAACACAACACAATGGAACCTACATTTTTTTAGCAAGTTCCGTCTGAACGCGCTGATAGCCCATATGGGGTCAGAAACCTCTGTTTGGACAAATGGGAGGGCCTGGAAAAGAAGGATCAATATTTGAACTTTGTAACACAAATTTGCCTGAAATAGATTGCAGGTAAAATGTTGCATTTGGCGGGCCCCTAAGGTATCTAACAACAGGAATCTCCCACAAGGGACCCCATTTTTGAAAGTAGACACCTCAAGGATTTTTTTCAGAGGTATAGCGAGCATTTTGAACCCACAGGTACTTCACAGAATTTGATAACATTAGATCGTCATTTTCACTGGACATGTCACCCATTGATCATGTTTGGGACGCTCTGGATTGGTGTATACCACAGCATTTTCAAGTTCCTGCAATATTCAGCAACTTCGCAGCCATTGAAGAGGAGTGGACCAACATCCCACAGACCACAATCACCAACCTGATTAACTCTATTCGAAGAAGATGTGTTGCACTGTGTGAGGCAAATGGTGGTCACACCAGATACTGACTGGTTTTCTTACCCGGACTACTCCAATACTGTAAAACTGCACATTTTAGAGTGGCCTTTTTTATTTGGAGCCAGCCTAAGGCACACCTGTGCAATAATCATGGTGTCTAATCAGCATCTTTATACGACACACCTGTGAGGTGGATGGATTGTCTTGGCAAAAGAGAAGAGATCACTAACACAGATTTAGACAAATTTGTGAACAATTTTTGAGCGAAAAACGCCTTTTGTATACAGAGAAAAAGTCTTAAATCTTTGTGTTCAGCTCATGAAAAATGGAAGCAAAAACAAAAATGTTATGTTTAGATTTTTGTTGCTTCTCTATACTCTAAATTTTTGTTGCTTCTTTAAACTCAAGACTGCAAGTGTCATGGCTTACTCATCTGGGGTGTCCCATGGCTGATGCAGCCAATCCGTGACTGCTATTTGGCTATAATCTATAGATTCCTTGTGAGCCAAATAAAAACACTAAAAAACCATTGAGAAGTAACTTGAATTACATTGATTATCTTAACTCTCCTATGAAAATATCAAGCGTTGGGATATGATAATCAGCATAAAACAACTAGTTATGCGAATGTGTTGAAAATAAAACAAGAAAAATGAGTGTGTCCACATTGGGGTTTTTTTCAGCACAAAAGAACTGCTTTTTGTGCTTCTCTTCATGCTTTTTTCAGGCTACTTTTCATGCTTTCATGCTTTTTTCTTGCTTCTGTATGAAGCATGAGCTTCTTTTCATGCTTCTTTTCATGCTGTCATGCTTTTTTTCTTGCTTCATTTCATGCTTCTTTTCATGCCTCTTTTCATGCTTCTTTTCATGCCTCTTTTCATGCTTTGTTTCATGCTTCTTTTCATGCTTCTTTTCACGCTTCTTTTCATGCTTTCATACTTTTTTTTTCTTGCTTCTTTTCATGCCTCTTTTCAATCTTTGTTTCATGCTTCTTTTCACACTTCTTTTCATGCTTCTTTATATGCTTTCATGCTTTTTTTCATGCTTCTTTTCATGCTTCTTTTCATGCCACTTTTCATGCTTCTTTTCATGCTTCTTTTCATCTTATTTTCATTCTTCTTTTCATGCTTCTTTTCATGCTTTCATGCTTTTTTCTTGCTTCTTTTCATGCTTTTTTTCATGCTTTTTTCATGCTTTCATGCTTTTTTCTTGCTTCTGTTCATGTTTCTTTTCATGCTTATTTTCATGCTTCTTTATACGCTTCTTTTCATGCTTTTTTTTCTTGCTTCTTTTCATGCCTCTTTTCATGGTTATTTTCATGCTTCTTTTCATGCTTTCATACTCCTTTTTCTTGCTTCTTTTCATGCTTCTTTTCATTCTTCTTTCCATGCTTTGTTTCATGCTTCTTTTCACGCTTCTTTTCATGCTTCTTTATAGGCTTTCATGCTTTTTTTTCTTGCTTCTTTTCCTACCTCTTTTCATGCCTTTTTTTCATGCTTTGTTTCATGCTTCTTTTCACGCTTCTTTATATGCTTTCATGCTTTTTTTTTCTTGCTTCTTTTCATGCTTCTTATCATCTTATTTTCATGCTTCTTTTCATGCTTTCATGCTTTTTTTCACGCTTTTTTTACACATCTTTTCATGCTTCTTTTTCATGCTTCTTCTTATGTATTGAGATAGGGAAAAAAGCAGGAAAAAAAGCAGAAAGTGGAAGGATATAAGAGACTGTTGCAAGAGCCAATTTGTGATGCTTAGATAATTGGGTCAGAGGTCCATTTACATGTTCTTACAAAGTGACTAGCAACTACTAAAAGTAATTCAAGAAAAAGCAATGGTGAACTGGTGATATACAGTTAGGTCCAGAAATATTTGGACAGTGACACAAGTTTTGTTATTTTAGCTGTTTACAAAAACATGTTCAGAAATACAATTCTATATATAATATGGGCTGAAAGTGCACACTCCCAGCTGCAATATGAGAGTTTTCACATCCAAATCGGAGAAAGGGTTTAGGAATCATAGCTCTGTAATGCATAGCCTCCTCTTTTTAAAGGGACCAAAAGTAATTGGACAAGGGACTCTAAGGGCTGCAATTAACTCTGAAGGTGTCTCCCTCGTTAACCTGTAATCTATGAAGTAGTTAAAAGGTCTAGGGTTGATTACAGGTGTGTGGTTTTGCATTTGGAAGTTGTTGCTGTGACCAGACAACATACGGTCTAAGGAACTCTCAATTGAGGTGAAGCAGAACATCCTGAGGCTGAAAAAAAAGAAAAAATCCATCAGAGAGATAGCAGACATGCTTGGAGTAGCAAAATAAACAGTCGGGTACATTCTGAGAAAAAAGGAATTGACTGGTGAGCTTGGGAACTCAAAAAGTCCTGGGCGTCCACGGATGACAACAGTGGTGGATGATCGCCGCATACTTTCTTTGGTGAAGAAGAACCCGTTCACAACATCAACTGAAGTCCAGAACACTCTCAGTGAAGTAGGTGTATCTGTCTCTAAGTCAACAGTAAAGAGAAGACTCCATGAAAGTAAATACAAAGGGTTCACATCTAGATGCAAACCATTCATCAATTCCAAAAATAGACAGGCCAGAGTTAAATTTGCTGAAAAACACCTCATGAAGCCAGCTCAGTTCTGGAAAAGTATTCTATGGACAGATGAGACAAAGATCAACCTGTACCAGAATGATGGGAAGAAAAAAGTTTGGAGAAGAAAGGGAACGGCACATGATCCAAGGCACACCACATCCTCTGTAAAACATGGTGGAGGCAACGTGATGGCATGGGCATGCATGGATTTCAATGGCACTGGGTCACTTGTGTTTATTGATGACATAACAGCAGACAAGAGTAGCCGGATGAATTCTGAAGTGTACCGGGATATACTTTCAGCCCAGATTCAGCCAAATGCCGCAAAGCTGATCGGACGGCGCTTCATAGTACAGATAGACAATGACCCAAGCATGCAGCCAAAGCTACCCAGGAGTTCATGAGTGCAAAAAAGTGGAACATTCTGCAATGGCCAAGTCAATCACCAGATCTTAATACAATTGAGCATGCATTTCACTTGCTCAAATCCAGACTTAAGACGGAAAGACCCACAAACAAGCAAGACCTGAAGGCTGCGGCTGTAAAGGCCTGGCAAAGCATTAAGAAGGAGGAAACCCAGCGTTTGGTGATGTCCATGGGTTCCAGACTTAAGGCAGTGATTGCCTCCAAAGGATTCGCAACAAAATATTGAAACTAAAAATATTTTGTTTGGGTTTGGTTTATTTGTCCAATTACTTTTGACCTCCTAAAATGTGGAGTGTTTGTAAAGAAATGTGTACAATTCCTACAATTTCTATCAGATATTTTTGTTCAAACCTTCAAATTAAACTTTACAATCTGCACTTGAATTCTGTTGTAGAGGTTTCATTTCAAATCCAATGTGGTGGCATGCAGAGCCCAACTCGCGAAAATTGTGTCACTGTCCAAATATTTCTGGACCTAACTGTAGTGAACAAGGTTCACTGATGAGCAAAGGCGTGCGGAGAGTAACCCACCTGTTCCAAGCTCAGAAGAACTACTGCAGCACAATTTACTGAGTGTGATAAAAATGTGATAGCTTATTACATATTGAACTTCATAGCCACAGAACAGCCAAGTACTTCTTGTTTATGTGCTCACAATGGCTGCATGAGCATCAGAAATAGATAGTGTCAGTTGGTATACTCGTCTAACGAATTATATTTTGTTGCATCTTTGTACTCTCGAGAATCCAAACTGGCAAACGCAGTTTTGTGCTCTTGGCACTCATTTGGAATGGACTCTGACATGTAGCACTTGCATAAACCTTGGTGTAGACCAGGTACTTAGTTTAATGACAATAGTCATTAAAAGGGTTGTGCACAATTAGGACAACCCCTTTCTTTCCACATATTTTATGCCATTAACCCCTTCATGAACGAGCAATTTTCGGTTTTCGTTTTTGTTCCTCTTCTTCCGAGAGCCGTAACTTTTATATATTTCCGTCAATCTTGCCATATGAGGGCTTGTTTATTGCAGGACGAGTTGTACTTTTAAATAAACTCATAAGTTTGACCATCTAGTGTTCTGGAAAACTACAAAAAAATTCCAAGTGTGGAAAAATATAAAAAAAATAGTGCAACTGCATAATTGGTTTTGGGATATTTTATTCACCATGTTCACTACATTCTATGCCTGTTATTGCATTTTGCGCAAAATTTGTGATGACCAAAAAATGTAATTTTGGTCTTTGGAATTTTTTTGCAGTAAGCCGTTTACCAATCAGACTAATTGATTTTATATTTTGATAGATTGGGCGTTTCTGAATGCGGCATTACCAAATATGAGTATATTTTTAAAAACTTTTAACCCTTTAATTTTGAATGGGGGGGTGATTTGAACTTTTAGGTTTTTTTATTTATTTTTTAATTTTTTAAAACTTTTTTTTACTTTTTTTTTATTTTACTAGTCCCCCTAGGGGGCTATAAGGATCAGCAGTCTGATCACTCATTAAATTCTCCTGATCAGAGCAGCACAGCTCTGATTCAGGAAAAATGCTGCATTCAATTACAGCTGGATCTCTGTTAGGTGTAATAGGAACTATGTCATGATAGCTACAGGAGTCATCATATGAACCTGTGCTACCATGACAACCATTGACTCCTCATGATGAAATCACAGGGTCTCCGATAGCGGCGGGGAAAGGAGCATTCCTCACTTCGACACTTTAAATTGTACTATCACATTTTGATAGCGTGATTTAAGGAGATCTACCTGCACCTGCAAGGCACACATGTCTGCTGTACAAATCAGCGGACATGTGCGGGGATTACCACCGGCTCATAGCAGCAGCCGGTGGTGATCACCCCTTGATGATTTAGGACGTACTATTACATCATTGCTCGTGCAGGGGTTAAGATAAAAAAAGCTTATATTTAACTCATAAAAAAATTGTTTAAAAGAACAGAGAGTCCTCAGTGGTTGATACCTTTTAATGGCTAACTGAAAAGATGGTAATAATTGCAAGCTTTCGAGACTACTCAGGTCTCTTCATCAGGCATGGTATAACACAAAATCTGAAGAGTCACGTATTTATACACAACAGGACTTAGAATAGTGCAGTAAAAAAAAAAAAAAAAAAAAAAAAAAAAAAAAAAAGAACAAGTTATATGAAACAGAACTATCTCTATGGCAGGGGGACAGAACAGAGAGTCCTCGGTGGTTGATACCTTTTAATGGCTAACTGAAAAGATGGTAATAATTGCAAGCTTTCGAGACTACTCAATATTAACTCAATATTTATCATCAGAAAATTACTTACTGTCAAAATAGTTTTTACCCTAGTAAAGACAAATCGAAATGTTTAAAAAAAAAAAAAAAAAACCCACTTAAATTTTGCATATCACAATCTATAATAAAAGCTGTGACAGCACTCACCTACCTGGTATTCACATGAGATTGTGACCTCATACGAGTGCCATGCCCAATCACTGCCGGCTTCACTCTCCCTGCCTTCAGACATATAAGTTAATAACAGGAAGTGAGAACTGGGACTGCCACTGACTTCCTGTTATTTATACGTCTGAGGTTGGGGAGAGGGAAGCTAGTGATGATTGGTCACAGGGGTCACATGATGTATGAACCTTACATGAGCCCTAGGAGAGTGCAAACGGTTCCAGCACAGAATATTGTAATGGGGAAAACATGGGGAATGAGAAGGGGTTGTCCTAGTTGTGGACAACTCTTTTAATGACAGTGTCCTTAGTCAGAATGTGCCCTGTCACTCTATCAACATTTTCACTCTACCAACATTGTCACTCTACCAACATTTTCACTCTACCAACATTCTCACTCCACCAGCATTGTCACTGTACCAACATTGTCACTCTACCAGCATTGTCACTCTACCAACATTGTCACTTTACCAGCATTGTTACTCTACCAACATTGTCACTCCACCAGCATTGTCACTGTACCAACATTGTCACTCCACCAGCATTGTCACTCTACCAACATTGTCACTCCACCAGCATTGTCACTGTACCAACATTGTCACTCCACCAGCATTGTCACTCTACCAACATTCTCACTCCACCAGCATTGTCACTGTACCAACATTGTCACTCCACCAGCATTGTCACTCTACCAACATTGTCATTCCACCAGCATTGTCACTGTACCAGCATTGTCACTCTACCAACATTGTCATTCCACCAGCATTGTCACTATACCAGCATTGTCTCTCTACCAGTAGTGTCACTCTACCAACATTGTCACTCTACCAGCATTGTAACTCTACCAGCTTTGTCATTCTACCAACATTGTCACTCTACCAGCATTATCACTCTACCAGCATTATCACTCTACCAGCATTGTCACTCTACCAGCATTGACACTTTACCTGCATTGTTACTCTACCAACATTATCACTCTACCAGCATTGTCATTCTATGAGCATTGTCACTCTACCATCATGGTCACGCTACCAGCATTGTCATCCTACCAGCATTGTCACTCTACCAGAATTGTCACTCTACCAACATGGTCACTCTACCAACATTGTCACTCTACCAACATGGTCACTCTACCAACATTGTCACTCTACCAGCATTGCCATTCTACCAGCATTGTCATTCTACCAGCATTGTCACTCTACCAGCATTGCCATTCTACCAGTGTTGTCATTCTACCAGCATTGTCACTCTACCAGCATTGTCACTCTACCAGCATTGTCATTCTACCAGCATTGTCACTCTACCAACATTGTCACTCTACCAGCATTGCCATTCTACCAGCATTGCCATTCTACCAGCGTTGTCATTCTACTAGCATTGTCACTCTACCAGCATTGTCACTCTACCAGCATTGTCACTCTACCAGCATTGCCATTCTACCAGCATTGCCATTCTACCAGCGTTGTCATTCTACCAGCATTGTCACTCTACCAACATTGTCATTCTACCAGCATTGTCACTCTGCCAGCATTGTTCAAGAATAGTTTAAATTATACGAAAAGTAGTTAATGGTGTTGACTTGGCATCGACATTCCCCAGGTTTGATCATTTATGTCCACCAGTCACTTCTGGAATTCAGAACTGTTGAACTGTGTCAAGAGATATTATGTCCGCATAATACTTAGTGGGCCCAGTTTATCATGCACTTTACGAATATTTTCTTTTCCTGCCCCTATCTGTAGTGAAAACTTGGCAGAATGAATGAACTACAACTATTTATTTCTTCCAAGATTGGGCAGGAAGCGATCCAGCCACAAGGATGTGATATCATATTAATGAATGCAGTCTTGTTTGCCGATCTATAGAGATGATCTTAGACTTGTATTATTAATTAATACATGACCACATGCCTTAAAGGTTGCCCCCCAGGTCTGCACATGTTTCTTATAGTGCAGGGAGTAGAGATTAACAGAAACCAGTAACCAGATTTGCGGACTTTAAGCTATGGCCACCACCAGTAGGCTAGAATGCTGTATATAAGAGCCCAGGCTGCTGTATAACATAAAAAACACTTTTATAATACTCATCTAAGGGGTGCTCTGGTCTGATGGGTGTCGCTACTCTATGGTCCGGCGCTTTTTCTCTGCTGCAATATCCATCCTCCTTGTGTCCTGCCCAGTGTTGATGACTCAATCTACAATGCTGTGCAGGCGCACTGTGATCTGTGCTGCTAAGAACAGATCATAGTATTGTAGTGCGTGCACATGCATGGGCGGTCTTCAACCTTTCCTCTCGCCTGCGCATTACAGTACTTTGATCTACTCTCAACAGGGCAGATCACAGTGCACCTGTGCAGGACCGCATTACCAGCCAGTGTAGAAGATGGAGATCGCGTCATCCACAGTGGGTGGGATAGAAGGAGGACGGTGATTGAAGCAGACAGGAGGCACCGGACCGGAGAGCAGTGACATGCATCGGACTGGACCGCCCCCCTAGGTGAGTATGATACAAGTGTTTTTTTATGTTATACAGAGCGGCCTGGGCTCTTATATACAGTATTCTGGAATGCTGTATATGGCACTTACTGGTGGTGGCCGCAGCTTATAGTCACCAAATCTGGTGACAGGTTCCCTTTAATATGAATTTCTACCCATGGACTCTAATATAGCTTTTCTACAACTTTTCTATAACTCTGCATTAGAAAGTTATATTTAATGAATGCTAATCCTTAAAAACTGTAATTATCTGGTTTCTTCAAATATAGAACAGCCATAATTTTTTCGTATGTACAAAATACAGTATATCATATCTAGTTAATGAATAACACATTACTGTATACACCATATATATTTTTGTGTATATTTTTGGGAAATATTCATCATTTTATTTTCTACTTTAACTTTAAATCATAAAAATATTAAAAATGCCATATTCTATATTATTTGAAAGTAACTTCTTCTGTCACAGAAGCGGCTACTCGAATAACAGGATTTGGCTTGATGATACAATGGCGATATTTACCTATTTTTTTTACATTCCTAATTTATTAGTTCTACATGCTTTTTCACGGTAGCATCTTGTAAAATCAAGACTATCGCATTTGAGCTCCTATGTTTCAGTGAGTGCTCAATTCTAGAGAATCATTTAGGAATGTTGCTCATTACCCTTAATGCACCATTGCACAAGGTTAAACTGAGCCGTTCTACCAAAAAATGCTCAAATTTCCTACCTGAAAGAAATGGCATAGTCTATTGTATGCCTCATTGTATACTGTAAGCATTTCAGCATATGCAGGGGAGAGTAGCTAAAGACAGGAAAGTCTGATTTTTTTTGTGTAGTTGAGTTTTTAGTTCTCCTAAAATTAGTGAAGCATACATGTATGAAAATTCAGTATCAGTGGCGTAAAACATTTGCATTAGACCTATCAACTTGCTATATACTTCTGATCTTCTACTGCCTTATGCATTTGGTAAATAATTGATATTACTGCAGATACCACAAACAAGCAAAGCAATAGGAAGGTCCATGGTTATTTGGCCCTTCCCAGCCTAAGAATACCAACCTGCAGCCACCCCAGAATTGGCACATCACATTAGATGCACCAATCCTGGTGCTTTGTCCGGCTCTTCCCAATTGCCCTGGTGTGGTGGCTATCTGTATAATGGTACTTGGGGTTGATGTCAGCTGTGTAACGTCATATAACATGTTTACGCGTTTCAGGATCCAGCATCCCTTAGTCATAACAACTTGTTATGACTAAGGGGTGGTGGACCCAGAAACACATAAACATTATAAAGTATGTGATTTCTACATTGGGATTCCATAAATTGTTGGTGTGTTAACCCAAAGACAGGCATTAGTTTGATTGTAACCCAAATAAAAGAGGTCCCCTTGCCATGGGCTGTTGGGCTCACATAAAACTGGCCATTTTTGTGTCCTAAGTACATGAATTTTTACATGTTTCCCATAGCAGTACTGCATGTCTATATTCCCATATTCATTATTACTCATATCTTAGCACTGCAGAGTGCAACTATCTCCTTTTTGTTACTATGTTCCATGTTCAGTTTGCACATGTTCACATTAGAAAGGTAAGATGTGCCAGCAGTCTTTTTCTTAGATTACAGGGTTATGTCTTTTGATGGAGCACTCCTGCTCTTCAGCCTCAAGCGATTTTATTTCTCCATTTGCAGGTTCCTGTCCACCCATAAATTGGAGGTTTTTTTAAGCCAAAGAGAGGCATTAGTTTGATAATGACCCAACAAAGAGATGGTTGCCTTACCGCTGGCTGTTAAGCTCACATAACACTGGCCATTTTTGTGTGCTAAGTGTCTCAATTTTTATGTTTTTCATAGCAGTAATGCATGTCTATATTCCCATATTCATTGTTATACATATCTTAGCACTACAGAGTGCAACTGTCTCCTTTTTGTTACTATGTTTCGTGTTCAGTTTGCACCTGTTCCCATTAAAAAGGTAGGATGTGCCATCAGTCTTTTTCTTGGATTTTTTTTTCCATTTGTTATGGATTTCATTGGATATTGTGCTTTTTTGAACAATGATAATGTGATTGGTATCCCAATCATGGTTGTGCCGAGTCTGGTTAGACCCAACGACATTGGAATAGGTAGAAAATAATACACATGGTGAACGTAGGACTGCACAATATTCTGCTCAGCTGATATGTTGTAAAGGCCGCTTTACACGCAACGACATCGCTAACGAGATGTTGTTGGGGTCACAGAAATCGTGATGCACATCCGGCCTCGTTAGCGACGTCGTTGCGTGTGAAACGTACGAACGACTGCTAACGATAAAAAATACCTTATCATTGATCGTTGACACGTCGTTCTAATCCCAAATATCGTTGCTGGTGCTGGATGCAGGTTGTTCATCGTTCCTGAGGCAGCACACATCGCTACGTGTGACACCCCAGGAACGACGAACAACACCATACCTGCGTACTCCGGCAACGAGGTGGCCATCACTTTCTTTCGGCTGCTCTCCGCCCCTCTGCTTCTATTGGACAGTTGCCGTGTGACGTCGCTGTGACGCTGCACGAACCACCCTCTTAGAAAGGAGGCGGTTAGCCGGCCACAGTGACGTCGCTAGGCAGGTAAGTCTGTGTGACGGGGACCAACGATATTGTGCACCACGGGCAGCGATTTGCCCATGACGCACAAACGACGGGGACTGGTGCGATCGGCAGCGACATCGTTAGTGATGTCGCTGCGTGTAAAGTGCCCTTTAGGCAGAATATAAGATTTTTCTGTAAAAACAAGCTCTGTAGTCTTTGAGGGGTTAATAACAGTAAATGTTTATGTTTACATCTAACTTTTTGAAAAAAAATAAATTCAGAATTTGTTCCTTCTTACCGAACGCCAAAACATAATGATTCCTATACTGACGTGCACAACAACCTCCTGTTTTCACAGATGAGCCAATAAATGTATCAGTCTCTTTACCCCTTTTAAGTCAGAATTATCGCTACTTAAAAAATATTTTTAAAATGCACTTTTCAATTTCCATGTCTTGTATCTATTATTCCATTAAGACGTACATTCTCTGTTGCACTTCAGCAGTTGTTTAATTAAACATGCTGCTTGTTTATGATATAATGTTTCAGGAATACTTGTCTGAGAGAGCAGATCAAGATTGATATCAAAAGTTTCAATCTGACAGCTTAATTACATTCTTGTAGCAGTGAGAGAGACAGAAAGAACCCGGTTACAGAAAAAGGACTAAACTGCGTTTGTCTGGCGGAAATCAGCGCTTGTTCTCATTCGTCAGAGCCGCGATATGCATCGGGCCACGCATGTGACCTCTTCATAGATTAGAGGCAGAACCTGCCCTGTCCTGTAAGACGTCTCACTTGTTCCTTTGGAGAGAACTGAGAAAGGGTTGGATTGAAATAGCCTAAAGTAAAAAGTCACGCTTTGTTCTTCTATTTTGTGATGAGACCCTGTCAAACTAGAGAGCATCGGTTCCATTATAAAGGCATTAAACCAGGAAAGATCAAATTCGGATTCAGGAAATCAAGTGCTAATATATGAAATTGTTAGGGATTAAAATCATTTCCTATATTTATGCAACAGAAAAAGTAATAATATGACAAAATATAACATGTCATCATATCACGAAATCTATCCTTGTCCCAATTATCTCATGAAATGTATCACCTCCATCATGCTATTTACTTGTGGAAGGATATGCTATTGTACACTTATTTTACCAGTCTTACATAAAAAATGTGCAACAATTTACCAATGGCTGATGTTTTAACCCCTTCCTACCAAAACAAGCTGTCCCCTTGCTGAGCGGGTCAATTTTTTTAAAATCTGATAAGTCCCTTTATATGGTTGCCTTGCCATTGGTTTTTGGGCTCACATAAAACTGGCCATTTTTGTGGGCTAAGTATCTCAATTTTTACATGTTTTTATAGCAGTAATGCATGTGTATAGTCCCATATTTCCTTATTTTTAAAATCTGATAAGTCCCTTTATATGGTCGCCTTGCCATTGGTTGTTGGGCTTACAAAAAAATGACCATTTGTGTGGGCTAAGTATCTCAATTTTTACATGCTTTTATAGCAGTAATGCATGTCTATATTCCCATATTTCCTATATTTATGCAACAGAAAAACTAATAATATGACAAAATATAATCATGAAATCTATCCTTGTCCCAATTATCTCATGAAATGTATCACCTCCATCATGCTATTTACTTGTGGAAGGATATGCTATTGTACACTTATTTTACCAGTCTTACATAAAAAATGTGCAACCATTTACCAATGGCTGATGTTTTAACCCCTTCCTACCAATACAAGCTTTGCCCTTGCTGAGCGGGTCAATTTTTTTCAAATCTGATAAGTCCCTTTATATGGTCGCCTTGCCTATGGCTGTTGGGCTCACTTAAAACTGGCTATTTTTGTGGGCTAAATATCTCAATTTTTACATGTTTTTATAGCAGTAATGCATGTGTATATTCCCATATTTTCTATATTTATGCAACAGATAAACTAATAATATGACAAAATATAATCATGAAATCTATCCTTGTCCCAATTATCTCATGAAATGTATCACTTCCATCATGCTGTATATTTATGGAAGGATATGCTTTTGTACACTTATTTTACCAGTCTTAGCAAGATGACTACTTGCACCAAAAATCTGCAACCATTTACCAATGGCTGATGTTTTAACCCCTTACCACAAAAAATAGTTTTCCCCTTGCTGACCAGGTCGGTCAATTTTTTCAAATCTGATGTGCCCCTTTATGTGGTCACCTTGCCGTTGGAGGTTGGGCTCACATAAAACTGACCATTTTTATTTGCTAATTGTCATGACTTTAACATGGCTTTTACTCTACAGAGCCAGTGAATGTATGTTGTCTCCGAGGTTAGATCCGAGGGGAAGGGCCTGTTCAGTCATGCCTCATTCCGGAGGTCGCACCACCATATCTTGGTGTTGTTGCCTCCGGGACGGCGCCAGTAATAGTTTCTGCTCTGCAGCATGCAACTGGTTCTGTGAGTGTACTCTGGTCAAGTCCCGCTACCCAGTACTGCATTCCCTGACCTCCATCCCTCCTACCAGGTCTGACCTCCGTTCCTCCTGCCTGGCCTGACCTCCCTGCCCACCTGATCTTGGTTCCATTCCGTGTCCTCACCTCCACTCCCTCCTCTGTGCGTACCTGTTCTCCATGACCTCCGTCTGTCTTGCCGGTCTGTCTTCCTGACCCTGCCCACCTTTTCGTGTCCCAATCTCTGCCCCCTCCCCTCCGCTTACTTGTTCTCCCTGCATCCGACCTTGGTTTTGTTCTTGGACTTTGGCTTGCTTACTCCTCGGTACAGATGTGACATCCCGGCACAGACCTTGGCTGACTGACTATCCCTGCGCTTCTGTTAGCGACTTCTAATGGGCTCTTTCTTCGTACACTCAGGAGCTCTTCCTCCATCTGAGTCCTAGAGCCCCCTAGTGGTAGCTTTACACTAAGTATTTCAATTTTTACATGTTTTTCATAGCAGTAATGCACGTCTATATTCCCATATTCATTGTTCCACATACCTTAGCTCTACAGAGGGCAACTCTCTCCTTTTTATTACTATGTTTCATGTTCAGTTTGCACCTGTTCACATCAGAAAAGTAGAATGTGCCATCAGTCTTTTTCTTAGATTACAGGGTCATGCCTTCTGATTGAACACTTCTGCTCTTCAGCCTTAGACAACTTTATTTCTCCATTTGCAGGTTCCTGTCCACCCATAAAATGTAGGGGTTTTTTTTTACCCAAAAAGAGACATTAGTTTGATGGGGACCAAACAAAAAGAGGTTGCCTTGCCGCTGGCTGTTGGGCTCACATAACACTGGCCATTTTTGTGTGTTAAGTATGCCAATTTTTACATGTTTTTCATAGCAGTAATGCATGTCTATATTCCCATATTCATTGTTCCCCATGTCATCACTACAGAGTACATCTGTCTCCTTTTTGTTACTATTGTGCTTTTATGTGGTAATATCTCTAGAATGCTTCTACATATCCCAGTGAGTCGGAGACTGTTTTTTTCTTTTTATGACACATTGTACTTTATGTTTTTTTCGCCTATTTGCATTTATTTATGAAAGTATCTGAAAATTGCTACAAAATTTGGATAAATTTGCAATTTTTAAACCTACTTTTTTGCACATAAAACAGTTTGTCAATAGAAATAGTAGAAAAACCCAGCAGAAACAAATAAAACCACAGATTGTTATTGTCTTCCTATTTAAAAAGAGTACATGGGCCATATGTAAAAACATCAGACACAGGTATCACTATGTTACGCTCTTTAGGTTATTCCAGACCTTACAGTTCCAAGTGAGTAAGAGGAAACATAGACCCTAAATACTGCCAACATGACCTTTTGTTTACATCAATATATTAAGTTTGACAATTTTTTTGTTATTTTTTGTCACTATATACTTAATAAAATCCTGAAACAATGCAGTTTTCATTTTTTCACTTTTCAGTAGTCATCTCACTACCATCATCTCATCATCACACAGACTCATCCATACAATTGTTGATATCACAGCTCACCCCCTCTCCTACATGCTCCTACAATGACCTCATCTCACAGTATGTCTAAAAATTACCCCTAAGAGGTTACTAGATATTGCAATACTTTTGTCCTTCTGCTCAGGAGACTGCTGTAAAAGCATATACAGTACCTTCATATGGCAGAGTGAACTCAGGGACTCCAGCATTACGGTCTCCATAGTTTACCCTATCTTCTCTAAACATCCGTTACACCCGATCCTTGACAACATTTTTCTAAAAAAACCCATGATTTTTATATAGGACAATGCTGTCATGTGCATCGAAGTTTCCACTGCTTGGCTGCCAGCAATGGCCATAAAGATGAAATAATAATAGTCCGGCCCCTTCCTCACCTGACCTAAACCCTATTGAGAACTTGTGGAACCTTCATCAATGGGTGAATTACGATGAAGGAAAACAGTCACCTCTCTGAACAGGGTCTGGATGGTGGACGGTTGGTGCTGCCCAAAAAGTTGATCATCAGCAGATTACAAAACTCACCGACTCCATGGATGGAAGGGTTAGGGCTGTTATTGAGAAGAAGAGTAGCTATATTGGTCACTGATATATTTTCTGAAATGTCAGAAATGTTTTTTTTTACACTGTGAGTTAACTTATTAGTCTCCCTTTAACAGAGAAAAAAAAACAGTTACCGTAAGTGGGGAAATGTATATTTTTCATTAAGTTGCGTAATAATTCTGCACAATAATATGATGAAACCTCACTTTTTTTCTTAAACATTCAGGTTTAATAACCTTTGCCTTGACCAACATACTGTAGTTGTTCATAAAATTGCCCAATAATTGTGACTTGCTTGTGTGACAACCCTGACCTGGCTGGGGCAGTACCTCCAGGTAATCCTGAAGGCTGGAATAGGCTGTGTACGCACAGACACAAAGAAATTAGGTCTCCCACACCTTAGAGGGGACCCTTGGGCAGACCCTAGAGGGGGCTTGCCTCCACATCTCATCTAGGGGTGTAGGGGAGGGGCTGGAAGCTAAGGTGGCAGTGGCTGTAAGGAAAGTAGGAGGAGTCTGATAGTGAAGAAGCGTGAAAAGGTGGCAAGAAGGGAAGGGGACACGCGCTGACACGCTAGTCAGACCCTGCACGTGTAGTAGCCGTTAGCGGGGGAGAACTGTTACCAGCAAGTCGGACAGAAAGACGCTGAGGAAGTCAGCTGGTCGTGTATGGAGACTCATGGTGACTAGGCACACATGGGGAACAGGTCCCTATAGTAGATGTCCATTTTTGATCTGCTAAACCTGCCGGTGGGGGGACCACAAGTCCCACACCAACCAACTAGAGTCCGAGCATCAGCAGCAATGAGGGGCCCATAAGGAGGATCGAGCCTGGAGCCATCTTCCTTGGTCCACGCTGACAGCAAACGGGCCAAAAAGGGGAGAAAAGGCAGTAGCGACTTCCCTGGATGAATCCCACGGTACTTCAAGTCAGTTGTTATCCAAAACAAGAAGTGCTATGAAGGCGAGTTAACAGTTACCCTTAGACCAGCCTGAAGGATACCTGGTTCCTCCAGGTTTATCTCAGCATCGCCCGGGTTACCTCACAAAAACATCTGAACGTGAGTAAAAACAAGTTGAAAGACACCTTGGACTGAGACTGAGTTATTCTGGGACCTGGTGTTCTACACACCAGAGCCCCTGGGGCCAGCCTCACTTACGGAAGGCCACACCATCCGACTGCAGACCCCATCAGCCCCAGACGCTCGTTAAACCTGCAGTGGGAGTCACCCATAATCCTGACCGCAAACCGTGAGTGGCGTCACGACTCCCATGTAAATAAACCTGACATACCTGTGGCCAGAAATACCAACAAGTGGAGACCCTGTGGCGTCCCTGAAGGTGGAGTGGTGTCCCTGGGGCGACCGCTGCAGGTGGGCGACAACCTTGCAATTGATGATCTTTCTGTAACCAGGGTCTCTGCCCCTACATCATGCTGCTCTAATATTGCATAGCAAAAACCTGCTAACAGATTCTCTTTTACAAAAATAGAAGTGTTAATAGTTTATTTTCACCAAATGATAAAGTGTAAAATTAATTAGACAGGAACTCTAAGCCAAATCAATATACAATGAGACTTCAGTTTGTCTTCAAAACAGCATCACTTTTCAAGGTACTTTTACATAGTTTTTGAAGGAACTTGGCAGGGAGGTTGTTCCAAACATCTTGGAGAAGTAAGCAAAGATCTTCTGAGTATGAGGCTTTCAAAATCCTTATGAGTAATGATGAGCGAGTTTCGAAATACTTGTATTTGCGGTACTCATAAAGAGTACTGTCTTATACTTGCGTATTCATTCCCAATAGTGTGTGCAATGCAAGTCAACGGGGAATACTCGCAATGTAACGAGTAACCCGAATTCCGCACTATTCGCTACTCACATGAATAGTGCGACATTTGGATTATTCGTTACATTGCGAGTATTCTCCATTGACCTGCATTGCACACACTATTGGGAATGAATATGCGAGTATTAGACAGTATTCGTTATGAGTATTGCAAATCCGAGTATTTCGAAACTCGCTCATCATTATTTGTGAGTCTTCATGTAATTCCACACAGACTTAATGATATTGAGACCAAGGCTCTGAGGGGGCCGTAGACAGTACATATAAAAATTGTATCATATGCATACATTTTAATTCTTGAATTAATGTATCTTACACCATTAATATATTTGTTAGCATAGTATACAGAAAGCATTGATATATTTACCCACCACATGTGTGACGCCCTGGACTAGCGAGGTAGTCACAGATAGCGCCCCACACAACACCAGTCCCACATTAAGTAACACCAGCCAAACACATAAACCCTAGTCACTTCCCTTAGTGCTTAATGGACACACCAGGGGGGCGGAGCCAGGTGGATGGCACGCCCACCGAGGAGTTCAGAGGGCCTGAGGCAGGAAACACAAGTCAGTTAAGTTAAGTTGGTTATCAGTTCAGTGCAGTCGTGCAAGTTGAGTAGTCAAGTGCAGCAGGCCTGTGGTGACAGGTCTGCAGCGGAAACTGACAGGTGCCAGGGTCATAGCCCTGGTACCTTGGCTAGGAGGCAGACGGTGGCCTAGCCTGCAGGAGCCGGGAAGATGGCTTGGTGGAACCGTGGTGGACCGGGACAGGGTAGTGGCCCGCCAGTACTGACCCGGGGAACCAACTGGAAACCGGAGCACACAGGGGGGTACTCAGACCCTGAAACAAGGTCCAGAAGCCACTGGACTGAGTTAATTCTCTGATTGAGGTCTGGACTGTAGGTCCTTTCCCATCCAAGTCCCGACTGAAGACAACAGCCCACCGAGGGGGATAGAAAGCCACCACACAGGCAGAGAGATCACGGGCCAGCGTCTGCGGGCAAACGGGCTTTCCCGACATACCTACAGCTGGGGAGCGGACTCCCGTCACTGAAGCGCAGGCAGTCTACACATACACTACACAGTGCAGGAGAAAGGCAAAGACCACCGAACCGGGTGGGGGACTAGACGCAGCCGGCTGCGGGCACCGACCACCATCAACTTTGTTTACCAGAGACTTGTGTGTGCCAATAACAGTGAGTACCACAGTGCCATCCAGCCGCGCCCCACCCTGCACCGCCCAGCTACTTCTCCCCAACGGGTCCCAGGGCCATCATCCCTGCCCACGGAGGGGCTAACATCTTGCTGAATAACCATGTCCCCCGGTTGCCCCATAACTGCAGCGGTGGTGTCTACACCTTCACCACATCCCATGGGTGACGTCACGAACTCAAACACGGCTCCGGCCGTACACTTACCTACCACCCCCTACGTAGTGCCAGCATCCTTTCAGAGCGAAGTGACCCCGGGTCCGGAGGCGCTCGAGCCACCCACCAACGAGCCCGGATCCGAACGGCTCGGCTGCAGCCGAGTGCGGGGCGGTACACATGCATGTCAGGCGGTCAGGCAGCAATACATATCTTGTAGACTGAATTTTCAGCAGTTAGAATAGGAAAAAAATACTTGAAGGAATACCAAAATCTTGGTAAAGAGAAGCCAGGAAATGTTCAGTTGTACACAGAAAAGGTCTTTATAAGTGAAAAAAGTCCTTGTCAAAAACCAAAAACATCAGAGCATAGCTCCCATTGAGTAGAAATGTGAAGATTCGAAATACATCCTGTGATATAAGAGAACTTTGACCTGAGACTCCTAAATCTTTCCACCTCTTCAAAGAAGAACAAACAACTATTTTTGTACTGCTCTCGTTTACTCACTGAGTCACCCAGGCTATATACTGTATTTATGTACAATCCCTGCTATCCTTATCATCTTTATATTGTAAGCAGAGATGAGCGAACCTGTCAAGGTTCGGTTCAGTTCATGTTCGCTGACTTTCCCGGTGTTTGACGAACATATCTGGACATCATTGAATTCAATGGGAGGCAAAACGTATGTGTTAGAAAGGGCTAGGCAGGTTGGTGTTAGTAAGGGTTAGGGGAGATGCAAAAGAAAGAAAATAAGGAATAAAGAAGGACAGTTACACTTACCAAGTCTCCTGCACAACTGCCATATTGCTTCTAGGTCCGCTCATTAACCCTCATACATATTCACTGCTTCCCCCACCCACTAGCAGTCCCGACATCTCTGATTGGTTGCACCCTCAACCTGTGTGGCAGTGTCTGTCACTGGTTAGAATCTAGAATCACACGCTGTCTGCACCACTATAGTGGTGTAAAAATAAATAAAATTGGCTTCGGATCCCCCATATTGTGATACCTAGCACAGATAAAGCAGATGGCTGCAGGCTGCAACCCCCAGCTATGTGCTTATCTTGGCTGTGTATCAAAATACGAGAGACCCTATGCGGCTTTTTAAAAATTATTTAAATAAATAATTTAAAAAATGGTGTATGGTTTCCTCCCCCAATTTTGATAACCCAGCCAAGATAAAGCCGACAGCTGGAGGCTGGGGAGGCCCATGGTTATTGGTCCTCTCTGCTTAAAAATAGCAGACTACAGCTGCCCAGAAAAAACTTGACATGGCTTTAATGGGTCCAGAAGTGGATGTAAATACGAAGTTACTGAAAAAAGCCAAACTTTGCCGATTTTTGAGAAAAGTGTTTGGGAAACCGATCCCAACCCAAACAAGCCAAGCCATGGCTCGGGCCAAATTTGAGATTGGCGAACCTTTTTCGAACAAGTTCGCTCATCTCTAATTGTAAGGATTTACATTGAATGTAATGCAGTGTAAGATGAGTTCTATTCTCTGCATAAAAACAGATACATTTAGTAACAATTTTTTATGATTTTTTTTATTTTTTATAAACAAAAAATCATATTCCAAGAGAAATCTTTGTGTGGAACTTCCGAGCAATAATTGGAGGTTTATGTTAAGTAACTCCAATATTATATAGAGTACACACTATATTGGTTGACCTTTCTCACTATTTACATATTTTGCATAGATATTTCTACGTTCTTATTAACATCCGTTGCTTTTACCTAACAAGAGACTGCATAATTGCATCTTAACTGTTGAATCTTGTTCTTGCCTGTCTATGTGGATGACAAATATCTATAATGAAAATGCTAAAATGTTTACTAACCCAAGTAGTTAAATGAATATTTATATATATTTGTTTATAGAAATGTCTCAAAAGAGTAATAAATGAGCAACTAGAGAAAGGCAGGAAACTGAAAACAAAGGGCAGAAGAAATAGAAATTATTGTATGCAAATATTGTTACTTATCTTATTGGGCCAGTAACCTGTGCTACGGATTAAATTGTACAATACCCCCATTAGTACCCATCCCATGTAATGAGAAATAGAACAGAGTCCATTATTCATATCTGCCTCTAGATTAAAAGCAAGAGTACCAAAATGCACTATATTAATATATGGACTTTATTCATGCTGTGTCCACCCATATCCTGTCCGCCGCCATTAACCTTAGAACGGCAGAAGCTATAGGCATAGAAGTGGTGTCTAGGTATAGTAAAGTAGCCATGCGCTACACAATAAATCCACCTATAGCGCCACCTGGTGGAAAACAACGGAGTTAGCATTTTTATCTCGAAAATGGAACGAGATGGAGAAAATAAGTGAATTACAAAGTTGTAGGGTAACATCAATTCAATTCGAATCGACACCTTGCATACAGAAATGCTATGATATGAAACCCATGACCCCCCAAAACATTGAATGCTGGTCACGCATATGGCGCTCATTTAACTTTGATGCTCAAAGTGGCCCCCGTCAGCTGCAATGCACATCTGGACTCTGGACAGCATACTGTATCTTGCTGCACGCTGCGCAATATGGTAGGTGACACGTTTGCACAAGCATCTGTGATACGTCGTCGTAGGTCCTGAATGTTAAGGGGGCTTTACACGGTAGCGATATCGCTAGCAATTTGTAGTGATAGCGAGCATGTAAGTACCCGTCCCCGTCGCGCATGCGATTGTTTGTGATCGCTGCCGTAGCGAACAATATCGCTACGGCAGCATCACACATACTTACTTGGTCGGCGGCGTCGCTGTGACTGCCGAACAATCCCTCCTTCAAGGGGGAGGGACGTTCGGCATTCACAGCGACGTCACCGCAACATCACTAAGCGGCCGGCCAATCAAAGCGGAGGAGCGGAGATGAGCAGGACGTAACATCCCGCCCACCTCCTTCCTTCCGCATTGGGGCCGGCGGCAGGTAAGGAGACGTTCCTTGCTCCTGCGGTGTCACACATAGCGATGTGTGCTGCCACATGAGCGATGAACCACCTGCATAAACAACCCTTACCGATTTTTGAGTTTGGGACGACCTCTCCATGGTGAACGATTTTCACCATTTTTGAGGTCGCTTAAGGTCGCTGGTCAGTGTCACACGCTGCGATATCGTTAATGACGCCGGATGTGCGTCACTAACAACTTGACCCCGACGACCAAACATTAACGATATCGTAGCGTGTAAAGCCCCCTTAAGTGGAGGGGTCGCATTCCCATAGCAGTTCTGCTTTTCTAAATTCCCCTATACATTGTGACTGGTGTGCAACTCTTTATCCTATTGTATAGTTTTATATTCTTGAGTCTTGCACCTTGTTAACACCATAGGTGTTCCAGACGTACATTTTTATGGTGAATAGGTATAGTAAAGTAGCCATGCGCTACGCAATGAAACCACTTATAGCGCCACCTGGTGGAAAACAACAGAGTTAGCATTTTTATCTCGAAAACGGAACGAGATAGGGAAAAAAAGTGAATTAAAATATTGTAGGGCATCATCAATTCAATACGAATCGACACCTTGCATACAGAAATGCTATGATTAGAACGTGTAAAACTCACAAGGCTGTGGACGTGAAGCGATACCTCATGGAGACCTTCCTACAAGTAATTGGGTATGGTGGCTGTGTGGAATGGCCTCCACGCTCACCTGACCTGACCCCATTGGACTTCTTTCAGTGAGGTCACATCAAACAGCAGGTGTATGCAACCCCTCCACCAACATTGCAGGACCTACGACGACGTATCACAGATGCTTGTGCAAACATGTCACCTACCATATTGCACAACGTGCAGCAAGATACAGTATGCTGTGCAGAGCCCAGATTGCTGCGCCATATGCGTGAACAGCATTCAATGTTTTGGGGGCTCTTGGGTTTCATATCATAGCATTCCTGTATGCAAGGTATTGATTCGTATTGAATTGATGATGCCCTACAACTTTGTAATTCACTTTTTTTCTCTATCTCATTCCATTTTCAAGATAAAAATGCTAACTCTGTTGTTTTCCACCAGGTGGCGCTATAGGTATTTTCATTGCGTAGTGCATGGCTACTTTACTATACCTAGACACCACTTCTATGCCTATAGCTGCCGCCGTTCTCAAGTTAATGGCGGTGGACAGGATATGGGCGGACACACTGTATATATATATATATTTATATATATATATATATATATATATATAGTGTATGTATATATATATATATATATATATATATATATACATATATATATATATATATATACATATATATATATAAAAAATATATATATAATAAACAGGAGAAGAGAGGAATAAATAGTGCAAATATTTTATTGTCAAAAAAGGGGAACAAAAGGGGTTCAAGTGGATATGCATAAAACATTAAGTGATTAAAAACATACAAACATGGGAGCTGGGTGCAGGCACATGTAATGCATTAATCTGATGGAAAAGGATGGGTACATAAAGATAATAAATACCAGTGGGGTAAAAAATGTAAAGGCTACAGGCAAAAAATGTTATATTAAAGTGTCAGTGCATATATTTCCATAGCAGGATGCCTGCATGCCAAATGTTCTTAAGGTGTCATATGCATGAATAGCCTCACTCACAGGGCATGATAGCCACCATTAGATATAAGTACCCACCAGTAAAGTGCAATCGTGCAGATGTCAATAGCAGGAGCCCAGACAGCCAGATCCCAGGAAGAGGAGTTCCCCCTAACCCACCAACATGTGTTTCGTTATTAGGGGGCCTGTGCACCCCATTAGCTTCATCAGGGAGGGAGAAAAGACATAAGCGCTTTAATGGTGATGCATGTTTTTAAATCTGCCGCCCTAAACACTTCCGCCCACGTCATTGTATTAAACGACGCATGCGCAGTTGTCTGCCGCATCACCGCGGGCGGGGAAGCTGTCAGACAGACACAGATGCAAGGGGCAGAGTCATCCAAAAATAGAAGTCTTCAATAAATCATTCTCAGTGCAGAAATGGGTGGCAGATAAACCGGATCTAAACTAAATAAGAGAAAATACAACACTTTTAGTACAGAGCATAAGATGCGCTTATTCCATGGGGGACAGAGGAATGAGAAAACATTTTTTAAAAACGGATATGCATGGGGTAATGAAAAGAGGGGTTGATAAAAGTGGGCAGCTGTATTATAAAAATGGTGCGAAACTGATAGTTTCATTAAATCCCTTGGGGACCAACGTGTCGAGGGTGCTGATCCACCGGGCCTCGCATTGGGCAACCTTTTTTTGAGGTTGCCGCCTCTGGATCCACCACTCACCACGTCAATACCCCTTACTTCCAACCTAGAGGAGTCACAGGAGTGAAACGCCTTGAAGTGTCGAGGGATGGTCTTTAGAAAAATATTGTCATCGGCTGATCTAGCAGCCTCAATATCATGTACGTGCTCCCTGACCCTAATGCAGAGCTCACGGGAGGTGAGCCCCACATAGATCAGGGAGCACGGACACGTAGCGTAATATACCACATACGTGGTACCACAACTGATATATCTACTTATATCAAAGCGCTTCACTCCATCTGAGGACAAAAAGGTCCTAGTCTGAATTATATTTCTACAGGCCATACAATGTCCACATTTGTAACAGCCTGTTGGGGGGGACAGTGCTGAAAGGGTTATGGACAGGAGGGATATAGTGGTTATTCACTAAGATATCTTTGAGATTACGGGAGCGTCGTGCCGTTATGAATGGGGTGTCAGTCAGGACGTCCGACAAAATAGGGTCCGATAAAAGAACAGGCCAATGCCTACTTAAAATGTCCTTCATGGCACCCCACTCATGGTTGAACATCCCGATAAATCTCAATTCAAGCTCCAGAGGTTCCTTTTTAGTCGTGTACGAGAGGAGCTGAGTTCTGGGTGTCTTTCTAGCTCTCACATAGCCCCTTTTAATGGCTCTATTACTATAGCCGCGGTCATGGAAACGGCGCTTGAGATCCAAGGATTGGGCCTCAAATTTTTGGTCTGACGAGCAGATCCGCCTCATCCTTAGGAATTGTCCAGTCGGTATGGCTCGGATAGTAGAGGGGGTATGGGCAGATGAAGCATGCAGCAGTGCGTTGACGGAAGTGCCTTTGCGGAAAACGTCTGTTTGAATAAGACGATCCGGGCCTACTTCAGTTTTGATATCCAAGAAGTCAACGCAACTGCTGCTATGCTTATTGGTAAGTTTGATGTTAAGGTCATTATGATTGAGTTGCTCCATAAAGAAATCGAGCTGCTCCACAGTGCCCTGCCAAAAAATTAAAACATCATCAATATATCTTAGCCAGCACTGCACATGGGCGCTAGCCCCAGCGCCTCCGTCACCAAATCATAGCATTCCTGTATGCAAGGTATCGATTCGTATTGAATTGATGATGCCCTACAACTTTGTAATTCCCTTTTTTTCTCTATCACGTTCCGTTTTCAAGATAAAAATGCTAACTTCATTGTTTTCCACCAGGTGGCGCTATAGGTATTTTCATTGCGTAGTGCATGGCTACTTTACTATACCTAGACACCACTTCTATGCCTATAGCTGCCGCCGTTCTCAAGTTAATGGCGATGGACAGGATATGGGCGGACACACTGTATATATATATATATATCTATATGTGCAGAGTAATTTAGTTCACTTGCTTTAAAAACTAAGGGGTACTTTGCACGCTGTGACATCGCTAGCCGATGAGAGTGATGTCGAGTGCGATAGTCCCCGCCCCCGTCGCACATGCAATATCTTGTGATTGCTGCCGTAGCAAACATGATCGCTACGGCTGCTTCACACAAACTTACCTGCCGTGAGACATCGCTCTGGCCGGCGACCCGCCTCCTTCCTAAGGGGGCAGGTCGTGCGGTGTCACTGCGACATCCCATGGCAGGCGGCCAATAGAAGCGGAGGGGTGGAGATGAGCGGGACGTAAACATCCCGCCCACCTCCTTCCTTCCGTATTGCAGCTGGGACGCAGGTAAGGAGAAGTTCCTCGCTCCTGCAGCTTCATACACAGCGATGTGTGCTGCCGCAGGAACGAGGAACAACATCGTACCTGTCGCTGCAGCGAAATTATGGAAATGACAGACACTACACAGATGATACAATTGCGATTTTTTTTTTGCGATCGTTAATCGTAGCAAAAAGGATTTACATACTCCGATCTCGACAACGACGCCGGATGTGCGTCACTTTTGATTTGACCCCAACGATATCGTACCTGCGATGTCGTAGTGTGCAAAGTACCCCTAAGAGTTCAATCAATATCTCACTGAACACAGGAACAATTTCCGAAATTTTGGTAAGACCATATTTTGTCATCAAATAATTTGAGTAGAACTAAAGATTTTGCAATGAAATTTATATCAGTAACCCTACTAATCAAAATTTTGGAAATTGTTCTTGTAGTCAGTGACATATTGAATAAAATTTTACTTTTCAAAAGGAGTGTACTCATTTATGCTGACCACTGTATATCTACTTGTGCATATGAATTTTCTGCCTAAAGTAAAGCTTTAGTCAATCAAAGCAGTAACATTTTATTTTCTTTTTAATGTATGAAAAAGTTAATATTTAGTTCAAAATATTCCATATCTAAATTAAATGTATAAGTAATGCATATACAAATATATTGCTTGAAGTACAGTGCATGGTGTGAATTTATACCAAGATAATGTGCGCAGTATTTCAAAAGACCATTCTGAGAATGTACAAAGAGCTTTATGACATGAATCTGTTTTAGTTTTTCAATCATTCTTCAGACTGAGCCAGAGTTGATAAAATGACGCTAATTCATAGCTGCAATTACAAGTCATTTACATAAACTGCATATTCTAATTTAGAGAAATCCCTAATTATATAGTCGTATCAAACTTTCAGCCTCAGAAAGTAATCGTGTTGGTCTTCTTACAATTGGTTCAGCAGTACAGATCATGAAAAGCTAAACGATATAGTGATGAAAGAGTATGCCAACTAATGGAACAAATAATATTTATTACCAAATTAATTAAAGAAAATCCACTAAAGTAAATAATAAATCTTGGAATAATAATCATTTATACAATTGGATGTGTTTAAAAAAAAATGTTCCTGTGCTGAGATAATCTTATATACCGTATTTTTCAAAATATAAGATGTACCGGATTTTAAGACGCACCCCGGTGCTCAAGAAAGACATTACTGAACTTGAAAGGGTTCAGAGGCGGGCTACTAAAATAATAAATGGAGTGGGTGCATTACAATACACGGAAAGGTTATCAAAATTAGGTCTATTTACTCTAGAAAAGAGAAGACTTAGGGGAGACCTAATAAACATGTACACATATATCAGAGGGCCATATAGAGATCTCTCCCATGATCTGTTTGTACCAAGGACTATGACAAGAACAAGGGGGCATTCTCTTCGATTGGAGGAAAGAAAATTCCCACATCAGCATAGAAGAGGGTTCTTCACGGTAAGAGCAGTGAGGCTCTGGAACTCTCTTCCTGAGGAAGTGGTGAAGGCCAACTCACTGAATGAATTTAAGAGAGGAATGGATGCTTTTCTTGATAGCAAAAGTATAGAAGGTTATAAATAGCATAATCTTACAGGTAGATAGAAGAGCGACCAAGATTATTAGAGGAATGGGGGGGCTGCAACACCAAGACAGGTTATTAAACTTGGGGTTATTTAGTTTGGAAAAACGAAGGCTTAGGGGGGATCTAATCACAATGTATAAACATATGAAGGGACAGTACAGAGACCTTTCCAAAGATCTCTTTACACCTAGGCCTGCGACTGGAACACGGGGGCATCCGCTACGTCTTGAGGAAAGAAGGTTTAATCATAATCACAGACGAGGATTCTTTACTGTACGAGCAGTGAAACTATGGAACTCTCTGCCGCATGATGTTGTAATGAGTGATTCACTACTAACATTTAAGCAGAGCCTGGACGCCTTTCTTAAAAAATGTAATATTACCAGTTATGTATATTAGATTTTATGACAGGGTATTGATCCAGAGAACTAGTCTGATTGCCGGATGTGGACGAAGGAAGGAATTTTTTTTCCCCATTGGAGCTTGTTTGACACATTGGGGTTTTTTTTGCCTTCCTCTGGATCAACATGTTAGGCTACGGGTTGAACTAGATGGACTAAGGCGGGCTTTGCATGCTGCGACATCGGTAACAATGTGTTACCGATGCTGCAGCGATAGTCCCGCCCCCGTCGCACGTGCGATATCTAGTAAAAGCTGCTGTAGCGATTATTATCGCTACGGCAGCTTCACATGCACATACCTGCCATGCGACGTACCTCTGGCCGGCGACCCGCCTCCTTCCTTAGGGGGCGGGTCGTGCGGCGTCACAGCGACGTCACGCGGCAGGCGGCCAATTGAAGCGGAGGGGCGGAGATGAGCAGGATGTAAACATCCCGCCCACCTCCGTCCTTCTCATTACAGCCGGCGGCAGGTAAGGTGATGTTCCTCGATGTGTGCTGCCGCTGGAGCGAGGAACAACATCGTACCTGTCGCACCATGGGCATTATGGAAATGTTGGAGGCTGCAGCGATGATACAATAACGACGCTTTTGCGCTCGTTCATCGTATCAAAAAGGTTTTCCACGTTGCGATATCGACTGCGACGCCGGATGTGCGTCACTTTCGATCTGACCCCATCGACATCGCACGTGCAATGTCGCAATGTGCAAAGCCGCCCTTAGAGTCTCCCTTCAACCTTAAAAACTATGAAACTATGAAACTATGAAACCCCAAATTTAGAGAAATAAAAGGTAAAAAAAATAAGTGGGGTCAGTCTTAAAATCCAGTGTTTTTTTACCAGGGGGATGGCAGCGGTGGTGGAGCAGGGTCACAGGAGACAGGGGCGGTGGTAGAGCAGGTCGATACTGCTGGCAGTGCAGGTGACAGGTGCCCCGGATGCTGTAACTGTTGGCAGTGCGGGCTTCAAAGAAATGGCGCTCGGAGTCGGAGCATGCGCAATATGAGATACCAACTCAATGACAAGTTGAGATCTCATCTGCGCACTCGCCACCTTCGGGTGTCATTTTCATTAAGTCCACTGTTGGGAGATCAATGGGCCGGAGGTGGCGCCTGTGCTGATAAGATCTTGAGCCGAGAGCTCCATCTGCACACGCACCATCTCCGGGCGCCATTATTTGAACCCTGCACTGCCGATATTTTCAGGATGCCCCTGCCTCACCACCCACCGCACGGCTCCAGCACAGTCCACCGTACAGGCCCCAGCACAGCCCGCCGCACAGGCCAAAGCATAGTCCGCAGCACAGGCCCCAGCACAGCCTGCTGTACAGGCCCCAGCATAGCCCGCCGCACAGGCCCCAGCACCGTCTGCCGCACAGGCCCTAGCAAAGCCCACCACACAAGCCCCAGTACAGCCCGCTGCACGGCCCCAGCACAGCCCGCCGTACAGGCCCCAGCACAGTCCGCCACACAGGCCCCACCACAGCCCGCTGCACAGGCCCAAGCACAGTCTGCCACACAGCCCGCCGCACAGGCCCCAGCAGAACCCACCACACAGGCCCCAGCACCGCACGCTGCACGGCCCCAGCAAAGTCCACCGCACAGGCCCCAGCTCAGCCCGCCGCACAGGCCCCAGCTCAGCCCACCGCACAGGCCCCAGTACAGCTTGCCACACAGGACCCAGCACAGCCCACCACACAGGCCCCAGCACAGTGCACCGCACAGGCCCCAGCACAGCCCACTGCACAGGCCCCAGCACAGCCCACCGCACAGGCCCCAGCACAGCCCACCGCAAAAGCCCCAGCACAGCACCTGCCTCCTGCAACCCCTCTCCACCACCTCCTGGTAAGCTGCATTTGAACTATAAGATGCACCCCTTAGTTACCTCCCAATTTTTTGGAAGGAAAAGTTTGTCTTATAATTAAAAAAAAATACGGTATGTGTCCCTGCTACGTACTGTGTAGTAGCCATTTCTGACCATACAGGGACATGGCCTGCTCATACCACATACAGCACAGGATCACAAATTATTCTTTCTATGAGGTAAAATATTTTTAAAAACAGGCAGAGAAATGTTTTACCTCACAAAAAGAATCAGCTTTGATCCCGTGCTGTGCTATCTCTATACTCTCTTTTGCATCCTCCCCAGCCCAGGAGATGTGAGATGATCAGATCATATCCCTGTACGGTCAGACACGGCCATTACACAGTACACAGCAGGGACACATATATAAGATTATCTCAGCATAGGAGATGTGGTATGATCAGACCATGTCCCTGTACGGTCAGACACGGCCATTACACAGTACACAGCAGGGACACATATATAAGATTATCTCAGCACAGGAGATGTGGTATGATCAGACCATGTCCCTGTACGGTCAGACACGGCCATTACACAGTACACAGCAGGGACACATATATTGGATTATCTTAGCACAGGAGATGTGGTGTGATCAGACCATGTCCCTGATGGTCAGACACGGCCATTACACAGTACACAGCAGGGACACATATATAAGATTATCTCAGCACAGGTGATGTAGTATGATCAAACCATGTACCTGTACGGTCAGACACGGCCATTACACAGTACATAGCAGGGACACAGATATAAGATTATCTCAGCACAGGAACATTTTTTTTAAACACATCCAATTATGGAAATTATTATTATTCTAAGATCTATTGATTAAAATCAACTTTTAAATTAATTTTACTCGTGGAAAAACCCTTTTAAGTATTACATTTCCAAGCAACACAACATTTTTATCTTTTTTTTAAAGTATAACAAATAAATGTAAAGTTGTGAATAGTTATTTCCCTTGGGTGTTTGAAATTTCTATTAAGCTGCTTATAGCTTTTATACTCGAGATGATGATCGGCCAAAACGTATGTTCGTAGGAGTGATCGTTCCCTTTCGCTGCATGCAAACATGCCAGCGATCAGTCAACGGAAAAGCAAATGCTTGGTTGATGATATCTTTTATACAGGCCCAAAAATTATTGTTGGTTGGCCGCACATCCCTTTGTATAAACAGGGATGTGCTGCTGACAGCATTGACAGGACGATCATTGCTGGTGAAAAGTGTTCTCAAACGAATGTATCACCTATATTATTTGTAATAAATAGACCAGATAGTAAAACATATTTCTTTTTTGTATTTTGTTCTCATTTTCTGATTGTGCATGTTTTATTTTTTTTTTATACATGACAATTCCAGTCTGAATCAACAGCATTTATATATACCAGAAGGTGGCCCGATTCTAAAGCATCGGGTATTCTAGAATTTATTGTGTAGTTAATGTATGTTTTTTGTTATATATAGATGTTGTTGTGTGTAGTTGCCAAGTGTTTGTGTAGGGCGCTGTAAATGTTCTGGGTGTTGTCTGGATTGGGGTGTGTGAGAGCGCTGTTGTCTGTGTGTCGCGTTGTGTGTGTTGCGTTGTATGTGGAGCGTTGTGTGTCTGCAGCGTTGTGTGTGTGTGGTGCTGTGTGTGTTGCGCAGTTTGTGTGGGTGTGGAGTGCGTGTGTGTGTTTTGGGGGGAGGTATGTTTTGTGCAATGTGTGTGTGTTGCGCGGTATGTGCGTATATTTATGTATGCCGCGGTGTTTGTGTGTTGGGTGTTGTGTGTGTGCGGCGTTGTCTGTGTGTGGGTGTCTGTGTAGGGCGGTGTTTGTGGTTCCCAGTGTGTGTGTGGTGTGTTGTGCTGTGCGCGTGTGGCGCTGTGTGTGTGTTTTGGGGGGAGGTGCGCACCCCCATCGTGCTCCATCCCCCATGCTGCGCACCCCCCATCGTGCTCCATCCCCCATACTGCGCACTCCCCATCGTGCTCCATCCCCCACGCTGCGCACCCCCATCGTGCTCCATCCCCCATGCTGCGCACTCCCCATTGTGCTCCATCCTCCATTCTGTGCACTCCCATTGTGCTCCATCCCCCATGCTGCGCACTCCCCATCGTGCTCCATCCCCCATGCTGCGCACCCCCCATCGTGCTCCATCCCCCATGCTGCGCACCCCCCATCGTGCTCCATCCCTCATGCTGCGCACCCCCCATCGTGCTCCATCCCTCATGCTGCGCACTCCCCATCGTGCTCCATCCCCCATGCTGCGCACTCCCCATCGTGCTCCATCCCCCATGCTGCGCACCCCCCATCATGCTCCATCCCCCATGCTGTGCACCCCCCA
The DNA here is from genome assembly GCF_048569485.1 of Anomaloglossus baeobatrachus. Taxonomy (NCBI): domain Eukaryota; kingdom Metazoa; phylum Chordata; class Amphibia; order Anura; family Aromobatidae; genus Anomaloglossus; species Anomaloglossus baeobatrachus. The sequence continues at coordinate 79,751,997 of NC_134364.1, read as the reverse complement.
TCGTGCTCCATCCCCCATGCTGCGCACCCCCCATGCTGCGCACCCCACATTGTGTTCCATCCCCCATGCTGTCTACTCCCCATCGTGCTCCATCCCCCATGCTGCGCACTCCCCATCGTGCTCCATCCCCCATGCTGCGCACCCCCGATCGTGCTCCATCCCCCATGCTGCGCACTCCCCATCGTGCTCCACAGTCACACATCAGACAGTATGCATGCACACATCTGATCGCATACACTCACACCCCACTTCTCCATGTGCCCTCCGGTGGGCGGTCCCAGCAGCTGTGCTGCACGCCGTGCTCCTCTGCCCTCTGCCGACACTCACAGATCCGATCGCATACACTCTTACATCAGAACACACGCACACATCCGATCGCATACACGCACACATCCGATTGCATACACGCACACATCCGATCGCATACACGCACACATCCGATCGCATACACACACACATCCGATCGCATACACATACACACACACACACACACACACACTGACGATATCGCACATACGCGCTCACACACTCACAACATCCGGAGATACCATATGCTTCCGGCCATGTGATCCTCCTGCAGGTCCTGGAAGGTCACTGCACGCACAGTATCGCCGCCAAGAAGTAAGCGATATCACTGGATGTTGTGATTGTGTGGATGCGATCTGATGTGTGTGTGAGGTGTGTGTGAGAGTGAGTGAGTGTGATCTGATGTGTGTGTGTCTGTTCTTATGTGTGTGCGTGTGTGTGTTCCGCCGCTGCAGGACCTTGATGCGCTCACCTGCTCCCGGTCGGCGTCTGGTGAGTATGATCGGGGGGTCTTCTTTCTTCTGTCTTCTCTCTTCTGGGGGTTCCCGCTGCCTATAATGAAGTGTCTTGCGGTGTCTTTAACTCTTTCACCGCTGCATGACACTTCATTATTGACCGCAGCGTATGCCGGCTCCCTGCACATGTGTACCGGGAGCCGGTGTACGCTGGTAACCATGATACACATCGGGTAACTAAGGGAACCGCTTCCTATAGTTACGTGATGTGTATCTGTTGCGGGCGGAGGAGGGGACAAGGCGCTCTCCCACTGCTCGGGTCCGGCTGCCGCTGCTGCCGCGGCCGCTGTTGCTCGGTGGCTCGAGCGATGGGCAAGATCCCGGGGACTCGAGCGGCACTCCTCGCCCATGAGTGAAAAGGGAATTCGTTTTGGGGATTTATTGTCCGTGACGCCACCCACGGTTGTGGTGATTGTGTGGACACCACCGCTGCTCTGGATGGGGATCCCGGGAGTGGTGGTATGGAGCAGCTAGATGTTGGCCCTCCCCTCCGTGGGTAGGGGGTTGGTGGTCCCGGGGCCCGATGATGGGGAGTTAGGATGGTTGACAGGCGGGTTATGGGGCCTGTTGAGGTGCAGGGACGCAGGGGCAGCGCTGTGCCGCACGGCACGGAGGTACTCACTCAGCCCAAGGATGATGACACAGTTCACGGTAAACAAGCGGCTGGTTGGACGGGTCCCTCGGACGGCTGCGATGTTGATGTTCCCTGCAAGTTAGCGGTGACTGTCTCTTCCCTGCACCTGAATACGGTTGTTGGTAGCGATGGATTCCCACTGGTAACCCGCTCCCCAGCTTGGATATGAGCCGGAGGAGCCCCTCTTTTGCCCGCAGGCGCTGGCCCTGAGAAACTGGTGCCTTGGCGGTGGCGGTGTCTCTCCAATATGGTTGGACGGTTGCCTTCAATCGGGACTTTGGCTGTTGGGAGACCCGGAGGTCCCCTTCACTGACGGATTTGGCAAATTGTACGGCGACTCCTAGCCTTGCCGGGATCCGAAAGGCCCCTGCCAATGATGCTGGCTTCTCTTTGTGTACCGGTCCGGTACCGCCGGGCCACCACCCATCCACGGTCCTTACGGTAGACTCCAATAGACCACTCCTGCAGACGGTCACCGCCGTCTGCCAACCTTGCTGTCTCAGTCCGGGGCACACACCCAGACCAACTTCAGGCTCTGTTGCTGTCACTTTCTCCTTCACTTCAACTCCTTTCACTTGCTCCTCTACCACTTCCCTCTCCCTTCCTTCAACTCTCAAACTCAACTCTCAACTGCTTGGTTTTCCCGCCTCTAGGACTGTGAACTCCTCGGTTGGCGGAGCCAACCGCCTGGCCCACCCCCTGGTGTGGACATCAGCCCCTGGAGGAGGGCAACAAGGATTTTGTGTTCTGACCTTGGTGTGCCTGCAGGGAATGTGGGGTGTGTGATGGTGTCATGACCTGTGACCCGTCACATATCATGGTTACCAGCGTGTCCGCCGGGGGCGGGGCCGAGTGTGCCAACGTGTGGCGGGGGCAAGCGGGCGAGGCGTCAGCGTATGCCGGCTCCCTGCACATGGGTACCGGGAGCCGGTGTACGCTGGAGCGGGGCTGAGCGGGCGAGGCGTCAGCGTATGCCGGCTCCCTGCACATGTGTACTGGGTGCCGGTGTACGCTGGAGCGGGCGATGCGTGCGGAGGTCCGGGGCGAGCGGCTAATCTATGCGGGGGGCGGGGCCAGGCTGAGGCGAGCGGCCAATCCGTGGGGGGGCGGAGCCAGGCCAAGCCCAGAGCGGCTAATCCATGCGGGGGGCAGGGCCAGGCCGAGGCGAGCGGCCAATCCGTGGGGGGGGGGTGGGGCCAGGCCGAGCCCAGCGGCCAAACCGACAGTTGTCACTTTTATGACACTGTCATGGTGACACTGTCACGTGACACAATTTTGGAGCAAGACAGACAGACAGAATAAGGCAATTATATATATACTGTAGATGCTTTAAAGCAGCCACATGCACCATGACAAGCAATAGACTCTACAATTCTATAGCAGGCTATACTGGCATGCTCTGTAATCTGTGCAGAGGTCACACAACAGAGAGGGGGGAGGTGAGTTGTGACCCTTATTTATTGTTTTATCTACTGTATTTTGATGTGTTACTTATTATTCTCCTGCCTATAATGATATTGAGATGGCTAAGGAAAAGTGATGAGCAGACAACAAGGGGAATCAGTCTATTAAAGCGAATTAATCACCAGGATTTTCCTATATCACCTTAAGCCAGTGCTATACTGGCACTATCAGCCTGATTCTATACCTGTAGTTGTCAGCTCGGATGTATAGGTTTTGAAACACAAGAAAGTAAAGCTTGTAAAATGAGCAGCTTTTTGAATGACAGCAGCTGCAGATCAGCTGATAGCTGGGGTGGGTATTCATAGTGATTCCCACCCCCCTGCCTGTTGTTCTTCCCCCTTTTTGTTATTTATGCTAATTCTATTATAAAATTGTTTTACTAAGTGACTAGAAGGGCCTGTGCTTATGTCATACCCATGTGACCAGAAAGGCGGGGACTGCACAACACCTTCCCTCACAGATAACAGCAGCCGACCTTTAAACCCTAGCCACCCCCCCCCCTCAGGGCTAGATGGACACACCAGGGGCGGAACCAGGCGGTTGGAAGACGCCCACCTAGGAGTCTAGACAGCCCGGGGCGGGAAAGTAAACAGAAGAAAAGTGTTAGAGTTCAAGTTGGAGAGAAGTGTGGGCTGGAGCTGTGCCCAGCTCCAGCAGAGGTGAATACCCCCAAATTGAACAGCGCCAGGGAAGGAGCCCTGGTGCCATTGGCTAGGAGAAAGACGGCGGTGTCCGTCTGCAGGAGCCGGGAAGATGGCTCGGTGGAACCGAGGAGGACCGGGACAGGGTTGTAGCCCACCGGTACCGACCCGGGGAACCGACTCGGAAACCGGAGCACACAAGGGGGTACTCGGACCCTGAAGCCGGGACCAGAAGCGACTGGAACTGGTTAATTAACAAATTGAGGCCAGGACTAGAGGTCCTGTCCCACTCAAAGTCCCTATTAGAAGAAAACAGCCTACCGAGGGGGATAAAAGGCCACCGCCAAGGCTCAGAGATAGCACGGGCCAGCGTCTGTGGTCAAGGGCTGCTTAGGCCACATCGAGCCGGGAGCGGACTCCTGAAGTTGCAAGAACAGGCAGTCCATGATTCTAAAAAGGTGCAGGAGAAAGACAGAGACCACCAGCCGGGTGGGGGAAAAGGAACGCAGCCAGCTGCGGGCACCGACCACCATCACCTTTGTTTACCAGAGACTCGTGTGTTTCTTTTATAGTGAGTACACCAGCACCCTGTGGTCGCCCATCTCCCTGCACCAAACACCAACGGGTCCCGAGGCCACCATCCCTTCCCACGGAGGGGTTAACAACTTGTTGCATAACATCTCCCCCCGGTGCCCCGTAACTGCAGCAGTGGTGTCCAACCTCACCACACACCATGGGTGCATCACGAACTTAATACGGCTCAGCCTGTACATATACGTCCTACATCCACCATCCCCCACCCTTTTCATTTGGAGTGTCCGCGAGACCCCCGGCTCTGGAGACCCTCAAACCACCCACCGGAATGTCCGGATCCGAGCAGCGGCAGGCTTCTGGCATGGGGCCGGCACACTCAGCCAACATAGCTGATACCAAGAAGCAACATTATTTTTGTCTTGGCTGAGACCCCGCCCCTTCTAGTCACATGGGTCCTTCTAACCACTTAGTAGATTCTATAATAGAATTGGCATAAATAGCAGAAAGGGGGAGAATGAATAGGCAGGAGGCGGGAATCACTATGAATACCCACCCCAGCTATCAGCTGATCGTCAGCTGCTGTCACTCAAAAACCTGCTCATTTTACAACCTTTACTTGCTTGTGATTGAAAACCTATACATCCTAGCTGACAACTAAAGGTATGTATAGACACAGCCTGATAGTGCCAGTATAGCACTGGCTTTAGGTTATATAGGAAAATCCTGATGATTGGTGTGCTTTGAAGTACCTTTACACGTTGGATTTCTGTTGGCTGCACCCACCATTGTCGACAGATGATATTAGGGGAGATATAATTCAGCATTTCTGATTTTGGACTGCTGATCCTTTATACCGCCACCAGAGATATATAACAGCTACTCTTTCATAGAGAATACAGGAGCGCTCAGCTGAAGAAGTACCACTGTGTGTAGGAGACTTAGTTAGGTAAGACAGCTGGCTGCCAAACAATTGGCTGGACCATTGTTAATCTATCCAATGAATCTATCTAATGAATGTGTGAGGTTTAATGGCACCAGTGTAAAATTGCAAGATTTTAGAACATTTGTAATATGGATAATTATGTGAACAATTAACATTTAATTAAATACAATTTAAGATATAAACATGATTTATCGTGCTTCTTGGACAATAAGACTTACCAGATCATAGGACCCACCAAGGTTTTAGGGGTAGAAAATAGAGGAAAAAAAATTGATGCAAAAAATTTGGTGACTAGTCTTTGGTGAGGCTAAAGGCTGCTTTACACGCAGCAACATCGCTAGCGATATCGCTGGAGAAAGCACCCGCCCCCGTCGGTTGTGTGTCACGGGCAAATCGCTGCCCGTAGCACACAACATTGCTAGGACCCGTCACACTACTTACCTGCCTAGCAACATCGCTGTAACCGGCGAACTGCCTCCTCTCTAATGGGGAGGTTCGTTCGGCGTCACAGCGGCATCACTAAGCAGCCGGACATAGAAGCGGAGGGGCGGAGATGAGCGGCCGGAATATCTCACCCACCTCCTTCCTTCCTCATTGCCGGTGGCCGCAGGTACGACGTTGTTCCTCATTCCTGCGGTGTCACACATAGCGATGTATGCTGCCGCAGGAACAACGAACAATATCGTACTTGCAGCAGCAACGATATTTGGGATTAGAATGACGTGTCAATGATCAACGATATGGTGAGTATTTTTGATCGTTAGCAGATGTTCGTACGTTTCACACGCAATGATGTCGCTAATGAGGCCGGATGTGCGTCACGAATTCCGTGACCCCCAACGACATCTCGTTAGCGATGTCGTTGTGTGTAAAGTGGCCTTAAGTCCTGGTGGGTTTTACAGTACCATATGTTTTTCTCTGAAACGCCGTTGCAATTTCAGGGAAAACATATATGGCTAACGTCATACAGCCAGTATCTAATACAAACTGCCGGTCAATTAGGAAGTCTGTATCAGCAGACAGGTTCCCTTTAAGATTCCTTAGGTGCCATTCATGTCAAGTGGTTGACTATTACCATTCTGGCAGTTAAAGTGTACCACAGGAGCTTTTATTTACTCTTTTTTTATAAGAACTTAATGATTGTCTCTTCACAGCTTATCTAAATACTCTGGTTCTCTGTTTGGCATGTTTATGATTTCTTCCTGACTCTGGTTTAATCACTATAGCCGCGCTAGACAGGAGGAAGTGGGCAGTCTCCAGTCCAGATCACGAGCTGTAGTGACGTAATGAAAAGGTAAGGTCAGGTGGACTACGCGCTTAGCTGTGCTGTCCCAACCCTACCCGTTCATTACATCACTGCAGCTCCTAATCTGGATGGGAGACTGCCCACTTCTTCCTGTCTAGTGAGGCTGTAGTGATTAACCAGGCAGAAACATGATGACAAAGAGCCAGAATACTTAGAGAAGCTGTGAAGAGGCAAGCAAGACCATGCTGGCGCTGACAGACCTGCAGCTACCGTCACTCTGCACCCTGTGGGAGGGATTATGGGCGTGGGAAGCAGTGAATATTCATTTTCTTAAATAGCGGGCACATGTGACTGCCCCAGCCACCGGATTCCTGCTCCTGCCTCCTGTGACATGGCTGCACTGCCCCCATATGAATTTTTTTTTTCTTTTGCAGGACAAATTGTAGTCTTGACTATTCCAAGTATAGTGAAATGACATATGATTATTTGCAAATTAAATTGCAGCGTCTATAGTTGGACTAGTGAAGATGAATTGTTGGTAGAATTTGCCCGAAGGCAACTAGAAAGACAAATTAGCACACTAGAGTCTGTACTTAAAACATATAGATATTGTACTAGAACACAAAGGGGTACTTTGCACGCTGCGACATCGCTACTGCGATATCGTCGGGGTCAAATCGAAAGTGATGCACATCCGGCGCTGGTAACGACGTCGCAACGTATAAAGCCTAGATGCGCCGATAAACGATCGCAAAAGCGTCGAAAATCGGTGATCTGTGTAGCGTCGGTCATTTTCATAATGTCGCACCAATAGAAGATACAATGTTGTTTCTCATTCCTGCAGCACACATCGCTATGTATGAAGCCGCAGGAGCGAGGAACATCTCCTTACCTGCCTCCACCGGCTATTCGGAAGGAAGGAGGTGGGCGGGATGTTTACGTCCCGCTCATCTCCGCCCCTCCGCTTCTATTGGCCGCCTGCTGTGTGACGTCACTGTGACGCCGCACGACCCGCTCCCTTAGGAAGGAGGCGGGTCGCCTGCCAGAGCGACGTCGCAGGGCAGGTAAGTGTGTGTGAAGCTGCCGTAGCGATAATGTTCGCTACGGCAGCTATCACAAGATATCGCATGTGCGACGGGGTCGGGTACTATCGCGCTCAGCATCGCTAGCTGATGCTAGCGATGTCGCAACGTGCAAAGTACCCCTAAATCTGAGCTTTTAACATTTAGTGATTTAATACAATATCTATAAATATAGAATGTAATGTAGTAATTTGTGTTTGTTAGTCGCCTTCAGACAAATTATAGCTGCTAGGAAGGTGTAACAACCTAAAAACCTAAACTCTGTCATTCTGATTATTTTCTTTTTAAAATATATACTGGACAGGTTAATTTATTTTTTCAACATTTTGACACATTGGACATTTTTTGACTCCGCAATATAAAATATACGGTACTTATTTTTTTAATTTATTTCTTTTAACGGGGAAAAGGGATCGTTCAAGTCTTTATAGTATTTTTATTTATTTTCTATATTTAAAAAGAATGTATTTATTTTTTTACCTGTTTGACTGCTTGTTCTTTATACTCGTAGTATCAATATTACTTTAAAGCAGCAGTACAGTGGCATGTAAAAGTTTGGACACCCCTGATCAAAATTATTGTTATTGTGAATAATTAAGCAAGTTGAAGATGAAATGATCTCTAAAAGTTAAAGATTACATATTTTTTTGTATTTTATGCAAAAAATATATATTTTCATCTTTTAAATTTTTAAAATTACAAAAAGGAAAATGGGTTTATACAAAAGACTAAATTACTTACGGTAATGGGATTTTCCAGAGTCCACGACAGCACCCACGAGAGAGGGATCCGCCCCCTTCAGGACAGGAAACCTACAGATAAAAAGGGGGCGGTCCCCCTCCCTCATCAGTTGGTTACAGAGAAAATGGAGAGGAACCGCCAAAAATTAGGATCAATACAAGACAAAAAGTAGAACCATCAAACCCAAAGGGTGAAGAAACAAAAAGGGTAGGGGTGTAAAGGGTGCTGTCGTGGACTCTGGAAAATCCCATTACCGTAAGTAATTTAGTCTTTTCCTTTCGCCACGACAGCACCCACGAGAGACTTAGAGAGATAACACGCTTAGGGAGGGACCACCCTCTGAAGAACCGATCTCCCAAACGAAAGGTCAGATGAGGAAGAAAGGTCCAACCGGTAGTGCTTGTAAAAGGTAGAAGGAGAGGACCAGGTCGCAGCCTTACAAATACTGTCAATGGAGACATTCGCCATGGCAGCCCAAGATGAAGCCATCGCCCTGGTAGAGTGAGCCTGTACAGGAGACGGAAGGGGCTCCTGCTTCGAGTCATATGCAACAGAAATAGCATCCCGCATCCATCGGGCCAAGGATTGTTTTGTCACCTGATGACCACGTCTGGAACCCTGAAAGGCAATAAACAAAGCCCTATCCTGTCTCCAAGGGGCTGTCCTAGAAATATATGTGAGAATAACGTTCTTGACGTCTAGTGTATGAAACCTGCAGTCCTCCGGTGTGGAAGGGTCAGGAAAGAAGGAAGGAAGAATGATTTCCGCATTACGGTGAAACTGTGAGGCTACTTTCGGCAAATAGGCCGGGTCAGTTCTAAGAACAATATGATCTGGGAAGACCCTAAGGAAAGGAGGATCTACGGAAAGAGCCTGAAGATCACTAACACGCCGAGCCGAAGTGAGTGCAACTAAGAGGCAAGTTTTAAAAGAGAGCAATTTGTCAGAAGCCGATGTGAGTGGTGCAAAGGGTGGACGGGTAAGGGAATCCAGAACCAGAGTGAGATCCCAGGGTGGTGTACATGGGAGACGAATTGGCTGACCCCGGTCACAGGCCTTGATGAAACGCATGACCCATTTATCCCCCGCTATATTAGAATTATAAAGGGCGCCTAGAGCTGACACATGACCTTTAAGGGTACTGACTGACAGACCCAGATCTCGCCCAGACTGGAGAAATTCCAGAATAGAAGAAATCGGGACCACCGAAGGTGCGGCATCAGGGAAGGAGACAAGGAACCGGTGCCATACCCGACCATACTGACGGGTAGTTACCGGTTTCCGACTCTGCAGCAAGGTATCCACCAGGTGACCGGAAAACCCCCGTGAGTCTAGTAACGCCCTTTCAAATTCCATGCCGTCAAGTGGAGTCCCTTGACGCGTGGATGCCGGAAAGGACCTTGTGATAGGAGATCCGGTCGGGATGGGAGAACCCAGGGGTCTGTCACTGACATCTGTCTCAGGAGGGAGAACCAGGGACGTCTGGGCCAGAAGGGAGCTATAAGGATAATGCGAGCCTGATCTTCCCTGATTTTCCGAATGACTGTTGGTAGAAGAATTATGGGAGGAAAGGCATAAGCAAGACTGTACCGCCAGGGAACCTGAAGGGCATCTAACACTGTCGGCTGATCTGCCCTGCTCAGGGATCCAAACAGTTTCAACTGCCTGTTGGCTCTGGTAGCAAACAAATCTATAACCGGGAGGCCCCAGTACTGTATGATTTGAGCAAACACTTCCTGATGTAAGACCCATTCTCCCTGATAGAGAGTGTGCCGGCTGAGAAAATCCGCCCTGACATTGTCCACCCCTCGGATGTGCACTGCAGAGAGGGATAACAGATGAGTCTCGGCAAGTTCCAACAGTTGAACCGCCGTGGACATGAGGGAAGACGATCTCGTTCCCCCTTGGTGGTTGATGTATGCCACCACCGTCCGATTGTCCGTACAAAGTCGTACATGGGTTCCCCTGAGGAGGTGAAGAAACGACATCAGTGCCTGAGAGACCGCCATGAGTTCTTTCCAGTTGGAGGACTCGGTTGATTCTTGCTGGGACCAAAGACCTTGGGTCATGGAATCCCCCAGGTGAGCCCCCCACCCCCAGGGACTGGCGTCCGTCGTGAGGACATTGGTGGGGTGAACATGCCATTCTTTCCCCTTGGTTAAGTTCTCCTCCTGAAGCCACCAAGTCAGGGATGCACGTGTAGCGTCTGTCAATCTCAGAGGACGATCAAGTGACCCTGGATGGGATCGTGCTGCTGCCAGAACCTCCCACTGAAGCTGCCTGGAGTGAAGTTGGGCCCATTGGACAGCGGGGATACAGGAGGTCAGGGACCCCAACAGGGACATTGCAGAACGGAGAGATAGAGAACTGTGAGTCTGTGTGTGTCGTACAATCCTCTGGATTTTTGCTATTTTGTCCACAGGGAGAAAACAACGCTGTTGCCGAGAATCCAGAAGCATGCCTAGGAAAGACTGAAAAGTTGAGGGCGTGAGTCTAGATTTTTGGAGATTCAAAAGCCACCCCAGACGACCCAGAGTTGACATAGTATTATGGAGACGGAGAGAACACTGTGCCGCCGTGCTACCCACAACCAGTAGGTCATCTAGATAGGGAATCACGAAGGTCTGTTGCTCGCGAAGGTGAGCGGTGACTTCTGCCATTATTTTAGTGAAAATCCGAGGGGCGAGTGAAACACCGAAGGGCATGGCCGTGAACTGGAAATGGTGAACAGAGTTGTGCATAAAGAGTGCTACCCGGAAGTATTGCTGATAAAGTGCGTGAACCGGGACGTGGTAATATGCATCTTTTAGATCAAGGACCGCCATGTAGCAATTGGGATAGAGCAACTTTATGGTGGTCAGGAGTGATTCCATTTTAAACCGTCGGTATGTTAGAAAGAGATTCAGTTTTCTTAAATTAATGATGGTCCGAAACGACCCATCAGGCTTTGGAACTAAGAAAAGAGGGGAGTAAAACCCCCGTCCCCTCTCACTTAACGGGACAGGCGTAAGAACCCTTTTTTCCACCAGAGTGAGAACTTCCGTCACCAGTGCATTATGTTGAGTCTCCGACTTCCTAGTGGGCGTAAGACAATACCATTGTGGAGGTAGAGAAGTGAATTCTAGCCGGAGACCGTGAGAAATCAAATCTAGTATAAAGGAGCTGGAAGTGATGGTATTCCAAAGGGTTGCAAAAAACCTTAGTCTGCCTCCCACCGGAACCCCCCCATCATTGTTTAGGGAACTTCCTACGAGAGGAAGGGTTTCCAAACAGGGTCCCCTTGGACCCAGAGGTGGGGTTGTCCGATCTATCCCTGCGATCAGGTCGTGTGGGCTGGAAACGACGTTTGCGATACGGGAGCCTAGAAGGAGGAGCAAATGCATTAGGGAACCCCTTTTTACTATCACCTGCCTTGGTGAGTATGTCATCCAGTTGTGGACCAAAAAGGAACTCACCCTCACATGGAAGTGCACATAGTCTCGATTTTGATGATGTGTCCCCTTTCCATGATTTCAACCAGAGTGCCCTCCGGGCTGCATTAGAAGACCCTGCCGCTCAGGCCGCTAGGCGGACAGAGTCAGCAGAAGCATCTGCCAGGTAATTAGCTGCGTCTTTGAGTAAGGGTAGCGAGGAAACAATCTTATCCCTGGAGGTACCTGACTTAAGCTGCTTGTCTAGGGTATCAAGCCAGACTGAAAGTGACCTGGCTGTACATGTTGCAGAAATGGCCGGTTTCAGTGCCCCCGCAGAGGCTTCCCAGGTTTTACGCAGGAAGGCATCCGCTTTACGGTCTAGAGGGTCTCGTAGAAATCCCATATCCTCGAAAGGCAAGGCTGATTTTTTAGAGGATTTTGCTACTGCCACATCTACCTTTGGTACCTTACACCATTGGGATAAGTCTGCATCATCAAAGGGATATCTCCGTTTTGAAGAAGACGGGAGAAAACCACGATGATCCTGTTTCTGCCACTCCTTGCGAACAAGGGTTTTTAGGGCCTCATTCACAGGAAAGGATTTCCTTTTCTTCTGAGTGAGACCAGCAAACAGGGAATGATCAGCAGTCTTGGTGATTTTTTCTTCTGCAATCCCCATAGTTGACCGAACGGCCTTTACTAATGTGTCCATCCCATCCAATGAGAAACATGCCTTTCCAGCCTCGTCAGAAGAGGATGAGGTAGAGGCCGAAGAAGCATCACTCTGGCTGTCAGCTGAGTCAGATGGGGGGGAATCACACTGACGGTGAGACTTCTTAGATTTCTTGGAGCCGTGCAGGGACTGAAGAGATATTTCAGTACGTATCAGTTCCCTGAGATCCGGAGGGGGGTTGGTAGAAGCTGAAGCCTCCCCCCGAATAGCTTGGATACAGGACCTACAAAGCTTCTGTATATAGTCCTTGGGGAGGGGACAGGCACACAGTGGGCACTCCTTATTATTAGTTTTAGCGGTGCTTTTCTTAGGGCCCTGGAACAGAACCGGAAGGGAACATCAGTATAGGGTAACATTCACGAAGGTCACTCACCCATACCAGTAAAGGAACGGATACCGGCTTTGGAGGCGGGGACGAACGATTTGTCCGGTCCTTGGAGGATGCAGAGTCCTCGGTCCTCTTACGACCCGTGGAACTCCTGGTGTCACTTGAGTCCTTACGTCCAGCATCCCTGGACAGAGAGGTGTCCCGGGCAGGGGAGTCGCGGGGACTTCCCATCTCTGTAGAAGCGGTCTGTTTCTGCCTGTAGTTCTGTAACGCTGAGGCAACGAGTGCTGACGCAGCAAGTCCCGGACACGCCGTCCCCCCTCGCGCGTACACGTTACTGCACGCACGTGGTGCAGGGGAAGCGCCAGACTCGCCGCACACAGCAACTCACCGGCCCGTTGATTACTTCAGACACGTCATCAGGAGGAGTCCACGAGTCTCCCAGCCATCCGTTCTCCCGGAAGTGTCCTTTCACTTCCGGGTCCCTGCAGGAAGTCGCGCGTGAGCTGCGTGGCAGTACCGGACACGCCCCCCCCGGCACATGCTCCACAATCCCGAAGGAACTGGAATCATGCAGCACAGGGAGAGCACCGTTCCACAAACAGCCTACTTACCGGCGCGATCCTGCAGGCGCCATTTCCCCGGAGGATCAGGCCAAGCCGAGGGAAAGAGGACGGGATGCACCGGAGGATGGAGTCCACGAGGGGAGCTCCACCGACCGTGCTTCTGGAATCCTGAGCTCCGCCGTTCCCTTAGACACCGCACGGACTCCTAGACCCAGGTATGGTAGGTTCCGATCCTTCCAGGACAGGAAACCAACTGATGAGGGAGGGGGACCGCCCCCTTTTTATCTGTAGGTTTCCTGTCCTGAAGGGGGCGGATCCCTCTCTCGTGGGTGCTGTCGTGGCGAAAGGAAAAGGTTGTATACAAGGTACAGGTACTTATTTACAACGACGTAAATGGGAGATAGATAAGGCGTATATATAACCAGGCCGCAGCCAATGAAAAATGGGGGCGTAAACGTTCAAAAACCAGAGGGGGAACCCCAATAAAATATAACTTTTAATCGTATTATTTAAAAAGTCAAAGACCAATTCACAAACAAACATAAATAGGTAAAGTGCAAAACGTATAATAACACGTGCTCGGAGGGAGGATGATCCCACAGACTGGCCCTAACTCAGCCTTGGTTATCCTCTCCCTACCTGAGGAGGGTATGCGTTCCAACTTCCGGTTTCACCTTTCCTGCCTCTCTGCCTTGCTGACGCAACTTCCGGTGTGTGGCCTGGAACGCATTTACATTTCACTCGGACTCTGAGTGATGAACACTTTAGAACTTCTGGGTCACCGCACTATCCAAGGGTGACCCGAATATACTTATTATATATCTTTACATTCCCTACGAACTTAGTGTTATTGAATATGTTCTCACTGATAAGATATTTATTGATTTTGGCTTTTGAAGATAGATAATGCAGCATGAGCCATTCATCAGCCAATCTTTGTGATTCTTTTGAGTGCGGTGGAGTCTGATGGAGGATTGTGTTTTGATAAGTAGTGGATGGGCTTCATGTAAATTGACTTCGATTATGGAAAATGATAGGCTACCCTAAATAGATGTGTTTTTAAGGAGAGTCTGAAACTGTGCAAATTGTAGTTCATCCTATTTTCGGGGCATAGAGTATTCCAGAGGATTGGTGCAGCTCAGGAGAAGTCTTAGAGTCGGGAGTGGGAGGTTTGGATTAGTGTGGATGTTAGTCGAAAGTTGTTTGCTGAGCCTAGAGAGTGGGTAGGCTGATAAAGATTAGGGGGGGAGAGGTAGAGGGGTGCTGCACTGTGGAGAGCTTTGTGGGTGAGAACAAGCAATTAAAATTGGCTCCTATGATATACGTGCAGCCAGTGCAATGACTGGCACAGAGCAACAGTGTCTGAATAACGATTAGCCAGATATGTGACCCTGGCTGCTGCATTTAGGATGGACTGTAGAGGAAAGTCTAGTTAGGGGAGATCAATTAATAGAGAACTACAGAAGTCAAGGCGAGAGTGGATCAGGGCCACAGTGAGGTTTTTGTAGTTTCCTTTAACCTTGTGCCAAAAAACAGCAGCCAAGGGTTCTTCTATGTAGCTACCTAACATTCTAAAAATGAAAATGGTGGAAGCCCACAAAGCAGGAGAAGGATATAAGAAGATAGCAAAGAATTTTCATGTTACACTTTCCTCAGTTTGAAATGTAATTAAGAAATGGCAGTTATCAGGAACAGTGCAGGTCAACATAAGGTCTGGAAGACCAAGCAAAATTTCTATTAGAGCTGCTCGTAGGCTTGCTAGAGAAGCAAATCAGAACCCCCGCTTGGCTGCAAAAGACCTTCAGGAAGATTTAGCAGACTCTGAAGTTGTAGTACATTTTTCTATGTTTCAGAGAGACAAATATGGGCTTCATTAAAGAGTCATCAAAAGAAAACCTCTAATGTATCCTCACCATAAATTTCAGCTTCAGAAGTATTCAAAAGAACATCTAAATAAGCCTCATGCATTTTGGTAACTTGTCCTGTAGACGTATGAGGTTAAAAGAAAACTCTTTGGCCACAATGATCAAATGTTTGTGGGGAGAAAAAAGGCACAGAATTTCAGGAAAATAATATGTCGACGACCATTAAGCATGATGGATTATTCATGCTTTGAAGCAAATTGCAAGCCCTGCATGACTACATGCTACCTTCAGGAAGATTTAGCAGGCTCCGGAGTTGTGGTACATTGTTCTACTATTCAGAGACACCTGCACAAATATGGCCTTCATAGTAGAGTCAACAGAAGAAAACCTCTCCTGCATCCTCACCATAAAATTCAGCATCACAATTATGCAAAAAAATCTAAACAAACTTTATGCATTTTGAAACAAGTCCTGTGGACCGATGAGGATAAAATAGAACTCTTTGGCCACAATGATCAGAGGTATATATGGAGAGAAAAGGCACAGAATTTCAGGAAAAGAACATTCGCCAACCATTAAGCATGCTGGTGGATCAATCATGCTTTGGGGTTGTGTTGCAGCCAATGGCACGGGGAGCATCTCACGGGTAGAGGGAAGAATGGATTCAATGAAATTTCAGCAAATTCTTCATGCCAACATAATACCATCTGCAAAAAAAGCTGAAGTTGAAAAGAGGAGAAAAGAGGATGACTTCTACAAATGGATCATGATCCTAGACACACAATAGACAACCTCATCCAGGCTTTGCTTTACTGTATAACAACCCATTGATAACACTCATTCATGTCAGAGAGGAAGCCATTAATGGGCTGACCAAAAAAGCTAGAAAATGTCTCAGCATCATTTCAGAAAACTTGATAGAAGTGCATAATTCAAAGTTGCATATTTATCATCATGTTTTACTATTGTGTTTGAAAAAGCTTTCAAAATTCATTGCACAGTAGCTTACTTAGAAACCAAAAAACAAGACAAGACATGCTTATTTTGTATTTTAAAGGCAAATTCCAAATTTCAATATAAGCCACAATTTACTTAAAAAATGCTTAATGGCTTTAAATGTAGTTTTGTGAAATGTAGCTGCCAAAATAAAAATAAACATAAGTACAGGGAGAATTTACAACAGTTCAGTGCCATCAAAATCATTCCATGACAGTATAGCAATAGTGAAAGACTATAGTAGAGAAGCTGCGTCAAATTAATGGACCTGAGGCTGTTAAACAACTAAAATGTCCCTATAAGCCAAGAGAATGAAGAAAGATATGGATGATGCCGCACTTTACAGTTAAGATTCATAAGCTTTAAGATAGTAATTTTGAGGACAGGAAACAAAACAAAAGGGAAATATTACTATTATCGTGGGTAAACTTTTTATTGTGTCCATTTCGGTGATTTTTCCTAACTTTCATGAGAAAAACAATAAATCAGAGTGAAAGTATCTTCTATAAAGCACCAAGAAATGATCACCTCACCTGAATATGAAGACTGGCCAGAATTTGTCACACAGATGGCTAACAATAGTGTATAGGACAAGCAGAAGTCAACAACATATAATTAGAACAATAATGCTGAAAAAATACATGCTGATAATAGGATTTACACCTGTAGTGTTCTAAGGAAGTGTTTCCCAAACTCCAGTCCTCAGGGCCCCTAGAGGCCCTATTAGACAGGAAAAAAGTATAAGGATAGTGATTGACAAGTGAATATTTACTGTATCATATTGTTATCATGCGTACAAGCTCATTATTTCACAAGCAAAATGTCACGTTGTACAAAGGGCTAGTAGGACGTAGTCCATCGTATTCCCCACTAGGTGGCAACAGAGTAGTGAAGGAGAGACAAAGTCATACTGTGACAGAAAGGCAGCTGAAGTACAGCAGAGTAACTTCAGCTGGCAGTTAACAGGCGAATCATCAGGGGGCAATAGAGTAGTCAAGCAGTCAGGGTCTAGCCAGGAAAGGCCAGTCACTGCAAGGGGAGTATCAAAATCACATCAGAAAACAGAACAAAGTCAAAAGCTGAGAGATCAGGTATGCAGAGGGAAACACAAACAACAGACAAAAGCGGGAAATCAGGGCCAAGGCCAGGCAGACGAATGGGGGAGGGAACAAGTCAGGACACAGTAGCAGGGAGGCAGGACAGATCTGGAACACTCACCAGAGCCAGTATACAAGCTGCAAGGCAGGCATATCACTGGCACTGACCCATAGGTAGAGAGGCAAGATATAGTGTCCTGAGATCCAGAATGAGGCAAGGGAAGTTAACCCTTGACATGACCAGGCCAGAGCTAGGTGTAACCACAGCAGGGAAAAGCCGGCCTAGATCATGACACAAATGTTCGCTGGAATGATCGCTGTTGTGGTGGTTGGAAAATCGCTAGTTGTTCATAGAAGCATGTATTACGATCTTGTAACGACTTATTACACAAAAACTAATGTTATACCGACAAGCAATAACTTTTAAGTAAGTTGAAAGATCTGGTTGTGCGAGAATCAAACAATATTACAATCACTAGCAGCTTTTACACAGTGCATAAGGGCTTGACAGTTCTTGTTTTCAGGATTTGTTGAACATGGGTAACTATAAGGGGCAATTAATGTCATGCTAGGCATGGGGAAGAACCAACCAAACTGCGAAGAGGAAGGGAAACCCTGAGTCTAGGGAAGAAGGAGACTGTGACCCTTGACCAAACCCACCGCCCTAGATATGTTTAAAAATAAACATAAGTACAAGGAGAATTAGTAATGCGTTGAGTTGAGTTGGATACCTGACCCTAGGTATCCCTAGTGCTGGACCCTAAATAGGGAATGGGTGGGATGAGCTCTTCATCAACCCCACTAAACACTAGAGAAGACACAAGGAAGACACACAGGGGGAAAACATGAACTACTTATCCACAGATGACACAGGCAGGAGTTCAGCAAAGCTTCAGCAATGATACCACAGATGAGTACAAGAACCTGCTTGCAACCAGAGCTTTAATGAATTGAATCATATAACCAGCACAAGTCCAGGAAAAATGGGAGTATTTAAGCACAAGGGGAATACAGATAATCAGCAGCTGGATGGAAGGAGAGCTCTGCTGTGTCCTAAAGGGGCATAGATGAAAATCCTTTAGGAAAGCTAAATAGTACACTGAATACTGACAGCAGGGACAATAGAAAGTGAGGGAGCATTTTGTGCAGCCAAACTCTGTGACCTTCTATTGTCAGAAACCCCATGACTATCTGTCACCCGTGACACACCCGTGACAATTATGATATTAATTTTCTCACCTAGACAATACTAAGGAAATCCTAAAAACATGATTTATTAGGGGAGGATGGTAACTGAAGTTTGGGAAAGACTGTACTAAGTTTAATACTGACAACTATTAACGCAACTTTGTGCTCTTCCAATAACTATAGAACCATCAAAGCACCAACTGACAAGAACACACAAGACTAAAATTTTGTGTATAAATCGTCTTTATTTGATTTTCAAAGTTTATGAGCCAACATTTAAGGGGGGGGGGAGGTTTAGGAAAGTTAACTTTATTGGGAAAAAGACTAAAATTTTGGACATATTGTTTCATGGCAACTCAGCTGCATCCATACATTTTGAACTTTGTCATTTTGGATTCTTTGGTCATGTGACCCTATTCAAATCAATAGCCCAAACTTTGCTCCATTTTATAGTAAGGAAGTCCATCTCTCCTACTTCTTGATGTTGAAATACAGAATTACATAATCACATAGAAAATGCATTGGACAGTCAAAGTGTGAGAAACATGCGGACTACTTGGGTAGTGGAGACAATAAATGAATCAATTGACCTCAGAACCTAGGTATACCTGCAAACAGACATGGCAATTATAGAATATCTCTTTGGAGGGTACATAGTGGCAGGAACATGTGTGGATAGAGTGGTCTCTCTTACTTTGTCTGTACTATTAGAGGTTCAGTGGCTTTAACATTCATGGGGAGGAATCTGGAAGGCATTAGGCTAACATTTGTTATTATAGAACCATTCACCATATTCCATGGCGCTTTACATGTGAACCTATGGTTTACTTTATTTGACTGTGCGGATTGGATGGATTGTTACTGACATCGGGTGAGAAATTCATGTAAACAGCACGTTTAGAAATATATTTACTTAGAAAATTAGTGACATGCTCAATATTTATTTCAGTAGCTGTATATCAAAATATAAATTGATATATCACTTATTTATCATCCTTGACAAAGCTAAATATATTAGCTTACAGGTATAATATAGGTTATTGCGATGTACACTTGTTTAGGTTTCGAGTTTATCTATTTATCCCATAAGGTACAGTAAGTGGTGTGAAGATTACAAATGTTAGAATTTCCCTATTCTGATCAAATTACCTTCCTCAAGGAATGTAGAAAAATTTGGGCACCCCTGGTCAAAATTACTGTTTTTCTGAACGGTTAAGTAAGTTGAAGATGAAATGATATATAAATGGCATAAAGTTAAAGTTAAAGATGACACATTTTCTTTGTATTTTAGGGCACAAAATAAATTCAATATTTTCATTTTTTATATTTTTAAATGAACAAAAAATAAAATACATCAGTATTCTAAGTTCTGTAAGCCTAGCAAAAAGAAGGATTTCGGTTGTGCCACAAACCAGGCATCTCTATCAGCCATGGCATCAGAAATGGTGTGAAATTTGGTACCCTTGAGGTGTTTCTTCAGATTCGGAAACAGATGATAGTTGGAGGGAGCTAGATCTGGTGAATAAGGTGGGTGGTCAACCAGCTGGAAGCCCAGCTCTGCCAGTGTTGCTGTGGTCGCTTGTGCAGTGTGAGCGGAGGCGTTGTCTTGCAGGAACAAGATTCCTTTGGACATCTTGCCGCACCTTTTGGTCTTCAGAGCTGCCTTCAATTGGTTTAAAAGTTCAATGTAATACCTTGCATTGATGGTGGAACCCTTTTGAAGGTAGTCCACTAGCATCATACCCTCCTTATCCCAGAACACAGACTCCATCACCTTGGTGACTGATTTTTGTACCCTGAACTTCTTTGCATGAGGAGAACCACTGTGCCTCCGCTCTTTTGACTGCTCCTTGTTTTCAGGGTCATACAAACAAATCCAAGTCTCATCCATAGTGACCAGTCAATCCAGGAAGTTCTTATCAGTCTAGAAACAATGACAAATGGACCGGGAAGTTTTCACTCGCTTGCTTCTCTGATCTATTGTCAAACATTTGGGACCCACTTTGCAGATCGCTCCCTCATGTCCAAATGTTCATGGATAATGACACAAACATGAAATCCCTATGTAAGTAAGGGTTGAATAGAAAACAGAGACAGTATAAATGGCTCAAATAATGGGGTCTCACACTATGTATCACAACCACATCATGTGGAAGCTGATATTGCACTCTGCCCTAATATTGCACAAGTATAACTATACAATAAATAACTGGTACAAGATAACACTTGTATTGTCATATCATACAGTATGGTCTACTTAGCCTTAGGCAATCTTAATTCTTCATTTGTAGGTTCTTATCCGTCTAAATATTGAAGGGGTTTTTTTAAGTCAAAGAGAGGTATTAGAATTGGCAGGGACCTAACAATAAGAGGTTGTCTTGCTGCTGGCTGTTAGACTCACATAAAACTGTCCATTTTTGTGTGCTATATAACTAAATTTTTATGTTTTTCATAGCAGTAATGCATGCCTATATTCCCATATTCATTGTTACACATATCTTAGCACTACAGAGTGCAACTGTCTCTTTTTTGCTACCATGTTTTCATGCTAACGCATATGTTCACAATAGAAAGTTAGGAAGTGCCATCCATCTTTTTCTTACAAAAAATAAGCCATTGCTGAGCCCAAGATCCCGAAAAATGAGAACGCTATGGTCTTGGAAAATGGCGACAAAAGTGCAATTCTTTTTTTTTTGACAAACATCTGATTTTTTTCCTCATCACTTAGATGAAACTAAAACTACACATGTTTTGTAGTTATGAACTGATAGTGACCTGGGAAATCATAATGCTAGGTCAATTTTTAAAAATTACGGTAAATACGGTAAATTAAAAAAAAAAAACAATCGTGCAATTGCACTTTTTTTGCAGTTTCACTGTACTTGGAATTTTTTTCCCGTTTTCCAGTACAATATGGAGAAAAATTAATGGGGTCGTTCAAAATTTCAACTTGTCCCACAAAAAACAAGCCCCAGTATGGCTATATTGATGGAATAATAAAAAGATATGGAACAAAAACAAATAAAGCAAAATCGCCACCCGGGTGAAGAGGTTAAAGCCTTACATTCCTTGCTGCTGCTACGTCAACCCCAAAGTCCTTTTCAGAGCTTATTCAAATTATTCTAGTCTTTAATAATACTGATCTTAGCTGTATTTAGTGTGGGGAGAGCTGCTGGAGAAGGGATAGTGTATTAGAGGCATATTAGAAGTGATTATTGCCTATTATTCCTTGCTGCTTCTAACTAAAAAGTACTCTTCAGGAGCTAATTAAAATATATTCTATTCTTTAATAATGCTGTTAGCTGCAATTAGTGTAAGTTTAGCTGCTGGAGAAGGGATAGCATATCATAGGCATCTAGGCAGTGATTATTGCCTTACATTCCTTGCAGATGATATGTTAACCCAAAAGTCCTTTTCAGGGCTAATTCAAATATGTTCCACTCTCTAATAATACTGTTGTTAGTCGCAATTAGTGTAGGGAGAGCTGCTAGAGAAGGGATAGTGTATTACAGGCATCTAGGTATTGATTATTGTCTTATATTCCTTACTTCTGTTACTTTAGCTCAAAAGTCATTTTTAGAGCTGATTCAAATTATTCCAGTATCTAAAAATACCACTTTTAGCTGCAATTAGTGTAGTGAGAGCTGCAGCAGATGATATGGTGTAATAGTGGCATCTAGGAAAGGATTACTGCTATTTGATTTATAGCAGCTACAGAATATCTAATAGGTGAAACGGGTTTTGCTATCAATTCCCACCCCAGTCTGCCTCCCTGGCCTTGGTAGATGTTTGACTGTATGGGCTGCATTTTGAACATGCCCAGAAATTACTAATACTTTGAAGGAGCCCATACAGTCTAACATCTACCAAGGCCAGGCATTAGACAGGGGCGGGAATAAATAGCAAAACCTAACCCACCTATTAGATATTCTGTAGCTGCTGTCAATCAAATAACAGTGCATTTCTGTAACTCTACCTGCACATATTTCTGAAATAAAACCTCCAATCTCATAATAAAAGCTATGCTTACATTCAGTATCCTAGCCCCAGTATAGCACTGGTTTCACTTTATATATGAAAATCCTACTGGTTGGTTCTCTTTAAGTACACCTAGATCATTCCATTCTGTACTAGTCACTTTCCTAGTTTTAGTGCCCCTAGAATATATGATGCATGCAGGCTAATAGTGCCATCTTGTCTACTGGACAGCGCAATACATAATAAGGGAGGACATTATATCTTGAGGTATGTGTTATGCATAATAAGAGAGGATACTATACAAATAAGAGTGTTACTCCCATCATTGCTCTGCAAGTTATACACTGCAGATATAGAATAAATATTTACATCCATTAACTTATCGGTGATATCTAATCTGATTCGAGTTGTTTTCTTTTGTTTCATCTCCATCTGGTCTGACGTTCATGTTGATGTATTCCAGCCACGACTCTTCTCTGCAGAGTTTGCGTACTGAGTGGCCCTGAAAATAACAAGGTCACATATTTGTAAATATTTGCCTCCTGAATAATAATCCCCCACTCTGAGCCCAGGAATACAAATATGCAGCACACTTTGAATATATAATAAGCCACTATGAAACGCAAAAGTTAAATTGATAAAGCCAACATTGTGCCACTCCCCTGCCCCATTTACTGTAATAGCAACTTTTCCATCACCCAATTAAAATATTAATTAATTAGCCACAGTTAGTGCCACTATAACATTTTTTACAAGTCTTTGCGATGTGTCTTCTCTTCTCTCTCCCCAATTAATTACCAGTACCTGTCGTGTGTCTTTTCTACCCCTGAATTCAGTACATGTCCCTTTTTTGTGTGCTTTCACTTACCCCTCCCATCAATTCATTATAAGTCCCTGTCCAGAGTCGTCTCTCAAACCTCTTACATTGTCCTCTGTCCAACATGATAAAAAAAAGGAATCAGTTACCACTCTCATGTGATGAACAAACCACAAGGAAGTAAGCTAAGACTGCTTTACTGGAGTAAAGGCTGCTTTACACGCTACGTGCGATGTCGTTGGGGTCACGGATTTTGTGATGCACATCCGGCCGCATTAGCGATGTCGTTGTGTGTGACACTTATTAACGATTTTGAATCGTTGCAAAAACGTTCAAAATCGCTAATCGGTGACATCCCCCCTAATCTCAAGTGTCATTGCTGCTGCAGTTCCGATGTTGTTCGTCGTTCCTGCGGCAGCACACATCGCTATGTGTGACACGGCAGGAACGAGGAACCTCACCTTACCTGCATCCCGCCAGCAATGAGGAAGGAAGCAGGTGGGCGGGATGTTCGTCCCGCTCATCTCCGCCCCTCCGCTTTGATTGGGCGGCCGCTTAATGACGTCGCTGTGACGCCGAACGAACCGCCCCCCTTAGAAAGGAGGCGGTTCGACGGTCACAGCGACGTCGCTATGCAGGTAAGTATGTGTGACGGGTCCACGCAATTTTATGCGCCACGGGCAGCGATATGCAGCGATGTGACGCACAAACGATGGGGGCGGGTACGCACGCTAGCGATCTCGCTAGCGAGATTGCAGCGTGTAAAGCGGCCTTTATGCCGCTGTTTTTTATTGCAGACAGAGGAGCTGCAGGCACACAACTTTCCTGGCAATACATGCAGCTAATAGCGCATGAAAAGCCAATTTTGAGGGTTGTCTGGTCACTACCCCTGCAGAACCTCCACTTCTGAGTGGTAGACAAGATTTCTCACATTATACTTCGCCTTCATGTAGCCCCAATGTAGTACAGTTATCAGAGCTGTGCCTAGTAACAAGCTGTGCATCTGTGAGTACTAAATATAAAATGTAAGATTTCTTTATATCTATTTCACTTTGTGACAAAGTATTTTTGTGTACTTAGCGTAGCAGCAATGTATTCTAGTGATCTATGACAGTAAAGAGGGTTACCAATATTCTAAAATTGGTTACAAGGAAATGTTATAAATCAATATGCAATCCATATGCATAACCAGAAAAGCCAGGGCACCATAGCAAACTTTTCAATGCTTCTTAGGCTTTGTTCATACGTTGCATTATTGCTGCTTTTTCAGCAGCAAAACATGATCTGTTGCCTGTAAAAAAAGCTGCAATTTTTGCAGCTTTTTTGCTCCATTTTTGGTGTATTATTTGTCTACAGTACATGCTTACATACAGTTAATTTCATTCACCACAGAAGCATCAAAAAATGCAGCTGAGTTTTTCACTCTCATCGTTTTCAATGGTGATAAAAAGCTGAAAGAGTTGACATGCTGCTTCTTTAAAAAACGTAGCACTGTTCTATTTCAGTCAGGAAAAAAAGCAAGTGTGTGTTTGTGTGTGCGTGAGATTTCTGGAATCTCATAGAGTTTTATTTGCATTTATTTGCATAAAGCCAATCAAAAAACATGCAAAAAAAATGCAATATGCGAACATAGCCTTACTCCTGTGCCCTCTTCCATTGCTGGCTATCCTGACACCCAGCCATTCACCCAGCTTGGCACCTCTGGGCCCTCCTGCAGTGATATCCACACTAACATATTAAAGAGAACCTGTCACCAGATTTGGTGACTATAAGCTGTGGCCACCACCAGTGGTCTCTTATATACAGCATTCTAGAATACTGTATATAAGATCCCAGGCCGCTCTGTAGAGCGTAAAAATAACTTTTATAAAACTTACCAAGGGGTGGTCCGGTCCAATAGGTGTCGAGTCCAGCGCATCCTCTCTGCAGCAATCGTTGGCCTCCTTCTATCCAGCCGAGTATAGATGACGTGTCCTACATCTTTCACACTGGTCGGCATTGCGGTCTTGCGCAGGTGCACTTTGATCTGCCCTGCTCAGGGTAGATCAAAGTACTGTAAAGTGCAGGCGCGAGAAAAGGTTAAAAACCGCCCACACATGCGAACTACAATAATTTGATCTGCCCTCACCAGGGAAGATCAAAGTGCGCCTGCGCAAGACCGCAATGCCAGTCTGTGTGGATGACGTAGGACACGGCTGGGTAGAAGGAGGACAGCGATTGCTGCAGAGAAGAGGCGCCGGACCGGAAAGAAGCGACACCCATCGGACCGGACCACCCCCCTAGGTGAGTGTTATAAAAGCGATTTTTACATTCTACAGCGTGGCCTAGGCTCTTATATACAGTATTGTAGAATTCTGTATATAAGGGCTCACTGGTGGTGGCCTTAGCTTAAAGTCGCCAAATCTGGTGACAGGTTCCCATTAAGCCTGTCTCATTTACCTTGCTCCCACTGCTCATTTACCCTGCGCCCAGTCCTCCTCCTCTGCCACCTCTTTTGACAGCACATGCAGTAGCAGTGATGAGGACAGTTGTCAGAGCAAAAGGCATTGAGGTCATATCAACTGCTACATGTAAAGTTCTGCCCCTAAGGTAACTTATAGGGACTGGTTTGCCCTTTGCCTTTCCAGACTCATTCCCTGCAGTAATGATGTGTGACAAGTAGGAACTGTACAGATGATTTAAAATCATCCAGCTGCTGGGGAGTTAAGACTTCAGCAGAAGAGAGGAAGTATCCAGCAGTGACCCAGGTGATGCTGAGAAGCAGTGAGTGTGTATTTGCCTCTGCGAAAGGAAAGATGTATCTGTTTGTCTCTCTACAAAGAAGAAGGACCAGTGCTCAGAAAGTGTAATATATGTATCCTGAGAAAAGTCTACAGATATCTGCCAGTTCAGGACAGAAACTGCCAGGAATGGAGAACAGCTCAAGATAATTCAAAATCAAACACTGTGCAGCAGAAGTATACAGGGGAGAAGTGACAAGTACAGGATTCGCCCCTCCCTCTCACCTCACTGCATGATAAGATACAGTGTTCTGCTCTGTGTACAGTTACATTGTAAGGAGAAAGACTCTGTGTAAGGAGAGAAGATAATCTTTGAACAGACTATTATATATATTATTCTGGAATCCCTGTGTGAAGATTATTAAAGCCTTCAATCTACTATTGCCTGGAACAAGTATTATAGAGTTGTGTTACATAGTTACATAGTTAAGGAGAAACCAAGGAAAAAAATTGTGAAAACATACCCTGCTGTAACTAAATAAAAGCATAGTGCATATAAACATAGGGTACTTAGTAAACACTGTTTTTTTTATCAAAAAAAGCATAAAGCTATCCCACCAACGCCAAGGTGTACCCAGTTGGGATAGTACCTACACTCTCTAATATTAAAACCTTACCATGGGTCTAAAATAGGCCTCAATGTGGCTAAGGGCTGAGCGTGACCGAGTCCCAACTGGACAAGCAGTCAGGGGATGCACAGAATGAAATGCCCAGCTCACTGAGAAGGGGGCCACACCCTATTTGTACTGAATACAAAAAAACTACATAAAAACAAAAAAAGTTAGCTGGAGTATGAGATGGTATCCATGGAGCTTGTGAGCTCATGTTCACACTGGCCATAAGACAAAGAGAAACCAAGGAAAAAAAAATTGTGAAAACATACCCTGCTGTAACTAAATAAAAGCATAGTGCATATAAACATAGGGTACTTAGTAAACACTGTTTTTTGATCAAAAAAAGCATAAAGCTATCCCACCAACGCCAAGGTGTACCCAGTTGGGATAGTGCCTACACTCTCTAATATTAAAACCTTACCATGGGTCTAAAATAGGCCTCAATGTGGCTAAGGGCTGATTTAGTTACAGCAGGGTATGTTTTCACAATTTTTTTTCCTTGGTTTCTCTTTGTCTTATGGCCAGTGTGAACATGAGCTCACAAGCTCCATGTATACCGTAGTTACATGGTTATTTAGGTTAAAAAAAAACCTAGGTCCATCTAGTTCAACCTTCCTCCATCAGTTATACATTTATAACCAACAATGTTGTGTGTAGTGAGGAAATCATCCAGCCCATTTTTAAAAACTGTTATAGTATTTGCCATTACTACCTCTTGTGGTAGGGCATTCCACAGTCGGACTGCTCTCCCTGTAAAGAACCCTTTCCTATTTAGCTGCCGAAGTCGCTTTTCTTCCACTCGCAGTGAGTGCCAACTGGTCTTTAGTATTGTCTTTGGAAGAAATAAGTCATGTGCCTGTCTTTTATAGTTACCACACATGTATTTATACATATAAATGAGATCTCTGAGACATATTTTTTCAAGCCTCTCATCATCATATGTGAGGCCTCCATTCCTTGCAATAATCTAGTTGCCACCTTTGAACTTACTCTAACTTCTGGATGGTCTTTTTAAAATGTGGAGCCCAAAACTTGGTCCCATACTCTAGATGTGGCTTTACAAGTGATTTATAGAGGGTTAACAATACGTTGGGATCACGGGATCTATTCTCTTTTTTTATACACCCTAAAATGTTGTTTGCTTTTACAACTGCTGCCTGACATTGAGTGCTGCTGCTCAGCTTACTTGTAACCAGAATACTCAAGTCCTTCTCCTGTTCTGTAGTCCTGAGTTCACTTCCATTTAATGTACATGCAGCTATAGGATTACTCCGTCCTAGATGCATTACTCTACATTTATCAACATTACATCTCATTTGCCAAGTGTCTGCTCATTCCGACATCTTATCCAGATCATTTTGTAATATTGTACTATCAAGGTCTGTTTTTAATATCCTACATAGTTTGGTGTCATCAGCAAAGACTGAACCTTTACTATCAATCCCATCCACAAGGTCATTAATAAACAGATTAAAAATAATCGGTCCTAGCACAGATCTCTGCGGCACCCCACTGCTGACTATAGTCCATTTAGAGAATGTACCATTTATGATTACTTTGTTTCCTATCTTTTAGCCAATTCCTCCTTACCCAGTTGCATATAGTTTCCCCTAGTTTTTGCTTTTGGAGCTTCAGTATAAGGCTATTATGTGGTACAGTATTAAATGCCTTTGCAAAGTCCAAATAAATCACATCAGCTGCATTACCAATATCCAGATTTGCGCTTACCTCCTCATAGAACCTCAACATGTTGGTTAGACATGACTTATCTTTCATGAATCCATGCTGTCTGTCAGTTATTATATTATTTTCTGCAATATATTTTTGCTTGTAATCCCTTAAAATGCCCTAAAAAAAACTTTGCATTCTACTGATGTCAGACTTACTGGCCGGTAGTTGCCTGGATCTACCCTCTTACCTTTCTTAAATATTGGTACCACATCAGCAATCCTCCAATCCTGAGGCACCAACCTTGTTACAAGTGAGTCTAAGAAGATAAGATACAGCGGTCTGTCAATTATTGAGCGCAATTCCCTCAATATTCGTGGATGAATGCCATCTGGCCCGAGGAATTTGTCAATGTTTTCTTTACTCAGATGTAGGCATACTTCTTCTTGTGTTAAATTAATTATATCAGGTGGGGAACTTTGATTTTTTTTACTTGTTGAATGACACCTGGAACAGTCAGTTCCTTGGTGAACATGGATGAGAAGTACCTGCTTAATATCTCAGCCTTTTCTTTGTCCTATATAATTAACTTGTTATTATATTTTAAGTGGCTGATGCTATCTTTTGTTTTCCTTTTAACATTATTGAATTTATACAGTTTTTGGGGATTTATTTTACTGTCCTTGGTGATTTTTGTTTCAGTAGCTAATTTTGCTAGCTTGATTTCTTTGTCACTTTTCCTATTGAGAATTTTATACTTCTGAAATGCCAATTTTGTATTCTCAGCCTTCAAGATTTTAAACGCCCTTTGTTTTTGTTTTATTATACTTTGCACAGTCTTATTTATCCATAGTGGTTTCTTTTTATTCCTGGACATTTTATTACCAGAGGGTATACATTTTTTACAGGACTTCAGTAGTATAACATTAAACTTACCCCATTTATGTTCGGTATCCCCAGTTACCATGACATTGTCCCAATCTACACAATTAAGCTCTTCCCTTAATTTATTGAAATCAGCTTTCCTAAAATTCCAGGTTTTACCATTTCCCCTTTCAAGTGTTATGATCCGGAAACATGGAAGACCACCATAAATCATTGGTAAAAGGTGACAAGAGCATTGGCAACTAATCTGGCCGCCATCCCCTTACTAACCATCAACACTAGAAGTAGCCGAGGGGTGAACTAACATCCTATGCAACGCGAACCCAGCCGGAGAACTAACTATCCTAAAAGAAGGAAAGATGAATTACTCTCTGCCTCAGAAAATAGATAAAGAATAGCAAGCCCCCCACATTCAAAGACTGAGGTGATATAGGAAAACACAATACACAGATAGATGATAGCATTAGCAAAAGGTGAGGCCCTACTGACTAAATAGGACAGGATAGGAAAGGGACTGATGGTGGCCAAAACCCTGCAAAAATCCAAAAACCTGATAGTACAAAAAGCCCTCAGATCACTAGATCTGAACTCCATCCTATACCAGGTGCTCTTGTCATACCAATGAATAGAAAGCAGGAACCATTACAAATTCAAGAAGCAACAAACACATGGACTAATAGGAGCAATACTCCAAACATAGCTGCAGGGAGCTTCCCAGCTAAGCAACTGGGAGGGAAGATTCCTGCATGCAAATAAACTGACAAGAACCACAGTAAATTACAAACTCAGATAAGCGCAAAAAGAACCAAACAACAAATAAAGAGCCAAGAACTTATCTGGGGTAGATGTGGTCTGGAGCAGGATGAAGCAGGCTTGTGAACAAAGAACAACTGACATCCGGCATAGCTTGCTATCAGACCAGGGTTTAAATAGGCAGAGAGTTAGCAATGGAAATGCCCATTGCTCAACACACCTGGTCTCTGTCCAAACAATTCCTGTCCACA
Organism: Anomaloglossus baeobatrachus; assembly: GCF_048569485.1. Lineage (NCBI taxonomy): Eukaryota > Metazoa > Chordata > Amphibia > Anura > Aromobatidae > Anomaloglossus > Anomaloglossus baeobatrachus. The sequence continues at coordinate 79,721,959 of NC_134364.1, read as the reverse complement.
AGAGGGAGCCTTACAGCAGCAAAATCATAACTGAAATTTACAATATTCAAGTGTTCTATTGAATATTACTTTGAAGCTTACCATATCATGATCGCTGGTGCCCAAGTGCTCCCAGACCTGTAGATCTGAAATTGTATCTGGTCTATTTGCTGCAAACTGTACATCACCTCATCTACGGAAGATGCTGGTTAAGTGTGTCCTGATTTAATTCTCCAAATTTCCAAAGAACTCATGTTTACTTTGCCCTGCCTCCATATACAGAGTGGCTGACATACAACAAATGATGCACTTGTTAATGTGACTGCTGCTGCCAATCTTAGCATTAATTTCATGTTTGTGCTTTCAGGTATTGTATGTATTCCTAATACAGTAATATAAAAATTAACCTAAAGTCTATGTGCTGGTTGAGAGGCTATCCCAGAAAAAACAGCCAAATATATATGTGACATGTGTCTCTACGTGAAATAAAGTTCATCTATCCAAGTAATTTCCTTCTTATCAGAAGTCACCTAAGACTGCGATGTATTCCGATTGTGGAAAGTGTTTATTAACACCAGCACAATGGCACATCTCTTTCTCCTTCTATATGTATTTATGAACATACCGCCAACTACCGAGCCATCTTCCGAGTACGCCAAATATCTCACCATCACCCTGAGCAACACATTTTTCAATAATATACTATGCACATAAGTAAATACCAGAAGAAGCAGCACAGATGAACCCATTAAAAAGATGTAGTAAGCTGTGATCTGAACGAGCTTTCTGTTACGTACCTAATTATCTGTGTTTAGATTTGTTTATAGAGCTATGGAGATGAAATGGGTTTTTTTTTTTTCGTTTTTTTTTTTCTGTTTTTTTTTTTCCATCCAGATGTGACATTTCATTTCTGTCACTTAGTTATCTGGCAGAACTCAACTCTGCTTTTCAAGTCCTTTTTTTCAGCTTTTATCACATTGCTTCCCCCAAAATACATCGTGTTTTCATGAGATGTCGCTCGTTGAGAAAACATGTCAAACTCAAAAGCACAAATCTTACCATGGAGTGGGGAACAAAAACCGGCTAACAACTGTTACTAAAGACGATCCCTGGTAACCAACCTACAGAAATTTTGAAATGTCGCGAAGATGAATATTAATTATCGTCAACATCTCGGTAGAGACATATTACGGATATAGTTTTGGCCATGCCATATAGCTATTATATTTACTTTATCCATTGTTTTTACTCTTTTAATTTACTAGAGTATATCATAAATGTAGAGAAATGTATCTAGCGGCATATTTCTACATGTTTCTAGTGTTCGAGGCTTAGCTTAATGAGTAAGGTGGGGAGGTCTACGGTTGGGGTCAACCATGCAAACACCTAATGGAGTAATTGAATATATTACCGAGCAATCTATCTAATTTAATTCCTATTCGCAGCAGCTGGAGATTTTGTTGTGGATCATATTAAGCTGTCCCTCGAGTCTTCATAGACCTAAAATGTAGATGTCTAATCCTATAGAGAACACGATCCGATCTCTTTTTAAATGAAGCCAGAGTCAGAGTTCTTTAAGAAATGTAGATGTTCCAGCTGGATTTTTACGTCTCGAATGATAAACCAAATGGACTTAGTGACAGAATAACACGTTTAAGGGATCAGTCTCTCATTAGCGAGATATCCCGATGTTAAAGGGTAAATACTTTCTAACGTAACAGCATGTTCTTTTAAATTTATCAGAGTTCTTTATTAAGTGTGTTGACTCTTTAGGAAGATCATTCTAGATCTAAGGTGAGGACATACTCCACAAACATGGTTCCTAATATAGGTGACTAAAACATAACCTAATGGCAAATAATAACCTGTTATAATAATGTAGCACCCGATCCCAGTGCGGCACTCCTGCTCCCAGGCTGCGGCAGGAATGCCACTCTCCTCACCTGCCCGCCGGCTCCATGCATACTGTTCCTGTTCCTTGGTCTGCCATGGCCTCATCTTGCTTCCAGGCCACACACAGGCCTTCTGGGAGTGCCCATAGGGTGCGCGCACAGCCACACCCCTTTTCTTAAAGGGCCAGCAACTCATTAACCAGAAGTGATCCTTAAGGTGAGCTAATACTCTGAAGGTATTTAAGCCTGCCTCCACTTAGGGGATGTGCCTGAGCAACATTGCTTATCATTAGTGCGTTGCTGGTTCTCAGTACCCATATGTTTACTGTGTCTGACCCCGCACCCTTGTGTTTTGTACTAGTGACTCGTCCATGCTAACTTGTTTCTCTTTCCAGAGCTTGTTACCATCTCTACATCCATGCTGCCACGTCTGAGATACCACTTCCGTACTGCCACGTCTGAGGCACTACCTCTGTGCTGCCACGTCTAAGCTACTACATCCGTGCTGCAACGTCCGAGCCTTTACTTCCGTGCTGCCACTTTTGAGCACTCCTGTACCGGATATCAGAGACTCACTAGTCCGTCAGAGTTGACTCCACTGGTCCTGGATGTCATGCATTTAGGCCCCGTGTTGCTGCGTCTGACAATCCCTGTATAGGAGTTAGCTCCAGATTAGCTTCTCCAGTGGAGTTCGGTGTACGGACCAGTGGGTTCACTCCCAGATGCTCGCCGCTCCTCGGCAACCGTAACAAATAATTAAATGTTTATTGATCTTTCAGACAAGTGATTTGGTTTATTTGAAAGGCTAGGTAACATGCTGCTGAAAAGGAAATCTGTCTACTCCAAAGTAGTAGATCACAAGGCCATGAGAAAACCATGAGAATCCAGGCAGTTTCTAGACATCAGACTGCTATGTGCGCCCAAAGCAATTTTGTTGTTGGGGATCGGGGCAATGAGACCATCATATTCTACAGGTTTTTTGTGTAAGAACAGGTATTATTTAATTCTACAACACGTATCTCTCTTTTCCTGAATATTGAAGCTTTATGTGGTCATAAACAGAAAATGATTATTTTTTCATGTACATAAGACCTTATTGAACTCAATGACGGTAATCTGTCATCGAGTTCTATGGTTCTGGATTAGCATATTATTGACATCTATCATGCTGGATTAACTGATTAACCTACCCCATTGAAGTCAATGCTGGATTACTAGAATGCATTAGAATACCAGCCCCTGGCTGTCTGCTTTATCTTGGCTGGGTAGCAAAACTGGGGGGACCCCATGCCTTTTTTTTTAATTATTTTTTTAAATAATTAAAAATAAACACTTGGGGTCTCTCATATTTTGATACACAGCTAAGATAAAGAACAGAGCTAGGGGCTGCAGCCTCCAGCTGTCTGCATTGTCTGTCCTGGGTATCAAAATACAGGAGACCGCAAGTAATTTATTCCAACTATTTATTTATTTTTCACTCCAATTCGGAAACACAGACAGCTAGTGTGAGGACAACCAATCACAGACGCGGCATAGAGGGTGGGGGTACAGTCTGACTGTAACCAATTAGAGATGCTGTCACAGAGGGTGGGCAGTGGAAGCAGGGAATATTCATAAGGTTTAATGAGTGGTCCCGAAACTGTGTGGCAGCTGGGGGAAACTTGGTAAGTATAATTGTCCTGCTTTAACCCCCATTTTGCTTCCTTTTGCAGCCCTCTAGCCCTTTGTCTGGGTTGTCGAACCCCAACAGTAACACAGACTTTCCTGAGAAGTCCGTGTTAGGGGTTTGTGAATAGATCTCAAACTTTACAGTTCAGCATCGCCCGTGACTAATTGCAAGGTACAAATAAGATGGTGCTCAGATAGGTCATTCTGTTTTTGCAAAGCCTTGACACTCTGCTTCACCACATAAGAATAGTTGAAATGCCAAGATATAGTGCAGAAACAATGTCCCAAAATCACGGTTCCTGATTGTCTAGGTCCAAAATCTAGTGCATGCTTCTTTTAGATATATATTTTATAGCCTTCATTCTGATGTGAGCAGCGCTACTTTTTAATACAGTTTACCTTTAGTATGCACTGAGATTTCTCAACCAGTCAACTTGATTCAGCAGGTGGAGCTGGAGCTCTGGGACCAGCAATTCATGTTTTCTTCAACGTTTGCTTGACAATTGCACAACCTCCATTGGTGAGCAGATTTTATGCCTTATTATTCAAACCTTACCTTATACAGTTTTACACTATGCTGCATTTATTTAAATTGCTTGCATACACAATATTCTCACATACAAAACTGACCAGTGGATGGGAAGCCATTTGTCACGCTCCCCGGGTCCCCTGCGCTGCCCTCCGGCTCACCTGTCACGCTCCCCGGGTCCCCTGCCTCGCTTCCCGATTCCTTGGTCCGGTCACTGCCGCTCCCCGCTCTCCTGCATCCATTGCCAGCGCGTCCCCGGCGTCCTGGTCCCCGCTCCCGGCGCCCGTCGGCTTCTCAGCCCCAGCCCAGCCCTGCTGCTTCCTCCTCGCAGCTTCCTGCTCTGGCTTCTGGCACTCAGGCCGCGCGCATGCGCATTAGGGCGCGCGCGCGGTCATTGACCCTTTCTTAAAGGGCCAGCGTCCATTAACAGGAAATGATGCAAACAGGTACAGGGTATAAAGGGGTTTAATGTCCAAGGGGGCGGGGCCTGATCTTCGTGTTTCTTAAGCTAGGAGTCAGGTCTCCTGGTGTCTCTATGATATACTCACCTATCTCTCTTGTAGAGCCGTGCCTGCCTCGCCATCCGGTCCTGCCGAATCCCGAACCCCGAACGCTGTCCATCTGCCATCCTGACAGTCCGTACCATCTCGGATCCCTGCGGTGACCCGTCATCTCGCTCCGAAGGTTCCGGACCCCGCCTGACATCTTCTCGGCTTCCGAACCTGAGCTACGTCACCCGGACTACCATCAGTGACTCCGTGGTCCCAGGGACTTCTCCGTTATACTCGTATGCACGGACTGTTCTGCTGCCTATAGTGCTCCAGCTACCGGACCCCTTACCACCATCTAGGAGTTCGGCCCAGTGGATCCACCTCCTGGGTCTGCCCGTCCACCTGGCCCTGACACCATTCAATTTGAGATTTTTTTGCTCAATAGCAAAGAAAAGGGGTAATGGCTGGGACAATAGGACAGCTTCAGCCTTCCTTTTATTGCTGGCCAGCTTGCTTTTCACACATGAGCAAAGAACACTACTTTAGCTGCTGATGGATTGCTGCTCCTAGTCTATGTGAGCCAGTATTTACAAGGCTTATTTTCCTCATGTAGAGCCTCCACATTACCTCTTCTTTACTTTGATCTGCCTTCCAGGTCTTGTCCACCACATGCAAATGTTCCCTTACAGTCACTCAGTTTAGTTTTTCCTTTCCTTAAGAAATATTGGATTGGCTTGCTGCTTGCTTATGCATGAAGAGGGATAAAATATAACAGCTAGAAGCTACACCGCTGTAAATTCCTCTCACTATCCAGATTCATCCCAAAATGGCTGCAGCATTCCCTGCCTCAGCTTTTATACAGGCTATGATAGTCCCTCCTGATTGGCTGTGCTATGCAAAGCAATGTGAGTGTTGCAAGGCATTATGTTAAAGCCTGCCTGTGTCACTGGGGTGGTACTGACAGATTAGGGGTTCCTAAGCTGGCCCTAAGACTGGGGTGCCTGCACTCACCCTCACCCTGTAGGTAACTTTGAGCTAGGGAGATCTGGGTCCCCGTCCTGGCCCTGTCTCCTGTCCGAGCCCTGATTTTACGCCCCCCAACCCTGGAGCCGGAGGGAAACCCAGCACAAAACCCCACAGAAAAGACACGAACAAGGGAGAAGGAAACCTTGTACACACTGCACTCAAACACAAAGGAGAGACAATATCTATACCGGAGAATAAAGAAAAGGGCTGGGAAAAACTCACAACAGGAGAATGTTCACACCACGCAACAAAGCAACTGTTGTTCATCATGAACCTAGAACCACTGAGATCGGGATCGCTGATGCTATCTTCGGCGGCCTCTTACAACACTACCCAGCCTTAAATAAGAAAAGACCAGCTGGAAATGGTAATTAGCAACCTGGCTCTCACACTGCTCCAAAAAGGATTAACTCCTGCATGGCTGGGAGCAGTGAAACAACTGAGCCGACGACCAGTTGAGCTGAGCACTCAAGAGAGACCAGGCTGCATGTCAGACTCTGCGATGTGAACAGAGTCTGACACCGCAGTAGTAATCCATGTGTGCGGAAGCGGACAGTGCATGACAACCTGGCTGCACTCAAAGTTATATTAGTCTGTACTGGCCAATGAAATCCTTTGCGCTGTGGCAGGTATTTTGGGAAATTCATATGAAACAAATTGCAAATTGTTTGTACTCGCTCAGTATAACAAATTTCCTAAAATTTGACTCAAATTTGATTTGCAGCAAATCACTTCACTCTACCAAAAACACAACTGTGGAAAGTTGACTTCATTTGAAGGTGGATCTGTGCTTGATTTCATTTCGAAGTGGATATTTTAATATTTCCTAACTTATATAATGGAGAGGGCCTTCTAATTTACAAAGACATATTAACGTTTATTTCTTAATGAATGACACCACTTAACTAATTATCCCTTTTTGTACCTACACAAGTAAAAAGATTAGGCAATTATATATTTTGTAACATAAGTGGACTTGTCATATTATTCTAAAGCCACCAGTGAATTCATTGCTGGACTGCAGGCTACATTGGATGGGAAATGTATCAGAGGAAAGATGTAGAAGAATGAATTACATAATTGTAATAGTGAACATCTGGCATAAAACATTCCGTGAATTGGCACAGTTGTTTTCTAGCAACTTAACGTCATACTTAAATCTTTAGGATTCATTACTGATTTTGGCCAAACAGTTGACTCAAGACTTTAAAGTTTGAACACAACTTTCCTGGGTTTATCGTGTGTAGCCACCATCATTCAAATACGCGATATGGCTATTAAAAGGGTTCAGAATCTGTAGAGAACACGGGACTGGGTAATGCTGCATTACCCCTGTTGTTGAGCTGCAAGGAAAAAGAACAATTGCTAACAGGTTCTCCGAAGACTACAGCCAAGTATGTGAATATATAAGTATACAGTTTGTCTATTTAGTGTATTTTTTCCCCAGATTTCTACAAAAGTGGTTTACAATTGTAGGAGGAGGGTGAGTAGTGCCCACTCTATGAAGGCAGTGTTATTATAATGTAAATATGATGTATATAAAGGCATTGTGTACAACCAGGATGTCGCACAGGGGAACGGTAGCGGAGTTCAGTTCCACCTAGTGGTCCCAGGCAGTATGTGTTCTAGGACAGGAAAGTATGTGATGTAAATGTAAATTGTGTAGTAACTGCTGCAGGAGTGGGGATGATAGGAGTAGTTAGATAGTAAGATAGAGCAGGGACATAGGAAGAGTAGCAAGATGGTTGCCTGGAAGACTGAGACAGGAGGGAGGAGAGTATAGAGGGGTTTTTAGAATGTCTGAGGAGAGAGTTTAGTTAAGAGGCAGGAGCTGAAGAATACAGACAGGTACAGAGCTAGCTGCTGCCTAGGAAGGCAAGATTTATCCCGTGTACCAAGAACTCACCCTGCGGACGGGCAGTGGAGTGTCCTGGGATCTGTAGGACGTCGGTCGGGATACAGTCAAGCCGCCGGCGGGTCCTTGTACTGGTTGGGAGTTGTCACACATCCGAGGGCCCGAGTGAGGTAAGGCATCCACCCAGGAAGGATACCGAGGGAAAAGGTTTGCCTAGGACTCAGCTGATGGAGAATAGTGCCCAGGGTGAGTGCCAGGAAGAGAAGAAGTTTTTCTCCTAAAGTAGTACAGACACAGCACGAGCGGTCCTAAGGGCCTGCAATATGGAAAGAAATGAGAATTACAATAAAGAAGTTCCTGTTGTTTTACCAGAGACTGGAATGTGTTTTGTATCACCCCCTGTCTATGACAAGGACTCCGCAAATGTGGCGCCCCTGACCTGGTCAGGCACCACTGAGTATTGCACCCACGTCTGGGTCAGTACAACACAGGTAATCCTGAAGGCTGATTAGGGTGTGGACAAACACAGACACGAAGTAACCAGGTCACACACTCAGCTTAGAGGGGACCCCTGGGAAGTCCCAAGGAGGGGGCGTAGCCCTCGCATTCCAGCTAGTGGTGGGTGTGGGACTGGAGACAGGGAGTTGTGCAGAGGCAGCCGAAGGAGCAGGAGGTGTGGAGCCGCGTCTGGAGGGCAGAGCAGAGGAGCAGGGCCCTGCCAGACACTGCACCAGTCAGTGGCTGCTGGCGGGGGAGAAAGGCTACCCTGTGGTGCCGCCTGAAATCCACCTAGGGCAGTAGCAAGAGGTGGCTGAGTAAGGGGACTGCCGGTAGTCCAAGCCAGCACGGGGAAACAGGTCCCCAGAGCAGGGGCCCATTCAGTTGGCCTGCCAAACCTGCTGGTGGGGGCACTTTATGTGCCTCATCAACCACACAGAGTCCGCAGCTACAGCAGCAACGAGGGGGCCCATAAGGAGGATTGAGCCTGGAGCCATCTTACCTTGGTCCACGCTTCCCGCAAACGGGCCAGAAAGGGGAGAACAGCAGTTGTGACTTCCCTGGGTGATCCCTGCAGTACTTCAAGTTGGGGTCACCTCAAAACAAGAAGGGCTAGGAAGGCGAGTCAGCAGTCACCCCTACATCAGCCGAAGGGATACCTGGTTCCACCTAGTTCATCATAGCATCACCCGGGTTGACTCACAGCTACCATCTGACAGTGAGTAAAAACCCTGAAAGACTTTGCTGCTTGTGGGTGAGTTCTTCTGCGACCTGTGGTGCTACATACTTACACTGGGCCCTGGGGCCAGCCTCACTCTCAGGAGGCCACAACAACTGACTGCATTTACCATCAGCCCCAGGTGTTCCCTAAACTGCAGTGGCGGTCACCCCCTGACCGCAATTACCGAGAGTGGCGTCACGAATCCCATAGAAGTTAACCTGACCTACCTGTGGCCAGAAGATCACCAACACGTGGAGTCCCTGAAGACCCTGAGGCGACCTGAAGGTAATGCGGGGCTCCACACAAGCAAGGATGCAAGTAACAGGGACTGTGATAATTACTGATTCTTGCCCCAAAGGGAGTGATGCGCCCCGGGGCAGCTGAGCTGCTCAGATCCAGACAGTCCGTGGCTCGAGGGGTCCCAGACCCTGGGGCAACGTCGAACAGTTTTTAAATAAAAAAGAAAAGAAAAATATAATATAGTCCGATTACGCCACTCACGGTATGCGGCCAGGGATGGTAGGGCTGCTGGGAATGATGGCAGGGGACAGCGTGGATGGTGGAGCCCTCCGTGAGCAGGGCTTTTCTCCAGGGGTAGGTGAAGGGTTAATGTGGAGGCGCACGGCAATAAATCAGTCCAGACAGGGGAATGTAGTTTAATTGTGTTTACTTACTGGGTTCGCACCCTGGAGACGTGCTAGTTCCCAGTCCTCTATAGTCCTCTATAGCTGTGCCAGCCAACCTGGTGCCACTCTCCCACCAGTGCACACTGGTGTATTTGTCGATCCTCCCTGGCGTTGAGCTCCTGGAAGTCCGTCTGTGTCAGGGTCCTGCCGCAGGCAGCTTGGACTATTTAAGGGAATATGTCCCAGTCCCCTCTTTGCTGCTGATGCCTCGGACGTTAGTGGTGGCAGATGAGTCCTGGAAACCCACCCTCCTGGCAGAGTTAACAGATGGCTTGAAGTCCTGGTGCATGCAAAGTACTGTGAGCCCTGGATGTCCACCCCACAGGATCCCTCTGTACTTGGAGCTTGCTCTCTCGCTCTCCAGCTACTTTCTCCTCTGAGTGGCTGATCTTTCTACTCAAGTCTTTGCGGAGTCTTTGCTACTTTCCCTGTGTCTCAAGATTCTGTTGTCTGTCTTGACAATTGTACTTTTATTACTGCTCACTTCTCACTCCTCTCAACTCTTTTCTCTCTCCCTGTCTTCTGCAGACTAGCCACACTTCCCAGGTCACTCTCTCCTCCCCAGGTCTGGTCCCTCCCTTCCCAGTTGGTTTCCTGTTAGCTCACAGAGCCAAGCCCTGTCACCTGGCTCTTAGGGTGGTCTCCCACCCTGGTTGTGAGTCTAAGGGGTACTTTACACGCTGCGACATCGCTAGCAATTGCTAGCGATGTCGAGCGCGATAGCACCCGCCCCCATCGCACGGCTGATATGTGATGATCGCTGCCGTAGCAAACATTATCGCTACGGCAGCGTCACACGCACATACCTGCTCTGCGACATCGCTCTGGCCGGTGAACCATCTCCTTTCTAAGGGGGCGGTTCGTTCAGCGTCACAGCGACGTCACAACAGCGTCACTGAACCGCCGCCCAATTGCCCAATAGAAAAGGAGGGGAGGAGATGAGCGGCCGGAACATGCCGCTCACCTCCTTCCTTCCTCCTTTTCCGGTGGATGGAGGTAAGGAGATGTTTGTCATTCCAGCGGCGTCACTAGTAGCGATGTGTGCTGCCGCAGGAACGACAAACAACCTCGTACCTGCAGTAGCACCGATTTTATGGAAATGAACGACGTGTCAACGAGCAACGATTTTGCACGTTTTTGCGCTCGTTGATAGTCGCTCATTTGTTTTACACGCTGCGATGTCGCTACTGGCGCCGGATGTGCGTCACTAAAGACGTGACCCTGACAATATATTGGCAGCAATGTCGTAGCATGTAAAGTACCCCTAAGGGTGGCTTTACACGCTACGATATCTCTAAAGCGATCTCGTTGGGGTCACGAAATTTGTGACGCAAGCCACAAGTCATTTTGTATTCTATAGAAATCATCTTGTCTTGTAACTGAATGATGTTATAGGGCTCAGCTAAAACTGATGGGCAGGGAAGTTTCACATTTCTATACACACCCTGTGGCTCTTATTGGTGCATAGTTAGTTCTTTGTTTGGGATACTATATAAGCTGGTCACATGATGCATAAAACAGAAACTTTCAGTACACCACAGATGATGTGTGCTGTATGGATTTCTCCAAGCTCTTGTAAAACAAACCTTATTAATTTGTAGTTCCAAGGGCAAAGAAGGAGTGAATTTCGCTCATAATATGGATGTCATCTATATGGACTTTTCAAAGATGTTTCCTACAGTGGCACATAGATGGTGGGTACATAAAATGAGAAAAGTGGGATGAGGGTAAAATATATGTAATTGGGTCAACAACAAACTCAGTGAGAGGAAACATAGAGTGATTATTAACCCTATCATCCTCCAGCCTGTTTTCAACTTCATGACCCGGCCATTTTTTTCAAATCTGACTGACTGTCACTTTGAAGGGATGAGGCTGAAAAGACAAAAAGGCTCAATCCTGGTGTCTTATCCTGGTGGAACCAGAGCAAGGGGATACAAGGAATCAGTCACCTAAACTAGTTGTTTGAGTCACAACTACTATAACACGCTAGAAATGGCCTGTCCAGCTGCTGCAGACCCACGGATGAAGCATCAATATATCGTTAAGGAAAGCAGGTTCTGGGAGGTGCTGATTAGTAAGGTGTTCCACCTTCCTGGTAATTGCTCTGTTTCATTACTGAGCATGCTCTCCCAGAACAGCGCCAGTCGTACTCTCTGGTCTTACAGTTGTGCTCTTGGCTTGTGCAGCGCCCCTGAACCCATCAGGGCACTACTAGGTACTGCATCCTGAACCAGATGCAGGGCCTACCCCCAGGGACCCGGAAACCCAGTGCCAGTACGAACACACACTTAACGCCTCCAGTTCCCCACTCCCCATTAAGGATGACTGACTAGTCTGGGACCCAATGGATGGCCGCCTAGAGGTGAAGCCAGTCCAGTCCACTAGAAGGCAGCACAGTGGGAGGGGATAAGACAGACACAGACAGACACTCAAGAGTGGAGTCCCATAGTGACAGTGAAAGGGGATGGATGTGTCTTGAGACGGGGAAGTGTAACGGTGACCCAGGTAGCAAAAAGAGTAGTTGCCAGGGACGGTACAGGCAAGTATCTCTGGAACCAGAGCACCGACGGGGCACGGGGCCCTAGGTCAGGCGACAGCTTCACGCGACTTGACAAACACCTGCACAGTGAGGGGCCCTCACGGACTTCACTGACCCAAGATTCCGGGTGCACCAGCAGTAAAGATTGAACCAGGGACCGGAATAGAACACCGACCCTACAGACATTCGCACTGCTCGCCGTACGGACACGAGACTGCCAAAAGGGACCCACAAACGCTCCAGGCTATGGGGTCCAAACCACAAGTGAGAGGTGCCGGGGAAAGAAATTAGTAGGTTACTGGGACGAAAGGGACCAGGGGTCTGAACCAGTCATCCTCGAGGCCACCATCCACCTGGCAGTGAGTAAACAAACGTTGCACTGCATCCCCACGGTGTGGTCTCCCTGCTTTCTGGGATGGACCCCTCCATCCATTCCCTGTGGCCCCAGCCCTAATGGCGGAGGGTCTACTATCTCGGCTGTCACCACCACCAGTCTCAGGGGCAATAGACTGTGCAGCGGCAGTTCCATCACCATAACCGCAACCCCCAAGTGGCATCACAATACAAACTCTTTCCCTCCCCTGTATATACCCCATTTTAAAAAGCGTCCCCAGGGTCACAGAACCTGGCATCGGCCATTATACAACCATGACACAGCATCCCCGTACTTATACGGCCCAAGACCGAGCACCCAATAGCCCTGGGCGACACACTTGTGTTTGTGCTTGTGTTCAGATCTAGGTTTCTTGACCCCGGACCGTTGTTTGACTCCTCTCTGCTCGCTCCCTGTTCTAGTTGTTACCTCCTGGCTTCTAACCTCATACCATTACCTGACCACGTCTCTGTCTGCTCACTGAATCTAATACGTACTCTCCTGGAATTCGAACCATCAGGCTGTGACTTGACTGCGTTTCTGCTTACTCCCTAGATCCTATTGTATTCTCCTGTTTCCTGACCCTGGTTGTCTGACTACCCTGCCGTCTATACTATCCGTAAGTAGTGACTAGAATCACAAGCTCTTTAAGGCTGTGTTCACACCCAGAGGTCATGGACAGACTTTTAACCACAGGAGCCATGTGCCTCTGTGGTCTTTACACCATTTCACTGAACGATCAATTAATCTAGCAGGAAAACAGTCCTTTCACCTGGAAGACTGTGAGACTAATGGAAATGAAAATGTTAATTAATTATCTGAGGATTACATTTAGCTTTATTATGCACTAATATCTAATAACGGAGTTACTTGCCTCCTCGTATATGTTGATTTTGTACCAGTAATGAATCCAATTTTAGAATGAAAGCTGATATATTTAGCATAAAATACAAATAAAAATAATTTTAACTACACAAATCTGACATTATTTTCCAGTTCTATTCTTGAATTTTGGTTGAACTGATGGTACACATATTTTGTTGTATCATTCATAGCTGTGTGCTAATATTTTTAGTAAAACTGTCAATTTGAAAAGGAAATGGTGCTTTGATTTTCCTGTTCATTTGTCATGACAATAAGAGGGAAAGGAAGAAACATCCTGTTTATACAATGTTTTTTCTTTATTTTCTGGGTCTCTAGGGTGTGTTTGAGAGAAGAATAAGCGTATTAATTTTAGATTAAGACTAATCCTGCTCTGCTCACAGAAGAGCCGTCTATAATATTGTCTGATTACAATCAGTAAGTTGTTTTCTACCAAGAGTAATTTTATCACATTTGTTGCAATGCAAGTGGTTTTTTCCTCTTTCTGGGAACCATAATCTGAAGACTCCAGATGACTTCTTTTCTTACCACCAAAAAGGAAAAAAGATGACGATGATGATTATGTGCCATTCATTAAGACAGGGTTTCTGTCGCGATTCCTCTGTGCAGAGCATCTTGAACACAGGTGATGCTCTGCCGCGCCTTCCTGAACTTCAGAGCCATCAGTGATATCTTTCCTTTGTGCAGAGAATTTTGCATTTGGAGATGATCTGCTGTGTTTCTTTGAGCACTAGCTGGCAGGTTGTTTCTCAGCACAGGATTCCATGCAGGATCTGGGAGGTGCTGATTACTCAGGTGTTCCACCTTCCTAGTAATTGCTCTGTTTCAATATTGAGAATGTTCTCCCAGAACCTCGCCAGTTGTACTCTCTGGTTCTGCAGTTGTGCTCTTGGATTGTGTATGTGTTCTGATTTAAGTTTCTTGATCCCAGACTGTTATTGGACTCCTCTCTGCCTGCTCCCGTTTTTGTCATTGCCTCCTGGCTTTGGACATTGGCCTGCTTCCTGACCACGTCTCTGTCTGTTCCCTGAATCTGATAGTACTTTCTTGGAATTCTGACCCTCAGCTTGTGACTTGACTGCACTTCTGCTTACTCCCTGTGTCCTGTCATATCCACCAATTTCCTGTCCCCGGCTAGTCTGACTACGCTTCCATCTATACTACTTGTAAGTAGTGATTAGTAGAGATGAGTGAACCGGTCGCGGTTCGGCTCGAGGTTGGTTCGCCGAACGGACCTCCCGTTCGAGTTCGGTTCGTCGAACGTTCGACGAACCGAACTCGAACTGCATAGGAAACAATGGCAGGCAATTACAAACACAGAAAAACACCTAGAAAACACCCTCAAAGGTGTCCTAAAGGTGACAAACAACTCAAACACATTGGAAAGTGACAAGGACATATACTCATGCGAAAACAAAACAGCTGGACAAGGAAAAAGAGGAGGACACACAGATATAGGCATGGCACGCCCTTCTAAAATCATGTAAAACACCGCAAGGTGACTCCAAGCGGAGTCTCCCTTTTTTCCAAAAATTGGGCCACACACACACCCACCCCTTCAGTGGCAGCACTTGTGCCCCAGTTGTACACTTCACAGCTACATTTGCATCAAGCACATTCAAAAATACGCCATTCTTATCCGTCCCCAGGATGACACCGGGGTACGTAGATAAAGTCTTTGCTGATCCATGACTTGTTCATCTTGGCTTCTTTTAAAAACAATGTAAGCAAGGGTTACTCCAAGCGGAGTCTCCCTTTTTTTCCAAAAATTGGGCCACACAGACACCCACCCCATCAGTGGCAGCACTTGGGCCCTAGTTGCAAACAGGATGTTTTGATTTGCATCAAGCACATTCAAAAATACGCCATTCTTATCCGTCCCCAGGATGACACCGGGGTAGGTAGCAAAGTCTTTCCTGATCCCAGCTCTGTTCATCTTGGCTTCTTTTAAAAACACAGCAAGCAAGGGTTACTCCAAGCGGAGTCTCCCTTTTTTCCAAAAATTGGGCCACACAGACACCCACCCCATCAGTGGCAGCACTTGGGCCCTAGTTGCAAACAGGATGTTTTGATTTGCATCAAGCACATTCAAAAATACGCCATTCTTATCCGTCCCCAGGATGACACCGGGGTAGGTAGCAAAGTCTTTCCTGATCCCAGCTCTGTTCATCTTGGCTTCTTTTAAAAACACAGCAAGCAAGGGTTACTCCAAGCGGAGTCTCCCTTTTTTCCAAAAATTGGGCCCACACACACCCACCCCTTCAGTGGCAGCAGTTGTGCCCCAGTTGTACACTTCACAGCTAGATTTGCATCAAGCACATTCAAAAATACGCCATTCTTATCCGTCCCCAGGATGACACCGGGGTAGGTAGCAAAGTCTTTCCTGATCCCAGCTCTGTTCATCTTGGCTTCTTTTAAAAACACAGCAAGCAAGGGTTACTCCAAGCGGAGTCTCCCTTTTTTCCAAAAATTGGGCCACACAGACACCCACCCCATCAGTGGCAGCACTTGGGCCCTAGTTGCAAATAGGATGTTTTGATTAGCATCAAGCACATTCAAAAATACGCCATTCTTATCCGTCCCCAGGATGACACCGGGGTAGGTAGCAAAGTCTTTCCTGATCCCAGCTCTGTTCATCTTGGCTTCTTTTAAAAACACAGCAAGCAAGGGTTACTCCAAGCGGAGTCTCCCTTTTTTCCAAAAATTGGGCCCACACACACCCACCCCTTCAGTGGCAGCAGTTGTGCCCCAGTTGTACACTTCACAGCTAGATTTGCATCAAGCACATTCAAAAATACGCCATTCTTATCCGTCCCCAGGATGACACCGGGGTAGGTAGCAAAGTCTTTCCTGATCCCAGCTCTGTTCATCTTGGCTTCTTTTAAAAACACAGCAAGCAAGGGTTACTCCAAGCGGAGTCTCCCTTTTTTCCAAAAATTGGGCCACACAGACACCCACCCCATCAGTGGCAGCACTTGGGCCCTAGTTGCAAACAGGATGTTTTGATTTGCATCAAGCACATTCAAAAATACGCCATTCTTATCCGTCCCCAGGATGACACCGGGGTACGTAGATAAAGTCTTTGCTGATCCATGACTTGTTCATCTTGGCTTCTTTTAAAAACAATGTAAGCAAGGGTTACTCCAAGCGGAGTCTCCCTTTTTTTCCAAAAATTGGGCCACACAGACACCCACCCCATCAGTGGCAGCACTTGGGCCCTAGTTGCAAACAGGATGTTTTGATTTGCATCAAGCACATTCAAAAATACGCCATTCTTATCCGTCCCCAGGATGACACCGGGGTAGGTAGCAAAGTCTTTCCTGATCCCAGCTCTGTTCATCTTGGCTTCTTTTAAAAACACAGCAAGCAAGGGTTACTCCAAGCGGAGTCTCCCTTTTTTCCAAAAATTGGGCCACACAGACACCCACCCCATCAGTGGCAGCACTTGGGCCCTAGTTGCAAACAGGATGTTTTGATTTGCATCAAGCACATTCCAAATCCACAAGCATTTACTCTCCCCAGGATGACACAGGGGTAGTAAATTCCTTCTGGATCCATGACTTGTTCATTTTGATGAACGTCAGTCTGTCCACATTGTCACTGGACAGACGCGTGCGCTTATCTGTCAGCACACACCCAGCAGCACTGAATACACGTTCAGAGACAACGCTGGCAGCTGGACACGACAAAATCTCCAAGGCGTAACTGGAGAGCTCTGGCCATTTTTCTATGTTTGAAGCCCAAAAGGAGCAAGGCTCCAGTTGCACAGTCATGGCATCGATGTTCATTTGGAGATACTCCTGTATCATCCTCTCCAGCCGTTGAGTATGTGTCAGACTTGTTGTCTCTGGTGGCCTTGCAAAAGAGGGTCTAAAAAAATTATGAAAAGATTCCATAAAATTGCTGTTACCGGCACCAGATACGGTCCTACTGGTACGGGTAGACTGGTGAAGATGACGAGACCGTCCCATGTTTGTCAAGTTACAACTGGGAGATTCCCTCCCTGCACCTGCACGGTTGTTTAGTGGAAAAGCCGAGCTAAGATCGAGTAACAGCTTCTGCTGATACTCCTGCATACGTGCGTCCCTTTCTATGGCTGGAATTATGTCACAAAATTTGGACTTGTACCGGGGATCTAATAGTGTGGCAATCCAGTAGTCATCATCACTTCTAATTTTGACAATACGACTGTCATGTTGGAGGTAGTGCAACAAGAAGGCACTCATGTGTCTTGCGCAGCCATGCGGACCAAGTCCACGCTGTGTTTGTGGCATAGAGGTGCTAACCGTTCTTTCTTCCTCTGACATCTCCCCCCAACCTCTTTCAACTGAAATTTGACCAAGGTCTCCCTCATCCGCTGAGTCTTCCATGTCCATGGACAGTTCGTCCTCCATTTCTTCATGTTCTCCTGCACCTTGCTCAACATTTCGCCTGCTACTATGCGCCCTTGTCGATCCCTGTTCCCCATGGTCCCATGCCTGCTGCGTTGGTGATGATGAACGTCTGGATCTTGGTGATGTTGTTGTCCCTTGCACATATGAATCCTCCTGTAGTTCCTCCCCTTCATGTTGTCCCACCCCCTGACTCCGAATAGTGTTTAGCGTGTGCTCCAGCATGTAAATGACTGGAATCGTCATGCTGATAATGGCATTGTCAGAGCTAAACATATTCGTCGCCATGTCGAAACTGTGCAGAAGGGTGCATAGGTCCTTGATCTGAGACCACTCCATCAGGGTGATCTGCCCCACCTCTGCATCTCGTTGGCCCAGGCTATACGTCATGACGTATTGCACCAGGGCTCTGCGGTGCTGCCACAGTCGCTGTAACATGTGTAGAGTTGAATTCCAGCGTGTCGCCACATCGCATTTCAGGCGATGAACCGGCAGGCCGAAAGACTTCTGGAGCGATGCAAGTCGCTCAGCTGCGGCGCTTGAACGCCGGAAGTGAGCAGACAGTTTTCGTGCCCTGTTCAGAAGGCCATCTAGGCCGGGATAGTGTGTTAAAAATTGCTGCACGACAAGGTTCAACACGTGAGCCATACAAGGTACGTGTGTCACCTTGCCCAGGCGAAGGGCCGCACCCAGGTTTGCAGCATTGTCGCACACGGCCTTACCAGGCTGCAGGTTGAGTGGAGACAACCATTTATTAAACTCGGACCGCAGAGCTGACCACAACTCCTCAGCTGTGTGACTCTTATTACCAAGACATGTCAAGCTAAAGACCGCCTGATGCCGTTGCGCTCGGCTGCCAGCATAGTAATGAGGCGTGCGTGATTCCTTCTGCGCAGTGAGAACGCTGGTGGCCTGACCAGGCAGGCTTGGGGCGGAGGTGGAGGACCCAGATGAGGTGGAGGATGCAGAAGCTGTGGCGGAACTTGGACAGACAGAGGATTGACACACAAGTCGTGGGGACGGCAAGACTTGTGCAGCAGACCCTTCACCATCTATCACCATAGTTACCCAGTGCCCAGTCAGCGACATGTAACGTCCCTGTCCATGCTTACTGGTCCAAGTATCGGTGGTGAAATGCACCCGTTCACACACAGAGTTTCTCAAGGAAGCGGTGATGTTGTGTGCGACATGCTGGTGTAGCGCGGGCACACCTTTCTTAGAGAAGTAGTGGCGACTAGGCATCTGGTACTGGGGCACAGCGACAGACATAAGGTCTCTAAAATCCTGTGTGTCCACTAGGCGGAAAGGCAG
The DNA here is from genome assembly GCF_048569485.1 of Anomaloglossus baeobatrachus. Taxonomy (NCBI): domain Eukaryota; kingdom Metazoa; phylum Chordata; class Amphibia; order Anura; family Aromobatidae; genus Anomaloglossus; species Anomaloglossus baeobatrachus. The sequence goes on along the minus strand of NC_134364.1, from coordinate 79,703,115 downwards.
CATTTCGGTAGCCAACAGCTTACAGAGGGATAGAGTCAACCTCTTAGCTTTGTCATGGGTCGGAGGAAGTGGCCTTTTATTTGACCACATCTGAGGGACAGAGATCTGGCTGCTGTGTGTAGACGGTGTTGAGTAGGGTGTCCCTGGAAAAATGCAGGTTTGTGAGGAAAGTGCAGGCGGAGACATGATGTTGCCTTCATCCAACGTTGGTGCTATCGATGTCTGAGAGAGCTGTACACACTCACTTGTTTCCCCTTCCAAACCAACTGACGACCTTACAAGCAAACTGCCTGTTGCGGTTACAGTGGTGGAAGTTTTGCGTGGAAAAACAGGTGTGACAGCTGTCCCCACAGTCCTAGAAGATGAAGAGCGCGCGGATGCACTGGAAGGGGCGGGCGGTGGATGGTTCGCTCCGCTAGCCGGCATTGCAGCACGGTGAGCTTCCCACCGGGACTTATGATATTTATTCATGTGACGATTCATGGAAGAAGTTGTCAAACTGCTGAGGTTTTGACCTCTACTAACAGAATCATGACAAATGTTACATATCACATGAGTTGGGCGATCTTTTTCGATGTGAAAAAAGGCCCAGGCTAGGCAAGGCTTAGAGGCCATGCGACCTGTTGATCCACCCCGAATAATGCTCATAGGCAGAGTGGTGGCTGAGGATGCAGTTGTAGACGTGCTACCAGTGCTCCGACTCTGTCCAGGAAGGCGCAAGGTAACTTCGTCGTCGGTTGCATCCTCCTCCACCGCCTCTGTTGACCTCCTCGAGTGCCTGACTGGGGGTTGACAGTAGGTGGGATCTAGAACGTCATCATCAATTGTTGTGTTTGCACTCCCCTCCCCCTCAGACCGAGCCTCTTCTTGCCCTGACCGAATATTTAAGTTGTCATCCCAATCGGGTATCTGCGTCTCATCTTCATCAGTATGTTCCTCATTGTCTATAACCACAGGTGTTACAGTTTGTGACAAAGGGTCAACATTATGCTCAGAAACTTGGTCCTCACGGCCTGAATCTGAGTCACAAAGGTTCTGGGCATCACTGCAGACCATTTCCTGTTCTGTACTCACTGTAGCTTGGGAGCAGACCTCTGATTCCCAGGCTATAGTGTGACTGAACAGCTCTGCAGACTCAGCCATCTCAGTTCCACCATACTGTGCAGGGCTGATGGAGACTTCAGAGCTGGGAGAAATCAAGTGTGATTGGGATGACAACTCAGAGGAATGGTGTTTTTTGGATGCGGTACTTGAAGTGGCTGAGAGGGCACTTGTTGGACCACTTGAGATCCATTCAAGCATTTTCCTTTTTTGCCCATCATCTACCTTTGTTCCTCTTGTTCGTGTCCGTAAAAAAGGGAGCACATCGGATTGTCCACAATAAGTAGTAGACATCTTACTTTTGCTAGTAGATGGTCTATCTTCAGCAGATGATAATGGAGCTTTGCCACCTTCCCCACTGACAAAACATTTTTTGCCTTTTCCACCACGCCTCTTCCCCTTTCCACCAGCATCTGTCATTTTGCCACTCATGTTGATTGCGACAAGATTGTGGACTGAAAATGTGGTAGTAAAAATTGAGAGGTGGTGAAGATTGCAGTGGTGGTCTAGCTTTATTAACAGCAGAATAATAAAGAATAAATATCCCTGACAATGTAACTTAGTTATAATTCGTTGGAGTGTGCAACGCAGGCAGACGTGCTGCAAATGTCTTGGCACTAGTGGGACTATAGCAAAGTCCAATAGCCACGTATAGGATGCCACTAGGTACACTGAGTGTTTGCTAGTATAATGGCTTCGTTATAATTAGTTGGAGTGTGCAACGCAGGCAGATGTGCTCTGCAAATGTCTTGGCACTAGTGGGACTATAGCAAAGTCCAATAGCCACGTATAGGATGCCACTAGGTACACTGAGTGTTTGCTAGTATAATGGCTTCGTTATAATTAGTTGGAGTGTGCAACGCAGGCAGATGCGCTCTGCAAATGTCTTGGCACTAGTGGGACTATAGCAAAGTCCAATAGCCACGTATAGGATGCCACTAGGTACACTGTGTGTTTGCTAGTATAATGGCTGAGTTTAAAAAACTTGGAGTGTGCAATGCAGGCAGATGTGCTCTGCTAATGTCTTTGCACTAGTGGGACTATAGCAAAGTCCAATAGCCACGTATAGGATGCCACTAGGTACACTGAGTGTTTGCTAGTATAATGGCTTCGTTATAATTAGTTGGAGTGTGCAACGCAGGCAGATGCGCTCTGCAAATGTCTTGGCACTAGAGGGACTATAGCAAAGTCCAATAGCCACGTATAGGATGCCACTAGGTACACTGAGTGTGTGCTAGTATAATGGCTTCGTTATAATTAGTTGGAGTGTGCAACGCAGGCAGGTGCGCTCTGCAAATGTCTTGGCACTAGAGGGACTATAGCAAAGTCCAATAGCCACGTATAGGATGCCACTAGGTACACTGAGTGTGTGCTAGTATAATGGCTTCGTTATAATTAGTTGGAGTGTGCAACGCAGGCAGATGCGCTCTGCAAATGTCTTGGCACTAGTGGGACTATAGCAAAGTCCAATAGCCACGTATAGGATGCCACTAGGTACACTGAGTGTTTGCTAGTATAATGGCTTCGTTATAATTAGTTGGAGTGTGCAACGCAGGCAGATGCGCTCTGCAAATGTCTTGGCACTAGTGGGACTATAGCAAAGTCCAATAGCCACGTATAGGATGCCACTAGGTACACTGAGTGTTTGCTAGTATAATGGCTTCGTTATAATTAGTTGGAGTGTGCAACGCAGGCAGATGCGCTCTGCAAATGTCTTGGCACTAGTGGGACTATAGCAAAGTCCAATAGCCACGTATAGGATGCCACTAGGTACACTGTGTGTTTGCTAGTATAATGGCTGAGTTTAAAAAACTTGGAGTGTGCAATGCAGGCAGATGTGCTCTGCTAATGTCTTTGCACTAGTGGGACTATAGCAAAGTCCAATAGCCACGTATAGGATGCCACTAGGTACACTGAGTGTTTGCTAGTAAAATTGCTTAGTTTAAAAAACTTGGAGTGTGCAATGCAGGCAGATGTGCTCTGCAAATGTCTTGGCACTAGTGGGACTATAGCAAAGTCCAATAGCCACGTATAGGATGCCACTAGGTACACTGAGTGTTTGCTAGTATAATGGCTTTGTTATAATTTGTTGGAGTGTGCAACGCAGGCAGATGCGCTCTGCAAATGTCTTGGCCCTAGTGGGACTATAGCAAAGTCCAATAGCCACGTATAGGATGCCACTAGGTACAGAGTGTTTGCTAGTATAATGGCTGAGTTTAAAAAACTTGGAGTGTGCAATGCAGGCAGACGTGCTCTGCTAATGTCTTTGCACTAGTGGGACTATAGCAAAGTCCAATAGCCACGTATAGGATGCCACTAGGTACACTGAGTGTTTGCTAGTAAAATTGCTTAGTTTAAAAAATTTGGAGTGTGCAATGCAGGCAGATGTGCTCTGCAAATGTCTTTGCACTAGTGGGACTATAGCAAAGTCCAATAGCCACAGATAGGATGCCACTAGGTACACTGAGTGTTTGCTAGTATAATGGCTTAGTTAGAATGAGTTGGAGTGTGCAGAGGACAAGAGGGTACAGTGGCAGGATTGTGGTGCTCTGGGTAGAGGAATGGAAGCCTGCCTTTCTATTCCCTCCTAATGGTGAAATGCAGGGAGGAAATCCCTGACCTGGGCTACACAGACGCTGTTGCTGTTTTCAGGACCTGTCACCTATGGCTCTCTGACCCTGCCGGTACGAGCCCTTAAAAGGACTGCTATAAAGTGCTCTCCCTAAGCTGTCTAACGCTGTGTATGCAGCGCATACAGCTGTATCGGCGATAGGACAAAGGACGGAACTGCGACAGTGATGTCTGACACCAAAGACGCAGAAGGCAGATAATGGCGATCGTGAAGAAAATGTCCGGTTTTATAATGCAGGGACATGTGACATGCAGATCCTATCACACATGCCGTTGCTTCTCTGCCTCAAAGTCCACTTAGGTGTGTGTGTGTCTGTGATTGGCTGACATGCTGGCCAGCCCCACAAGACGCGCGCGCTTAGGGAAGGAAGACAAGAAAAAAAAAAAAAAAAATGGCGATCGCCATTATAGAAACAGCAGTGATCTGAAGGCGCTGTTCACGCACACTATACACTGAAATGTGATAATAGTTTGATTCACAGAGTGACTTACACTATTACAGCAGAAACCAAGCTATGATTTAGCTGTTTTTTGGCTGCTAGAACCGTTCTCGAACGTTTCTAGAACTATCGAGCTTTTGCAAAAAGCTCGAGTTCTAGTTCGATCTAGAACATGCCCCAAAATCACTCGAGCCTAGAACTGGAGAACCACGAACCACGAACCGCGCTCAACTCTAGTGATTAGCATCACAGTTTCTAAATGCAAATTGTGGGGTTTTTTACAGTATCCTTAAAGCGAATCTTTCAACACGCTTACAGTGGTGCCTGAAAGTTGTGATCTTTTCAGAATTTTAACCCCTTAACGACCTTTGATGTACTGGGTACGTCATGGTGACATGGTGCTAAACGACCCATGACGTACCCAGTACGTCATGGCGAAATCGCGGTCCCGGAGCCCCGGGGAGTCCAATTTCTTTAATTAAGCGGTAGATTCGGGAAGGAGGGGACCTCTGCCTGACCTCAGGAGGGGTGGTGCCTCCTCCCCGAACCTACAGAGGCTGTGATTGGCTGACAAACGCCGCTCAGCCAATTACAGTCACTGTAATGTTCCAGCCATTGAAAATGGCTGGAACATTGAAATCCAGCCCTGATCAGTGCTGCTGTAGCACTGGCCATTGGCTGGAGCTGGGTGATCGGTGCTTCACCCGCCCCCAGCTCTGATTGGAGAGACCGGTCTTGTGACCGGTCTCTCCAATCCATGTGGATCTGGGGCCTGTGACCGTCCCTGGAAGCCGAAGCTCTGCGGGTGCCCATCGGTAAGTTGCTGCCCCCGCTGCTCGCCCCTGTCCCCGATCGCCCACCCCTGTCCCCGCCGCTCGCCCCTGTCCCCAATCGCCCTGCCCGCCACCGCCGCTGTCTCCGATCGCCCCGCCTGCCACCGCCAGCCCCGCTGCGGGTCCGATCGCCACCGCCAGCCCCGCCGCTGTCTCCGATCGCCCCGCCAGCCCCGCCGCTGCTCCCAATCCACCGCTGTCCCCGCCGCCACGCTCGATTTACCGCTGTCCCCGCCGCCACACTCGCCACTGTCCCCGCCGCCGCTCCCGATCCACCGCTGTCCCCGCCGCCACGCTCACCACTGTCCCCGCCGCCGCTCCCGATCCACCGCTGTCCCCGCCACCACGCTCGATCCACCGCTGTCCCCGCCGCCGCTCCCGATCCACCGCTGTCCCCGCCGCCGCTCCCGATCCACCGCTGTCCCCACCGCCACGCTCGATCCACCGCTGTCCCCGCCGCCACGCTCGCCGCTGTCCCCGCCGCTGCTCCCGATTCACCGCTGTCCCCGCCGCCACGCTCGATCCACCGCTGTCCCCGTCGCCGCTCCCGATCCACCGCTGTCCCCGCCGCCACGCTGCCACGCTCGATCCACCGCTGTCCCCGCCGCCACGCTCGCCGCTGTCCCCGCCGCCGCGCTCGATCCACCGCTGTCCCCACCGCCACGCTCGATCCACCGCTGTCTCCGCCACCATGCTCGATCCACCGCTGTCTCCGCCGCCACGCTCGCCACTGTCCCCGCCGCCACGCTCGCCGCCGCTCCCGATCCACCGCTGTCCCCACCGCCACGCTCGCCACTGTCCCCGCCGCCACGCTCGCCGCCGCTCCCGATCCACCGCTGTCCCCGCCGCCACGCTCGCCACTGTCCCCGCCGCCATGCTCGCCGCCGCTCCTGATCCACCGCTGTCCCCGCCGCCACGCTCGCCACTGTCCCCGCCACCGTCGCACCCACCTTTTTCAGCCGCTGCTGCCCCCGAATCGGCCGCCGCCTCCTTCATCGCCACTACACCTCCTATCCCTCCATGTGCTGCAAGCCACCCTCCCCCCACATATGGGGGGAGGGTGGCTTGCAGCACATGTGGGGGGAGGGTGGCTTGCAGTGCTCCACATGTGGGGGGAGGGTGGCTTGCAGCACATGTGGGGGGAGGGTGGCTTGCAGTACTCCACATGTGGGGGGAGGGTGGCTTGCAGCACATGTGGGGGGAGGGTGGCTTGCAGTGCTCCACATGTGGGGGGAGGGTGGCTTGCAGCACATGTGGGGGGAGGGTGGCTTGCAGTGCTGCAAGCCACCCTCCCCCCACATGTGCTGCAAGCCACCCTCCCCCCTCCATGTTCTGGGGGCCACCCTCCTCCATGTGCCATCTCTCTCTCCCATCAGACTCTGCCCCCCTCCCCAATCTGCTGCCTGCTCTCTCCCATCCTCTTCATCTACTGCCCCCTCTCACACTCCTCAATCTGTTGCCTCCTTCATCTGCTGTCTCTTCTGTCTGCTGTGATCCTGCTGCCTAGATCCATCCTGTAAGGTAGGTATCCCCATCTCACCTCCCCCCCCCCATATCCTCTATCGCTCCTCCACCCGCTGCGCCATTTCCCATCATCCATCCGCTGCGCCCTTTCCCATCCTCTGCCGCTCCTCCATCCGCTGCGCCATTTCCCATCATCCATCCGCTGCGCCCTTTCCCATCCTCTGCCGCTCCTCCATCCGCTGCGCCATTTTCCATCTTCCATCCGCTGCGCCCTTTCTCATCTGCCGCCTCGCCCTCTCGCATCGCATTATCCAGCGCAGTTGTTCACTTCCAGACTGCAGTGGATGATGCGATGCGAGACTCGTGCATCGCTCTCACGTTTGGCACTGGTCTTAGTGGCAGGCGCTCATATTTTTTTTTTTTGTATTCATTTTTTTTTTTTTTACTGATGTCTGTATTTTTTATTTCGCCAAACTAATTTTTTTGTGTGGGGGGGGTCTAGTTTCCAAAATGGGATCACATGTGGGGGAGCTCCATTGTTTAGGCACCTCAGGGGGTCTCCAAATGCAACATGGCGTCTGCTAATAATTCCAATCAATTTTACTGTGAAATGGCGCTCCTTCTCTTCTGAGCCCCGCCGTACGCCCAAACAATTGATTTCCACCACATATTAGGTACCTGTGTACTCAGGAGAAATTGCACAATACATTTTATGGTGCATTTTTTCCTGATACCGTTGTGATAAAAAAAGCTACCTGTTTGAAAAAACAATTTTGTGGTAATAAAAATAATAAAATATTTTCACGGCTGAACATTACAAACGTTTGTGAAGCCTCCAGGGGTTCAAAGTGCTCACTAAATAGCTAGATAAATTCCATGAGGGGTCTAGTTTCCAAAATGGGATCACATGTGGGGGAGCTCCATTGTTTAGGCACTTCAGGGGGGTCTCCAAACGCAACATGGCGTCCGCTAATAATTCCAACCAATTTTGCTGTGAAATGGCGCTCCTTGCCTTCCGAGTCCTGCTGTGTGCCCAAACATTTGATTTCCACCACATATGAGGTATCTGCATACTCAGGAGAAAATGCACAATACATTTTATGGTGCATTTTTTCCTGATACCGTTGTGATAAAAAAGCTACCTGGTTGAAGCAACAGTTTTGTGGTAAAAAAAAAACATTTTCTTTTCACGGCTCAACGTTATAAACTTCTGTGAAGCCCCCAGGGGTTCAAAGTACTCATCAAACATCTAGAAAAAATATTTGAGGGGTCTAGTTTCCAAAATGGGGTCACTTGTGGGGGAGCTCCATTGTTTAGGCACCTAAGGAAGTCTTCAAACCCGACATGGCGTCCGCTAATGAGTGCAGCTAATTTTGCACTCAAAAATTCAAATGGCGCTCCTTGCCTTCCGAGTCCTGCCGTGTGCCCAAACATTTGATTTCCACCACATATGGGGTATCTGCGTACTCAGGAGAAAATGCACAATACATTTTATGGTGCATTTTTTCCTGATACCGTTGTGATAAAAAAAGCTACCTGGTTGAAGCAACAGTTTTGTGGTAAAAAAAAAATTTTTTTCTTTTCACGGCTCAACGTTATAAACTTCTGTGAAGCCCCTAGGGGTTCAAAGTGCACATCAAACATCTATAAAAAATATTTGAGGGGTCTAGTTTCCAAAATGGGGTCACTTGTGGGGGAGCTACATTGTTTAGGCACCTCAGGGAGTCTTCAAACCCGACATGGCGTCCGCTAATGAGTGCAGCTAATTTTGCACTCAAAAATTCAAATGGCGCTCCTTGCCTTCCGAGTCCTGCCGTGTGCCCAAACATTTGATTTCCATCACATATGAGGTATCTGCGTACTCAGGAGAAAATGCACAATACATTTTATGATGCATTTTTCCTGATACCCTTGTGAAAATACTAATTTTTATGGCTAAAGTAACATTTTTGTGTTAAAAAAGTAAAATTTTCATTTTTTTCGTCTACATTGCTTTGGTTACTGTGAAGCTCCTAAAGGGTTAATAAACTTCTTGGATGTGGTTTTGAGCAGAGTGAGGGGTGCAGATTTTAGAATGGGGTCACTTTTGGGTATTTTCTGTCGCCTAGGTTTCTCAAATCACTCCAAATGTGATGTGGTACCTAAAAAATTTTTTTATGTAAATTTTGTTGGAAAAATGAGAAATTGCTGATGAACTTTGAACCCTTCTAACTTCCTAACGGAATTTTTTTTTTTTTTTTCAAAAATTGCGCTGGTGTAAAGCAGACAAGTGGGAAATGTTATTTAGTAACTATTTTGTGTGACATATCTCTCAGATTTATGGGCATAAATTTTCAAATTTTGAAAATTGCGAAATTTTCAAAATTTTCGCCAAATTTCCGACATTTTCACAAATAAACGCAAAACATATCGGCCTAAATTTACCACTGACATGAAGTACAATATGTCACGAAAAAACAATCTCAGAATCACCAGGATCCGTTGAAGTGTTCCAGAGTTATAACCCGTCAAAGTGACACTGGTCAAAATTGCAAAAAATGGCCGGGTCTTTAAGGTGAAAACAGGCTGGGGGCTGAAGGGGTTAAGGATAGATCGAAGGAAGTGAGAGTAGTAGTTGGGAGGCCTTAGAGGAGCAGGTTGCAGTAGTCAAGACAGGAGATTATAGGGCATGTACTAACATTTTGGTTGAAAAATGGGTAGATTCTGTAAACATTCTTGAGTTGGAGATAGCAGGAGGTGGTAAGGGCTTGTGTGATGCTAGCTACTACTAACGGATAGTATAGATGGAAGAGTAGTATGGCTAACTGGCAAACCAAGGTCCGGAAACAGGAGGGCATGACAGGACGCAGGGAGAAAGCAGAAACGCAGTCAAGTCACAGGCCAAGGGTCAGAATTCCAGGAGAGTACATATTAGATTCAGGGAGTAGAAAAGATGTGGTCAGGGACTGGTTTGGGGTGAGAAGCCAAGAGGTAACGACAACAACAGGAAACAGGTAAGGAGGAGTCAATGAACAGTCCGGGGTCAATAAACTTAGAACAGACCACAAACACCAGACAAGAGCACAACTGCAGAACCAGAGAGTACCACTGGCAAGGTTCTGGGAGAGCATGCTCAATAAAGAAACAGAGCAATTACCAGGAAGGTGGAACACCTGAGTAATCAGCAGCACCTCCCAGAACCTGCATGGAATCCTGTGCTGTCAAACAACCTGTCAGCTAGTGCTCAGAGAAACACAGCAGAGCATCTCTAAATGCAAGATGCTCTGCAGAAAGGAAACATGTCACTGCTGACAATGAAGTTCAGGAAGGTGCAGCAGAGCATCACCTGTGTGCAAGATGCTCTGCACAGAGGAATCGTGACAGCTTCGATGTGTAGTTTAAAGGACAGAACATAGACAAGGGTCATACCCAGGCTGTGGACTTCTGGTACTGGTGAAAGCGTGAAGTCAGGACAGGTATAGTGTTATCGTGTGTGAGGTTGTGGTATGACTTTGTTGTATATCATCCACTGCACATAGTTAACCCAGACATATACAAGAGAAACAAAGTCCAGCATTAAAATCTTACAAAGCTTTATTTATATATTCTTAGAAAGTATAATACACCTATTGGCAACTCTAAAACATGAGTAAAAAAAAACCCCAACAGTTCTTGTTCATTGCATAAGTGAAAATGAACAAAAAAGAAGTATTTATACAACCATCGATGTTAGAGGGAATCTATCAGCAGGTTTTTGCTACATAAGCTGCAGCCAGTATGCCATAAGGGATAACACAGAAGGTTCAGGCATGCCTGTGTTGTCACTGTCTGATCTTTTGTTTATTTGCTATGTTTGTTTTAGCAGCTGGACCCTTATCATTGCTGTGACCAGCTCCCTCATACCCACTCCGGTGACTGGCACCTCACAGTCAGTGTACAATCTCTATTGAGAGCCTGGTGTGGGCGGAACAGTTCTGTGGACTCTGCTACAAGACTAAAGCTAAAAAGTCTGGCTGTGTCAAAACGGCTGCACCCAATAATCTAAGTGATAGACCGTTGGATTCAGGATCTCTTTGCCTACATTATGCTGAACTCAGATGATGTAGCAAAAACCTGCTGACAGATTCCCTTATCAAAGAACAGCAGCTGATACCTCTAATCTAAATGAAAAGCACTAAAAGGTAGACAGAGATTTTGCTATAGAACAAACTTTGCTAGTGATTCCAGAAAAAAAACTGCCACGGAAAGTATGCAGACGTCCATAGGGCAAGGTGCCGCCCATGTGGCCAGCGGCTCTCTAGTTTGCATAGGAAATATGAAAGTAATAAAACGTTTTTTATTACTTTCATATTACACAATTTTACAATACAAGGATGAGTAGGGAGGTGTAATTAGGGCACACAAACGCGTCTGCTGATAGGTCAGAACGCATATTCTAGGTGACAGGTTCCCTTTAAAATACACAGGGAACACAGGGGTCATGATACAACAGAGGTCTCTGCCACTAAGGAGAGGGGTGAGGGGCCACCTCCTGAACTCACCTCAAGCTGTTACCTGAGCTCCCTTGTGTTCCTATACAGGTTCTTGCAACCTCTCGCCAAACCAGATACCTTAGGTCCACAGCTAGCCCTACACTCACCCTGGTTATTGAGCAGGCCGACGAGATCACTAGACTCGCCACCACTACAATACAAAAATACGAGGGTAGGAATACAAACAGGGGAAATAGACATGCAAAGGAAAAGACACCCCAGGCGGCTTCAGTGCAGCAAACACCACAGCTACACACAACACAAAAGACTTTTTCCAGAGCAGGCTCCTTTCAAAGTAGACCATATAGAAATGAGGAATTCAGTTTCTATCAAACGCATCATGTGATCAGATGACATGACATATAGTGAAGAAGGGGAGTGATCTCAAAGAGCTACACCTGAGATTGGCAGCTACAGCCAGCAACTAGGCAGGAAAGGGTGCTTTAGGCTATGTGCGCACTGGAAAATGGAATTTTCTCAAGAAAATTCCGCAGGTATTCCAAGATTACCGCACCCGCGGTAAAAAAACGCGGTTTGCTGCGGTTTTACCACGGTATTGCCGCAGTTTTGCCGCGTGCGGGTTGGGATGTGCTTTATTGCATTCAATGCAATAGAGCACAATGAAAAAAAAAAGAAAAAAAAAGTAATGTCATTCTGAGATAGTAGATAGATAAAGAGACAGAAGAATAGATAGAGGGATAGATAGATAGATAGATAGATAGATAGATAGATAGATAGATAGATAGATAGACAGATAGATAGATAGAGGACAGATCGCTGCATTTCCCACGGTCGGCAGTGAGTTCACATTACCGGCCGTGGGAAATGACCGGTAATTACCTCTGCTGTCTCGCTGCGAGACAGCAGAGGTAATTCAGCGCTGTGTGTCAGTCGCGGCTGGATGTGAGCAGCGCAGGACCTGTGGATTACGCCGGAACTGTGGATTACGCCGGAGCTTTGTTTCGGGAGGGGTTAATAAAATGGTGAACGAGGCTTGTTTGTTTTATTTAAAATAAAGGATTTTTCGGTGTCTGTGTTTTTTTCACTTTACTTACGGGTTGATCATGTCAGCTGTCTCATAGACGCTGCCATGATCAAGCCTGGAGTTAATGGCGGCGATCCGCCACCATTAACTCCTTGTATTATTACCCTGACTGCCACTGCTACACGGCGGCAGGAAGAGCCGGGGACACGCCGGTACTGCCGCATAATGCATGCGAAAGTGCCGGGGCAGCTGCGGCTGATATTCTCGGCTGCAGGAGGTGGGAGTGAGGCGGGGGACATTAACCCTGCCCCTCTCCCTCCCCAGCCTGAGAATACCGGGCCGCCGCTGTGTGTTTACCTCGGCTGGACGGTAAATATGCAGCGGAGCCCACGTGCTTTGTTTTCTATATTTCTGTTTGATTTTTATGTGTGTTCTATGTCTGTGATGTCTGTGTGTGTGTGATCTGTGTGTTTGTTTACTCTCTGCTCCGCTTCCTCTTCCTGTAATGACATCACTTCCCTGCAAACCGCAGGCAGCGATGTACATTACCGGACGTAAACCGCGAAATACCGCAGGGAATAACGCAGGAAAACGCAGTGAACAGCACAGAATTTGCTGCCTGCGTTATTCCCTGCGGGATTTCACGATTAACATTGGAGTCAATGTAGTGAAATCCCGCAGCGACGTGCGGAAAAGAATTGACATGCAATTGTTTTTGCTGCGGGAATCCCGCAGCAAAACATGCAGCTGTCAAATTCCGCCTAGTGCGCACAGGATTTTTTTTGCCCATAGGTTTTGCTGGTGATTCACTGCAGAGATGTTATGAACATTTTCTGCAGCGAAACATGCAGCAAAACCGCAAAAAATCCGCGGCAAAATCCGGTAAGTGCACACAGGGCCTAAACCTTATAGCACCACAAGCAAGGAGATGTCAAATAACAGTAGTGAACCTGCCAGCAGCGAGGCGCTGTGACTTTTTGACATCAGATTCACACAGGGTCTCCCCCAAGCGAGATACACTCATGACAATCGCTTCTATAATTCATGCCCATAGGCTGCTTGGTTCCTAGATTCAGAATCCAGAAAGCCTTCTTGATAGAGACCTTTCTTTCCTAGTTTCCTCCTAGCACAGAATTATGGACCTTTTCTTTACCAATACATATGAAAAGAACCAAGATCCTTTTACTGTACAGTGGCAAAATGTGTGCTGGCTCCTGAAGCATTAGCAATACCATTTTCAATTGAAGCGACATGTTCCTCGATTAGTCTCCTGGAACTACATCCAACATAATATAAATTACAGTAAAAACATTCAACTAAAGATATAACACGGAGCAATTCGCAGTAAATACAATTTTTTTGTATCACATTGTGTGTTATTTTCATCTGTATAGAAGTGCATGGTTTTCTTCACATGTTGCATTGTGAAACATCGCATTTATAAAAACGTTTTAAAGAAAGCATCTTTTTAAGATGTTTTTGAGTTTAGCAGATTGGAATAGACGAGGCAACATTAGATTAATTGGAGACTTACCTCTCTTTTATATTTAACACCATTTAAGTCTAAAATAGTTTTAGTCCTTTCATCTGTGAATAACACAGGTAGAGAGTTGGATTTGAGTTTTATTGATATCCTAAAAATTGGCACTGTAAACTGTTAAAAAACCAAGGGTGTAGTTTGACTTCTAATGTTTGCATTATCTTTACGAAGCTTGTCAAGATTTTATTTTTACTCGATTCTCGGCTTTTTTAAGCATCCATTTGCTAGTCCCTTTTAAGGAGCCTATTATAAATATCCTTACAACTATTTTCAAAATCTGTTTAATTGGTGTACGTTCATTTTGCCCTGGTATAGTCACCAATGGGTATTCCATTAATTGCTTGACTCGGATGGTAATTTGTAGCATTTAAAATAGCATTACTGGCTTATTGTTTTCTCTATAACTTGGTAGCTACTTTCTTGCATATTTCACCGCCTTTTAAGAGGATGCCTATGAAACTAATCTTTGTGCTACCCATTTCCCTGTGAACTTAACTAGCAAATTATTAGTGTTGTAGAATAAAAATCATTGAAAACATTTTGGGGTGCTATGTAGTAATCACAAACTATAAGTAAATCATCTATATACCTCCAAAACCAACAAATATATGAGGAGAATGGAATTTAAATCCCATCAAGGACCAAATGCTACAAGTTGCCATCCGAATCATGTATTTAAATTAAAACCCATTATACCATTTGTCTTTTCAGCATCTTACAGTGTCAATTTTGAGGATATCCCAAAAATCTTTTACAGTTATCTGATTGGGTAATATACAAATGACAAACCAAAATCCATTCTAGACTCAAGAGTTAAATGAATGTCCAAGCAAAGTAGGTTTCTGGTTAGCCAACTATTGCCTAATCGATTCTACTCTAATAAATGTACCTCTCAAAAAATATTACTTTATTAAAAAAAAATCATAAATGTGGTGGTTCACCATGCAAAATGTTTCTATATGCAAGGCTTGGATAAAATCAATGAGCAAATAGCCTACAGTAAATAAATAACTACTAATAGTACAAGGAAATAACATAGCGTGACATTATTTTGATTCAACCAAAGCGTAAAGCTATCCCACCACGACAAGGTGTACCCAATCAAGGTGGTCAAGTATTCCACCTTCTTATTTAGCAGCAGGCCTCAAAATACATGGGAGCAGAGCATGCTGGTCCATTTCTTCAGTTTTTATTTAATTTGTTGTGCTTTGTATAAATAGGTGTATGCCCCCCCCTGTTGTGAATGTTAGTTATGTCTTGGCTGCTGGGAGGCTCCCTCTGGTGGCCAGGAAGGGTTTGGACAGAGACCAGGTGGGTTGTGCAGTGGGTGTTTCCTTTCCTAACTCTCTGCTTATTTAAGTCCTTGTCTGATTGCAGGCTGTTGCCGGATGTCAGTTGTTCTTTGTATCTCTAGCCTGCTTAATCCTGCTCTACATTTCATCCACTCCAGATAAGTTCTTGCTCTTTATTTATTGCCTGGTTCTTTTGCTTATCTGGGTTTGTCATTTGTTGTGGTTGGTTTCAGTTTATTTCCTTCCAGGGATTTTCCCCCTCAGTGGATTGTTGAGGAACTCCCTGCAGTTCTGTGTGGAGTTTAGCTCCTTTGGGTCCATGTGTTTATGGCTTGTTGAATTTGTTATAATTCTTGTTTTCTGTTCATTGGTATGACAAGGGAACCTGGTATAGGACAGAGTTCAGATCGAGCGATCTGAGGGCCTTTTTGCACTATCAGGAAGTTGGTATTTTGCAGGGTTTTTCTCTGGCTACCATCAGTCCCTTTCCTGTCCTTTCCTATTTTAGTCAGTGGGGGCCTCACCTTTTGCTAATCCTGTCATCTATCTGTGTATTGTGTTTTTCCTATATCACCACAGTCTTTGAATGTGGGGGGCTTGCTATTCTTGTCTATTTTCTGAGGCAGAGAGTTATTCATCTTTCCTACCTTTAGGATAGTTAGTTCTCCGGCTGGGTTCGCAGTGCACAGGATGTTAGTTCACCCCTTGGCTACTTCTAGTTGTGTTGGTTAGTAAGGGGATGGCGGCCAGATTAGTTGCCAACGCTCTTGTCACCTTTTTGCCAATAATTTGTGGTGATCTTCCATGGTTCCG
Source organism: Anomaloglossus baeobatrachus (assembly GCF_048569485.1). Classification (NCBI taxonomy): domain Eukaryota; kingdom Metazoa; phylum Chordata; class Amphibia; order Anura; family Aromobatidae; genus Anomaloglossus; species Anomaloglossus baeobatrachus. Next base: position 79,687,505 of record NC_134364.1, on the reverse strand, counting down.
GATCATAACACCCCCCCTTTGTGCTGTACATCTTGTCTATATAGTTTTCTATTGGCATATTTTAAACAGTCAGCCCTGAGTCCTGCTCTGCCCCCGTTTCTTTAGGCCTGCTGACTAGTAGAGAGGTGAATTACAAGAGTTAGGGACCATCCTGATTGGTCACAGTGGGATGGGTTTTATGCTTTTTTAATAAAAATAGTGTCAATTAAGTACCCTATGTTATTTTCATGTACTATATCTATTTACTTACTGCAGGGTATTTGCTCCTTGTTTTTATCCTCAGTTTTGTCTAGAACAAAAGCAAAAGACCTTGTAAAGATGCCGGCGAAAGCTGGTAAGATTGTGTCATTATCCACAGTGACACAAGCACTGTATCAACATGGGTTGAAAGGCCACTCTGCCAGGAAGAAACCATTACTCCAAAAGAAACATAAAATGCCAGATTAATGTTTGCAAATACACACAGGAGCAAAGACCTTAATTTTTGAAGACATAATCCTGTGGTCTGACGAAACTAAAATTGAACTGTTTGGCCATAATGACCATTGTTACGTTTGGAGGAAAAAGGGAGACGCTTTGAAGCTTAAGAACACCATCCCCACTGTGAAACATGGGGGTTGTTGAGGAGGGCCATTGGATCAAATACTTAATTAACCTTTAGACGTAGGGTGTTGTGGGAAATCACTGATGAAACCTATTATTTCACCTTACATAGTCAGTTCAGATATATCATCATATAACACACATTAAAGATGGCTGTCATTTCCTGGTCTCCACACTCTGCTTTGGTATGCAAGAAATGTTCAGATGTAAGAAGAATCAGCATATAAGGAAAGACCCATTGGCCAACCTAGAGTTCCACCCTACTGATGACCTCATGGAAAAACTCCATTGATGACCTCACGGACCAGTCCACGATGACACTCATGGATCAGCCCATGGACTAGCCCATGGACTAGCCCATTGACCAACCCACTGACAAATGAACACATCCGAGCATGCCCACTGTAGAGCCGACCATGCTCCTTTTCCTAGTTTATATAAGTCCATGTTTCTATTGGCATAAAGCTCTCTTGGTGCCATTTTGCTCTGATCAAGAAGAGATTACACATCTGACTTTGTACGGTGTTGATTTCTTTTAAGCAAGCACTTGATCCACATTAATTAGGTCAGGAGAAGGCAACTCGTGAACATTTCTAAGAGTTCACCCTAACAGGGTGGCAGCATTATGTTGTGAGGTTGTTTTGCTGCAGGAGGAACAGGTGCACCATAAGATAGATGGCATCATGAAGAACAGAGATTATGTGGCAATACTGAAGCAACATCAGGAACTTAAAGTTTGGGCGGAAATGGGACTATGACCCGAAACATACTGCCAAACTGGTTATAATGTGGCTTAAAAATAACAAAGTCATTGTTTTGGAGTGGCCATCACAAATCCCTTATCGCAATCCTATTGAAAATTTATGGGCAATGCTGAAAGGCCAGTGTGAGCAAGACGATCTACAAACATGGCTCAGCTACACAGGTTCTGTCAGGAGGAATGGGCCCAAATTCCTACCAACTATAGCGAGAAGTTTGTGGAAGGAGATTCAAAAAGTTTGACCCAAGTCATACAGTTTAAGGGCAATGGTACCAAATACTAATGAATTGTATGTAAACGTTTTACTCTGTAGAAAGTAATAAAAATGGCTTAAAACATTCTCTCTCTCTCATTATTTTGGCATTTGGCAAATATAAATAATTTTGGTTCCTAATTGACCTAAAACGGGAAAGGTTTATTCTGATTTCATGTCAGATAGTGAGAAAAACCTGCAGATGTGTCTTTATAGAGAGCAGAGGGAAAAACTTGCAGATGGGTCTTTGTAGATAGTGAAGGGAAAAACCTGCAGATGGGTCTGTATAGAGAGCGGAGGGAAAAACCTGCAGATGTGTCTTTATAGAGAGCAGAGGGAAAACCTGCAGATGTGTCTTTATAGAGAGCAGAGGGAAAAACCTGCAGATGTGTCTTTATAGATAGTGAAGGGAAAAACCTGCAGATGTGTCTTTATAGAGAGCGGAGGGAAAAACCTGCAGATGTGTCTTTATTGATAGTGAAGGGAAAAACCTGTAGATGTGGCTTTATAGAGAGCGGAGGGAAAAACCTGCAGATGTGTATTTATAGAGAGTGGAGGGAAACCTCCGGCTTCAACTATATATATATATATATGTATACATACAATACAGACCAAAAGTTTGGACACACCTTCTCATTAAAAGAGTTTTCTTTATTTTCAGGACTCTGAAAATTGTAGATTCACATTGAAGGCATCAAAACTATGAATTAAAACATGTGAAATAAAATACTTAAAAAAGTGTGAAACAGCTGAACATATGTCTTATATTCTAGGTCATTCAAAGTAGCCACCTTTTGATTTCATTACTACTTTGCACACTCCTGGCATTCTCTTGATGAGCTTCAAGAGGTAGTCACCGGAAATGGTTTTCCAACAGTCTTGAAGAAGTTCCCAGAGATGCTTAGCACTTTTTGGCCCTTTTGCCTTCATTCTGCGGTCCAGCTCACCCCAAACCATCTTGATTGGGTTCGGGTCTGGTGACTGTGGAGACCAGGTCGTCTGGCGTAGCACCCCATCACTCTTGTTCTTGGTCAAATAGCCCTTACACAGCCTGGAGGTGTGTTTGGGGGTCATTGTCCTGTTGAATAATAAATGATGGTCCAACTAAACGCAAACCGGATAGAATAGCACACCGCTGCAAGATGCTGTGGTAGCCATGCTGGTTCAGTATGCCTTCAATTTTGAATAAATCCCCAACAGTGTAACCAGCAAAGCACCCCCACACCATCACACCTCCTCCTCCATGTTTCTTGGTGGGAACCAGGCATGAAGTGTCCATCCGTTCACCTTTTCTACAAAGACACGGTGGTTGGATCCAAAGATCTCAAATTTGGACTCATCAGACCAAAGCACAGATTTCCAGTGGTCTAATGTCCATTCCTTGTGTTCTTTAGCCCAAACAAGTCTCTTCTGCTTGTTGCCTGTCCTTAGCAGTGGTTTTCTAGCAGCTATTTTACCATGAACGCCTGCTGCACAAAGTTTCCTCTTAACAATTGTTCTAGAGATGTGTCTGCTGCTAGAACACTGCGTAGCATTGACCTGGTCTCTAATCTGAGCTGCTGTTAACCTCTGATTTCTGAGGCTGGTGACTCAGATAAACTTATCCTTTGCAGCAGAGGTGACTCTTGGTCTTCCTTTCCTGGGGCGGTCCTCATGTGAGCCAGTTTCTTTGTAGCATTTGATGGGTTTTGCCACTGCACTTGGGGACACTTTCAAAGTTTTGCCAATTTTTCAGACTGACTGACCTTCATTTCTTAAAGTAATGATGGTCACTCATTTTTCTTTACTTAGCTACTTTTTTCTTGCCATAATACAAATTCTAACAGTCTATTCAGTAGGACTATCAGCTGTGTATCCACCAGACTTCTGCACAACACAACTGATGGTCCCAACCCCATTTATAAGGCAAGAAATTCCACTTATTAAACCTGACAGGGCGCACCTGTGAAGTGAAGACCATTTCCGGTGACTACCTCTTGAAGCTCATCAAGAGAATGCCAAGAGTGTGCAAAGCAGTAATCAAAGCAAAAGGTGGCTACTTTGAAGAACCTAGAATATATGACATATTTTCACTTGTTGCACACTTTTTTGTTAAGTATTTCATTCCACATGTGTTAATTCATAGTTTTGATGCCTTCAATGTGAATCTACAATTTTCAGAGTCATGAAAATAAAAGAAAACTCTTTGAATGAGGTGTATCCCAACTTTTGGTCTGTACTGTATATATATATATATATATATATATATATATATATATATATATATGTCCAATAGTGTTTAAAATATTAAGAAGCTATTTCAGAACAAACCTCTGAGTTGTACTGTATATTATTATGTGAGTCAGGAGGGAATGGTTATGAGTATCAGCTCAGGAGCAGGGGTTGTAGGAGGTTAGTCTTGCATGCAAGAAATGAAGTTTTCGAGGGGGCAGAAGGGGATCATAAAGTGCTAGGGAGGTGATTAGGTGTATAAATATAAGTAATTATAGGGAGCACTTGCAGGAAATACATGACGCTATGTGACATTTCTCCATTTGTCTCAGACACTAAACAATTTGGCAGCTGATACCCAGCATGACAATTATAAAATCTATGTAACAAAATGTCTCCTAATATATTGTGAACTTGAAAATTTGAGCTACGTGTTAATGCCATATATACATCCATCTATAATAAAATTCACACTGGGTTATTATGATCTTCCAATGGATTTACATTTCCATAACACAGTAACTTTATTGCCAGCCTTTATTTTAATGCACTCTTTACACATAGATCTACAATTATCCTTATCCTAAAAGAGTATAATTTCTTAGCAAAAGAATTGGTGAATTGGAAAATGCAAAGGTTTAGTGCAGTATAAGGAGGCAGTGAATCGATTTCATCCTTGGTGTTGTTGCTAACTGCCTGCAGAGGAATGGATTGTGACTAGTGAGCGAAGCACCTGTGGGATTAGCCTGCGATACATACAAATCACTCCAGTTACCGCTGCCGTACGGACGCCTAGGAGACTGCACCATTTTTTTTTTTTAAGCCAGTGATCTCATTCACAGACAATTACTCGACTACAGATACTGTTATCATGTCAGGTGTCAGAAGACATCTTACAATTTGGTCAGGGACAAGAATACATATTTTGATCATTGCAGGGAAGATCTTAGGCTTTCAGTATTCATTGAGTCTCGATATTTGAAAGACAGAATTACTTGTTGTATAAAAGGCTCATAAAACCAGAATAATTACTCTATCTTTCTATTTCCCTTAGGGCGGCTTTGCACACTACGACATTGCAGGTGCGATGCCGGTGGGGTCAAATTGAAAGTGACGCACATCCGGCGTCACTTGCGATGTCGTAGTGTGTAAATCCTAGATGATACGATTAACGAGCGCAAAAGCGCCGTTATCGTATCATCGGTGCAGGCTCCGACATTTCCATAATGCCGGTGCTGCGACAGGTACGATGTTGTTCCTCGTTCCTCCGGCAGCACACATCGCTGTGTGTGAAGCCGCAGGAGCGAGGAACATCTCCTTACCTGCCGGCGGCTATGCGGAAGGACGGAGGTGGGCGGGATGTTTACATCCTGCTCATCTCCGCCCCTCCGCCGCTATTGGCCGCCTGCCGTGTGACGTCGCTATGACGCCGCACGACCCGCCCCCTTAGGAAGGAGGCGGGTCGCCAGCCAGAGCGACGGTCGCAGGGCAGGTGAGTGCATGTGAAGCTGGCGTAGCGATAATTTTCGCTACGCCAGCTATCACACGATATCGTATCTGCGACAGGGGCGGGGACTATCGCGTGCGACATCGCAGCATCGGCGTGCGATGTCGCAACGTGCAAAGCCGCCCTTAAAGCGCACCAATCACCAGGATTTTCCTATATCACCTAAAACCACTGCTATACTGGCACTTTCATGCTGTTTATATACATACCTTTAGTTGTCAGCTCGGATGTATCGGTTTTGAAACACAAGCAAGTAAAGTTTGTAAAATCAGAAGCTTTTTGATTGGCAGCAGCTGATAGCTGGGGTGGATATTCATAGTGATTCCCGCCCCTCTGCCTGTCCATTCTCCTCCTTTTATTTATGCTAATTCTATTATAGAATTGTTTTACTAAGTGACTAGAAGGACCTGTGCTGATGTCATACTCATGTGACTAGAAGGGGCGGGGTCTCAGCAAACAGAAAAATAATGTTGCTTCTTGGTATCAGCTATGTTGGCTGAGACCCTGCCCCCTCTGGTCACATGGGTATGACATCAGCACAGATCCTTCTAGTCACTTAGTAAAACGATTCTTTAAAAGAATTAGCATAAATAATAGATAGGGGGAGGACGGACAGACAGGGGGCGAGAATTACTATGAAACCCCACCCCAACTATCAGCTGATCGGCAGCTGCTGCCAATCAAAAAGCTGCTCATTTTACAAACTTTACTTACTTGTGTTTCAAAACCTATACATCCTAGCTGACAACTAAAGGTATGTATAGAATCAGCATGATAGTGCCAATATAGCACTGGCTTTAGGTTATTATAATCAGAAACCCTTTGACAGCATTATGTATCATTATCACAGGTTCAAAACCTGAATTGGCCTCTCGACCAACAGCACAGACTCAATTGAATAACATAAAAATTTGGAGAACAAGAGTCATAAAGTGCAAAAAAAATATTTTATTGCGTGCAAAACACCAGCAATGTGTATAAAAGTGGACAAAACACCAAAAAACGGCACAAGATAGGAGCAACACATAGTTAATACACAATGGTTACAAAAAATCAATTAGAATCAATCACATAATGGTGACCCCAGCTGTAAGGAAAAGGATAGTAATATACCTTGGGCTAAAAAAGAGAGTATATATTAGATACAAATAATAAAAATCATTTCATTAGATATTCCATATAATATCCCAAGGTAGCCTCTGGGTATTACCCATATAAAAGGTCAAGCCTCCAGGATTTAAAGTGACAGGTGCTCACTAAAGTGGCCAGTGCAGACAAAGTGGGCAGTGCATGTTGTCCTGTTTCAAGGGAAAGAATACTCCTCCATTACCCACCGACGTACGTTTCGCTTGTTTGGATGTTGTACATCCAAAACCCGGCTTCCTCAGGGAGGGAAAAGAGCAACATGCACTGGCCACTTTGTCTGCACTGGCCACTTTAGTGAGCACCTGTCACTTTAAATCCTGGAGGCTTGACCTTTTATATGGGTAATACCCAGAGGCTCCTTTGGGTTATTATATGGAATATCTAATTAAATGTTTTTTTATTATTTATATCTAATATATACTCTCTTTTTTAGCCCAAGGTATATTACTATCATTTTCCTTAGAGCTGGGATCACCATTATGTGATTGATTCTAATTGATTTTTTGTAACCATTGTGTATTAACTATCTTTGTTGCTCCTATCTTGTCCTGTTTTTGGTGTTTTGTCCGCTTTTATACACATTGCTGGTGTTTTGCACTCAATAAAATATTTGTTTGCACTTTATGACTCTTGTTCACCAAATTTTTATGGCTTTAGGTTATGTAGGAAAATCCTGGGGATTGGGGCACTTAAATGTAATTTTTTGTATATATATTTTACCTATGATTTGTTCTTACAGCATTTACACTTTACCCATACACTAAACACTTTATAGACTAAACAGGAAACCTCCATGCTACACCTGGAGAAGCTTTTATAATCTTTCTTTCTAAATCCGAAGGCACTTATACTGTATATCCAATCCAAAGACATACTGATAGGGAATGTAGATTGTGAGCCCCAATGGGGACAGTGTTGCTGATGTTTGTAAAGCGCTGCAGAATTTGTTGGTGCTTTATAAAAATAGAGATTATTGTTATTAAAGTTGGTCTGACAACAGCTTAAAATTATTCTTGTAATGTTTCCTAAACCTAGAATCACCCATCTGACTTTCAGATAGAGAATCACATTTTTTTACTACACAAAAGAAGTTTACTATTACACAACTGCGCCAGATTCATGCTTTGCTCCCCTCTCCACTGTTCGCTGAACTTGGTTATGCTCAATGTCAGGTTTTGCAGATTGCTTGGTGTGCTCTGGGGTGATTGTACGTCTGGGCCCATATAAGACTCACCTAGACACACAACTATGTGTTTTTTCGTTTTCTGTCTGCCTGCAGCCTCCAGTGCTTCTGCTACCTGCTTCCCAGTGACCTATCTACGTGCAATCTCGAGTGCTTCTGCTACATGCTTAACAGTGTCCTTTCTGCCTGCAATTTCTAATGCTTCTGCTACCTGCTTCCCAATGTCCTTTCTGCCTACAGTCTCCAGTGCTTCTGCTACCTGCTTCCCAGTGTCCTTTCTGCCTGCAGTCTCCAGTGCTTCTGCTACCTGCTTCCCAGTGTCCTTTCTGCCTGCAGTCTCCAGTACTTCTGCTACCTGCCTACCAGTGTCCTTTCTGCCTGCAGTCTTCAGTGCTTCTGCTACCTGCTTCCTAGTGTCCTTTCTGCCTGCAGTCTCCAGTGCTTCTGCTACCTGCTTCCCAGTGTCCTTTCTGCCTGCAGTCTCCAGTGCTTCTGCTACCTGTTTCCTAGGTCCTTTCTGCCTGCAGTCTCCAGTGCTTCTGTTACCTGTTTCCCAGTGTCCTTTCTGCCTGCAGTCTCCAGTACTTCTGCTACCTGCTTCCCAGTGTCTTTTCTGCCTGCAGTCTCCAGTGCTTCTGCTACCTGTTTCCCAGTGTCCTTTCTGCCTGCAGTCTCCAGTACTTCTGCTACCTGCCTACCAGTGTCCTTTCTGCCTGCAGTCTCCAGTGCTTCTGCTACCTGTTTCCTAGTGTCCTTTCTGCCTGCAGTCTCCAGTGCTTCTGCTACCTGTTTCCCAGTGTCCTTTCTGCCTGCAGTCTCCAGTGCTTCTGCTACCTGCCTCCCAGTGTCCTTTGTGCCTGCAGTCTCCAGTGCTTCTGTCGCGGGCGGAGGAGGGGACGCCGCGCTCTCCCACTGCTCGGGTCCGGCTGCCGCGGCTGCTGCGGCCTGCCGCTGCTCGGTGGCTCGAGCGATGGGCCGGATCCCGGGGACTCGAGCGGCGCTCCTCGCCCGTGAGTGAAAGGGGATTGGGATTTGGGGATAGTTTATTGTCCGTGACGCCACCCACGGTTGTGGTGATTGAATGTACACCCCCGCTGCTCTGGCTGGGGATCCCGGGAGTGATGGTGTGGAGCAGGCAGTAGTTGTGTTGCCCCTCCGTGGGTAGGGGTTGGTGATCCCGGGGCCCAGTGATGGGGTGTTGGATGGTGGACAGGCGGGCTATGGGGCCTGTGGAGGTGCAGGGGTGCGGGGACAGCGCTGTGCCGCACGGCACGGTGGTACTCACTCAGCCCAATGAAGCACACAGAGTCTCTGCTGAAACAAACGGCTGGATGGACGGGTCCCACAGGCGGCTGCGGTGTTTTTCCCCTGACCCCAGGTTGTTAGTGTAAGTCCTTTCCTTCGCCTCCGTGCACACTCTTCCTGCTCTCCGGTTTCCAGCTGGCTCCCCGATTCAGTACCGGGGGGCCACCGCCCAGCCCCGGCTACCTGCGGTTCCACCAACTGGCTCCCCGGCTCCCTGCAGACGGCCACTACCGTCTGCCTGACTTCCTGCACAGGGGCCCTAGGCTCCAACCTAGGCCCCAGTCTGCGTCTGCCTCTCTGCAGACTTCCTCTCTCCTTCACTCCTGAACTTCTCTGGGCTTGTTTCCTGCCTCAGGCCAGCTCACTCCAGGGTGGGCGTCCCCATCTCCTGACTCCGCCCACCTGGTGTGTCAGTCTGAGCCCGAGGCAGAAAGCAGGTCACTTTGGGGATGTCTGCTGTGAACTGCTGGGGGTGGGGGGGTGTGTGTGTTGTTACCTGTGTCCCCTGGCTTGTCCAGGGCGACACACTTCTGCTACCTGCTGACTGGTTTTCTGTCTACCTGCAGTCTTCAGTGCTTCTGCTACCTGCTGACTGGTTTTCTGTCTACCTGCAGTCTACAGTGCTTCTGCTACCTGCTTCCCAGTGTCCTTTCTGCCTGCAGTCTCCAGTGCTTCTGCTACCTGCTTCCCTGTGCAGTCTCCAGTGCTTCTACTATTTGCTTTCTGAGCTATTGCCTGCCTGCAGCATTAAGTGCTTCTGCTACCTGCTTACCATTGTCCTGATTGCCTGCAGTCTACAGTGCTTCTGCTACCTGCTTCCCAGTCTCCTGTCTACTTGCAGTCTCCAGTGCTTCTCTACTATTTGCTTTCTGAGCTCTTGCCTGCCTGCAGCATTGAGTGCTTCTGCTACCTGCTTCTCAGTCTCTTGTCTGCTTGGGATCTCCATTGCTTCTTCTGCCTGCTTCCTGGTCTTCTGTCTGTATGTGGTCTCCAGTGCTTCTGCACCCTTCTTTCCGGTTTCCTACCTGCCTGCAGTCTCCAGTGCTTCTACTACTTGCTTTCTGAGCTCTTTCCTGATTGTAGCGTTCAGTGTTTCTGCTGCCAGCTTCCTGGTCTTCTGTCTGCCTGTGGTCTCCAGTGTTTCTGTTACCTGTTTTCCAGTTTCCTGTCTGCCTGTGTTCTCCAATGCTTCTATTACCTATTTCCTGCATGCCTCCCATGTCTGCTGCATCGACTGCCATGGCAAATTGAAGGGCAAATTAAATTTCCCTAGAAAAAATGCAAAAACAAGTGAGTTGGTATTTTGCCTAATCCGCTCATCTGTAATGAGAACCCCTACCACGAAGGTCCTGGACCACAGTTTTGTCAATTTGGCATCTTTAAAATAAAGATGGCTGAAGAATACAGGCTGTTCCTCTCTTTAAAAATAGGCTCATAATCCATCTCGTAATCTATGCTTTTCATGTCAGGCCATTTGGTTTCTCAAAAATTCAGCCCACATTTAAATAACATTTAGTCATCCAACATGGCATGATCTGGACTTACGAAATTAAAAACAGCAAAGGATATGAGCCATTTCGTGTTGTCTGACTCTCTTCCATAAAATACTAGAATATTGGCAATATTTCCATTGCTGATACTCCATGGAACACGTTAAAAAACTGTTAATGAGGTCTGGCAAGTCAAAAAAGCATAGGATTATGTGGATGTAATAAGATCTGATTAAAGGGTGTACAAGCACTGAAGGGTGTTAGGGGAAAATTCTTTCCACAAAGAGTATAATTAGTGGCTAATAAAAAAAAAATCACTTGATATGTATGGTTTGAAGAAAGTACTTTGACTACAGATCTGTTAACCCCTCTATAGCTGGAGCAATGAAACAGTTAATAGAGATTTATGGGATATGATGTTCGTACACCCAGATCTGAGTTACATTATCGATTAGAAAAAGGAATTTAAAAGCTCAAGAAGAAGCATCAAAGTAACTCTAAGACTGGCTAATCCTATCGTCAATGTTTGGCACTGTAGTTGGAGTCTACTCTTACATAATCTGTCTGTCTGATCAAGTGCCCATAGACATGAAGATAAAGCTTGTTCACACTTGGATTTTCAGATTTTACCGTAAGATCCCTGCAACGGGGCAACGAAAAAGATGTTCCATTTAGAAATATTTCTTCGTCTTTCAGCTAGGGTCTAAAATAAGATGCTCATTAACAAGCCCTTATCTTGATACTCTTGCAATTGGGACAAAGTCATTGTCTTCAGATTAAAGGGGTTGTCCACAACTTTTTCACTGATGGCCTATTCTAAGGGGCACTTTGCACACTACGACATCGCAAGCCGATGCTTGCGATGCCGTGCGCAATAGTCCCCACCCCCATCGCAGCTACGATATCATGGTGATAGCTGGCGTAGCAAACATTATCGCTACGCCAGCTTCACATGCACTCACCTGCCCTGCGACGTTGCTCTAGCCGACGACCGCCTCCTTATTAAGGGGGCGGGTTGTGCGGCGTCATAGCGACATCACACGGCAGGCGGCCAATAGAAGCGGAGGAGCGGAGATGAGCGGGACGTAAACATCCCGCCCACCTCCTTCCTTCCGCATAGCTGGCATGAGCCTCAGGACGCAAGTAGGAGATGATCCTCGCTCCTGCGGCTTCACACACAGCGATGTGTGCTGCCGCAGGAACGAGGAACAACATCGTAACATCGGTCATTTCCAAATTATGGAAATGACCGACGCTACACCGATCATACGATTACGACAATTTTGCGCTCGTTAATCGTATCAAAAAGGCTTTACACACTACGATATCGCCTGCGACGCCGGATGTGCGTCACTTTCAATTTGACCCCACCGACATCGCACCTGCAATGTCGTAGTGTGCAAAGTGCCCCTTAGGATAGGACATCAATGTCTGAATTGGCCAGTGTCTGACACCCCGCACCTCCGCCGATCAGCTATTCTCGGACCCAGCAGTGGCAGCAGGCCAGAAATGCTCAGTTCCAGAGCTACTCTGTCTTCTGAAAGTGGCTGGGTACTGCACATCCAGCTCCTATTCTAATCAATAGTAGGCAGATGTGCAGTACCTGTCTGCAGCCACTATCCGAAGACGGGGCAGCTCCGGAACTGAGCATTTTTGGCCGCCTGCCAAGAACAGCTGATCAGAATGGGTTGCTGGGGGGGGCCGGTTGCTGTCCAATCAGGCATTGATGACCTATCCTAAAGATAGGCCATCAATGTCAAAGTAGTGGACAACCCCTTTAAGGTATAGGACTGATGTATATCTTTATCTTAAAGGGTTATTCTCATATATATTAAGTGGTTAAAGTAGAAACGTTCTTGTAAAAGGTTTGCAGTTTGCTTGTTATTAAAAATCCTTTCCATTCCCAGGAGAAGGATTTTTAATTCAATTGTTTACAGTTTGTTGCCTAGATTACTGGACACCTCTGTAGTCTTTCAACAGTATTCAGTTTCTTAAGCTCTTTACAATTAAGCTTGTAAGCGCTGCTCTGAAGCTGTGTGGATTGCTGGATGGCTCCATTTTAATGTCCCTGCACTTCTCTTCTGCTGCAAAGGCAAAATAACTTCTGCTTGCAGCATCGGAGGGTGCTCATAGTCAAGCAGGAAGTCAGAAGACTCCTAAGTCATGAACTTCTAAAACTAAATGATAAGGCAACCCTTATAATGTTACTGAGAATCAAAATATGTATTGCTATGGTAAGGGCCTCAACTTATTGCTCTAACTCATCCCAGAGGTGCTCTATAGGGTGGAAATCAGGTGATTGACCCGGCCATTGCAACAGAACATTTTCTCTGCTAATCAATTTTTTACTAAATTGAATACATGCTTAGGATCATTGTCTTGCTGGAATTTCCAGCCTCTGACGTCTTTGATTTTACTCTGTGGCAGCTTTGCCGTGGAGTGGCGGGGTGGCTCAAGAAATTGCAATTTTTTGCCAAAAATCTCAAATTTATAATAAGTACAGTTGAAATTTTTAGTGCTGTAGTGCACATTTAGTGCTAGTTTTTTGTTTTTTCTTCATTGAATTGGTCGGTGGCTGACCCCCACCTTGCTATGCACCCCAATTTGGGATGTATTCCACCTGTCTAGATTTTGGCGATTGGTGACTGTTCACATTCAGTTATCAGGCCCTGTCCACAGGCTATTTACTTCATGCAGCATTTGCTTGGACCTGTCCCCCCCACAGCCATGACTCAGTCATGGGTATGGGACTGAAATAGACCAGGTGAGTGCTGCTAAGAGCAGTTCTACTATTTCATATGTGAGGCCGTTTGGCACATTTTATAAAAATATTTTAGTGTTAGGACTGCCCCAAATGAGATTTGCCGTGGAGTGGCGGGGTGGCTTAAGAAATTGCGATTTTTTTGCCAAAAATCTCAAATTTATAATAAGTACAGTTGGAATTTTTAGTGCTGTAGGGCACGTTTAGTGCTGGCTTTTATGTTTTTTCTTCGTTAGCGATGTCATTGCGTGTAAAGCCCGATTTACATTTAAAGCACCACTTCTACTTCTACTAAATGCAAATGTCCTGTGAACGGAAAGACTCGCAATATTCTATCAGTAATCTGTTATCACCAGCGGTGAATGATTTCTGCACTTGGTTTGGTATTTCATCCTTTCAATTGGATTTGATATTCAGCCAAATACTAGACGATCTGGCTTAGATGAGATAAAGTGAAAAGGCTTCCGACCATTATAAATATACAATAGTGACTAACAGTTTTGCATTATTTTTTTTTTTAAAAATGTGTGATTACTTCTATCTGGTGGTTGTGACGCCTTTTTACTGGTGATTGTAGTAAATCAAAAATATATGGTTTTCAGCTCCAAGGATAAAAATTATGTGTGACATTTTATTCCTGTATGTGTTAAGGGGGCTTTACACGCTGCGACATCGCTAACGTTTGCACGTCGTTTGTGCGTCACGGGCAAATCGCTTCCCGTGGCAGACAAAATCGCTAGTACCCGTCACACATACTTACTCCTAGCGACGTCGCTGTGGCCGGCGAACAGCCTCTTTTCTAAGGGGGCGGTTCGTGCGGCGTCACAGCGACGTCACATGGCAGGCGTCCAAGAGAAGCGGAGGGGCGGAAAGCAGCCGCATGAAAGTCACGCCTACCTCATTGCTGGAGGACGCAGGTACGGTGTTTGTCGTTCCTGGGGTGTCACACGTAGCGATGTGTGCTGCTTCAGGAACGAAGAACAACCTGCGTCCAGAACGAGGAACGATATTTGGGAAAGGGACGACGTGTCAAGAATCAACGATTTGGTGAGTATTTTGCATCGTTAGCGGTCGCTCGTATGTGTCACACGCAACGACATCGCTAGCAAGGCTGGATGTGCGTCACGAATTCCGTGACCCCAGCAATATCTTGTTAGCGATGTCGTTGTGTGTAAAGCGGCCTTTAGTTTTCAACATTTGCTGGACCAAAGGTTTTGTATATTTTGTCTAATTTTGCGTACATTTTATTTTATTTGTGTGTTTTTTTGGGTAAAACATGGCAAAGGCAAAGCCAAATGTGTCACCAGGTGTCAGGAAGTTTATAAGTTATTATTCTGCGAAGTCAGGCAAAAGCCAAAAAGAGGAGCTATGGAACTCAACTGTTCTTCGAGTGAAGTGTCACAAATAGTAAAGAAAGAAGAAAAAGGTTATGGAACAGCTGACAAACCTAGAAGTGGATGACCAAGGAAAACTTCCTCCAAAGTTGATCACATTATTAAAAAGTTTGTATCTGATGTCCATAAAAGTGCTGTATAGATTTCACATGAAATGAAGGAAGAATATGGGGTCAAAGTGAGTCGCCAAACTGTCGTGAGACGGCTCAGTGCAGGAGGCTTGAAGGCATGAGTTCCAATCAAGAAGCCTTTCATCTCTGCAAGGAACCAGAAGGTCCAAAAAGAACACATCCAATGGAGAAAAGGCAGATTGGTCTAAGGTGTTGTGGTCGGATGAATCCAAATTCATGTTTGGCTGTGATGGCAGCACTATATATACCGCCCAATTAGAAAACATAATTATGTAAGGTATCAAACGCCTACAGTGAAACATGGTGGTGGCAAGGTCATGGTTTGGGGCTGCCTTTCTGCATCTGCCATTGGCCCTCTGCATAGAATTGATGGAAATATGAATGCTACCAGATACAAGGATTAACTGGAGAATAGCCTGAGGACAGGGCCTGATGACTGAATGTGAACAGTCACCAATCGCCAAACTCTAGACAGATGGAATACATCCCAAATTGGGGTGCATAGCAAGGTGGGGGTCAGCCACCGACCAATTCAATGAAGAAAAAACAAAAAAGCCAGCACTAAATGTGCACTACAGCACTAAAAATTCCAACTGTACTTATTATAAATTTGAGATTTTTGGCAAAAAATTGCAATTTCTTGAGCCACCCCACCACTCCACGGCAAATCTCATTTGGGGCAGTCCTAACACTAAAATATTTTTATAAAATGTGCCAAAAGGCCTCACATATGAAATAGTAGAACTGCTCTTAGCAGCACTCACCTGGTCTATTTCAGTCCCGTACCTATGACTGAATCATGGCTGTTGGCGGGACAGGTCCAAGCAAATGCTGCATGAACTAAATAGCCTGCGGACAGGGCCTGATGACTGAATGTAAACAGTCACCAATCGCCAAAATCTAGACAGATGGAATACATCCCAAATTGGGGTGCATAGCAAGGTGGGGGTCAGCCACCGACGAATTCAATGATGAAAAAAAAAAACAAGATGTCGTTGGGGTCATTGAATTCGTGACGCACATCCGGCCTCATTAGCGACGTCAACAGGTACCCTTGTCTCTCTTAAGTGCTCAGATCGGCTGGGCGTTAGCTGAGTTGTTTCACTGCTCCCAGCCTTGCAGGGATTAATCCTTGTTGGAGCAGTGTGCTGAGAGCCAGGTTGCTGATTTCCTTCCTCAGCTGGTCTCCTCCTATTTAAGGCTGGGTAGTGTAGTAGGAGATTGCCGAAGATAGTTTCTGCTTGCAATTACGATAGCCTGGTGTCCGTGTAATCCTCCATCTAGTGATCAGCGATTTGTTATCTATGCTGCATGATAGCTCCCTGGTGTGACTTACTCCTTCCCCTTTCGTTTATTCCCTCTGGTGTCTTTTTGTCTCTCCTTTGTGAAGGTGTGAGTGAGTTTCAGTTTATCTCCTTGTCTTTCTCTTGTGAGAGGTGTTATTCTTTGTGTCCTGACCAGCCCTGGGGGGGGGTGCGGGGGTATTAGGTCATGGCTCATCAGGAGACAGGGACATGCTGGAGGCTCGACCCTAACTACCTTTGAGTCTACCATCAAGATAGGGGACAGCACAGGGTCCCCAGCTTTAGGGTCAGCTTAGGAGCCCCTGTACATCCGTACTCCCCATGACAATGGACTCGTGTGGATATATTTACATAGCCCTTTTTTGCTCGGCATTGGGTCATAACTGCAGAAAGCCTACCTGGACTCACTCAATGTATGATCTCTTTGCATGGCAGCAAACTACAGGGAAAACTTATGGAATATGTCAGACAATGTCAATGAGAGAGAACTGATGCCTTTGGGGCATAGAGAGTTACAGTTGGGTCCCAAATAATTTTTTGGGTGCATTGCTGCAAATAGATATCTCAGAAGTGCGAGGTACTGAAGTAAAGTGTGCGGGGATTGAAGATAAGTGTGTCATAGTTTAAACACAATTTCATAGTGGTGATAACTGTAATTGTTTAATTTCATTAGGGAATTGTTTGTCTGTTTGTCTGTGATACTGTTAAAAAAGCAAAAAAAAAAGTTTGTCTTGGGATTTAATCAGTAGTATTAGCCACACCTGTTTCTAGAAGCTTCTAGCAGCTTCTGGTAGTCCGTAGTCCTTGTAGAACTATATAAACCAGCCAGAGCAAGCGAGGTGCTGAGCGTGCGAGGTACTGAAGCAAAGTGTGTGGGGATTGAAGATAAGTGTGTCATAGTTTAAACACAGGTTTGACACAAGAACATAGTTTGAATTTATCCTTATATGTTTCCCATTGTTTTTGGGTTTTTTTCTTGTTTTTCTACTTTAATGTTTATCCCCATTTAATAGGTGCTCCATTGACAATGCTACCAGGTGTGTATCTTGTCAGATGTATGCATGCCTTGAGCAGCCGTTCGAGGGTGAATATGTCTGCACTCGATGCAAGCATGTTGCGTATTTGGAAGTCAAGGTAACTGATCTAAATAAGCAGCTTGCAACACTCAGGGGCATTGCAAACCTGGAGAGAAGTTCAGAGCTCACTGAGCTTTCTCTGGCTGGGGCCAGCGATATGGAGGAGGGTGGAGGTGGGGTAGATCAGGACCCAGAGGTAGGTAGCTGGGTAACAGTTAGAAGAAGAGGTAGGGGGAATAGTGTCAGGGAGCCTAGTCCTGACCTGGCACAACCTAGTAAATATGCCTGTTTGGCTGATATTAGGAATGAAGGGCCAGGACTAGGGTCACTACAGCAGGACGTTGCTCCTAGCAACCAGGAAAACAACTGCTGTAGGAAGGAAGGAAATAGGAGTGCAGCAAAGCCCAGACAGATGTTGGTGGTAGGGGACTCTATAATTAGGCGGACAGACAGGGTCATCTGTCGCCGAGACCGTGAATGCCGAACAGTGTGTTGTCTGCCGGGTGCTCGGGTTCGGCATATTGCGGATCGGATAGACAGATTGCTGGGTGGGGCTGGGGAAAACCCAGCGGTCATGGTGCACATTGCTACTGATGACAAAGTTAGAGGCAGGTGGAAAGTCCTTAAAAATGATTACAGGGAACTAGGAGAGAAGCTGAAGTCCAGGATCTCCAAGGTGGTGTTTTCAAAAATGCTACCGGTGCCACGAGCGTCACTAGAAAGACAGCGGGAGCTTAGGGAGATAAACACGTGGCTTAGAAATTGGTGCAGGAAGGAAAGGTTCGGGTTCATGGAGAATTGGGCTGACTTCTATGTCGGCTACAGGCTCTACGGTAGGGACGGGCTGCACCTCAATGGGGAAGGTGAAGCTGTGCTGGGGGAGAAAATGGTCAGACGGATGGAGGAGCTTTTAAACTAGGATCTGGGGGGTGGGAGGGTAGTGGAGCAAAAAAGGGGATACATAGAGCAGATAGAGACAGTAGGGGTCAATGAAGGATTGGGGGGGATGGGAAATGCAAGGAATGTAGGGAGGCTAGGAGTAATAAAGGTGTTAATAGGATTAAATGTCTACTGGCAAATGCAAGAAGTCTTGCAAACAAAATGAATGAATTGGAGACTCTTATGTCAACCATGGATTATGATGTGGTGGGCATTACGGAAACCTGGCTGGATGAAAGCCATGACTGGGTGACAAACATACAGGGTTATAGTACATTTAGGAGGGACAAGAAAAACAAAAAAAGGTGGTGGGGTGTGTATATTTATCAAATCTAACCTAAAACCTGTGTTGAATGATGACATTGGGGGGAACTGCAACAATGTAGAGTCAGTATGAGTATATGTACATGGGGAGGGGAATAATGGAAAAATGTTGATTGGAGTTTGCTATAAGCCTCCGAACATACCTGAACAAATAGAGGGTGAAATGCTGGAACAAATTGAAAAGGCAGCTAATAATAATCGGGTTCTTATTATGGGGGATTTCAACTATCCAGACATTCAGTGGGACAAAGAATCTCCTGGTTGTGCTAAAAGCTGTAAATTCTTATCTACTATTCAAGACAATTACCTCTCTCAGATGGTAGATGAACCGACGAGGGGAGATAATTTGCTAGATTTGGTCCTGTCAAATAGACCGGAGACAATTTCAGATCTACAGGTCCGGGAGCACTTGGGCACCAGCGATCATAATATGGTAAGCTTCAACGTAATATTCAATAAATCATTTCAAAGGGGAAATGCTAAAACCTGGAATTTTAGGAAAGCTGATTTCAACAAATTAAGGGAAGAGCTTAAATGTGTAGATTGGGACAAAGGTAACTGGGGATACTGAACATAAATGGGGAAAGTTTAAGGATATACTACTAGAGTCCTGTAAAAAGCGTATACCCTCTGGTAATAAAATGTCCCGGAATAAAAAGAAACCACTATGGCTAAATAAGACTGTACAAAGTATAATAAAACAAAAACAAAGGGCGTTTAAAATCTTGAAGGCTGAGAATACAGAAATAGCATTTCAGGAGTATAAAGATATCAATAGGAAATGCAAAAAAGAAATCAAACAATCAAAACTAGCTACTGAAACAAAAATCACCAATGACATTAAAATAAATCCCAAAATCTTTTATAAATACATTAATGCCAAAAGGAAAACAAAGGATAGTATTGGCCCCTTAAAATATAATAACAAGTTAGTTATAGAGGACAAACAAAACACTGAGATATTAAATAGGCATTTCTCATGTGTGTTCACCAAGGAACTGACTGTACCAGGGATCATTCAACAAGTGAAAAATCAAAGTTCACCACCCGATATAATTAATTTAACACAAGAAGAAGTACGCCTACGTCTGAGTAAATTAAACATTGACAAATCCCCAGGGCCAGATGGCATTCATCCACAAATATTAAGGGAATTGAGCTCCGTAATTGACAGACCGCTGTATCTCATCTTTTTAGACTCGCTTGTAACAGGGTTGGTGCCTCAGGATTGGAGGATTGCTGATATGGTACCGATATTTAAGAAAGGTAAGAGGATAGATCCAGGCAACTACCGTCCAGTAAGCCTGACATCAGTAGTATGCAAAGTTTTTGAGGGCATTTTAAGGGATGACATGCAAAAATATATTGCAGAAAATAATATAATAACTGACAGACAGCATGGATTCATGAAAGATAAGTCATGTCTAACCAACCTGTTGGGGTTCTATGAGGGGGTAAGTGCAAACCTGGATATTGGTAATGCAGCTGATGTGATTTATTTGGACTTTGCAAATGCATTTGATACTGTACCACATAATAGCCTTATACTAAAGCTCCAGAAGCAAGGACTAGGGGAAACTATATGAAACTGGGTAAGGAATTGGCTAAAAGATAGGAAACAAAGAGTAGTCATAAACGGTACATTCTCTAAATGGGCTATAGTCAGCAGTGGGGTGCCGCAGGGATCTGTGCTAGGACCAATTCTTTTTAATCTCTTTATTAATGACCTTGTGGATGGGATTGATAGTAAAGTGTCAGTCTTTGCTGATGACACCAAACTATGTAGGATATTAAAAACTGACCTTGATAGTACAATATTACAAAAAGATCTGGATAAGATGTCAGAATGGGCAGACACTTGGCAAATGAGATTTAATGTTGATAAATGTAAAGTAATGCACCTAGGACGGAGTAATCCTATAACTGCGTATACATTAAATGGAAGTAAACTCAGGACTACAGAACAGGAGAAGGATTTGGGTATTCTCATTACAAATAAGCTGAGCAGCAGCACTCAATGTCAGGCAGCAGCTGCTAAAGCAAACAAGATTCTAGGGTGTATAAAAAGAGAGATAAGATCTCGTGATCCAAACGTATTGTTACCCCTCTATAAATCACTTGTAAGGCCCCATCTGGAATATGGGATCCAGTTTTGGGCTCCACATTTTAAAAAGGACATTCTGAAGTTAGAGTCAGTTCAAAGGCGGACAACTAAACTACTACAAGGAATGGAGGCCTCCCGTATGATGACAGGTTGGAAAAGATAGATATGTTTAGCTTAGAAAAAAGACGTCTCAGAGGAGATCTCATTTATATGTATAAATACATGTATGGTCAATATAAATGACTGGCGCATGACTTATTTCTTCCAAAGACAATACTAAGGACCAGGGTTCACTCACTGCGAGTGGAAGAAAAGCGATTCCGGCAGCTAAATAGGAAAGGGTTCTTTACAGTTAGAGCAGTCAGACTGTGTAATGCCCTACCACAAGAGGTAGTAATGGCAGATACTATAACAGCTTTTAAAAAAGGGCTGGATGATTTCCTCACTACACAAAACATTGTTGGTTATAAATGACTTAATGACTAAATGTAGAACTGGTGGAGGAAGGTTGAACTAGATGGACCTAGGTCTTTTTTCAACCTAAGTAACTATGTAACTATGTAACTAAGATGTTGCATGGCATTGTATATGAATTTTACTTAAAAACAATTCCGATATTATCCATGATAATTTATTTCGGAATGTTAAGAACAGTGTTTACTCATTCAGCCCTGGTAGTTTTCCTTCCAACAGATCCAAAGAAATAATGTGTTTTCTTCAAATTTGTTCTTGTGGGTGTGTCAGTAAAAGTGCCATCTGTAGCTGGAGAAGGCATGAAGTACAAATGTTGTACCCACACAGGCTCCCTGCATTGTGACTGCTAATGACTGTGCGCTGGTATATGCCGTACGCCTAATATTCCAGCTTTCTGGCTCCGCTCATACTTGTGTTTGTTAGTTAGGAGACTGAACCTTCTTAGACAATCTACGGTAAAGCCGGCTGTTGGATCGGAGATGCATATCATTCATGATGTCATTGACTTCTATTGCAATGTAAAACTTTGTAAAGGTTCTGAATATATTTCAGTTGCTTTACTCTTTTGTATTTAGTGGCAATGCATAATGAATGAGATTAGAATCAATGCTTGGAATTGGATCCATGTAAAGTCTCACTTTTAAAGCTTTATCTAAGAGAAAATGTCAATGTTGCACAAAGCGACCAATAAGATCACTTTCTTCAGTTTTAAAAATACTTTGGCCATACATGTACAGTGCTGTGGGAAATGCGTTCCTGCAAACTGCCATACACGTGCGGCACCTCATGTTCTAGTCACCAGCTGCATCGCGTCTTGACCAAGGTAAGTAGGCTGCTGTCACTGCCAGAAGACCATCCATGCTTGTTGTCCCCGGAGTCTGTACTGGCCACATCATCGGTGATCACTTTAATCGAGGAAGAAAGGAAATCCAGCATTGCAACCTGATGCTGGATTTCCTTCCTTTATTGCTTATATAAGTGGTGGCCAGCCACGTCCGTGCATCAGTGGGGTTTGCAGAGAACTTGGTGAGCTTCCCCTCTCCCTCTCCCATATTTTGGTGATTACTGTAATCACTGTGATTGGCTGATCATTTCTGATCTGCCAATATGAACGTTTTACAATAAAGTTGTAAAAAAAACAAAACAGTGTGACATGCTATGATTGGTGCTGACGGAAACTATTTGAGACTTTCGAAAATAGCAGCAATCACTGCAGTCAAAATGGATGGGGTTGTCATGACAACACCGCTGTTTGTTAAACCTTTTGGTACCGATGGGCTGATCAACAGTTATTGTCATGGGTGTGTCACACTTGACAGACAGTCCTGTAGTTTCTGGCTGTAGAAGGTCACAGTGTTTGGCTACACAAGCTGTATTCTGACTTTACCCTTCTTGAGGTTTATCCCTTTCTCTTTAGGACAATAGGAATTTTCTCACCTTTTCAGCTGTTAATCTTCAACACTTCCCATTGTGTCTTTAAATACCCTCATTCCCCATTACTCTGTGCTGGAGATAGGACTAATACCCTTAACAAGTTTCAGTGCAAGCGTCAGCTTGTATTCATCTGTAGACATTTTGTTGTTGTTGCAGTTCTTCTCCCTGAGTCATCTGGAGATAGGTTATTTGTTTACTTTCCCCTGTGTGTGCTCCTTGTGTCTTCTTTGGAGCTTAGTGGGGTTGACTAAGCACTCATCCCATCCGCTTCCTACCTAGGGCCTATTTCAGGATCAGCCAGGGTCAGGTATCTCGGCTCCTAGGTGTAAAACCTATCTAGGGTGGTGAGGGAAGCCAGGGGTAAGAGGTAGGTTTGGTCAGAGGTTATCATCTCATCCTTCCCTAAACACAGGGGGTTCCATTCCCTTTTTCCATTTGCTTGGTACTTCCCCGTACTTAGCAAGACAGTACAGAACAGATTTTGAATCTGACAGCTGGTGAATGAAACTAAATCAACTACATATTTTGTGTTGCAGTTTATATTTTGTTTTATTTCATATTTAGTTTTAGTAACAGAAGATTCAAAACACTGTGTAGCTGTCATGACTTGGTGGCCACTAGAGATGAGCAAACTTGAGGTTCGGTGTTTGTATCAAACACAGACTTTACAAAAAAAAAGAGTTTGTTTGCTTTACGTATGTTGATCACTCGGTGCTCAGCCCAGTGCGAGCCACTTGCAGTGTTGGATCGGCTTGCTAAAGGGGTAACAACAGCGTGATCAGATGTAGTTGTTCACCAAACAAAGAAAAATAGAAAAACTCTGCCCACCCGCCCTGAGAAGTAATCTGTTTACAGCTGGGTGCATGTTGGCGGAGACCAGAACTGCTCAATTAGTGACTTCCATTGGGGTTCAGGTCACGTCCAGGTCCCAAACCGAACTGTATCTAAATTCCGACTGAACGCACCAAACTGAACTTCCACGGGTCCGCTCATCTCTAGTGGCCACACTTGCGGCAACCTATGTAATGCAGCTATGCTGGAGAAGATTTTTTAAACTCTGTGAATAGTCTTGGTGATTCTAGCTGGCCACGTGTAGGTGCTTTTTGGTCTGCAAGTGTATAGCCTGGTGTTATTACAGATTTAAAATCTGGATCATTACAAAGAACTGGTAGATATTTCTTAATAATGTGACATATTTGAGAAAATTCATGACTAAATGCTCTGGAAAAAAGTGACAGATGGAGAGGGACTAACTGACTTGTAATAGTTTTTCCCATGACAGAGGTTGTCCCCTACTTTTATATTGATGGCCTATACTTCCGATAGGTCATCAATGTCCGATCGCCCTGGTTCCGACACCCGGTACCCCTGCCGATCAGCTGCTCTCGATCCCAGCAGTGGCAGCAGGAAATGCTCAGTTCCGGAGCTGCTCCGTCTTTTAATAGCAGCCACAGCCGGTTACTGCACATCCGCTTCCCATTCTGATCAATAGAAGGCAGTGCACGGCCGTGGCCACTATCAGAGAAGATGGAGCAGTTTCAGTACTGAGCATTTACGGTTGCCTGCTGCCGCTGCCGGGACTGAGAAAAGCTGATCGGCGGAGGTACCGGGTGTCGGATCCCGGCTGATCAGACATTCATTACCTATCCTAAGGTTAGCCCATCAATGTAAAAGTATGGGACAACCCCTTTAAATAATAACATAGTTGTGCGGTCTTAACCATTGGATACATTTGCTGCCCTTTTCTGTTAGGCTTGAAAAGTTGTCAAGTGAAACTGGTTATTTAGTATCTAAGGGTGCACTTACTTTTTCACATTGAGCGAGGTAGAGTTGAACAGCATTTTTCCTACAACAGATGAGGTTATCGCTTTGGGTTATCTTCGTCTAATGTTAAAATTTTTCGATTTTTTTAGTATTAAAAGTAGTTTAAGGACTCGAAACATTCAAGATTTACAACTGTGCAAAAATAGAACAAATTGGGTTGGGATGAGAGCGCGAACAGTTTTTTAGCTCTATATTCTTACCAAATAACGAGTTTATGTATGTCAGTTTAGCAGCCACAAGACTCTGGAAATATGTTGACAACCGGGCTTTAATGAGTACAGGATCTGCAATAAATAGGGGATATATATGAAGGCAAACATGGTTCCTCTGTAAAAATAACTCCTTTGTGTAGACAATTTGCATACTTTGCATGGATAGATGAGATGTGACTGGCTTATGTAGCTTAATAGACAATGAAATCAATGTATTGTAATACATGGGAGCACAAGGTGTAGCAATTATTTCCTGACATTTCCCTTTTGTTCCACTTAGGTTAATTTTCTTTAATATGAAAAATCGGATTTTAAACAAATATATTAACTTCAATGTAGACCTTGAGAATAATGGGATAAGTTACCTAGCAACACTTGAAGGTTTTTTAATTACCTTATAGAGATCCACCTCCATACACTGTAATGCTGGATGGTTCTGTCGCGGGCGGGGAGGAGGGTGACGGCACCGCGCTCACCCCTCTGCTCGGGTCCGGCTGCTGCTGCTCAGTGGTGGCTCGAGCGGTGGGCCGGAACCCGGGGGTTCTCGAGCGGCACTCCTCGCCCGTGAGTGAAAGGGGTTGTTTTTGGGTGTGGGGATTGGTTATTGTCCGTGACGCCACCCACGGTTGTGGTGATTGCACCACCGCTGCTCTGTATGGGGATCCCGGGAAGGGTGATATGGAGCAGCCAGTTGTTATGTTGCCCCTCCGTGGGTAGGGGTTGGTGATCCCGGGCCCGGCGAGGGAATGGGAGATGCAGGGCCCGGTGGGCGCAGGGACGCGGGGGCAGCGCTGTGCCTTGCGGCACTGTGGTACTCACTCAGCCTGAGACGATGACACAGTTCTCGGTAAAACACTCGGCTGGGAAGACGGTTCCCACGGACGGCTGCACTTGCTTTCCCCAGTAGGTGACGGTGACGGTCCCTCTGTCCTGCACCTAAGTTGATATTGGTTTCGATGGGTTCCCACCGGTAACCCACTCCCCGGCTTGGATATGGGCCGGAGGAGCCCTACTTTGCCCGCAGACGCTGGCCCCGAGGAACTGGTGCCCTGGCGGTGGCAGTGTTCCTCCTTAATGGTTGGACTTTTGTCTTCAATCGGGACTTAGTTGTTTGGAGACAGACGTCCCCTTCACTGACGGATTTGGCAAATTTACGGCGACTCCTAGCCTTGCCGGGATCCGAGAGGCCCCTGCCCTGGTGCTGACTGTCCTTTGTATACTGCTCCAGACCGCCGGGTCACTACCCGTCCGCGGTCCTTCCAGCAACCTCCGAGCAGTCCCACTCCAGACTGTCACCACCGTCTGCTGACCTTGCTGACACTGTCCAGGCACACAGCCATGGACCAACTTCAGGCTTTCTTACTGTCACTCTTACTCTTTTCTTCTGTTTCTCCACTACTTCACTTCCACTTCCTTTACTCAACTCTGTTGTTTACTCCTTCACTCCTCTAACTGATCTTTCCACTTCCTCCTCCTGTCTCAATCTGCCTGGTTTCTCCCGCCTCCAGGGCTGTGTACTCCTCGGTAGGCGGAGCCAACCGCCTGGCCCACCCCCTGGTGTGAACATCAGCCCCTGGAGGAAGGCAACAAGGATTTTGGTTTAGCTTAGATGTTCCTAACTGGGGTGTAGGGTGGGGTGGTGTGATGACCTGTGACCCCTGGCTTGCCCAGGGCGTCACATTCCCCCTTAGCAAAATGCAGACCGTCCGCGGGCTGCCCGTCCAACACCGGTTTTATTTTCTGTAAATGTTATAAAAAGAAAACGGTAACATCAATATAAATTATGGCATCATCCCACAGCGGGAGGTTCATTTCTTAAACGTTACTAAACGGTTTTACGGGTACGGTTTCCGCTCTCTCCCACCCAAGCAACCTGGCCCTGATGCTGCCCCTAAAACCCAGGCAGCACCCCTTGACCCAAGTCCAGCACAAGTCACCCGAGCAGGATCTGTCCTTCCCCTCCAGAGGGTAGCCACCGGTTCCTATGGTGGCTGGGCCCCAGCCTGCTCTGCTGGGGGCCCTCCCTCCAACCTGCCTCTCCGGAGGCGGCAATGCGGAAACGGTACGGTAAAGCAACTTATTTACAAGCCACTTAACGTTGGTGGTTGCCCTGCAAGTTCACGGGCTTGTCCATGGATAGTTCCCATGCTACACTTTCAAACGGTCCCCACGGGGACAACGGTGCCGGCTCCGGCCAGTTCAATCACGGTTAATCAGGTTATCTTTTGGTTTCATTTCACTTATCATTTTCAATTTTAAACTTTTAAACTCACACAAAGGTGGTCCCAACGGGGACTGCTGCAGCGGGCATCCGCTGCCCTTGAGGCGGCTACCACCGCAGGGGATCGGCCCACTCCGGGACCGAGCTGTACATGGGGTTTTCTTCCCACTGGCAGTTCAACCCCGAACCACTAACAGCCGTTAGAAATGGCGGCGGGGGCGGCATGCCTGGGACCTCTTCCTCCATCAACGACATTCTCTCCGGACCCCCAGCCGCGGTGCTGATGTCCGTCTCCCACTCAATCAGGGCCGGTTCTGGGGTTTGGGTGGACTGATCGCGACGCGGCACGGCTGCAGCGGCCCCTTGCTCACGGGCCCCCACTACGGCAACCATTCTTCGCATCTCTGCCTTCCAATCCATCAACTGCTGCAGGCTCTGCGCCCTCACCTTCACGCAGAATCGGCCCAACTCCCGCTCCAGCCACGCAGCGGTCCCGGCGGGGAGCTCACCCGGGCCGCAGTCCTCAAAAGCTACTCCGCCTCGTTTCCCCCAGAGCTTGGGTACTCCGGTGGCGGGTATTCCCGCACTCCAATTCGAGGACGCCGCCATCTCTCCATTCGCTTCCCCCTTAGCTTCTTTCCGGCCCCTCCTTTATTGGGGCGGAGTTTTGGCCTTAGCGCCTCTGCTACTCGAGAAGACGCTCGAGCGGGAACTTTTCGCGCCAAAGATGGCGACTTCTGGAATTTTTCAGCCGGATACCTCCGGCGGTCACAAGGCGCACCTTTACCCAACAGCAGAGCGGTAAGATCCTGTTCGTGACGCCAAGTTGTCGCGGGCGGGGAGGAGGGTGACGGCACCGCACTCACCCCTCTGCTCGGGTCCGGCTGCTGCTGCTCAGTGGTGGCTCGAGCGGTGGGCCGGAACCCGGGGGTTCTCGAGCGGCACTCCTCGCCCGTGAGTGAAAGGGGTTGTTTTTGGGTGTGGGGATTGGTTATTGTCCGTGACGCCACCCACGGTTGTGGTGATTGCA
Source organism: Anomaloglossus baeobatrachus (assembly GCF_048569485.1). NCBI lineage: Eukaryota > Metazoa > Chordata > Amphibia > Anura > Aromobatidae > Anomaloglossus > Anomaloglossus baeobatrachus. Next base: position 79,659,819 of record NC_134364.1, on the reverse strand, counting down.
CCACCGCTGCTCTGTATGGGGATCCCGGGAAGGGTGATATGGAGCAGCCAGTTGTTATGTTGCCCCTCCGTGGGTAGGGGTTGGTGATCCCGGGGCCCGGCGAGGGAATGGGAGATGCAGGGCCCGGTGGGCGCAGGGACGCGGGGGCAGCGCTGTGCCTTGCGGCACTGTGGTACTCACTCAGCCTGAGACGATGACACAGTTCTCGGTAAAACACTCGGCTGGGAAGACGGTTCCCACGGACGGCTGCACTTGCTTTCCCCAGTAGGTGATGGTGACGGTCCCTCTGTCCTGCACCTAAGTTGATATTGGTTTCGATGGGTTCCCACCGGTAACCCGCTCCCCGGCTTGGATATGGGCCGGAGGAGCCCTACTTTGCCCGCAGACGCTGGCCCCGAGGAACTGGTGCCCTGGCGGTGGCGGTGTTCCTCCTTAATGGTTGGACTTTTGTCTTCAATCGGGACTTAGTTGTTTGGAGACAGACGTCCCCTTCACTGACGGATTTGGCAAATTTACGGCGACTCCTAGCCTTGCCGGGATCCGAGAGGCCCCTGCCCTGGTGCTGACTGTCCTTTGTATACTGCTCCAGACCGCCGGGCCACTACCCGTCCGCGGTCATTCCAGCAACCTCCGAGCAGTCCCACTCCAGACTGTCACCACCGTCTGCTGACCTTGCTGACACTGTCCAGGCACACAGCCACGGACCAACTTCAGGCTTTCTTACTGTCACTCTTACTCTTTTCTTCTGTTTCTCCACTACTTCACTTCCACTTCCCTTACTCAACTCTGTTGTTTACTCCTTCACTCCCCTAACTGATCTTTCCACTTCCTCCTCCTGTCTCAATCTGCCTGGTTTCTCCCGCCTCCAGGGCTGTGTACTCCTCGGTGGGCGGAGCCAACCGCCTGGCCCACCCCCTGGTGTGAACATCAGCCCCTGGAGGAAGGCAACAAGGATTTTGGTTTAGCTTAGATGTTCCTAACTGGGGTGTAGGGTGTGGTGGTGTGATGACCTGTGACCCCTGGCTTGCCCAGGGCGTCACAGTTCTTACTCAGAAATCTGGTTGGACACCGGTAGTAGACATTGACCTGAAGAAGATGATTGACTGAATTCCCGCTACATCTTTTGGTCACTCGTTACTCCTAGGTGGTGCATGCTAATGGTATCCTCATGGTTGACTTTTCTTAGCTGTCATTTTTAATTACCAGGGTTTGACAACATTATGTCAGAGTTATGGTCCATTTATGTGGAAAGAATATTGTGAATGGGCCTTATTTTTATATCGTAAACAGGCAAAGAGCTTGATTAGAAGATCCAAAGCAAGAATACTCTTGGAGAAGAGACTCCTAATCCTTCCTCATTTGCGTCTGCAAGGCTGAAGCATAAACGTTTACTGCTTAAAGGGAACCTGTCCCCAGATTTGGGGCCACCACCACTGACCTCTTATATACTGTATTCTAGAATACTGTATATAAGAACCTATAGTGAAGTAAAGAGACGATCAGCTCACCCCTAGAAACCCTCCAAACTCTCGGCGATGAGGAAGCAAAGGATCCCTCTGCTGCTCAGCGCTGGAACCACAAGTGGAAGAAAGGATGATCTAGCTTCCAGAAGCTCCTCTAGGTTTAAATATCAAGAATGAGGTTAGGTTCCATTATTGATTTGAATTGTATTTTTCTTGATTGTGCTTCTCTTTTATTTGGTATGTCTTGTCGTTTAGTGTCCTCTATCGTATCTTTTAAATGTTTTTAGCTCACATTTTTTATTTATTATTCAGGGAGATTTAGCCCATTTACGAAAGTACTAGTGTCTGGTTCCGTCCAGGTGTACTAACTAAGGGGCTAATTGTGTTACTATTTGAACTCCCTGTGCACATTTGTCTTTTGTATTTCACCAAAGTCTAAGAGCCAATGTGCTCCAAAAGCGTCTGATGGGGTCTCTAATCTTACATTCCATGGACCTGGAGATGTTTCATGTGCATTTTGCCTATTTATGTGGATTGTTGGTTTTAAAGGACTTTTCATTAAAAGTTGTTTTTACTTACAAGATCGAAAGCTGGATCATCCTTTCTTCCACATATAAGAGCCCCAGGCCGCTGTGTAGAACATAAAAATCAATCTTTTAATACTCGCCTAGGAGAGTGATCTGGTCAGATGGGTGTCACTGCTCTTCGGTCCAGCACCTCCTATCTGTTGCGATCTCTGTCCTCCTTCTATCCAGCCCAGTATGGATGATGTGTCCTACGTCATCCATCCAAGGCCGGCATTGCGCTCCTGAGCAGGCGCAGTTTGATCTGCCCTGCTGAGGGCCGAATAAAGAACTGTAATGTGCAGGTTAAAGACTGCTTGCGCATGTGTGGTGCCCCATACTTGGTCAGGCACCACTGAGTACTGCACCCATGCTGGGACAGTATTTCCAGGTAATCCTAAAGGCCAGAATGGGGTGTGTACGCACAGACACGTAGCAACCAGGTCTCCCACATCTTTAGAGGGGACCCTTGGGTAGCTTCCAGAGGAGGGCTGGCCTTCAATTCTTTTCAAAGGGTGTAGTGGAGGGGCTGGGAGATAAAGTGCAGAGGCTGTCAGGAAAAGAAAGAGCGTTAGAGAGAACTGTGGAAAAAAGCGCACATAGGGTCTTATCCGATGATAAATGGATATATGGCAATAGGACAGGTACTCACCTGCTATAGTTGTGACAGGCACAACTCCTGGTTAAGCAGAAACAAATGAATGTAAACAGATGTGGTAAGCTGCAGCCCCGATATAGCCGTAGATAAAAACAAATAAGTAAATTGAATCGGGCTTGATGCTGCGCTAAAAACCACAAATCCACAAAGTTGTAAAGGATTCTTTTCTTTATTTCCAAAGGTCAACGTGTTTCAAAGGCATGTCCGCCTTCTTCATCAAGACAAGGAGAATAAAAGAACAGGGTGTTCTTTTTATTCTCCTTGTCCTGATGAAGAAGGCGGATATGCCTTTGAAACGCGTTGACCTTTGGAAATAAAGAAAAGAATCCTTTACAACTTTGTGGATTTGTGGTTTTTAGCGCAGCATCAAGCCCGATTCAATTTACTTATTTGTTTTTATTTTTAAGAAAAGAAAGAGAGGAGAGCCAGTCTGAAGGTGGAGCGTGGTGGTTGCTAGGAGACGTAGACGCGCGCTCACACTAGTCAGACCCTGCGCGTGTGGAGTAGCCGTTAGCATGGGAGAACGGTTACCAGTCGGTCAGAAAGACGCTGAAGGAGTGAGTCGAGTACGGGGACTGCTGGTGACTAGGCACGCACGGAGTACAGGTCCCTTGAGTAAGGCTGTGTGCACACGTTGCGTTTTTTACCGCGGAAACGCTGCGTTTTGAACCGCAGCGTTTCAGTGGCAAATTGCATGCATTCAGCTTTCCCAGCAAAGTGTATGGGAAAGCTGAAAAATCAGTGCACACGCTGCGTTTCTTTCCGCAGCGTTTTGGATGCCAAAAATCGGTGCGGAAAGAAAAGCAGCATGTCACTTCTTTTGTGCGGTGTGGCTGCGTTCTCTCCCCCATTGAAATCAATGATGTGGGGTCAGAACGCAGCTACACCGCATGGACCTGCTTTTTTGTTGCGGTCCGCGGGCTTTGCCGGCACGCCAGAACGCAGGCATTTACCTGGAAGTGAGGTCAAGAGGTTTCCTGTTGACCTCACTTCCTGGCAAAGCCCCCGGTGTCGCCAAAGTGCCCGCCCCGACCCCCGACCTCCCTCCCGAAAATCCAACATGGCCGCGCGCACAGTAGCGCACCGGCCGCCCTGCTCCTATGTTATCTGTCGCATGTGCCTTGAGACATGCGACAGAAAAATGCACCCAGGCCCTGCCCGTTCACCCCAATTCCCCCCGGTGTCATACATACCTGTCCGGTCGCAGCGCTGATCCCCCGCGGCTCCCTCCTCCTTCACAGCAGACGCCGGCCGGTCACATGTGGAGAGCAGCTGACAGCCAGCACAGTGTTCAGTGTGAGCTGTGCTGGCTGCTCGCACTCTGCAGCTGTGACCCGGGGAGAGTGGGTGCAGATTTTTGGCACCCACTCTCCTCAAATGGAGGGTCTGCCCTCCTAGAAAATGGGGGATACGTTCCCTGAACGTGCCCCCATATTCTAGAAGGTCCAGAGCCGACGTGGGACGTTCATATGGATTTCTGTGGACCCATTTTTTTTTTATTAAATTGGAGAACAAGGGAATGATTTGGGGAGTGTTTTTTCTAATAAAAAATTTTTTGTTGTCTTTTTTTGCTTTTGTTTACTGTCAATTAGTTATGTCGGGTGTCTGATAGATGCCGTGACATCACTAATTGCTGGGCTTGATGCCAGGTGACATTACACATCTGGTATCAACCCCATTTATTACCCCGTTAGCCAACGCACCAGGGCGCGGGATGAGTTGGGGCGAAGCGCCAGGATTGGCGCATCTAATGGATGCGCCACTTCTGGGGCGGCTGTGGCCTGCTATTTTTAGGCTGGGAAGAGTCCAATAACCATGGCTCTTCCCACCCTGAGAATACCAGACCTCAGCTGTCAGCTTCACCTTGGCTGGTGATCTAATTTGGGGGGACCCCATGTTATTTTTTTTTTATTATTTTTATTTATAAATAAAAAAAAAAACCTGGGGAGCCCTCCAAATTGATCACCAGACAAGATGAAGCTGCCAGCTGTGGTTTGCAGGCTACAGCTGTCTGCTTTACCCTGACTGGCTATCAAAAATAGGGGGGACCCCACGCCATTTTTTTTTTGTTTTTGTGATAAAAACTAGGCTAGGCACCCTTTAGTGCCACATGAAAGGTACTAAAGGTGCCAGCTTAGAATATGCAGGGGGGGGTGGGACGTTGTATATATATTTGACCTCCATTGACGCTTTTTAGGCTGGATGCCCACAATCGGGGTTTGCAGCGTTTTGGGCGCAGATTGTTTTCCCTGCGTCCATGACGCTGCGTTGTGCAGTAGAAGCACAGTGGAAGGATTTTTAGAAATCTCATGCCCACTGTGCTTCTTTTCTCCGCAGCATAAACCGACCGGTGGCGCAGCTTCCCGAGCCTCAGCATGTCAATTTATGCTGCGTAGACGAGAGTGTTCTCTGCAGGTAGCATAGAGCTTCACAGCAGCCTGAACCCAAATCGTGGGCATGGCCGTCTGCGTTCTCCCGTGGACAACACTCACATCTCTGCAGGAGGCTGACACTGTGTACTAGACGCCGTGTCGCTGGATCATGGCCACATAGCCTTAGGCCCCTTTCACACGTCAGTGATTCTGGTACGTTTGTGCTTTTTTTTAAACGTACCAGAATCACTGACATACACAGACCCATTATAATGAATGGGTCTGCTCACACATCAGTGATTTTTCACTGCACGTGTCTCCGTGCAGCGTACCCGCGTGTGCGTGATTGCCGCACGGAGACATGTCCATTTTTTTCTGGCATCACTGATGTTCCACGGACCACGCAGTGGTGTGGTCCGTGAAACACGTGCCAGAATAAAAGTGCTTTTAAAATAAAAATCATTTTTACTCTCCCGGCGTCCAGCGATGTCCTCTGCAGCCCGTTCTGCCGGCTGCTTCTGAGCCGGCTCATTATTGTCGCGCATATTCATGATGTGCGACACAGCCGACCCGGAAGCAGCTGCTGCGGGGGTCAGCGCCAGCCGGATGCTGCACCGCGTGAGCGATCAGCACCATGGAGAGCGGGAGCGGGCACAGGTGAGTTAATCTCTAAGTGCAATCACGGGCCACGGAGAACGGAGCCCGGATTGCACTTAGACAACCCATGTGTGCCGTGATTCACGGCACACGGAGGGACATGTGCATGTTTTACACGCCAGTGAAAAACGTCACTGTTTTTCACTGACGTGTGAAACGGGCCTAAAAGTGAGAATATTGTTGCTACAGCAACATTTTGGGTGAAGTAGCTGTAGATTCAAAATGCTTAATATACTCCTGAATAAAATCCTTGAGGGGTGCAGATTCCAAAATGGGGTCACTTGTGGGGGTTTTCTGACGTATAGGTACCCAAGGGGCTCTGCTAATGTGACATGGTGCGCTAAGTTTATTTCAACTTTTCCAAAATTCAAATGGTGCTCCTTCCATTCCAAGCCCTCCCATTTATCCAAACAGAATGTGGAGAAGGAAATGACATCACAGGTTTTTTTTCCAAAGGTCTGTGTTCAACCAACTTTATTAACACTGACAAGTCTTAAAAAACGCACCTAAAAAAACGCATGAAAAACGCATGAAAAAAGCATGAAAAACGCATGAAAAACGCATGAAAAACGCATGCGTTTTCGATGCCTTTTTCTCAAAAAAGCATTGTTTACAATTCTCCCCTCTGCCAGAGGGTGTGTTTTTTTCCGCGCTGAAAAAAAAGCAACGTGTGCACATACCCTTAGTTTCAATTTATTTGATCTGCTAAACATGCCGGTGAGGGTACTACATGTACCTCTCCAACCACACAGAGTCCGAGCCTCAGCAGCAACGCAGGGACCCATAAGGAGATTTAGCCAGAAGCCATCTCACCTGGTCCACGCTGCCGGCAAACGGTCCAAAAAGAGGAGAAAAGGCAGTAGCGACTTCCCTGGATAGACCCCACGGTACTTCAGGTGTCAGGGGTTATCCGTAAAACAGAAGTGCTCGGAAGGCGAGTTAATGGTTACCCTCAGACTGGCCCATAGGATACCTGGTTCTACCTGGTTTATTGCAGCATCGCCCGGGTAAGCTCACAACAACAACTAAAGTGAGTAAAAATCAGTTAAAGACTGTTGTACTCTGCCTGAGTTATTCTGGGACCTGTTTTTCTACATGTCGCGGGCGGGGAGGGCACCGCTGCGCTCGCAAACGCTCGGGTCCGGCGCTGCTGCGACGGCTGCTCGGTGGCTCAAGCAGTGGGCCGGATACGGGGACTTGAGCGGCGCTCCTCGCCCGTGAGTGAAAGGGGGTAGTTTGGTTTGGGGATTTGGTCCGTGACGCCACCCACGGGTTGTGGTGAGGTTGGGCACCACCGCTGCTGGTAACGGGGATCCCGGGAGCGATGGCAGGGAGCAGCTGGGATGTTGTTCTCCCCCTCCGTGGGTAGGGGTTGGTGGTCCCGGGGCCCGGTGAGGTGACAGGGAGGCAGGGTCAGGAAGGTGCAGGGTCGCTTGGACTGCGCAGCGCGGTGCCGGACGGCACGGTAGCACTCACTCAGCCACAAATGTACGCAAAGTCTCTGGTAAACCAAACGGCTGCATGGACGGGTCCCGCAGCCGGCTGCTGTGGCTTCTCCCGGACCACCACCATCTGCCAACCTTGCTCTAAGTGCCCGGGCCACACACCCGGACACGGTCAGTTTGCTCCACACTCCTCTCTCTTTCACTTCCCTCACTGAACTCTCTACTCAACTGACTTCCTTCTCCCGCCTCCAGGACTGTGATCTCCTCAGTGGGTGGGGCCAACTGCCTGGCTCCACCTCACCTGGTGTGGACATCAGCCCCTGGAGGGAGGCAACAAGTATTTTGTGTCTGGCTGATGTGCCTGTCTCGGGGTGGGGGTGTGTGTTGTAGTACCTGTGACGACCTGGCTAGTCCAGGGTGCCACATACACACTTGAGCCCCTGGTGCCAGCCTCACTCACGGGAGGCCACACCATCCGACTGCAGACTCCATCAGCCCCAGACGCTCATTAAAACTGCAGTGGCGGTCACCCATATCCCTGATCTCAAACCGTGAGTGGCGTCACGAAAATAAAAGTTTACTTACCTGTTGCCATATACACAGAGGAAGGTCCTGTGGCATCCCTGAAGCTGGAGCGACATAGTTGGGGGGTTACACATGCGCACTACAATACTCAGGGCAGATCAAACGGCGACTGTGCTGGAGCACAATGCCTACCAGTGTGGATGACAAAGTATGCGTCATGCACTCGGGCCTCAGAATAAAAAGGCCGGTGATCGCCAGAGAGAGGAGGCGCCAGACCGGAGAACAGCGATACTCATCAGATCAAACCTCCCCCCTAGGTGAGTATTATAAAAGTGATTTTTACGTTCTACACAGCAGCCTGGGCTCTTATATACAGCATTCTGGAATGTTGTATATAAGAGCTCACTGATGGTGACCACAGGTCAAAATGGAAAAACCTGATGACAGGTTCCGTTTATAGATAGCAGAGTTAGTAATCACATGCAACACTATATTAGAATAAAGGAATTGCCTTGTATCCTCCTATAACAGTGGTTGGGAACAATAAGGGGACCTGACACATTACCTTTAAATTCCAGTCCTTCATACATTTGGTACTTATTCCTTACGCAAATCTCAAATATCATTGATCCAAATACTAATAAATAAATTTAAGATATTAAATATGAGCTTGACTTGGCTTTTCTGAGAAGTTGTTTATTTTCCATCGCCATTTCTAACCTATATTGGTCAGGTAACAGATTTTTGATAACCAAAGGTATCTAGTTCAGTACCCTGAAGTTATGTCCCCCATTTAGCACATTGTTAGGATCATGTGTTTGTAATGTGGACTCTCAGAACAGTAATGTTTTAGTGGTGACTAAACTGATGTGTGAAATTTATGGGATTTCATGGTGTTTGCCACTAGATCTCCACAAGGAGATGTAAAGTGATGCAGGAAGATCCCCAAGTGGGTGATTCAGTATGATCATAGATTAGCAGTAGCAGCAAAACTGATCAGCAGAAGCAATCCAGAGGTCAAACCAATTATTAGTCCAATAGATACCAAGCAGACAATTCAAAGAGCAAGGCACAAGAACAGTCAAAAAGAAGATTGAGGACAGGATAAACTTCAGGAGTCAAACATAGCAATAATACATGTGTGGCGCCCCTGAGTATATCAGGGTGCCACAGGGTACTGCATCCTTACCTAGGGTGCAGGGCCTACCCCCCATGGTTCCATGTTCCTAAGAAACCGGTATCACTACCAACAGCACCACTAATCTCAATCAACACCTCACATCATGACCTGTCAGACACACCAGTGGGATGGTCTAGCTGGAAAAGGGCCACCCACCTAGGGGTCAGGCAGACTGGTGGGAGGGAAGGATTGAGTCAGTCGACAGCAGTAGTGGAGTAGGGGAGTTGAGTGAGAGCCCTCAATGAGAGAAGAGCTGGGGAGAGTAAGCTCCCGGGGAGCTAGACCGTGGTTGGGTCACAGACGGTGGTCCGTGACCAGAGGAGTCAGGGACCGGTGGCAGTGACATTGGAAGGGGTGCGACGGACATAGTCTAGAAAGACTGTCGGCACCAGCCAGTCCCAAAGAAACTGACCGGTACCAAGCACAACGGGGTACAAGACCCTAGGTCAGGGGCTGATTAAACGTCCTGACAATTGACCTGCAGAGAAAGGAGACCTTCAGGGACCTTTCCACAGAGCTCAGAGATTGGGGGCATCAGCACAACGCGGGGGACAGGATTTTCCAGCCAAAAGTAGCCCAATGAAGTCCCAAGTGCCAGCTCCCAAGAGCACAGCTACACTTTACCAAAGTGAGCAGGGCCCTAACAGCTTCAAGCCAAGGAGCCACAGACAGACAACTAAATTGTGCACAGAGGTGGGCTCCGGACTATCAAGTGACACCTGGATGGGGCTCCCCTGTAGTAACTGTGACATAGAGAGAACTTGGTTTACTTGCAGCGTATGTGTCTACTTTATAATCCTCATCCTGCACCATGACTACCCACAGTGAGTACCTCGCTCCCACTGCACCTTGCACTACCAAATAATCACCAACACCCCTGAGCCCGGGGGCCATCCCTACCTGTGACGGGACTAACATCAGGCTGCTTAACCCCATCTGCCCCGGTACTCCCTACAGCAGCGGCGGTACTCCCATTAGCACAACCCACAGGTGGCGTCACGAACTTATCCCCTGTAAATACTCCCCTTTCACAGATCCAAGTGTCTACCGAGACGGGTTCGGGACCCTCGAGCCACCACGATTCCCGGCCCCGAGCAACCCAACCAACACTGTGGCGGTACACATGAGCAAGAGCCAGGAAATCTCATCAATGCACTGGAGGCTTAACTTTTCAATAGGCTAACTGTCCCAGCTTTCCATCAATGGGGTCACCTGGACACTGAGAGAAGAGGTGCAATGGCCGAATCATGGAAGGCTGTGGTTAGCAATGAAATCAAGGTTAGATGTGGCCAGGTAACCAGACACAGATAATAGTGGGAGATAGGGTAGGTCATTGGGACATGGCATTGGAACCAGGCAAGTTAGCATAAAAAATCTACAATAGCTGCACCATCATCTTCACCTATTCTTAATAGTGTCCTGACATATATATGGTTTTATATATACAGTGTACACAGTATATATATATATATACATATATATAGAATATATATATATATATGTATTTATATATATATATATATATATAGTTATATATAGTTATATAGATATATATATATATATATATATATATATATATATATATATATATATATAACCAAATGAGCAGAAATTATGAAGTGAAGAGAATTCCATGATTTGAAACTTTGGCAGACGTTTCTTTCTTACAAGGGTATTCTGATCTTGACATTTATCGCCTATCTGTATTATAGGAGATACGTTTCTGAAAAATGGGTATCTGACTGCTTTAGCCCCCCACCAATTCCAGGTACTCTGGCTCCGAAAATCACTGTAGTAATGGAGCACACTGCTGCTCTGTTGATTTTAATCAACCCCGGAGCTTGATGCCAGCTGTCAATTCACAGTTCATATCAACTCAAAAAGTATTATCGTGATTGCCACCACATCAGGACATTCGGGAAGAGTTGGGCAAAGCACCAGAGTTGGCGCATCTAATGGATGAGCTACTTCTGATGCGGCTGAGGGCTGCTATTTTGCGGCTGGATAGGACCAAATAACCACTAAATAAATTTAAAAATATGGTGTGGGATCCCCTCAATTTTTGATAACCAGCCAAGGCAAGGCTGACAGCTGAGGGCTGCAGTCTGCAGTTGTCTATTTTCTTTTCTCTGGTTATCAAAAAGAGACAGCAACCAATGCCATTTTTTTTCTTATTTATTCCCTATCCACATGTTTGCAGCACAATTGCCCCCCTTTTGCTTCCTTCTGCAGCCCTCTAGCCCTTACTACGACCATTTTACATCCATTTTACAGCATGGAAGTTCTGGTCTCCATTGACTTATATGGAGTTCGGGGCTCAGGGTCACGTCCGGGTCCCGAATTGAACTTTTAAATTAAGTCCGGACAAACCAGGAAAACTCGAACATCCACAAGTCCTCTTATCTCTAGACATAAACCATATGAAGGTGCAGGTAAAGCATCACATTACTTGGGTATTTCATGGATCTTATGCGGGCGTCACACGGTACGATCTATCGTGCGATCACACGAGCGATCGTACCCGCCCCCGTCGTTTGTGCGTCACGGGCAAATCGCTGCTTGTGGCGCACAAAGTCTTTAAACTGCCGTCACACATACTTACCTGCTGAACGACCTCGCTGTGGGCAGCGAACATCCTCTTCCTGAAGGGGGAGGGACGTTCGGCGTCACAGCGACGTCACACAGCCGCCTGCCAATAGAAGCGGAGGGGCGGAGATGAGCAGGACGTAAACATCCCGCCCACCTCCTTCCTTTCGCATAGCCGACGGGAGCCGCGGGACGCAGGTAAGCTGTGTTCATCGTTCCCGGGGTGTCACACGGTGCGATGTGTGCTGCCCCGGGTACGATGAACAACCGGTGCAAAGAAAAATAAATGATTTTTTAAAAATAAGCGACGGGTACACGATACACGATTTACAACCGATTTGCGAACGTTAAGAGTCACTCTTAGGGGTCACACGAGATGACATCGTGTATGATGCCGGATGTGCATCACAAAAACTGTGACCCCGACGATGCATCACACGATAGATCGTCTCGTGTGACGCCCGCATTAGAATACGCTGACCACTCATATACGAGTATCATGTTATCCATAATGTCAATTATAATACAGTCATGATTGACAAAGCTAATTTACGTTTCCAACTGTTCAGATTACTGCGCTTACTTCACAATTTTCCTTTGTTTCGGATGTCAAAGAGCAGCAAATGGATGGGATTAAAAACCTCGAGAAAAATATTTTCACCCAATCGATTTAAAACCTAAGAGAGAAAGTTTGTTAATTCAACAGTGTTTTTTAATCCCTCTTCTCCATGTGCCAAGGAAATGAGATTTAACTGATCTTGATGACTAATTTGTGTTGTTCTTATGACAGAAAATTGGCCCAATACTTTATATTATTTTCTGTTGTAACAAAATATCTGGCAACTACTGTGAAATATATTCTTTTATAACTGGACCACTATTGACATACTTATAAAAAAAAGTAAACTAATTAATGATAAATAAAATAATTGCTTCAACTTGGCCTTATTGATGTTATTTAGAAAAGATAGAAATGTATAAAATAGAAATTATCTATGCAGTAAATTTAGATGTAAAACAGAAAATGTGCATTTCAATACAATATGAGGCAAGGCTGGTGCAAGATATACAGGTCAAGATAAGGTTCATTTCTTACAGTCAGAATTAAAGGAAATCTGTCACCAGGATTTTGCAATGTAAGCTGAGGACAGCATGCTGCATGGGTTAAAAAAGTAAAGACATCTGTGTTTCTCTTACCTGTTTCTGAGCTAGTGTTTACTAATATTAAAGGATTTATTGCTCTGTGTCTTTTGCAGACCAGTCCACCATACACCCTGCTGTGGTTGACACCTCACAGTCTCTATTTAGAGCCTGGTGTGGGCTGGGACAGCTTCCAGCTCTGCGACACTCAATTCTGAGATAAAGTCAGAACGGCTGCACACAGTGGTCTAAGAAAACAGTGTTTAGTTTCAGAGTCTCTTTGCCTACAATATGCTGCTTTCAGGTGAAGTAGCAAAAACCTGGTTACAGATTCCCTTTAAACGTGTCCCCAAGTGCAGATGTCAGGAATCAATCTTTGTCTTTTAATGATTGGCATCGGCTATATACAGTATAAGTCGCTTGTACTCGTTTACTGGCCTGTTCACATGGGCCTAAAAACTGATGGAAGCAATGATTGATAATATGATGATTTTGTGCTCATACAGGATTATGTTGTGGGCAGCACATTCCCTAATTATATGTGGCACTGTGCTGCAGACATCAATGATTCTTTTTGCCATCATGAACGATCAGCTAATGAATTAGCATTACTTATGCAGAAAGCTCATTCATCGATTCTCGGCTCCTTTAAACATTTTTAGAAAGGAGCTACTGTGATGGGGTTTGGAATGACAGAACAGGGTCTCTTAGGCTGGCCCTCAGATTGCAGACCCTGCCCTGTCCCTTATCTCAAAGGTAGGCTTGATGGTAGCCAGGTCCGAGCCCCCAGCATGACCCTAACTCTCCTCTGTGAGCCGTGATCTTACTCCCCCTCTCCTCCATAATTGGGGTGGGCTGGAAACACAGTAACAAAACTGCACAGAAACAATGCGGACAAGGGAAAACGAAAACTCATACACACTGTACTCAAACACAAAAGAGAGACAATATGTGTACAGGGGAATAAAGAAAAATTAAAGACGTAACACACAACAGGGGAACTTCCACACCATCAAAATAGCAAGTACAGTTCACCTCAAACTGGATCACCACAAAGACTGGAATCGCTGGAGCTGTGCTGAAGCTATTATCGGCTCTGAGTACCAAGGTCCAGAATCTTATATACAGTGCTGGCCAAAAGTATTGGCACCCCTGCAATTCTGTCAGATAATACTCAGTTTCTTCTTGAAAATGATTGCAATCACAAATTCTTTGCTATTTTTTATCTTCATTTATTTTGCTTGTAATGAAAAAAAAACACAAAAGAGAATGAAACAAAAATCAAATCATTGATCATTTCACACAAAACTCCAAAAATAGGCCAGACAAAAGTATTGGCACCCTTAGCCTAATACTTGCACAACCTTTAGCTAAAATAACTGCGAACAACCGTTTCCGGTAACCATCAAGGTGTTTCTTACAATGCTCTGCTGGAATTTTAGACCATTCTTCTTTGGCAAACTGCTCCAGGTCCCTGAGATTTGAAGGGTGCTTTCTCTAAACTGCCATTTTGAGATCTCTCCACAGGTGTTCTATGGGGTTCAGGTCTGGACTCATTGCTGGCCACTTTAGTAGTCTCCAGTGCTTTCTATCAAACCATTTTCTAGTGCTTTTTGAAGTGTGTTTTGGGTCATTGTCCTGCTGGAAGACCTATGACCTCTGAGGAAGACCCAGCTTTCTCACACTGGGCCCTACATTATGCTGCAAAATTTGTTGGTAGTCTTCAGACTTCATAATGCCATGCATACGGTCAAGCAGTCCAATGCCAGAGGCAGCAAAGCAACCCCAAAACATCAGGGAACCTCCGCCATGTTTGACTGTAGGGACCGTGTTCTTTTCTTTGAATGCCTCTTTTTTTTCCTGTAAACTCTATGTTGATGGCTTTTCCCAAAAAGCTCTACTTTTGTCTCATCTGACCAGAGAACATTCTTCCAAAACGTTTTACGCTTTCTCAGGTAAGTTTTGGCAAACTCCAGCCTGGCTTTTTTATGTCTCGGGGTAAGAAGTGGGGTCTTCCTGGGTATCCTACCATACAGTCCCTTTTCATTCAGACACCGACGGATAGTACGGGTTGACACTGTTGTACCCTCGGACTGCAGGGCAGCTTGAACTTGTTTGGATGTTAGTCGAGGTTCTTTATCCACCATCCGCACAATCTTGCGTTGAAATTTCTCGTCAATTTTTCTTTTCCTTCCACATCTAGGGAGGTTAGCCACAGTGCCATGAGCTTTACACTTCTTGATGATACTGCGTACCGTAGACACAGGAACTTTCAGGTCTTTGGAGATGGACTTGTAGCCTTGAGATTGCTCATGCTTCCTCACAATTTGGATTCTCAAGTCCTCAGACAGTTCTTTGGTCTTCTTTCTTTTCTCCATGCTCAATGTGGTGCACACAAGGACACAGGACAGAGGTTGAGTCAACTTTAATCCATGTCACCTGGCTGCAAATGTGATTTAGTTATTGCCAACACCTGTTAGGTGCCACAGGTAAGTTACAGGTGCTGTTATTTACACAAATTAGAGAAGCATCACATGATTTTTCAAACAGTGCCAATACTTTTGTCCACCCCCTTTTTTATGTTTGGTGTGGAATTATAGCCAATTTGGCTTTATGACAATTTTTTTTTTCATTGAAGACAAATTAAATAAAGATAATAATACCAAAGAATTTGTGATTGCAATCATTTTCAAGAAGAAACTGAGTATTATCTGACAGAATTGCAGGGGTGCCAATACTTTTGGCCAGCACTGTAGGTAGGAAACGGCTGTGATTGGTAATTAGCAACCTGACCTCCTAGCAAAGTTCCCCAGGTCAGCAGGAATTAACTCCTGCAGGACTCAGGAGCAGTGCACATGAAATAGCTGATGCTCAGCTCTGGCTGAACAACTAGGAGACATCAGTTTGCCTGCAGCATGAGCAGAGCCTGACGCCGCCATAACACCTAATGAGTCTGGAACCGAACATTGCATGGCAGCTACACTTCTAGTCTTTAAGTATGTAATAGGGTGGCATGGTGGCTCAGTGGCTAACACTATGCAGTCTTTCAGCTCTGGGGTAGCGAATTTAGATTGTGAGCCCCAATGGGGACAGTGATGATGATGATGTATGTAAAGCGCTGCGGAATATGTTATCGCTATTTAAAGATTATCATTTATTATTTAATTAAGGGGAACTATAGACACAGACACTAGAGATGAGTGAACCCAAACTTTAGAGTTTGGTGATCGTACCAACACAGCTTTACGCATGCAAACCACTTGACCAATCAGCGCTGTGCTCAGGTACGCTCGGTGCTCAGCTCAGTGCAAGCCGCTTGCAGTGTTTGAATGGCTCTCACAGGGGTTAAAATCAACGTTATCGGGCATAGTGAGCACCGAAAAAAATTATGAAAAAAAGGTTGTATGTGAGTCAAGTACAGGTCCAGAACTGAACAGTATGTAAAGCCCAGCTGAACCTGCCAAACCGAACTTCCTTGGGTCCGCTCATCGCTAGTAGAGACTAATGAACAGGAGGAAGGTTTCCATTTACTGGTGTAATGGTCCATGGTTATTACAAAAAAAATTCTCTTTAATATTTTTTTAATTTCAAAACCTGATTAAGCAAATTGGTTTATTTTTACACTTTTAAAGGGAACCTGCCATGTAAAAAAAATGCAATTACCTGCCAATATGGGGTTAATCTGCAGGTTAATAGTGTTTGGAATCTGCCCGGCTCCTGCACATTAAACACATCTGCTGGTAGGAAAAGAACTTTAATCCTCCCAGCAGCGTTTTGAGTTTAGTCACGGGGGTGGCGCAGGAGAGGTTTCAGTCACCGCTTTGTGTATGGAGAGTGACAGCTGTATCCACGCCCACTACACTGACTGAAAGCCTCCTCTAATGCAGAGTGACTGTCAGTCAATGCCAGGTCGCAGTTACAGCTGTTGCTCTCCATGCACAGAGCAGTGACTGAACCCTCTTTGGCGCTGCCCCCATGACTGAAACCAGAACTTTGCTGAGATAATTAAAGTTCTTTTCTTCCCTGGAGCAGGATTTAAAGTGCCAGCACCATTAATAACATTTTTTCATGCGACAGGTTCCCTTTACATTTTTTAGGAGTCTTTAAATTAATTGACTCCTCTGGACAATCCTTCTTTAAAAAGGCCTCATTGCAAATTAGATGAAAAATAGTCAAACCCATGGGAACTGACGACTATTTGAAGTGTATTAGTGCAGGGGTGGACATATTTGTGCAACCTGTACAGCATTCATAGGGAAAAAGCAGCAAGTGGCTTTTGTTGCAGACTATGTACGGTAATTCTGTGTCTACCACTTTTGGGGGCCTTTGACACCTGATGGATGATGAAAAGAGAGGGATCGGGCAGTTGGAAATTGAAAAGCTGATCCTTTTGTTTTCAGGGGACATAAGCTGCTGCCATTAGAGTTTGGCAGTGGCTTTCTCATTGCGCCCATGGAGAATGTATAACTAGTTGGCTCAGCCTAGTATTCATGTGTATGGGGGAGTCAGGAGAGACCTAGAGACCAATGAACCGAACCAATTGAAACCTTTGTGACATACCACTATGTAGAGCTAAAGAGGGTACTGTATATGTATCAAATCATTTCTTAAATTGTATAAATTAGAGCCATACTTTTGTTTTGACTAGTTATCACGTTCTAAAAAGCTGTGTAGGTCAGCGTCAGTCCAAATTCTTCTTATCTACTCTATCAGCAAGTAAGATTCAACATGGTTGATTGATTTCTATCCTGAAGGCTATTTCATTAGCTTCTCACAACTCGTCAACACATTATGTTATAGCTATGTATTTATGTATATTATGTACATTTGTAAAAGTACATATTTTATTTTTTATTCTGTGTTATAGCAAGTATTCAGGTGTTGTGTGTTTTAAAAAATATTTAAAGCTTGTGGTCATAATGGCTCTAGATTATCATAGAAGAAAAGACATGGCCCGCACATCCAAATATTATACATTGGTATGGTACAGAGATTGAAAATCAATGAAGTTCTCAGTTGTCTCTTTGGTCTGTCTCCACTGGGGTTCACATTCTAAATTCCCTATCAGTAAAGGGTGCTTTACACGCTGCGACATCGCTAGCGATAGCACCCACGTCACTGTTTCGTCATGGGGGTGATCGCTGCTGTAGCGAACAATATCCCTACGGCAGCGTCACACGCACATACCTGCTTAGCGATGTCGGTGGAGACAATGAACAATCTCTCTTTTAAGGGGAGGTTCATTCGGCGTCACAGCGGCATCACTAAGCAGCCGCCCAATAGCAGAGGAGGGGCGGAGATGAGCGGCTGGAACATGCCGTCCACCTCCTTCCTCCCTTATTGCCGGTGGACGCAGGTAAGGAGATGTTCGTCGTTCCTGCGGTGTCACACACAGCGATGTGTGATGTCGCAAGAACGACGAACAACCAGCGACCAGCGGCATGCACCACCAACGATATTATGAAAAGGAGCGACATGTCAACGATCAATGATTTTTGACGTTTTTGCGATCGTTGATCGTCGCTCCTTTTAGTCACACACAACGATATCGCTAACGGCGCCGGATGTGCGTCACAAACACTGTGACCCCGACGATATATCGTTAGCGATATCGTTGTGTGTAAAGTACCCTTTAGTCTTTGGAGTTTGGGAAGAAGCTGAAATACGCAGGCAAACTATATAAACACCTTACAGAAGTTGTTATTAATGGTATTTGAACTTGCTACTACACCGCCAACATTTCTATCCACTGAGCCACCGAGCTGCCCTGGTGACCTGTCACTTGCCATACATTTGTAATTATTTTTACTTGGTGTACATGTTGCTGTTCCGCTAACTCTAGCCTGGTTTTCTATTGTTCTTGTGCCTTTCTGGTCCAAGATATGGAACTCTCGTCCTTTAATATAAATCTGGTGTTTTAGCCAACTGATTGTGGTCCTCAAATAGACTTCCTTAGAGAAGATTTTATGGTCACACCCACTTGGCTAAAAGCACAAGATTTACATATAGAGAAAATGGGGGCATATATCAGGAATAGAGAAAGGTAATGGACAAATAGAAAATACAAAAAGTGTAATATATATACAGTACAGACCAAACGTTTGGACACACCGTCTCATTCAAAGAGTTTTCTTTATTTTCATGACTACCTCTTTCTCATCAAGAGACTGCCAAGAGTGTGCAAAGCAGTAATCACAGCAAAAGGTGGCTACTTTGAAGAACCTAGAATATAAGACATATTTTCAGTTGTTTCACACTTTTTTGTAGAGTATTTCATTCCACATGTGTTACTTCATAGTTTTGATGCCTTCAATGTGAATGTACAGTTTTCAGAGTCATGAAAATAAAAAAACTCTTTGAATGAGAAGGTGTGTCCAAACTTTTGGTCTGTAATATATGTATATATATATATATATATATATATATATATATATATATATATATATATATATATATATATATATATAGTCATGAATGAGAGAATGAGAGTGTTGACATCCTTGAAGACGTTAAAGAAAGTAAAGCATCTCTCCCAGAAAATTATCAGAGTTACACTTTTTTTATATACACATGTGTATTTCCTTTGTGTGATTTGGAACAACACAAAAGACTAAGAAAAAAAAAGGCAAATTGGACATAATTTCACACAAAATCCACAAAATGCGCAGGACAAAATTGTTGACACATTTCCAAAATTGTAGGTAGTTATCTTCAAGCATGTGATGCACATTCAAATTCATCTTTGGCAAATAACAGATGTGGGCAATATCAAAATCACACTGAAACTAGATAAAAAGGGAAGAAGTTGACTCAATCTTTGCATTGTGTGTTTGTGTGTGGCACGCTAAGCATGGAGAACAGAAAGCAGAGAAGAGAACTGTCTGAGGACCTGAGAACCAAAGTTGTTGAAACATATCAACAAGCTCAAGGTTACAAGTTCATCTCCAGAGATCTTGATGTTCCTTGGACCATAGTGTGCAACACAATGAAGAACTGTACAACCTATGGCACTGTAGTTAA
This sequence comes from Anomaloglossus baeobatrachus, assembly GCF_048569485.1. NCBI lineage: Eukaryota > Metazoa > Chordata > Amphibia > Anura > Aromobatidae > Anomaloglossus > Anomaloglossus baeobatrachus. The sequence continues at coordinate 79,640,210 of NC_134364.1, read as the reverse complement.
TCTCATTGGATGCTGTCCTGCAGGTTCAGAGTGCAGCAGTGTTAGCGCAAATCCATCCACATTTGAATGAAATGAAATGCTATGGCAGCAGTATAACAAAAGAGAAAAAAAATAAAAGTATTCAGCTCACCAGACTAAGTAAACATAGCATGGGTGCAGTGCATGGAGGCTCTGAACTGGCTTCCAGGTGATAGAGATGAGGAATGAGAAGGAATGTAGCGGACGCAGGGATCTCAGGTTTAAAACTCCATCTTTATTAAACTTCCATCATTAAAAAAGGTACAAAACTTAAAAACCATATTGAAAAACAATAGACAAAGTCTACACATTTCGGTCACAAACATGCTCTTACTCATGACATTGTCTAGTTGTACATAGAGCAAATGTAAATGGGCTGTTTCAGGCTATGAGCAGTACACTAATCTCTTTGAGAGCTTATTTTAAATGAAATGGGACATTACTGGTGTGAGACATGTAATGACTGACTGTTATAATCACACACAGTAGAACTGAACTTTGTCTAATTACAAACACATGCAGTTGTCCTCTCATTGTTCTGTCAGTTTTACTGCAGAGCTGTGCTTGATTACGACTAACACTTCTTCAGCTTCTGTCAGCCAGTGTGGGGGGAGGGGAGTATAATAAAGCTGGAAGCAAGAAAAGAGAGCTACAGCTGCAGATTTGTTTGTAATGAGACAAAACTCAGCTTTGCTGTACTGTGTTAGTAATAATCACACTTACAGCTCTGCAGGGAAAGCAAAACATCAGATTGTGAGGCATTACATGTTTCAAACTGCTAACACTTCCTTTTATGTAAAGTAAGCCCTGGAGTCAGAACCTCATACAGATCTATGTCGGGCCCATAGATCTTAACAGCTCGTTTACATATTAAGAAAAATGTGGATTTCTCTGGAATAATTCATTTGATTGTAGCTATCAAGGTGTCATTTTATTAAACTTTTTATGACATGTATGTCCATATAGGCGCTAAGAAGGATTCATCCTATTGACAGATTTCTATTAACCCCTTCCCTCTGCCGTCAATTATTATTTTTGCACTTTCACTTTTTCCTTCCCTTCTTTTCAGAGCCAAAACGTTTTATTTTTCCATCGACATAGCCTTGTTGCAGTGTTGAAATATGCCATTCGTTTTAACATTGAGATATTGAAAGCTGGAAAAAATTCCAAGTGCGGTGAAATTGGGGAAAAATGTCACTCTGCTACGGTTTTTTGTGTTACATTTTCTTGTGCATTTAGTGGTAAAAATACTCTGAATCATAAGTCTACAGATCAGTGTAATTACATCAGATGTGTATACTGTACGGTATATTTTTTTTTTTATTTAGGTGGATAAAAAAAAATTTGAAATTTTTTTAAAAAATGTTGCGTTGCCATTTTCCCAGACCATAACATTTTTACTTTTCCATTGATGGAGCTGTGTGAGAGCTTCTTCTTACCTGGTGAATTGGTGGTTTTATTGATACCATTTTATGGTACATACAATATTTTAATCAGTTTTCATTGTGCTTTTTAAGGCAGACGTAGTGTCCAATATAAATCCAATTTTGGCATTTTAATTATTTTTTTTATTACGGTATTTACCGATTGAATTTATTAATTTTATACTTTGATAGATCAGATTTTTAAAAATGCGATCATTTCAAATATGTTTATTTTTTTCTTATTATTTTTAATGTGGGATAATGAGTGTTATTTCAACTTTTATTTTTTTTTTAATTTTTGTTTATTATTTTTGTAATTTATATTTTTTATTTTAATCCTATTAGGGGACTTGAACCTTAGATTATCCCATCATTTATACAATATATTGCTAATATCAATCTTTATTGAAGTTAAGTATACTGCTGACCTGCAGAGGAGGACCAAGATGGCAGAGATGGGGTCTTCACCAGGACCCCAGCTGTCTTTGTAACACATTGGCTCCCCAGGATATTCGATCAATGGCACATGTTTCATTTATACGCTGCTTTCAGAGATTAAAAGTGGTGTTTATATGGTTAATAGCCATGGCTGAAGCTCATATCCAGACATGGCTGTTAGAGCCAGATGTCGGCTATTTAATATAGCCGGTATCTGCCACATGCAGTGAGCTCAACCCTTGAGTCCTTTCTGTAGTCAATCACACCCATAGTTTCATACATGATGTTATGCTAAGGGGGTTAATGCATCATCAGTTGGCAGATTTATCAAAACTAGTAGAAAACTAAAAGTTTATACAAAAGGAGGACTGCACATACTTTTTCTTTTTTATTGATTGTTTTTATATATTTGCTTGGTATTCCTACTATATCAATATTTGTGCAGACCACATTTTTTTCTTACGTTTTTCAAACATATCCAACTCCAAAATTGTATTTACAGCCTATCGCCACCAACCACAGCAAAGCTTTTATTTTTTTCATAGGAGCTTAAGAATTAAAGCCACTCTGTGATTAGTTTTACTTTTGAAATTCAAAACTATGAACAACTTTATATTGGCGATAGAGATGAGCAAACCCAACTGCAAAGTCTTGGGGTTGTACCAGACATCGCGTGTCCCGGGCTTGAACTTTTAAAAATTCTGTGTCAGAGTTATTGTTTGGGTACTGTTCAAGGCTGAGCGAGGCTCCTTAGGAATTGATGGGCGACACTCTTTGGATTACGTTGGAATTTCTAGGATTTATTTTGAAGTAATCAATTGGTAAATGAGGTCGTATGAGATAGTCTTTATTCAAATACACGTTTTCTTCCCTGTGTCTTTTTATCTCTAAACCTATCAGCTTAGTAATGCTTGTGCCTGATAGATGACTCTCCATTACTAACCCTTGGGCTTGATGTCAGCTGTCAATTTACAGCTGACATCAACCCCAACAGTATTACCTCGAGTGCCTCCACACCAGGGCAATTAGGAAGAGTCGGGTAAAGCCCCAGAATTTATTGAAATAATTAAAAAAATAGCATGAGATCCCCTCTATTTTTAGGAAGGAGCACATATTAAATAGGGGACCACATAATTAAATTCACAAATACTATTTGGTTTGTAAAATGAATGCTAAGCTGCTTCTTTTGTCTTGACATAGTGAAACAATTGTATTGTGCCAACTACTCATCATGTTTGGTGGTAAATGACATACTACTGCAAAGGGGCCCACCAGAGGATTCTCCTGTGGGCCAGTCCAAGCTTGAATCCGACTGTGAAAGCATGCACAGAATTTTCTATATCAGAATTACTAAGTTACTGCAAGGGCGGACATATGACAGGTACAACCAGTGTGCACAGGGGCACCAGAGGTAAGGGTCCACTATTACCTACAAAGAAGATGAAATAGTGCATTATGATGTGTTATTAGGCTGTAGAGGGTCTGTTTATTGTTTTTTGGCTGGGCCCTCTTCTGTGTGTTCATTATTTAAAGTGATCACATTGAAGATGGCCGTATAATAGCGCTGTGGATGACAGGACAAAAGTACCGGGACACAAATGTGTGCTTTCTATCTTTTCTCCTGGAACATTTCTCCAATTATAAGAATGTAATGCGGTCACTACTTATGGGTGTACAAACAGAAAAGTAGTCAGGAAAGCTGGGCTCTGGTAACAGGAGGATACGTAAGGATACAGGGAGTACACAGAGGCATAATCAGGTCACAATCCAGGGGTCAGCATTCAAGGAAGGCACATATAGATTCAGGGAGTAAACTGAGACGTGGTCAGGTAACAGTCCGAGGTCTAAAGCCAGGAGGTTGGGACGGGAACAGAGAGCAGGCAGAGAGGAATCAAACTACAGTCCGGGGTCAGGAAACAAAGATCAGAGCATATGCAGAAACACAGACGAACAGCACAACTACAGAACCAGAATGTATGACTGGCAAGGTTCTGGGGGAGCATGCTCAGTAAAGAAGCAAAGCAATACCAGAAGGATGAGCAATCAATCAACCTGTCAGCTCAGTAGCCCAGGAAAACACAGCAGAGCATCTCCAGTGCAAGATGCTCTGAACAGAGGAATCGTGACAAAGAACACTTCCAAAGGCTACATGGCTTTCTGCTAATCATTATTTTTCGACTGCTTTCTGTTGCTCTCCAACACCATTAGTTTCTGAATGAAAATAAGAATATACAGTATTTCTTAGATTTATCACATTAAATATAGGCATTGTCAAGTGCAATGTGTGAGATGTCAGGTCCTAGAGGAATCTTTCTCACCTGTCAGATCAGCACATAATGAAGAGAACCTCTAAAACGCCATCAGTCGGGTGATGGATGGCGGCATAGCTTTGGAAAATCTCCATGCAGCTTGTAACACAGTCTATATGAGCCGGAGCTGGATTGCTTCACTCCAAGCTCTTTTTGTACCCAGTTCGTAAAGGGATATTATAAATAATGGCAAATGTGTGTGATTAAGCACATTTCCATTTGTCTCGGTGGATGTCATTGTAATTATGTGTTTATATAAATGTAAATATCCCCATATAGGCAGTGAATATATACACGATTTCATAGCAACACTGCATTGTTTACTCGCCAGTTCTCATCTTATTTTCCTAAAATAAGGTAATTAAAATGATTCACTCCTGATCAGCTTATGAGAAAAATAAGTGCGTGGGAGTCTAAATGTTTTGCCTCTGGTGTGACAGTAAATAGAGCTTTTCCAGCATGTTTTTATTTTATTTTTTAATTTAGCCCTAATCTTCTACGCATTGGTTTGATGCCTCAAGACAAACATTTCGTCTCACTTCAATCTGTGCATTATTTTCAGTGTTTAATAGGAGGTAATAAATAGTGTTTTTGTTTCTGCTGAATCCTGCTTCACATGAAGAAATACAATTAGACTCGTAGCATACTGGCTTTATGTTTATATAAAATATAAAGAGATTCAAGTGTAACATTAATTACACCATCACACGTCCTCACGCTCTGTCAGGGGAACAGTTTAAAGAAGGTATCACTGTAAATACATCGAACAAACTTTGGGAAGGGGAATAAGAATAAGATTAAGAACGGAACATTCAACTTTCAACTCAATCTTAACGTATATACACCCCTAATATTGTAAATATTTTATCATATCTTTTCATAGGACAACATTGAAGATCTAAAGGCCCCGTTACACGCAACGACGTCGCTAACGAGATATTGTTGGGGGTCACGGAATTTATACCGCACATCCGGCCTCGTTAGCGACATCATTGCGTGTGACACCTACGAGCGACCGCTAACGATCAAAAATACTCACCTAATCGTTGATCGTTGACACGTCGTTCATTTCCCAAATATCGTTGCTGGTTCAGGATACAGGTTGTTCGTTGTTCCTGAGGCAGCACACATCGCTACGTGTGACACCCCGGGAACGACGACCAACAATGTACCTGCGTCCTGCCGGCAACAAGGTGGGCGTGTCATTAATGCGGTTGGTCTCTGCCCCTCCGCTTCTATTGGCGGGCCGCTGTGTGATGTCGCTGTGACGGCACACGAACCTCCCCCTTATAAAAGAGGTTGTTCGCCACCCACAGCGAAGTCGCTAGGAAGGTAAGTATGTGTGATGCGTCCTAGCGATATTGTGCGCCACGGGCAGCGATATGCCCGTGACGCACAAACGACGGGGGCGGGTGCTTTCACGAACGACATTGCCTTTACCCAGTGACACAATGTACAGTGTCAGTATACAGCTTGTATAACAGTGTAAATTTGGTGTCCTCTAAATAACTCAACACACAGCCACTTCCCTTTGTCCGTGTCTTTTTTTATCCCTAAACTTGCCAGCTTAGCAATGGGGATGTCTGATAGACGCCTCTCCATTACTAACCCCTGGACTGAAGTCTGAAAAGTTCTGAAGTATTCCAAGTCCCAAGGACTCTCTGGTGAGATTGTCTGTACCCCTTTTCGGTTCCCGAAAATGTCTAAACCGCTGACAACAAAAGTGAGTACACCCCTAAGTGTAAGTGGCCAAATTGTGCCCAATTAGAAATTTTCCCTCCCTAGGGTCATCTGACTCATTGGTGTTACATGGTCTCCTGTATAAATGGGGAGTAGGTATGTTAAATATGGTGTTATCTCTCACACACTCTCTCATACTGGTCACTGGAAGATCAACATGGCTCCTCATGGCAAAGAATTCTCTGAGGATCTGAAAAAAGAATTGTTAGTCTACATAAACATGGCTTAAGCTAAAAGAAGATTGCTGCAGGACCTTGGCCAAGACTATTCAGTGGTACACTTGGCCAAACCTCAGATGCTTGGGTTCACCTGGTCTGGCTTACTTAAAAAACAAACTAGAAAAATTGCCAACACTTCCTAATTTCATAGTGTGAACTGGTGCACAGTGAACATAACATACATTGTCTATACAAACAGTTGCCCTCAAGGAAAGGGAAGGAGAAAAAAGTATGTAGTTGGTGAACATTGGAATATGGATACACATTACTGCCACGAAAACATGAAAAAGATTTTTTTAAAATATGAGTTACTTAGCAAATAAAGGTGGCCAAATTTACTTGTGCCCAGTTACCACGTCAAGGTGTAACTCTGATGAGAGTTACACCTTGATGTGGTGTCTTGGCACAAGTAAATTTACTTGAGTGCAACTGCTTTTTTTAGATATTACTTAAAAAACAGTCAGATTCAGGACCGGACCTGAAAACAAACTTGAGCCCAAACCCCGAACCTCAAGTAAATGGGGATCCGAACTTGTGTGCTGTAAAATGGTGTTAGGAAAGGGACTGCAAAGGGAAGCAAAATGTTGACTAAAGCATGACAAATATGTTTACCGAGATTCCAGGCGGCTGTCACACTGCTTCCGGGTCTGCTCATTAAATCTCATGAATATTCACTGTTTTAACCACTCACCCTGCGACAGCACCTGTGATTGGTTGCAGTCAGACTGCCGGAGTGACGGCATCTCTGAATGGTTGCCTTCATACTAGCTGTCTGGTTCCTGGAATTGGAGTGTAAAAATAAATACATCATTGATAAAAATGGCGTAGGATCCTCCATATTTTGAAACCCAGTGCAGATAAAGCAACCAGCTGGAGGCTGCAGCCCCCATCTGTGTGCATTATCTTGGCTGTGTATCAAAATATGATACCCAGCCAAGATAAAACGGACAGCTGGGGGCTGGTATTCTCAGGCTGGGGTGGCCAATGATGAAATAGCAGCCTGTGTTCTTCCTCTGCACCTCAACCGCCACTTTAGTGCAATACAGTAATAAGCATACTTTTTCTTCATGCCTCACAAGCACTGACACGGTCACAGGTTCTTTTAGCCAAATTTCTTTACTTGTCAACTTCAAATTCAGTTTCTTATCTCGCTTGAGGCGGGCACAATCTTGTTCCCTGAAGGTATTACCAATAGCAATGGATAATTTGTACATTATACTGGCCAATCGATTCCTGGGCTGCACTTCATGTCCGGCACCTGGATTCAACCCAGAAGGTCAGGCCAAATTAAAGTTATTGCGGTTTTTCCTCCGCCACATCTCTCACAGTCTATTACTCTCCCTCAGGGACTCTCTTCTCACTTCCTGTCTTCCTAATCATTTTTCTTGACTAATCTCATCCCCTCATTAGCTCCCTCTAGCCAAGGAGTACTAGGGAAGCAGCTTACACATTGTGCCCACAGTGGATATGCAGGTCTGGGTCAGCCAAGACTTAAGAGTACTTTACACGCTGCAATATCGGTACCGATAACGCTAGCGAGCGTACCCGCCCCCGTCGGTTGGGCTGTCACAGCCAAATTGCTGCCCGTGGCGCACAACATCGCTAACACCCATCACACGGACTTACCTGCCCTGCAACGTTGCTCTCTTTCTAAGGGGGCGGTTCGTGCAGCGTCACAGCGACGTCACAGGCAGCCGTCCAATAGCAGAGGAGGGGCGGAGATGAGTGGCCGGAACATCCCGCCCACCTCCTTCCTTCCTCATTGCCGGTGGAGGCAGGTAAGGAGATGTTCGTCGCTCCTGCAGTGTCACACACAGCGATGTGTGATGCCGCAGGAACGAGGAACAACATCGCTACTGACCAGACAATGATTTTTGGTAAATGAACGACCTCTCGTATACCACCGATTTTTGTCTCTTTTGCAATCGTTTAAGGTCGCTCCAGCCTGTCACACGCTGCAATGTCGCTAACGACGCCGGATGTGCGTCACAAACACCGTGACCCCGACGATATATCGTTAGCGATGTCGCAGCGTGTAAATGGCCCTTTACACCACTGATCTCATCATCCAGTCTGTCCGGGAAGAGACAGAAGGATCTGCAGAAGCCTCATACACAGAAGATCTGGGGTTACTTCTCCAAGATGTTTGGAACAAAATTACTGCCAAGTTTCGTACAATTGTCCCTAGATGAACCTATGCTTTGATGTTGTTTTGAAGGCAAAGTTTGGTCACACCAGATATTGATGGATTTAGGTTTCTCTTTAGTTCATTCCCTTTGCATTTTCATATATGATAAAAATAAGATAATAAAACTTCTATTTTTTTAAGCATTCTTACTTTTCAGTACTTTCCCCACATGCCTAAATCTTTTGCACAGTACTGGGTATCACAGCAAATTTAAACAAATAACTGGAAATAAATGTTTCATTTATGGAGTGTTTAACACAAGGTTAAGTAGATTCATAAAAACTAAAATTATAAATTGAGTTTCTGGATTTTAACATCCTAACTACTTAGTGTCCTTATTCCTAAAACTAACACTTATCCCTCCCGCAGAGAAAATCATCCCCTTCTAATATTATTTAAGAGTCCATAGCTAAAATTAACACACTACAAAGATATAATTACTTGTCTTGTCTATGAACACATACAAGTGTTTTGTGCATTTATTTCTGTATATATTTACACATAATGCCTTTATGTAAATTCTTATATGCAGATGTACAAACCTTTCACAGATATACAGCACGTACCTCCGATTCCAACTGGTGAGAGGAATATGTTATCGTGAACAATGTAATTCAATTAACTATTTAGGAACCAAATCACCTAATCATCTGCTAACCCAAAAAAAAGTTGCATATGGAACTTAAACACATTGCAACATGTTACTGTATTGCGTGAAATCAGTGTCACACTAAGTACAGGATAGTAACAAACGAACAGCGAAAGGGAAGGGAAACCCTGTGTCTAGGGATGTGGAAGATGGTGACCCCGGACTGAACCTACCGCTGGTCCCTGGGGTCCCTCATCACCCTAGATAAGTTCCTCACCTATGCACCGAGCTGGATACCTGACCCTAGGTATCCCTAATTCTGGGCCCTAAATAGGGAACGGGTGGGATGAGCTATTTGTCAATCCCATAAAACAGTATAGAAGACACAAGGAGGACAAACAAGGGGAAAATGCATGAACTACTTATCCACAGAAGACTCAGGAAGAAGTTCAGCAAAGCTTCAGCAATGACATCACAGATGAGTGCAAGCCACCTGCTTGCAACCAGAGCTGAATGAACTGAGTAATATCACCAGCCCAAGTCCAGGGAAGATGGGAGTATTTAGGCACAAGGGCAATAATGATGATCAGCAGCTGGATGAAAGGAGGGCTCCCCCGGGTCCTAAAAGGGAATAGATGAAAACCCAGCAGGAAATCAGTGTCATGCTAGGTACAGGGAAGCAACAAGCGAACGGCAAAAAAAGATGGAAGGGAAACCCTGTGTCTAGGGAAGAGGAAGTTGGTGACCCCTGACCAAACCTACCACTGGTCCCTGGAGTCCCTCACCAACCTAGATAGGTTCCTCACCTATGCACCGAGCCAGATACTTGTCCCTAATGCTGGGCCCTAAATAGGGAATGGGTGGGATGAGCTCTTCATCAACCCCATTAAACACTATAAAAGACACAGGGGGGAAATGCATGAACTACTTATCTACAGAAGACTCAGGTGGAAATTCAGCAAAGTTTCAGCAATAACATCACAGATGAGCACAAGTCACCTGCTTGCAATCAGAGCTGAATGAACTGAGTAATATCACCAGCCCAAGTCAAGGAAAGATGGAAGTATTTAAGCACAAGGGGAATAATGATGATCAGCAGATGGATAGAAGGAGTCTAATAACCCTGCTTTTGGATTTGAACCTTGATTGCATTCGGTTACAGCTGGATAGGGAACACCCCTCTCCTGCAGCATGGATATATTCTCTTTCTGGCCGCTCTGCAGGTAGCTTATGACTAAGGACACTTTTTGGTTTTAAATTATTAGCCTGTCCGAAATGCGTAAAGTTTTTTCCTGCTCTTCATTGTGTACAACGTGTTCCCAGACTATGTTTTAACCGGATTCCAATAAAAAGTTTTTTTATATATTTTTATATCAGTGCTGAGCCCACTTTTTTCTATTCACTCTTTGTCACATAATCTGTAAGTGCAAACAGACTGGCTGTCACGTGATGAATGAACAAAACTCTCGTTCATAGGGTAAAATCATCTTTTGTGCAGCACAAAATATTATCATACTCGGCCATGCATTGTCTATGTACACAGGAGCCATACCGCCGAGAAGTAAGCTATGGCATCATATTCATAAGCGCACTAAGTGACCTATTGCCAATCAATCAGAGCGCATCATCTACTTTGGTTATTGGTTATCAAATGAATGCTGATCGGTAACGGTTTACTGATCAGCGGTCATTTCGTGCAGCTGGTCGGGCCATGTAAATTTAAACATTGATGAAAGGGAATCTTTCTCAGGTTTTTACTACCTCATCTGAGAGCAGCATCATGTAGGCAAAGAAAGCCGAAGTCCTGGGATTTTCAAAACAAGAAAACTTTGGAAAATTCTCAATCATGTCACTGAGCTCCTGGGCAATTTCACTGCTCCTTATGAAAAGGCTAATAGCAGTCTCTCAGTTTGCCACTGACCTTGAAAGTCCAGGTGGCCTAGGGACTGATACCCTTTGTAGCTGGCCCCACGAGAGGTTTTAACAGTTACCTTAGGACAGGACTGTGTCCATATTACACTCTCACTTCACCTCACACCGACTTCAACTTTCATTCTCTGAATTTACCTCACGCCTAAGCTCCTCCTCTTTCTGCTTCTAGGGCGCACACACAAGCTTTCTTATCAGCTCAGGTGAACTGTGTCACCGTTGATACTTCTTCACATGGCACAATTACCATAACAGACGTTCCTGAATGAATGTCACACAAATATTTGCTGCTCCAATGCTCGATGCATTTCCCCCCATTCATATATTGGGTTCATCAGGAGGCTAAGGCAAGGCTTTATCACCTCCATAAATGTCTCACAGTTCTGCAGGTGTGCCAAAGGTGTGCATAACATATCACTGTTCTTGTAAAAACAACACTTTCAAAATTGTTCTTGTTTTCAGTGAGATGTTTTTTAAAATCTTACTTTTTAAAAGGGGGTGTATTCATTTACGTTGAGCATTATATTGTCACTTCCTGCAGTGGTGCTGCTCCAGCGTTGTCGGCGCTGCTGATTCCAGAGAGTGATGTGACATTTTTATGTCACGTGATTGCTGCAGACAATCAACAATCACTTACCATCTGCAGCCAGGGCCGCCACCAGGAATTTCAGGGCCCCATACTGGCAAAATATTCAGGCCCGCTTGAGACTCCGCTCAGGCTCCACCTCAGCTCTGCCTCCAACCCTAAAACCTTCCACAGTCCCACCTCCTCTCTTAGGGCACGATCACACGAGCGTGAAAAACGGACGAGTGCAATGCGATAAAATCTCGCATTGCACTCTGACCAATGTTAGTCAATAAGGGAGAGCAGTTGGTCAGCTTTTCTCGCATCCAGATTCTGCAAGCAAGAAAAGTCGCTACATGCTGCGATTTCATCCGGAAAACGGCCAAGACTCGCCAATACAAGTCAATGAGTGCGAAAAAAAACGGACATCACACGGACAGCACACAGACCATCTTAGTGACGTCCATTTTTATGCATGCAATTCTATCATGTAGCACAGAACACTGTAAATGGTCCTGTAAATGACTGGAAATGACTAATAGGTGCTGAGAAAAAAACGGATTGCACATGGACAGCACACTGACAGCACACTGACAGCACACAGATGACAAGAGATACAAAAAAATCATCCTACTCTCCTGGACAAGAATGGGACCGTTTTCTCATACGTTCATGTGAGTCCAGCCTTAGAATAACTCCCCTTCTTCACTACATCCTCACCAATCACACATTAAGGCTATGTAGGGGAGTGCAGCCCCTACTAAGGCCTGAAACACACATCCGTGAAAACCACGTCCGTGTAAAACGGGCCGTTTTTCGGGTCCGATTTCCGTTTTTTAGGTCCGTTTTTATGGTATGTGTGGCCTGCGTGTGTATCCCGTATGCTAGCCGTATGTGCGTGTGGAATGTCCGTGTGTGCGTGAATGAAATAACTGACGTGTGTGTGTTGTCCGTGTGAAATGTACGTGTGTGATGCAAAATGTCGTTACTACATGTCGGAAGACAGAGTAGCGGGATGAGAATGAACTCGGGTGAACTTCACCCGACTTCATTGTCATGCCGCGGCTCTGTCTTTGTGCCGTGTACTGATTAGCGGTCGCCTGTGAAGGATTCACCGGTGACCGCTAATCCCCCGAGTGACTGAAGTTTCCCCCCCCTCTCTCATACTCACCGATCCCCGATCACCGGCGCTGCACGGCGTTCACACTGCTCCGGCAGCTTTTTCTAATTTGAAAATGAGATGAGCTAATTTACGCAGCTAATGAGATGAGTAGCGCGATCAGCTGCTGTCACTGAGGTTACCCGCGGCCACCGCTGGATCCAGCGGTGGCCGCGAGTTACCTGACTGACAGCAGCTGATTGCGCTACTCATCTCATTAGCTGCGTGGAGCTGACAGGAGCGGCGGTGTATTCTGCTGCTCCTGTCACCTGCATGCAGCAGAGCTGGAAACGACGCTGGAGGTCCGTGGATTACGCCGGACATGGAGGGCTTTGTCGGGGTTAATAAATTGGTAATGAGGGAATTTGTTTGTGTTTTTTATTTCTAATAAAGGATTTTTTCGTGTGTGTGTGTTTATTTACTGTAATTTACAGCTTAATCATGGAAGGAATCTCGTGGAGACGCCTGACATGATTAATCTAGGACTTATTGGCAGCTATGGGCTGCCAATAACTCCTTATTACCCCGATTTGCCAACGCACCAGGGCAAATCGGGAAGAGCCGGGTACAGTCCCAGAACTGTCGCATATAATGTATGCGGCAATTCTGGGCGGCTGCTGACTGATATTGTTAGGGTGGGGGGCTCCCCATAACGTGGAGCTCCCCATCCTGAGAATACCAGCCTTCAGCCGTATGGCTTTATCTGGCTGGTATTAAAATGGGGGGGGACCGCACGCCGTTTTTTTTAATTATTTATTTATTTATTTCACTGCACAGTATAGACACGCCCACCGGCTGCTGTGATTGGGTGCAGTGAGACAGCTGTCACTCAGCGTGGTGGGCGTGTGTGACTGCAACCAATCACAGGCGCCGGTGGGCGGGTAAAGCAGGGAATACGAGATTGATTAATGGGCGGCCGGCTTTTTCAAAATAGTAAAAGCCGCCGAAGTTTTTATAACAGCCGTGCAGCGCCGCGCCGGAGATCGAGGAGCGGTAAGTATGAGAGAGGGGGGGAACTGACCGACAGACAGCTAGAGGGACAGAAAAGACAGAGAGACCGACCGACAGACATAGAGGCCGACCGACGGAGTGAGGGAGAGAACGAAACAGAAAAAGAAAAAAGACCAACATCACATGAAAAAAGCACAAAACGTACAGGGAGCAAACAGAGATGCGTCCGTGTCACTCGGACGTGCGCACAGACCTATTGACTTTCATTGGGTCCGTGCTGCGTGTTGCGTGCAGAAAACGGACATGCTGCCGTGCAAAATGCACACAGGTACGGATCACGGACACGGACAAACGGACATGCATCAAAAACGCACGTGGAGCTTTTATCATACAATAACATTGGTGCACGTTTGGCCGTGTCTCCAGTATACACGGAAATGGACCAAACACGCACGTGTTTCACGGATGTGTGTTTCAGGCCTAAGGGTGTTGCTTCACTGTGACTTTCAGAATGTGTTGTACTGTGGCTTTAAGAGACTGGCTTATTAGCAGAGCATAATGGGATGGCCCAGATCTTCCCCTGCTGCTGGGAGCTGATTTGGTCTGATCGGAGAGAACTGAAGAAAGAAGCAGGAAGTTGCAGTGTGGATTCCAGAACGTGCAGAGGGATAGGAGTGTCGGCATCGACCTGCCAGAGTTCCTTGCCTGAGGAGCCCAGCTGTCTAGCAAAATTGGGGGAAAAGAAATCCTGAATCGCTCTCCTGGAGTGAAGTGCGCACCACCGTACCAACAAGCCCCAGAGCGGACCGGTCCTGTGGAAGCTGCTGTGCGTGAGTACCCAGTACAGTGGTGAGGGAACCAGTATAAACCTCCATAGTGAGAGTGCGGTATCCACACGGTTCCTTTAAAGGAGACCAGCCAGGTTAGTCGATAGAGTAGTATTGGTTAATGTTGTATATGTGCACATCGTTGTATTGCTATTTGAACTTGTATTGCTTAGGCTAGTTTCACACTTGCGTTCAGCGGAGTCTGTCACTATGGAGAATAGCGCAGTCCGTTAACGCACTGCGCTATTCTCCATAGACTTGTATGGATAATGCACGTGTCAGCATTGCATCCGCTGGACGACGCAGTGTGAAGCCCCACAGGTGTAGTGTCGGTGCATTACCTTCAGGGACTCCACTCGGCTGGATCTTGTCACTGGTAGGAGATCTTCTACTTGTCGTGACGCCACTCTCAGTATTGCGGTCAGTGGGGACCGCCACTGCAGGTTGAGGGACGCCTGGGGCTGATGGTGAGTGCAGTTAGTTGGAATAGCCTCCTGAGAGTGAGGCAAGCCCCAGGGCCCTGTGTAGGTGCGTAGAACCACAAGGCGCAGAATAACTCCACACAGGCAGAATGTCTTTCAGGGTTTTTACTCACTTCAGGTGGCAGGGTGAGTAACCCGGGCGTAGCTGGGATGAACCAGGCTGGAACCAGGTATCCTTCAGGCTGACTTCTGATGGTGACTACCAACTCGCCTTCCTTAGCCCTTGGTGGTTTGGGGTGACCCCGACTTTTAGTCCCTATGGGGGTCACCCAGGGAAGTTGCTGAAGCCTCACTCCCCTTCGTTTGCCGTTTGCTTGTGGCCTGGACCAGCTCACTCCAGCTGCTTGCCTCCTGTGAGCTATGGGCCCTAACTGTGGCTACGTGGCTGCGGCTTTTGTGGTGTTGTGGTGTGGGCTTTGAGGGCCCCACACCGGCAGGTTTAGCAGGGAAAGGTGGATCTATCCCCACTCCGGGATCTGCCGCCCGTTTGGGCCTGGTTCTCCCTAGCAGTCTCCTTACTTCCCACTCTGTGCTCTCTCTCTAGCTGGAGATGGGTTTCGGGTAGCACTCCTAGGTGACCGTTCTCCCCCGTCGGTAGCCACTGCGCGGACGCTGTCAGACTACAGCAGCCCAGGGGAAGGGGTCAGCTCTCCTCGGAGCTCCCTGGACTCTGCTCTGAACCGGCTCACATCTGGGACCTTCACTGCTGCTCCTGTCAGAGCTTCACTTTCCTGCTCCTCACTCCTCCACACTCTGCTGCAGACTGTTTACTCCTCCTTCTCTTTTCCCTTTGTGTCTGCCTACGCCACCTAGCAACCAGGCTCTCTTACCACACCCCTTGAGAGGAGATGGAGGCTTTTGGCCCCCTCCACTATTCCAGTGGAGGTGAAGGCTTTTCCCCCTCCTGGGATCCCCAGGGGTCCTCTCATAGGTACATGTGTGAGACCTGATCACTATGCGCCTGTCTAGTCACACCTCGGTCAGCCTTCTGGATTACCTGTATTGTACTGTCCCCAGCATGGGTGCAGTACTCAGTGGTGCCTGACCAGGTCAGGGGCGCCACATTCCCCCTTAGTTATCACCAGCACGTCCTCGGGCTGCAAGACAACATTTTAAAATGCATAAAACAGTAAAAACATGGTAAAACATTTAAAACCACCAGGTACCATACATCACCACCCTCCACCCACAAGTCCGTTAACCCACCCAAAACCCTCTCGCGTTGGCCGCGCCTTCAGCCACTTCTGGCAGGATGTAGAGGCGGCTTTCATGGTCTGGTGGTCTTCAGGGTATACCTGGCCTGGTGGATCCGCGCCTTCAGCCTCTTCTGGCAGGATGTAGAGGCGGCCTCCACAGTTGGTGCTGACCAGGTACCCTCTTTGTGGTGGAGAGCCAGGCCCCATAAACAGGCATGCTCTCTGGTCGCAGGTAAGCCAAGGCCCTATATACGGACGGGCTCCCTGGTTGCAGACGAGCCAAGCCCCTAAACAGGCTGACTCTGGTGGTGGTGGTGCCCTCTGGTGTAACTATTTACACTGCGAGAGTTTGTGGCTATAGCCAGTTCATAGCCTTAAGGTTCATGGGTTTCTCACACTAGTTCATGTGGGCACATTTCTTAAACATTAACGTTGCAAACTGGTCAAAACTGTAACTTGCTGTACTTCTTTCTTTACTTTACATAGATTCCTCCTTACCAGGGCTTGGGCCTGTAGGGCTGCGGCACCTGTTGTTTTCTTCATTTCTCTCATCATCGGAGGTAGTCTCATCAGTGGGTCCTTTATCTTTCCTTTCTTCTTCTGTATCTGTTTCTTTTTCTTGTGGTATGGAGACAACTGGGTTGCTATAGGAATCTCTGGTACATGGCGTAACGTCAAGTGCATACCATCCTCTTTCTCCCTGATGCATTGTGAATTCCACTGTATCTCCCATCTGTAAGTTCCTTCCAGGATGTCCTCTGGGCAAATTAGCTCTGACGTCTCTCCTATTGACAAAAATGCCCTCCTTTATACCTGGTGCCACTATGAACCCGTATCCTGACTTCAGGCTAAAGTCTTCCACAATTCCTCTACAAAGGGGTCCTCTGACCTGTGCTTTGGCTCTTCTCAGGAACCGTTTTTCTTCTAGGTCTCTGGCCGTTATGTCATCTCTTTGCTCTGGGGATGGCGGAGCAGGTGACAACTGGTTTCGGCTACGGCGCCGTGTCTTGCGGGCTTGATTCTGCTGGGTGGCTGCTTCACTGCTGGCAGGCTCCCAGGTGAGGTTGCTAGATAAATCTTCCTCTTCATCCCAGCGAGAATATGGCAACATCTCCGGCTCTGGGCATGGATCCACTGCTGATGGCTCCTGGGTCAGCTCCTCAGCTTCCTGGCCTCCTCTCCCCCTTAGTTCTTCGGAGCACTCCTGTTGTGGCAGCGCCGGGGATGGGTGGTCATCAGCAGGCCCGGGCTGGGGACTCTTTGGCGTGGTTGCTGCAGAAGTCGCCTTGGGGGTGTGCGGAGGGAGCAGATACCGATCCACCATCTCTTGTGGGAACTGGGCCTCTAGGTCAGCCTTCAGCTTCCAGTATTCGGGGTCCTCTCCTATCAGGGACTTCCTAGCAGGGACTTCCTTAGACTGGGGAGCGGTGTCTGCTCTGGCCTTGCAGGCCGGGGTAAACAGTGGTACATTCTTGTCTTGGCGGGCCGCGCCTGACATGGCGGCGGCCTGGTCTTGGCGGGCCGCGCCTGACATGGCGGCGGCCTGGATCAGCGTTGCAGTTTCAATCAGGGTCGCAGCTGGAGTCTTAGCGGGCGTCGCTACTATGGCCGGTTCTTGGCGGGCCGGGCAGGGCATCGCTGCGGCGGCCTGGATTGGCGTCGCAGCTGCGATGGGATCTATGCAGGCTGGGCTGGGCGTCGCTGCAGCGATCGGAGCTTGGCGGGCCGCACCTGGCGTGGCTGCGGCCTGGTCCAGCACCTCACTTGCGGCGCGGACGAGCGTCGCTGCTGCGGTGGGGTCTTGGCGGGCCGGGCCTAGCATGGCGGCGGCCTGGGTCAGCGTCACACCTGCGGCATGGATGAGGGTCGCGGCGGCAGCCGGATCTTTGCGGGCCGGGCAGGGCATCTCTGCGGCGGCCTGGGCTTGGCGGGCCGCACCTGGCATGGCTGCGGCCTGGTTCAGCGTCGCCGCGCCGGGCGCCTCTTCAGGGACCGCGGGCGAGGCAGCAGGGGTCGGGGCACTCGCGCTGGCAGGGGCAACACCGGACTCACCCATCAGTAGCATCATCGGGGTCGGAGTCGTCGCCGCTCGGTCTGGCACTCGTCGCGCAGCTTTTTCCTCATAGGCCTTCACCGCGGCAGCCATCTCCAGAAGCTCCATGCGTTCCTCTCTGATCTGCTCCACGACCCGGGTCTCCAGTCGGTCGCAGAACTGGGCAAGCTCCCGATACCACCAGGCAGCGGAGCCTGGTTCTGGGTTTCTGCGTTCAGACGCCATTTCCTCTGCGCCTTCTTCTGCACGATTTCCCAGCAGCGGACTCGTTGCTGCCTCCAGTTGCAGGCTCTTCAGTTTCTGCTCTGCCTCTTCCAACAGCAGGCTTCTGGCTCCCTTTCTGTCCCGACGTCTCTGAACGCCTCCGCTCTCTTCACTTGCGAGGTCAGGACCCTGCAGGGGATCTCTGGGTAGCCACACCTCTTCGTGGGCGGTAACTTCTCCCAGCGCGGGCTGCTGTTGTTTTTCAGCGCGCTTTTCATGGTGGCAATATGGCGGCGCTTCCAATTTTTCAAGCGGACCGCCCAGGCACATGGTCACCTGTCTGAACAGGTCTAGTCCTTATCCTGTTCGTGACGCCAGATGTGAAGCCCCACAGGTGTAGTGTCGGTGCATTACCTTCAGGGACTCCACTCGGCTGGATCTTGTCACTGGTAGGAGATCTTCTACTTGTCGTGACGCCACTCTCAGTATTGCGGTCAGTGGGGACCGCCACTGCAGGTTGAGGGACGCCTGGGGCTGATGGTGAGTGCAGTTAGTTGGAATAGCCTCCTGAGAGTGAGGCAAGCCCCAGGGCCCTGTGTAGGTGCGTAGAACCACAAGGCGCAGAATAACTCCACACAGGCAGAATGTCTTTCAGGGTTTTTACTCACTTCAGGTGGCAGGGTGAGTAACCCGGGCGTAGCTGGGATGAACCAGGCTGGAACCAGGTATCCTTCAGGCTGACTTCTGATGGTGACTACCAACTCGCCTTCCTTAGCCCTTGGTGGTTTGGGGTGACCCCGACTTTTAGTCCCTATGGGGGTCACCCAGGGAAGTTGCTGAAGCCTCACTCCCCTTCGTTTGCCGTTTGCTTGTGGCCTGGACCAGCTCACTCCAGCTGCTTGCCTCCTGTGAGCTATGGGCCCTAACTGTGGCTACGTGGCTGCGGCTTTTGTGGTGTTGTGGTGTGGGCTTTGAGGGCCCCACACCGGCAGGTTTAGCAGGGAAAGGTGGATCTATCCCCACTCCGGGATCTGCCGCCCGTTTGGGCCTGGTTCTCCCTAGCAGTCTCCTTACTTCCCACTCTGTGCTCTCTCTCTAGCTGGAGATGGGTTTCGGGTAGCACTCCTAGGTGACCGTTCTCCCCCGTCGGTAGCCACTGCGCGGACGCTGTCAGACTACAGCAGCCCAGGGGAAGGGGTCAGCTCTCCTCGGAGCTCCCTGGACTCTGCTCTGAACCGGCTCACATCTGGGACCTTCACTGCTGCTCCTGTCAGAGCTTCACTTTCCTGCTCCTCACTCCTCCACACTCTGCTGCAGACTGTTTACTCCTCCTTCTCTTTTCCCTTTGTGTCTGCCTACGCCACCTAGCAACCAGGCTCTCTTACCACACCCCTTGAGAGGAGATGGAGGCTTTTGGCCCCCTCCACTATTCCAGTGGAGGTGAAGGCTTTTCCCCCTCCTGGGATCCCCAGGGGTCCTCTCATAGGTACATGTGTGAGACCTGATCACTATGCGCCTGTCTAGTCACACCTCGGTCAGCCTTCTGGATTACCTGTATTGTACTGTCCCCAGCATGGGTGCAGTACTCAGTGGTGCCTGACCAGGTCAGGGGCGCCACAGCAGCGTCGTTATTTTGACGCTGCGTCGGGCTGAAGGAATGCAGCATGTAACTTTTTTGAGCAGCGGAATCCTTTGGATTTCACTGCGCATGCTCTCTCTGGCTCCCTCCACCCGTAACCAGGGTACACATCGGGTAACCAAGGAACCCTGGTTACGTGTGCCGGGAGCCCAACACTTCCCCGCTCGGCTCTGCCCCCTCCCCGCACTACGTATGTATACACACAATTGCACGCACACACACAGACACAATCGCGCACACACACACAAACACACTCTCACACTCACTCACCTGTCCCCCAGCGATGCAGCCCCTGCGGCACTGACGTCCTCAGCCATGGCCCTGCTCAGCTCCACCCACTTCGCACTCCGCCCCCCCGCTCCCCGCACACATTGTCGGCGACCGAACGATCAGCTGATCACCCGGCGGCCGGCTACTGTGAGTGATCAGCTGATCACCTGGCGGCCGGCTACTGTGAGTGATCAGCTGATCACCTGGCGGCCGGCTACTGTGAGCGATCAGCTGATCACCCGGCGGCGGGCTACTGTGAGTGATCAGCTGATCACCTGGCGGCCGGCTACTGTGAGCGATCAGCTGATCACCCGGCGGCGGACTACTGTTAGCGATCAGCTGATCGTTCACAATAGTCTGCTGACGGTAAAACTGTAAAAAAAAAAAAAACAAATTGCGTTGTTTTGCAGCATCCGTTGCATCACTATATGCAGCACATCCGTTGCATCCGTCACACAAAGCAATGCAACGGATGCCGTTCAACGCAAGTGTGAACTACCTTACTGTACTAGTTGTCGCGACCTGGGCCGTCCGCCTTAGCTAAAGTATACACTGTTGTATTTGGAGTTGTCTCTTTGACCGTTTGTTCCCTTTTGCCAGATCCCACCGCTGCTCTGCAGCTCACGTTTGTTACCCTGATAAATAAGCTTTAATTCTTGGTTTACCCGTTAAGTCTGTCTGACTTGATTTTTTGTGCGCTTCTTTTCTGCACATAAAAAAGCATGTTTTGGCAGGAAAAAAGCAGCTGAAAAACTGCACATTTTTTATTGTGTTTGTGCGTTTTTTCCTGCTTCTTTTTCTGCTTTTTTTAATCATGTCGATTGCGAAGATTCAGTTACTGTACTCCCGTGATTGCCGCTGGGTCTCCGGCTGATGACAGTCGCTGTTTTGCTTCAGCTGGATGTTTTTGTTTCCAACTTATCAAGGAGTTGGATCAGAAAACCCAACATGTTGCATTTTTTTATTCAGATTACCAGTTTTACAGTTGAAACTGGTGAAAAAAACCTGAAAACTAATGCCATTTTGACAAGTTATCTTAAGTTAAAGCACAATAACTCTGATCTGAATGGCCCAGAAACACCGAAACCTGGTCCTGTGTCTAAATCTCCTAGCACTCTCCCATCTCTCCAGCAATGTCGAAGTAGGGATACCAGCATGAACCCTTTATCTCTACAGCTTTGCTCCTGTTAAAGGTTTATTGTATAAATATAAAATATTTCTTTGGTCAGGAATTTATTTCCCTATGAAAATAATATACACCTCTGTCAAAAATATGGTCAAGATTGCTATAGATTTTATTTTACAAAAGGGTATAAATCTTCCACAACTACACTCTTCAAATCAACATCCAAAGAATGAAAGGATGGAGGAAGTGGGATCACTTCTATTATAATTATGTATACATTATTGTAAAATGTAGAACTAGTATGTCCCATAGATATTTCCACTGTATTCCACACACAATGCATATACTGGTATGTCCTAAGCCATTAAGGTGTAATCACCTGTGGCTGCTGCGGTCAGCTGGTGGTGATCCCTGCACATGTCTGCTGATTTGTACAGCAGACATGTGTGCCTCGCAGGCCCAGGTGGATCCGTGATCCACCCTGTTATTATGTATACATTATAATAAACTGTAGAAGAACTAGTGTGTCCCATAGACATTTTCACTGTATTACACACACAATACATATACTAGTATGTACTAAGCCATCAAAATGTAATCACCTGTGGCTGCTGTGGTCAGCTGGTAGTGATCCCCGCACATGTCTGCTGATTTGTACAGCAGACATGTGTGCCTAGCAGACCTAGGTGGATCCGCGATCCATCCCGCACCTGTTAACCCCTTAAATCGCACTGTCAAAATATAAAAGCGCAATTTAAATGCCCTCCATGGTAAACATGCACTTACCCGGCTCTATCGGCGGCTTTGTGACGTTATCCCTGTGAACCAATGGTTGCTATGGTAGCAAAGGGTTATGTGATGACTCCTGAAGCTCACATGACTAACTTCCTGTAACAGCCATCTGAGTGCTGCCTGTTACAAGACATGAGCATTTCTGGTGATCTCAGCTGTGTAGCTGTGATCAACAGAAATGAATGAGCGATCAGACTACTGATCCATGTAGTCCCCTAGGGGGACTAGTAAAATAAAAAAAGTTAAAGTAAAAAAAAAATAAAAAATATTAACCCCTTAATGACTGCGGGCCGTAAAATTACGTCCTAGCGGTCATAACGTTACTGCCCGCGGTCTCCTGGCAGTAGCATGCTGCGATCGGCGCACATCTCAGCTGATTTTCACAGCTGAGATGTGTGCCTGCTAGGCACGAGCAGAATCGTTATCTGCTCGTGCCGTTTAACTCCTGTAATGGCGCTGTCAATATGTGACAGCGCCATTATAAACGCAATCGCGGTAAAGTTTTACTTACCGCCCGATACCGGAAGTCACGTGACATGATCACGTGACTTTCAATGGTTGTCATGGTAGCACAGGCTCATGTGATGACTCCTGTGTTAGACCTGAATTACTTTCACTTTCGCTTTCCAGGTAAGCCAGGGAAGCAGGAAGTGAGTGAATCTGCTGTTTACAGCTGTGTAGCTGTGATCAGCAGATAGATAAGAGCGATCAGATTGCTGATCGCAATAGCCCCCTAGGGGGATTAGTAAAATAAAAAAAGTAAAAAAAAAAGTTTTAAAAAATGTAAAAAAAAACAAACATAAAAGTTCAAATCACCCCCCTTTCGCCCCATTGAAAATTAAAGGGTTAAAAAAATAAAAAAATATACACACATTTGGTATCACCGCGTTCAGAAACGCCCGATCTATCAAAATATAATATCAATTAATCTGATCAGTAAACGGCGTAGCGGCAAAAAAATTCCAAACGCCAAAATGACGTTTTTTTGTCGCCACAACTTTTGCGCAAAATGCTATAACAGGCGATCAAAACGTAGCATCTGCGCAAAAATAGTATTGTTAAAAACGTCAGCTCCAGTCGCAAAAAATAAGCTGTCACTGAGCCATAGATCCCCAAAAATGAGAACGCTATGGGTCACGGAATATGGCGTAAAACGTGCGCCACTTTTTTCAGACAAACTTCCGAATTTTTTTAACCCCTTATATAAAAGTAATCCTATACATGTTTGGTGTCTACGAACTCACACCGACCTGAGGCATCACACCCACACATTAGTTTTACCATACAGTGAACACAGTGAATAAAATATCTCAAAAACAATAGTGCTATCGCACTTTTTTTGCAATTTTTCTGCATTTGGAATTTTTTTGCCATTTTCCAGTACACTATATGGTAAAACCTATGGTTTCATTGAAAAGTACCGCTCGTTCCACAAAAAATAAGCTCTCACATGACCATATTGACTGAAAAATAAAAAAGTTACGTCTCTTAGAAAAAGAATGGCGAAAAGAAAAACGGAAAGCGAAAAATCGGCCGGTCGTGAAGGGGTTAAAGTTAAAATCACCTCCCCTTCCGCTCCATTGAAAATTAAAGGGTTAAAAAAATAAAATAAAAATATTTGGTATTGCCGCATTCAAAAATGCCCGATCTATCAAAATATAAAATGAATTAATCTGATCGGTAAACGGCATAGCGGCAAAAAAAATCAAAATGCCAAAATTATGTATTTTGGTCAGCACACAAATTTTGCGCAAAATGCAATAACAGGCAATCGTACCGTAGCATCTGCGCAAATGGTACCATTAAAAATGTCAGCACGAGGCGCAAAAAATAACCCATCAGTGAGCCCCATATCCCAAAAAGTGAGAATCCTACGGGTCATGGAAAATAACGCAAAAAGTGTGCCACTTTTTTAGACAAACTTCTGAATTTTTTTAACCCCTTAGATAAAAGTATTAGATACAAGTAAACCTATACATGTTTGGTGTCTACAAACTCGTACCGACTTGGGGCATCATACGATCCCATCAGTTTTACCATTAAGTGAATATGGAGAATAAAATATCTCAAAATTAATCATGCAATCACACTTTTGTTTTGCAATTTTCCGCACTTGCAATTTTTTTTGCCGTTTTCCAGTACACTATATGGTAAAACTTATGGTTTCATTTAAAAGTACAACTCATCATGCAAAAAAACAAGCCCTCATATGGAAAGAATGACAGAAAAATAAAAAAGTTATGGTTCTCGGAAAAAGGGGAGCAAAAAAAAAAAAATGAAAAATGGAAAAAGTCAGCTGGGAGTGAAGTGGTTAAAATATTTTTAAAATTTCAAATGTGCTAGTACTATGGAAACCTCGGAAAAGAGAGAGAGCCAGAAACCGGTTCACATTTTGTAAGAATATTGACCGTTTCCTGTGTATATGGAAGAGAAAAGCCAAGAGAGTTACAGATGAGTGATTTTGAAAATAGATGCTTGATACCTGCTTTTTCTTGACATTTCAGATACACACCAATCTTTATTTCCCTTTAATCCTGCTGAGCTGGAAGCATTATTGTTTTGAAATGCAGGACACTTTGATGAAAAGTTACCAGCAAAACACTGGAGAGCCAGACCTGGCTAATTACACTGCGCTGGCTTTCTGGGTTATTTCTTTTCTTGACTTTTCTAGGGCTAAAATTTGTTTAACATGGACGTTTGCTGGTAAACAACCTTTGTTGATGTTCATGATCATTATGTAAACATTTTCTAAGAAACACAAGACTTCTTTTTTCTGCTGCATATGTAAAGATGATAATAAATATAATTTATTTTGCATTGATGCTATAGAAAGTAACGACAATAAAATGCATGTAGGCATGTGACGCCCCTGGACTAGACAGGTCATCACAGGGTACTACACGCTCTTTACTCTTAGTGCAGGACTCAACCCCCCATGGTTCTGGGTTCCCATCTGCAGCACTGCCTCCACCAGCATCCACAAATCCTAGTGACACCTCGCACTACACCCTGTCAGGCACACCAGTGGGCTGCTAAGCTGGAATAGGGCCGCCCACCTAGGGGTCAGGCAGGGAGGTGGTCGGTGATAAGGGAGTCGGCTCCAGGGGAGCAAACTGAGAGGAAGCTGGGAGTTGTAGCGCCCAGGGGAAAAGCAACCTAGGTTGCAGACAGTGGTCTGGACCCGGAGGAGTCGGAGACCCGGTCGCGGGAGATTGGAACTGGGTGCTGGGCTAGTCTTGGAGGATAGTCAGCAGCCGCAGTTCAATAGCCGGGCTGGGACCAAAGGCACGTCTGAGTACATAGACCCTAGGTTGGGGAGAAGCTTCAGGCAACCCGGCAATTAACCTGCGGAGGACAGGACCTATATGGACTGTTCCCACGAAGCTCAGAGATCGGGGGCACTAGCACAATGAGGGGGATAGGGCTTCCCAAGAAAAGCAGCCCACTGAAACCCCAAGCGAGAGCTCCTGAGATCAAGCTCCTCTGCTACTCCTAGTAGGGAGCGGGGCCCGGAAAGCTCCAAGCTGACGGGCCACCTGAACACTCTAAAATTTTGTGCCAGGAGGCAGGCCACAGACCACCAGGCAGTGCTGCAGGGTACGGGACCCGGACAAGCTCCCCAAGAGGGCATCATCACCCAGAGACTTGGTTTACCATGTTGTAAACGTCTGCTTCTGTGCTGAGTGAGTATCTGATTAACCCCTGCAACCAGCTATCCTGCGCTTCCCCTGCACCCCATTCCACCATCCAGAGACCTGGGGCCTTCCCCTACCTTTGGAGGGTAACGTCATCTAGCTGCCCCACTCCATTACCCTAGTACTCCCAACGGCAGCGGCGGTACTCCCTATTACCGCACACCATGGGTGGCGTCACGAACTATCTTACTCCCCCTGTAAATAACCCCCCCTTTTTACATTTAAGAGTGGCCCCAAGCCCCCGGGTCCGGAGACCCTCGAGCCACGAGAAATCATCCCCCGGATCTGAGCGGTTCGACCGCTGCAGGGGCGGCACATGCACCATACTGAATTATGGGCTTGCCGTGAAACCTCAGGTCCCCAAAATACATGGAGCCAAGACCACTAATCTATCCTTTATTTTGAACCTACAGGTCAATAAGTAATATCGTCTACCTTGCCATGAATGATGGAAATATGGCAAGGAGCCAATATTCTATCAGTATTTACATTTCGTCTAAAAGAAGCATTTGTCAAGAGATCCTAAAGGCCCCGTCACACTAAGCAACATCGCTAGCAACATCGCTGCTAACGAACAACTTTTGTGACGTTGCTAGCGATGTTGCTGTGTGTGACATCCAGCAACAACCTGACCCCTGCTGTGAGGTCGTTGGTTGTTGCTGAATGTCCTGGGCCATTTTTTAGTTGTTGCTGTCCCGCTGTGAAGCACAGATCGCTGTGTGTGACAGCGAGACAGCAACAACTAAATGTGCAGGCAGCAGGAGCCGGCTTTTGCGGACACTGGTAACCACAGTAAACATCGGGTAACCAAGAAGCCCTGTCCTTGGTTACCCGATATTTACCTTTGTTACCAGCCTCCGCCGCTCTCACTGTCAGTGCCGGCTCCTGCTCTGTGCACATGTAGCTGCAGGACACATCGGGTTAATTAACCCGATGTGTGCTGTAACTAGGAGAGCAAGGAGCCAGCGCTAAGCATTGTGCGCTGCTCCCTGCTCTGTGCACATTTAGCTGCAGCACACATCGGGTAATTAACCCGATGTGTGCTGTAACTAGGAGAGCAAGGAGCCAGCGCTAAGCATTGCGCCCTGCTCCCTGCTCTGTGCACATTTAGCTGCAGTACACATCAGGTAATTAACCCGATGTGTGCTGTAACTAGGAGAGCAAGGAGCCAGCGCTAAGCATTGTGCGCTGCTCCCTGCTCTGTGCACATTTAGCTGCAGCACACATCAGGTAATTAATCCGATGTGTGCTGTAACTAGGAGAGCAAGGAGCCAGCGCTAAGCGGTGTGCGCTGCTCCCTGCTCTTTGCACATTTAGCTGCAGCACACATCGGGTAATTAACCCGATGTGTGCTGTAACTAGGAGAGCAGGGAGCCAGCGCTCAGTGTGCGCTGCTCCCTGCTCTCTGCACGTGTAGCTCCGTGCGGTGGTAACCAAGGTAAATATCGGGTTGGTTACCTGATATTTACCTTAGTTACCAAGCGCAGCATCTTCCACACGGCGCTGGGGGCTGGTCACTGGTTGCTGGTGAGCTCACCAGCAACTCGTGTAGCGACGCTCCAGCGATCCCTGCCAGGTCAGGTTGCTGGTGGGATCGCTGGAGCGTCACAGTGTGACATCTCACCAGCAACCTCCTAGCAACTTACCAGCGATCCCTATCGTTGTTGGGATCGCTGGTAAGTTGCTTAGTGTGACTGGACCTTAACATTTGCTCCTCAATATGTTTATATCTTATTAGACTGATGTGTTACTGTAGGGATTGCAAACTAATTTCAACATCCTCAAAGATGCTTGGAAAAAAAGTCAATACAATTTTCCTTAGGGATTGCTGCTTACTGGGAGAAGCTAAGACGCTTCTGTGCCATGCACAGGAAATCTTTTGGGCGTGTTGATGATGGAGATGAGGGATAGATAGGACAAACTGCTGATAAGGCCTAAGACACACGGCATGAAAATCGGAGCGAGTGGAATGTGATAAAACATCGCATTCCACTCGGACCAATATTAACCTGTGTGTCAGCGCACATGAGCGATTATTTTCTCAGCCCTAATAGGACCAAGAAAACAATCGCTGCAACTGTAATGCGATCCTGGTTTCTCTCACAGCCATTCTAGTCTATGGGGTGAGAGAAAAATCGCACTGCACTCGCAGTACACCAGTGTACCGCGAGTGCAGGGCGAGGAGAGAGGGAGATAAATCCCACCCTCTCCTCCGCAGAGCCGGCCCACCCCCTCCTGAGTGCTGGTCCGCCCCGCGCAGCTGAGGTCCGATCGCATGATCAGACCTCAGTTGCAGTGACACTCGGCGCCCGCTGTGCTGCTAGCGTGAGCCAAGTGTTATGCAAGGATCACATTAGTCCCATGTGTGGCCCTAGCCTAATACTCTAGGTGCTAAGTACAGTGAGGGATCATTAGAGACTTCCATTGTGTTATAGGTGTATCTTACAAATGCTTCCTGAGGGATCGCACTCATCCTAGTGTCTTAAAGGAGTTTTCCCCACTATCAAAGTCCATTTTATTCAATAAATCTTGGAATAAAAATAAGTTCCACAATTTGATGTGATTAAAAAAAATGTTCCTGTGCTGAGATAATCTTATATATGTGCCTGTTACGAGAGGGACCCGGGGAAGCGTGCCAAGATGGGAAATGGACAGCTTCCGCCGGTCAAGGTCCACTGTGCGGTGTAAGGGACCGCCGCTATGGTGGGTGAAGAGTGAGCGGGTTTCTGCTAGCGATCGTCTGGAATGTCACAGACGATCTATGTACACCGATCTGCCCTAACCCGTGAGGGTTGTATGGCACGGATCTCACGGCTCGGTGCACGGGGAAGCACAGAGGTGCACAGAGGTGCCCACGCACGTGTGCCAGTGGAAGTCACGAGAATATGGCACGAGGGTAGCACAGAGGTGCCCACGCACGTGTGCTTTCAATAACCAGGTGAGTCCGGTGGAGACTTGAGGAGCTCACCTGGGACAGGAACATGGCCTGTTGAAGGGGATACTGCCGGAGCAGCAAGGCAGGAACACGGCCTGCAAACCAGGTGCTGCCTAAGCAGCAAGGGCCAAGCCCACAAAAGACAGTAATGCCTGAGCAGTGGCGTGGCAGCACGCTGCCAGACATCCAAACATAGAAGGACAGTCGCGCGCCGCCATGATGGCAGGAGGAGCTTTTAAGGAGGTGTCGTTCCACCCAAGGGCGGGCGCGAGGCGGAGATGACGGACTTGACCCAATCAGGGTCCACGACGTCCCAGCCTGGCCAGTCAGGATTCACCATGTCACCAGCCTTGTCATCAAGCCGTGTGACGTCAGTGGGCGAATCAGAACCCACCACGCATTGCACATGCTCACCCTCCTGCCTCTGGGAAATAGAGGCGGGATCCTCGGTCTCACAATGTGCAGAGATAACGGGAGTCTCACTGCTTCCCTGAGCAGAAAACCTCTGCACATTGCGTAACCTCGCAGACCTTCGGGGCCGCTGAGCAGGAGGGTCTGCGGCAGGCCAGGAATGGGAGACCGCTTCACTCCTTGTAACAGGAGAACCACTAGGTGTCACCCTTCTGCTGCCTCTCTGAGAAGGTATCTCCTGCACACTGCGCAGTCTGGCAGACCTTCAGCGCTGCTGAGCAGGAGCGCTTGTGGCAGGCAAGGAATGGGAGACTGCCTCAGTCCTTGCCTCAGGAGAGCCACGAGATGTAACATGTGCCCCTGCTGTGTGCAGTGTAATGGTCGTGTCTGACCGTACAGGGACATGGTCTGGTCATACCACAGCTCCTGTGCTCAGATAATCTATATATATATATATATATATATATATATATAATTGCCTTATTCTGTCTGTCTGTCTGTCTGTCTTGCTCCAAAATTGTGTCACAGTGACAGTGTCGTTAGCGTGACAACTGTCGGATTGGCCGCTGGGCTCGGCCTGGCCCCGCCCCCTGCATGGATTGGCCGCTCGCCCCGACCCTCTGCATGCATCGACTGCTCAGCCATGCCCCTTCCCCCGAATTCAAACAAAGCCCTGACTCCCCCCGCCCAGACATAACCTTGCGATGCTGGGATCGTGACGGAGCCGGTGTACGCTGGTAACCATGATAAACATCGCGTAACTATAGGAAGCGCTTCGTATCATGGTTACCAGCGTACACCGGTGCGGTCAATAATGAAGTGTCATGCAGTGGTGAAAGAGTTAAAGACACTGCAAGACACTTCATTATAGGCAGCGGGTACCCCCAGAAGAGAGAAGACAGAAGAAAGAAGACCCCGCAGTCATACTCATCGGGAGCAGGTGAGCGCAGCAAGGTCCTGCAGCGGTGGAGCACACACATAAGAACAGACTCACACTCACTCACTCTCACACACACATCAGATCGCATCCACACACTCACAACATCCAGTGCTATCGCTTACTTCTTGGCGGCGATACTGTGCGTTGCAGTGACCTTCCAGGACCTGCCGGAAGCATGTGGTATCTCCGGATGTTGTGTGTGTGTGTGTGTGTGTTTATGCGATCGGATGTGTGCGTGTATACTGTCTGATGTGTGACTGTGGAGCAGCATGGGGGGATGGAGCACGATGGGGGTGTACACCTCTCCCCAAAACACACACACACCGCCACACGCGCACCACACACACACTGGGAACCACAAACACCGCCCTACACAGACAACGCCGCACACACAC
Source organism: Anomaloglossus baeobatrachus (assembly GCF_048569485.1). Lineage (NCBI taxonomy): Eukaryota > Metazoa > Chordata > Amphibia > Anura > Aromobatidae > Anomaloglossus > Anomaloglossus baeobatrachus. The sequence goes on along the minus strand of NC_134364.1, from coordinate 79,609,717 downwards.
AACACACAAAGACCGCGGTATACATAAATATACGCACATACCGCGCAACACACACACTGCACAAAACATACCTCCCCCAAAACACACACACGCACTCCACACCCACACAAACCGCGCAACACACACAGCGCTACACAAACACTGCTCTCACACCCCCTCCCCCGCACACCCAGACAACACCCAGAACATGTACAGCGCCCTACACAAACACTGGCAACTACACACAACAACATCGATATATATAACAAAAAACATACATTAACTACACAATACGTAAATTCTAGAATACCCGATGCGTTAGAATCGGGCCACCTTCTAGTCTTATATATGTGTCCCTGCAGTGTACTGTGTAATTGCCGTGTCTGACCGTACAGGTACATGGTCTGATCATACCACATCTCCTGTGCTGAGATAATCTTATATATGTGTCCCTGCTGTGTACTATGTAATGGCCGTGTATGACCGTTCAGGGACATGGTCTGATCATACCACATCTCCTGGGCTGGGAAGTACACAAGAGTATACAGACAATACATCACGGGATCACAAATTGTTTAAAAACAGGCAGTGAACTGTTTTAGCTTACAAAAAGAATGTAATGCTCATGGGTTCCAGCAGCGAGTGGACACACTGGGCAACAGCACATAGAAAACCTGGAGGGACTTGACTATGGTTTTTCACCAGATTTTCACCAGAGCCTTTAAAGGTGAGGGTGTTCCACTGCAGGTAGGAACAGGTGTCACTCAGGAAGACTGGTGCTCCAACAGCTGGCCCCAGAGGTATGGACACGGACAGTCACTGATATGGTAGGTGCAGCAGGGAAGGCTGAAGTCTCAGCCGTTGTGAAGCCATGCAGCAGTGTCCGGTACAGAAGACTTGACTGATAGGGCACAATTCAGCAGTGGCCAGTATGGCAGCCTTAGCCCACAGGGTCTCATGCAGCACATGCTGAATATGTCAGGTACTGGAACACATAATTGCATTAGCAATGTGAAACACAGTACTAAACAGAAGCAGCAGTTAGGAACCTGGGAAATAGCAACATATGGGCCATGTTAACCAGGCACCTCCCTTAAAGGGAGGGTACCTTAAATACCTGATGCTGATCAGCCTTAGACTGAGAGGAATGTCTGGGTTAGGGCATACTGGTCCTCTAAGACAAGGTGTGATAGTGGGCACCCTAGGAGCACTCTTGGGAGAGTTGCGCGGCATGCACAGGCCCTATCTCGGCCGTTATGAAGCCATGCAGTAGTGTCCGATACAGAAGGCTTGATTGATAGGACACAATTCAGGAGCGGCCAGTATGACAGACTTGGCCCACAGGGTTTAATACAGCAGATGTGTTCTAATGCACACCCAAAGAACACTCTTGGGAGACCTGTGTGGCATGCACAGGCCCCAAGAGGCAGCAGGACCCAAGAATAGGACAACCACCGCTCAATAGCAGGGAGGGTGAGAGTGCCAACAACCCCGCCGGGGAAGGGGAGCAGGACAGTGCGAGGACACCGGTAAAGGTTTTCTAAAAATTAAGATTCAAAGAAAGAATTTCCCTTTTCACGGTAGAACCCACTGAGGACAACCCATATACGAAAGGAATGATAGACCATTCAAGAGCAATCATGATGCACTTCAGGCACTGAAGAGACAGCTGTAATTGTTAGAGTATTTTTTCATAAATAGCGGCTTTAGCCATCTGCAAGTTTTTCACTTATTGTCTGAGTTGGAGTCATGGAAAGTATAACCTATTTTAAGAACTAGATAGGACACGATATCAAGAAATATTGACTAAGTACCTTACAAAATGTGTTGAGTACTCCATAACTATCACCTCATTACCACAGGTTTATTTTAGAACATGAGTCAAAGTAAACTATGTATCATTGGAAAGGTCTTTTTGAAATTTCAGTGTTCACTAAGAAGTATACTGTAAATAGTACCTTCCGCTTATAGTAATGACAGATACATTATGGAACGTTAGTTATATTGCAGTTATATACGGTATATTGAAAGTATATTTCAGTATAATCAATGGCAAAGGATCTTTAAAAATGTGCTCACCCTATCGCCAGATATTGAATTTTCAGAAATGAAATAATCTACCTAATAATATATATATGATACATTTCCTGCAAGTGAAAACTTTAGAGATATTTTTTCTCAATGACAACTGTGTAATTTAAAGGGGTTGTCCACTACTTTGCTATTCATGACTTATTCTAAGGATAGTATGCCACTAAGTAACTTTAAAATGAAGTCCCATTATTGACTATCCTGTAGCCATTTAGCTGGTAAGGTCACCCTTGTAGAGGTGCACCTTAATTATACTGCAGTACAGAGTAACATGTATTTTGGTCATATGTGGGATCCCTAGTGCTATTGGAGGTGGCGGTGCCCATGACTTTAGCACTGATGGGTATATGGCAATGAATGTACAGTGTTGACACTGGCAAATACAGTCCTCAATTGTCTAGATTGTTAGTGGTGCAGCCCATGATGGGGAAAGTGTCACGATTCCATTGTGCAGAACATTCTGTATTGTTCTGCTATGCTCTCCTGCATAGCCGGTATATGTTGCCTATGGTGCAGAGCATTTTGCAGGATGAATGGTCTGCTGGTTGTTTCACAGCACTTGGTTCCACGCTGGTCCTGGGAGGTGCTCTTGCAGATGCTTCTCATTCCCGGTGATTGCTCTGCTTCATTAGGGAGCATGTTAGTTCACGCCACCAGTAATACTTTCTGTTTACAGTTGTGTTGTTGGCTCTCGTGGTGCTCAGTGTTCAGATCTTGGTCTCTCGACTCCGGACTGCTGTTTACCCACCTCTGCCTGTCCTCCCTTGTTTCTGTTGTTACTTCCTGGCTTCTGACCTTCGACTTCCTCCTGACCACATCCTCGCCTGCTTCCTGTATTTTGTATGTCTCGACCTCATCTCTGTCTGGCCCCCATGTACTGTCATGCCCTACTGGTTTATGACCCAGCCTGTCTGACTATCACTCTATTTACTGTATACAAGTGTGTCTAGCGCCATCTTGTGACAGTCATTACAGAAAGTAGCAAGGAACCTGCTCCATACATCCTCTCCTGACTTGCACCATACATGTATGGCAGATGTCGGTAAAGGGTAAAGTAACACACAGTAATAGAGTATATAGCAAATATCCATACATAATGCAATACAGATAAAGGGGGCAATTTAATTGCATATTCGAAACGTTAGACTCTTCCTCAACATTGGGGTATTACAATGTGAGGTGATGGGAAATATGCTGCACCATTTACATTAACAATCTTTTACAGCTGATGTTATTTTTCCATAATGTATATGGCAGTGTACTGCTTGGATGTTGACAACATTGTTGCCTGCAGTACTAACCACTGGCCACAAGAGGTTCCTGCCTTCTTTTTATTTACTATTATATAGACTCTTGTTTGGAACATATGTACAGGAGAGATTTAAAGGGGGAGGACTTGGGCTCTAGGACAACCATGTAGTGCTGGTAGTGCTCTCTTGTACCCTATCCACAGGGCTTCATTGCCTATTTGCTGCACCTCGCTGCTGTGGCTGGTCTCCATCATTATCTATGGGTAACTATAATTGCACTATGTTATTCTGATTGTGGGAAATATTTCTCTCCCCCCCCCCACACACACACACTGCCCTGGCTGGTATAACTCTCTTCATTGCTATATAGATGATTCCATATTGTATTCAGAATCTTTGGGGTTTGTGCAATGAAAATACATTACTCATTATACAGTGGGGGAATTAATTATTTGATCCTTTGCTGATTTTTTAAGTTTGCCCACTGACAAAGACATGAACAGTCTATAATTTTAAGGGTAATTTTAACAGTGAGAGATAGAATATCTAAAATAAAATCCAGAAAATCCCATTGTATAAATTATATAAATTGATTTGCATTTTGCAGAGAGAAATAAGTATTTGATCCCCTACCAACCATTAAGCGTTCTGGCTCCTACAATCCAGACGCTCCTAATCAAATTATTACCTGCATTAGAGACGCTGTCTTACATTGTCACCTGTATAAAAGACTCCTGTCCACAGACTCCATTAATCAGTCAGACTCTAACCTCTATGACATGGGCAAGACCAAAGAGCTTTCTAAGGATGTCAGGGACAAGACCATAGACCTGCACAGGCTGGAATGGGCTACAAAACCATAAGTAAGACGCTGGGTGAGGAGAGAACTGTTGGTGCAATAGTAAGAAAATGGAAGAAATACTGTACAAAATGACTGTCAGTCGACATTGATCTGGGGCACCATGCAAAATCTCACCTCATGGGGTATCCAGGATCATGAGAAAGGTGAGAGGTCAGCCTAAAACTACACGGGGGGAACTTAGTAATGATCTCAAGGTAGCTGGGACCACTATCACCAAGAAAACCATTGGTAACACATTATGCCGTAATGGCTTAAAATCCTGCAGTGCCCACAAAGTCCCACTGCTCAAGAAGGCCCATGTGCAGCCGGCCTGTCTGAAGTTTGCCAATGAACACCTGGATGATTCTGAGAGTAATTGGGAGAAGTTGCTGAGGTCAGATGTAACAAAAATTAAGCTCTTTGGCCTTAACTCACCTCTCCGTGTTTGGAGAAAGAGAAATGCTAACTATGACCCAAAGAGCATCATCCCCACTGTCAAGCATGGAGGTGGAAACATTATGTTTTGGGGGAGTTTGTCTGCTAAGGGCACAGGACTACGTCACTGCATCAATGGGACAATGGATGGAGCAATGTACCATAAACTCCTGAGTCCTGAGTGACAACCTCCTTCCCTCCACCAGGAAATTAAAAATGGGTCATGGCTGGGTCTTTTGGCATGACAATGACCCAAAACATAGAGCCAAGGCAACAAAAGAGTGGCTCAAAAAGAAGCACATTAAGGTCATGGAGTGGCCTAGCCAGTCTCCAGACCTTAATCCCATAGAAAACGTATGGAGGAGCTGAAGCTCTGAGTTGCCAAGTGACAGCCTCAAAAGCTTAATGATTTAGAGATGATCTGCAAAGAAGAGTGGAGCAAAATCCCTCCTGACATGTGCGCAAACCTCATCATCAGCTACAAAAAGCATCTGACTGCTGTGCTGCCAACAAGGGGACGGCCACCAAGTATTAAGTCTTGTTTACCAGAGGGATCAAATACTTATTTCTATTTCTAAAATGCAAATAGATTTATGTAATTTATGCAATGTGAAATTTTGTAATTTATTTTGGATATTTTATCTGTCACTGTTAAAATTAACCTACCCTTAAAATTATAGACTGTTCATGTCTTTGTCAGTGGGCAAACTTACAAAAATCAGCAAGGGATCAATTACTTATTTCCCCCACTTTATCACTTTAGATACTGAGTACATAATTTGTTTTTGAATCTCTCTGTCGTAATGAAGATGGATAAGAATTAAAAAAAAAAAATGCCTCATTGTATTAGTCATATTTTTCTTTATGTCAATGGCTTTGGCTTTCAGGGCCCCCAATATAATGAGAGTGATGGTGCCGACAGTAGTTTTCTCCCATCTTCACAATGAAAACACATGAAACCTTGGCAGAAGCGAGCAGCCATTGTAGGTTCTCAGCGTCTGATACCTAGAGACATAAGTCTGTTGTGTCAGATGATAAATCCTGCCGTACCTGTGCACAACAATACCAAAATATATATTGTACATCTGTCTTTTTCCAGCCTGCTTTACAGTGACAGTCTGTACAATTACACGATTTTCTTGGCTGATTTTTGCACACTTGGGAGTCCTGTTTTCAAAATATGTATGTTTGAAAATCCTTTCCTATTTCTAAGTAATAGCGATGCAAAAACATCTATTTGTACCGGATTGCATTTCCTAGAACATTTGTATGAAGTATATAATTGCTCTAAAAGCATGTTCGGCCCATTTATAATATGGTGATACTAAGATCATGTGCACATCGCCGTAACATGTTCCTCACAACTCTTCCATTATTTGTACTCTCTTTTATACTTTGTATTTATTATGATATTTCCTATGTACAGCATCCTGCAGCCGTAACCATGCATTGCTTTACCGGGAACAAAGGTAGCTTGGTGGCTCAGTAGCTTTGTAGCGCTGGGGTTCTGGGTTGAAATCCCACCAAGGACAACATCTGCAAGGAGTCTTCTCCCTGTATTTGCGTCCTCCCAATTCTCCTGTATCCATTTATTCTCCAACGACTGATAGGGAATGTATATTATGAAGCTTAATAGTGACAGTGATCATAATATTTGTAAACCGCTGCAGAAATTAAGACTGGTACCCTACTTCCCTGAAATAAGCCCTAGTAAGATTTTTGGAGCTTTTTTGAGTATGCTTAAAATGTAAACCCTACTGCAAAAATAAGCCCTAATTATAGTTCCATATGGAAGTGTCCAAGCAGCTAAAACAGTTAAAGAAAACAACAGGACTCGTCATCAAAGAAAGCAGACACACTTAAAAGAAAGTGTGGCACCCCAGTGGTCATGGGAGCCACAGTGGTGTTGTTCTCCTCACCGGAAGGCAATGCTATGCCTGGAGGCAGACCTCTATGCCAGGTACAATCACACACACAACACTTCCTAATCCAGTCCAGAAAGAGGAGCTCAAGTCCTGTTTGGGGAGAGCTTCCCTGTGCATTCTGGGCTGGGGAGGGGTTAGAGAGTGAAGAACAGGAAGGAAAACTCAGAACTCGAGTAGCAGTGAAAGAGAACGGTCGCTGTTAGAGAACTGTTTCAAGCTTACCAGGATTGAGCACTGAATCAGTAAACCGGGGTCCTCGACTGTCAGGTACTAACGGCCCAGCAGTAAACCCGGAAGGCAGGAGGTTCTACACCACCTGACCCAACAGAGACTCCCAAGGCGCAGTAGCATAATAGAGCCCTGGGCCACAGAAGTACCAACGGGCCCTACATCCAGCTCGCGCTGCCCTCCACAAGGGACAAGGCAAATTGCACTTAGGAAGAGGGACATTGTGCTGCTCCAGGCCACAGTGACCCACATTCAGAGCGCACTAAGGAAGGCCTTTAACATACCTGGCAGAGAAGGGACTTCTCACTGCTTCCTGGCTATTCCATTCCTTCCTATGTTGGATGGGTGGGTCAGTTTTTTGGATATTTGCATCCTGGCTGACCAGACCACTGTAACCTGGGACTATAACAACTGACCAGTAAAAGGTAAAGGAAACTACCGGCCTGTGTCTTCCAGTTACTGTTGGCATCCTCAGCCTCACTTCCCAGTGTACTACACCATAGACTACCACCCTATCATCCTCCCCGGGGCTCGCTCCACCTGTGGGTAGCAGAACCATTCTTGCTGCTACAACCATCTGCCCTCGAGGACAGCGACAACAGCGGCAGCTAATCACTGTCCGCTTACCGCAGGTGGCATCACAAGACAAACTACCCCATCATCTTTCCCTTTTATTGTACGCCTCGGGGCCACAAAGCCGGGCTGGGCCACCCGTGACATTCCCAGATCCGACATCACCGGCCCAGCGACGAGTAAAGTTACCCCTTGCCCCGTGGGTGCTACAAAAGCACCTTCGTAAATATGGTATGTACCAACCACTATAGGATTGGTTCTGAACCATGAGAATAGCAGATCAGATAAGAAAATGTGTTTTTTAGTTTTCTGTCAATAGAGCCATATGAGGCCTTAGTATTAATGGGACGAGTTGTACTTTTGATTGACACCATTCATTCTGCCCCATATTGTACTGAAAAACAGGAAAACAAATTCCAAGTGCAGTGAAATTGTAAAAAAAAATGCAATTCCACAATTGTTTTCTTTATTTACCATGTTCACTATATGGTAAAACTGACCTGGTGTAAAGATTCCCCAGGTCAGTACGAGTTTGTAGATACGAAACTAAACATGAATAGTTTTACTTTTATCTAAGTGTTGAAAGAAAATTCAGAAACTTATTAAAAAAAAAAAGAATTGCACAGTGACGCAATTTTCCGAGACCCATCGCATTCTAGTTTTTTGGCAACCAAAAATATGTAATTCTGGCATTTTGATTTTTTTTCTCGCTGCACCCTTTACCAATCAGATTACTTGATTTTATGTGTTGACAGACCCGGCATTTCTGAACACTGCAATACCATGCAATAATATGGGTATTTTTTATATATAATATATATATATATATATATATATATATATATATATATATATATATATATATATATTTCAAGTGCATCTCAATAAATTAGAATATCATCAAAAAGTTAGTTATTTCAAGTGTTTATTATATATTGTATAGAGTCATTACACACAGAGGGATCCATTACAATACATTATATAGAGTCATTACGCACAGAAAGATCTATTCCTATATATTATATAGAGTCATTACACACAGAATGATCTATTCCTATATATTTTATATATAGTCATTACACACAGAGGGATCTATTCCAATATATTATATATAGAGTCATTACACATAGAGGGATCTATTTTCACGTGTTTATTTCTATTAATGTTGATGATTATGACTTACAGCCTATGAAAACCCAAAAGACATTATCTAAGAAAATTAGAATATTATATAAGACCAACTGAAAAAATAATGTTTATCTCAGAAATGTTGGGGCCTACTGAAAAGTCTGTACAGTAAATGCCTCAATACTTTGTCAGGGCTCCTTTTGCATGAATTACTGCATAAATGCACGTGGCATGGAGGCGATCAGCCTGTGGCACTGCTGAGGTGTAATGGAAGCCCAGGTTGCTTTGATAGCAGCCTTCAGCTCGTCTGCATTGCTGTATCTGGTGTCTTTCATCTTCCTCTTTACAATACTCCATAGATTCTCTATAGGGTTTAGGTCAGGAGAGTTTGCTGGCCAGTCAAGCACAGTGATACTGTAGTTAGTAAACCAGGCATTAGTACCTTTCGCAGTGCGGACAGGGGCCAAGTCCTGCTGGAAAATGACATTTCCTTCTCCAAATAGCTTGTCAGCAGAGGGAAGCATGAAGTGCTCTAAAATTTCCTGGTAGACGGCTGCGCTGACTTTGGTTTTGATAAAACACAGTGGAGCTACACCAGCAGATGACATGGCTCCCCAAACCATCACTGATTGTGGAGACTTCACACTAGACCTCAGCAGCTTGGATTGTGGCCTCTCCACTCTTCCTCCAGACTCTGGGACCGCGATTTCCAAATGAAATGCAAAAGTTACTTCCATCTGAAAACAACACCTTGGACCTCTGAGAACAGTCCAGTTCTTTTTCTCCTTGGCCCAGGTAAGACGTTTCTGGCATTGTCTATTGGCCATCAGTGGCTTGACACAAGGAATGTGACACTTATAGCCCATGTCCTGGATACGTCTGTGTGTGGTGGCTCTTGAAGAACTGACTCCAGCAGCGCCCACTCCTTATGAATCTCCCTCAAATTTTTGAGTGGCCTTTTCCTAACAATCCTATCAAGGCTGCGGTTATCCCAGTTGCTTGTGCACCTTTTTCTACCACAATTTTTCCTTCCACTCAACTTACCATTAATATGCTTGGATACAGCACTCTGTGAATAGCCAGCTTCTTTAGCCATGACCTTTTGTGGCTTACCCTCCTTGTGGAGTGTGTCAGTGACTGTCTTCTGGACATCTGTCAAGTCAGCAGTCTTCCCCATGGTTGTGTAGCCTACTGAACCAGACTAAGGGACCATTTTAAATACTTAGGAAGCCTTTACAGGTGTTTTGTGGTAATCATTCTAATTTTCTGGGATAATGACTTTTTGGTGTTCATTGGCTGTAAGCCATAATCATCAACATGAACAGAAATAAACACTTGAAATAAATCCCTCTGTGTGAAATAAATTAACTTTTTGATGATATTCTAATTTATTGAGAAGCACTTGTATATATAGTTTTATTTTCTATGGGGGCAAAAGTAGGTAATTTGAACTTTTGTATTTTTTATATTTTTAAAACCTTTTTTATTTTATTGATCTTACTAGTCCCCTTAGCACTGTCTTATCACTTCTGCTGATCAGAGTGATATTTCCACTCTCATCCGGCATTCACAGGCCCCGAACCCTGGCTGTCATGACAACCCATCAGTGCCCTGTGATGGCGGGGAATGTGCGATCCCTGCTAGAGTGTGTTTCATTGAAAGCGGGATTTATGTAGTGGGGGTGACTCGCCCACCCCAGGGCTATGGGACACCCGGTGCCGGGCCGGACTAGTCCGGTGGTGGTCAGTGGTGGCTGGGCCCGGCTCCGTGGCCCTGGTGGGTGTCAATAGAATATGTGGCTGATGACTTTAAGTTTGTGTTCGTGACGCCACCTGTGGTATGCGGCTATTAAGCCGCCGCTGCTGTGTAAGGCCTCCGGGGTGATGAAGTGGCAGCAATGATGGTACTGCTCCCCACAGGTGGAGCGGTGCCCCGGGACACAGTTGGTGCTTGTGGAAGTCTATGGTGTTGTGTGACTAGCACGGTGCAGGGCCGACAAGCAATGAAAGAAACAGGCACAAACAGTAGTCTCTTTACCTTCTCCTCTTTTACTCGGCAGAAGTTTAGTCCAGGGAGACCGTTACAGATGGTAAAGATGGTCCGGCCGGCCTGGAAGTGCCTGGGGTGATCTTTGGCCAGTTGAGTATGAGGCCTACTCCTTAATCTTTCTTTGCTGTTTAGGACACTGCACTTTGGGTTAGCAATTGCCCTCTTGCTGCTGGGACTGGTGGTTCGTCCCTTCTTCTGTGGGGTAGACTGCGCAGGCCTCTCTGGTGCTTCACTGCTGGAGTCCACACCAGGCCCTTGGGATGCAGCTGTACCCTCAGTTTGCTTCTGGGCCAGGGGCTTGCAGCTCCCCTGCCCTCCGTATTCAGCTACCAGGGATGGATTTTATGCCCTGGCAACCACAGACTCCGATGTCCGAGTCTCTTCTGTGCCTCTCTGCACCTCTTGCTTCACTGGGCCAAGCTATTCCAGCTCTAGGCCCCAGTTCCACAAGGCAGCACTACTCTCCGTCTGTCCTCCTTCACTCCTGTCTCCAGACTAACTACTACTTCCTCCCTTCAGCCAGACTTAAGGAATGCTCCCTGAAGTTCCAGGTTCAGAGCTCCCCCTGCTGGCCGGAGGGAGAACTGTGTTGGGTGTTAACTTACTGGCCAATAGATCTCCCAATTACCTCCAGGCTCAGCATTAACCCTTTGGGAGGGCAATGCTGTTGTGGCGACCAGGTCCTGGGGCGCCACACTCCCCCTTAGTTAAATTCAGTACTCCCGGACTGTAGAAACAAACATGACATGTTAGAACATTTCATCCCATTATGGGAGGCGCATTACTTGAACGTTACAAACTTAAACATTACTATAAGAGTCCAGTGTGGCTCCCTGCCGGGTGTCCATTACACTGCTCCATGGGGGACCCGCCGCGATCAAACCCCCAACGTAGGCTCTGGGCGTGCGTCAGAGCATTGATGACCCCACTCTATGCACGCCGGACGGGTTTTTCTTCAGGGGTGTTGAACACACTAATGCTAACTATGAACAATTTAGGTGTTGGCCACCCATAGTCCAGTGGCCCAATTGTCCATTTTTGCAATCAAATAAAAAGAAAAAGATTTTGTACACAACATTACAGACATTTCGCATAACTATTTACATTCTAATAAGTACTCCCTCTCTTTCCCCTATACAGTTGACTCTCTATACCTTGGAGGGGGTTGTCCCCGAGTGCTGCGTTGAGACCTGCGTAGCTCTGGTGTTTGCCCCTGACTACTTGGTGTGTCTTCTACCTCAGCACTACAGGTAGGCCTAACCCCGATAGGTAAGCGTGATGATTGCCTATGTGGTCTAAGAGTCGCCAAGGGTATGACAGGTTCACCACTGACAGGGGGTTGATCCTCCTGTTCCACTGCTGGTGTGTCATCTCGTGTTGGAGCGGACGGTTCTTTAGGTGGATCCGGAACCTCTTCTGTTTCTGGCTCGACCAACTGCGGAAACGTCAAAACTGGTACCACTATGGCATTGTTTATTCGGGTCCAAGTTTTGGGGAATTTTCCAAGGATTGTTTGGATCATCTCCCCCTCTTTCTCTTGACTTTGGGGACTTCCTTGTACTTCTTCCATTTCTCTTGGGATTCTGCACCGTTCAGGGCACGCTTTCAGGCGGTCTCGAGAGACTGCTTGATAGGTCTTGCCTTCATCCTTGCTTATGAGGCATACCTTACTGTTGTCAAAGTTGGAGGGGATAATGGTGTAGGGCTCGTTTTCCCACTGATCATCCAATTTATGCATCCTCCGCTTCTTCTTGAGGACTTGTTCTCCAGGTGCTAAGGGAGTTGCTGGGGCTGTTTGATTGTAATGCTGCTCTTGTCTCGCTCTTGCTTGAGACAGGGCCCTCTCTACGCATTCCTGGACCTTACGGTACCGCTGCTGCCGCTCTGTATCCCAATCTTCCATTTCCTGAACCGCCTCAGGTGACACAGTCCCCATCTCAAAGTCTACAGGTAACTTGCCAGGTCTGGCTCGCATCAGGTAAGCAGGGCTGCAGTTGGTCGAATTTACCGGGATATGGTTGTACAAGTCTACCAGATCTGGTAACTTTTCTGGCCATTGGTTTCTTTCTTCCAAAGGTAGAGTCTTGAGCATGTCAATAACCACATGGTTCATCTTCTCGCACAACCCATTGGTTTGGGGGTGGTACGGTGTGGTTCTGATTTTCTTACAACCGTACAGGTTACAGAACTCTTGGAACACTTCTGCCTTGAATGCGGGACCCTGATCAGTCAGTACCCTTTCAGGGTAACCGTGAGGTCGACAAAAGTAGGCCTGAAATGCTCTCGCTGCTGTTCTGGCTGTCTGGTCCTTCACGGGCACTACTACCAGGAAACGGGAGTAATGGTCCACAATGGTGAGGGCGTACACATAGCCTGACCGGCTTGGTGTTAACTTCACGTGGTCCAGGGCCACCAACTCCAGGGGCTGCTTCGTGACAATTGGCTGTAGGGGAGACCTTTGGCTGGCATCATCTTTCCGCCTCAGGTTACATGGACCACAGTCTCGGCACCACTTCTCGATCATCTTCCTCATGTGTACCCAGTAGAACCGTTCGCGGAGTAGGGTCTCCAACTTCTTCCACCCGAAGTGTCCTGCGTTATCATGATAAGCTGCTAGGACCATTGGAGCATCCCTCTGTGGGACCACTATCTGCCAGACGAGTTCATTCGTTCGCCAGTTGACATATCTCTTGCATAGCTTGCCTTGGTATGTGAACAGTCGTCCCCTCTCCTTCCACAGCTGCTGGGCTTCTTCTGGAGCATCTGGGCCAAGATGGGTCTCAGCTTGTGCTAGCTTCTCTTTGACCAATCGCACGGCCGGGTCACCGTTCTGTGTCTCTTCCCAATTATGGTGGAGTAATGGGTTGACCGAGACCTCGTGCTGGCTCGAGCGCTTCACTCCTACAGCATGCTCACACTGGGAAACACCTTGGTGATGGAAAGCCGGTAACTCTATCTCTTCGAGTTCATCCAGGTCTTCTCCAGACTCGGGTAAGTGAGGCATTCTGGACAGCGCATCAGCATTGTTATTCTTCTTGCCAGCCCGATACTTGATGGTAAAGTCAAAGTTAGACAGCCGGGCCATCCATCGCTGTTCCAACGCACCTAACTTGGCTGTTGCCAGGTGTGTCAACGGATTGTTGTCCGTGAAGATGGTGAACTTGGCCGATGCCAGATAGTGCTTGAAGCGTTCAGTCACTGCCCAAACAATAGCGAGGAACTCCAGCTTGAAGGAACTGTAGTTTTCTGGATTCCTTTCTGTGGGCCGAAGCTTCCTACTGGCGTACGCTATCACCCTCTCTCTGCCTCCCTGTACCTGGGACAGAACTGCTCCCAGTCCCACGTTGCTGGCGTCTGTATACAGTACAAACGGTTGGCTGTAGTCAGGGTAGGCCAGAATTTCTTCTCCCGTGAGAGCCCCTTTCAGCCGGACAAAGGATGTTTCTAGTTGGCTGCTCCATTCAAATGGAGGGCTCTGCTTCTTAGCCTGCTTTGGCTGGCCCACCAGGAGATCTTGAAGGGGCGCTGCTATCTTGGTGAAACCATCAATGAACCTTCGGTAGTAGCCCACCAGTCCAAGGAACTGCTGCACCTCCTTCACTGTGGTGGGTCTTGGCCAGTCCTTGATTACAGTGACTTTCTCCGGATCAGGTGCCACACCTTCTGCGCTGACCACATGACCCAGGTACTGTACCTTTGGCTTCAAGAGGTGACATTTGGACGGCTTTATCTTCAGGCCATACTCGGACAAGGACTCAAACACTTCTGCTAAGTGCTTCAGGTGGTCCTCATAAGTCTTGGAGTAGACTATGACGTCATCCAGGTACAACAGCACGGTTTCAAAGTTGTGGTGGCCCAAACAGCACTCCATCAACCTTTGGAATGTCCCTGGGGCGTTGCAGAGCCCGAATGGCATACAATTGAACTCACAGAGGCCCATTGGTGTCGTGAATGCAGTCTTCTCCTTGTCCGCCTCTGCCACGGGAACCTGCCAATACCCACTGGTGAGATCCAAGGTGGAGAAATAGTTAGCTGACTTTAAGGCTGTTAGTGACTCCTCTATTCTGGGCAGTGGATAAGCATCTTTATGTGTAATGCGGTTAATTTGTCTGTAATCTACGCACATTCTCATTGTGCCATCTTTTTTCTTTACGAGCACTAGTGGAGCTGCCCAGGGGCTACAACTATCTCTGATAACCCCAGCCTCCTTCATTTCTCGTAACATTTCCTTGGCACACTGATACTGTGCGGGGGGTACAGGGCGGTATCTCTCTTTAATGGGATGATGATCACCCGTGGGGATTTGATGTTTAACCCCTTTCACCTGCCCAAAATCTAGGGGGTGATTGCTGAAGACCCGCTCGTACTCCTGTACCACCCGGTAAACCCCATGCTTTTGGTGTGAGGGGGTGGAGTCGGTGCCCACATGTAATTTTTGGCACCAGTCTTCCAGCTGTCCCTTGGAGCCATTGTCTTCCACCTGGTCGGACGGGATCAAGGGTTCCACTGCTTTGATGGTATTGTTGCTGACAGTGTACAGTTTTGCTACAGTGGCGTACCGGGGCAATTTGGCCTCCTCCTCCCCACAATTCAGGACACGGACGGGCACTCTCCCCTTGCGGACGTCCGCTACCCCTCTGGCTACCAGGACTCCAGGCCTACTGTCTGAATACACCGGTTCTACCAAGGCATGGTAATCCTGACCCTTGAGGCCTATTGCTGCCCGACACCATATCAACATTTCACTTCTTGGGGGTATTGCAATGGGGAGGGGGTCACTTACCCTCACACTGCCAATTTCTCCTCCGGCCAGCTCTACCTGCTGCCTCCTCATCAGGGCTCTGATCTCCCTCTGTAGGGCACGCTGCTGCCCGGAGCTGGCAGTTTCAGACGCCTGTTGCAACAAAATTATCACTTCGGCAATACAATTTTCTATCACATTTGTACCAATGGTTAGCAGTGGGTCAGATTCTTTGCGATCAATATCTACAATTATCATCCCCTGACATGGCAATTCTACCCGCCCCACTTTAATGGTTACTTCTTTGTACCCAATTTGAGGCAAGGGCTGACCATTACTGGCCACAATTGTTAAATCATCATCTGGGCCATGGTCAATGTCTGAATCAGCCCAATATCTTTTGTACAGTTTGTAGGGGATGGTTGTTACCTGGGACCCCGTATCCAGGAGGGCATTCAAAGGGATCCCATCCAGCACAACGGGAAGGACCGGTCGTCCTCCCACATACTTGCTGTGGTTGGGGTTTGAGCCGGGCTTCCTTACACCTGGGGGTTGGCTCCTGGCCCCAGGCTCGGCCCATTTAAAGGACAGCGTCGTGCAATGTGGCCCGCCTGGCTGCAGCGGCGGCAGATCGGTTGTCCTGTTGAATCATACCGGTCTGTGTCTCTGCCTCGTGTCGGCGGAATCCTCCTCTGTCGCATCCATGGGACGTCATCTGGGCTGGAGGCCAACTCGATTCTTGCAGGCGATGGGGTCACTTGTAGAGACTACACGGTCTTGGCAAGGGCAGCTACAGTCTTGGTCAGCTCCTGGACCTGCTGTCTGAGCTCTGCAGTGGGATCCTTATCCAGGGACTGCGCCTCAGCCCCTGCAGTGGCTCGTGTTGCAGGCACCACCCCGGGGTACGTGATAGCAAGAGGCCGGAGGGGTACTGGGTCATTCGGTGTAGATTCTCTCAGTACCCTGATGGCCTGGTCCTTAAACTCTGCAAAGTCCAGAGCAGGGTTCTGCAGGACCAGGATACGCAGCTGGGTCCTGTGGGCATCTGACAGGAGCCCCTCTATGAACTGCTTGGTTAGGAGTTTGTCTCCTTCACGTACACTCTCTGGGTCCACCTGTTTAACTGCTTTCAGGGCCTCTTGCAGGTTTAAGGCATAGTCCCTTATGCTGTCTGTGGCCCGCTGCTTGCACCCAAAGAATCTCATCTTTATCTCTGCTGCGGTGCGGGTGTCAAAAGTACTCTTTAGCTTGGCCAGTATCTGGGCTGCTGTCCCTTTATCTGTATCAGGCCAGGACTTCACTTCACGCTGGGCTGCGCCGGCTAGCTGTCCCATTACCATGCCCGCCTTCTGGCTCTCAGTCAGCGGATACACCCGGAATAAGCTGTGCAGGCTTTCTCTGAAGTCACTCAAGGTATGGGACTCCCCGGAGTACTGCGGCAGCCATTCTGCTCCCGGGATGTACGGCATGGTGATCGGCATTACCGGCGCTACAGTGGGGGCTGGGGCGACGGCGACTGGGACTGCTTCGGCCGATGCTGCGGCGCCTTGGGCGATGGCAGCCACCTGCTCTCCCTCTGAGTCGGACATCTTCCTCCCCCTTAGTGAACATTACCAGGCTCCGTTCACTTTTCAAATTTTCTTCTGGGTCGCGCGGGGTTAACAGCGCTCTGCTCTGATGGCGCGCTCCCTTCGCGCTCTTTGTCAGGCACGCCCCCCTTCTTCCTGCGCTCGGCGCGGCTAATGGCGGCGGCAATTTACAACCAGTAACACAGTCTTTTAAGCACAATTCCTGCAGGCGCACGGTACCCGGTGGGACCGGGCACGAAATCCTGTTCGTGACGCCAAAAGTTGACTCGCCCACCCCAGGGCTATGGGACACCCGGTGCCGGGCCGGACTAGTCCGGTGGTGGTCAGTGGTGGCTGGGCCCGGCTCCGTGGCCCTGGTGGGTGTCAATAGAATATGTGGCTGATGACTTTAAGTTTGTGTTCGTGACGCCACCTGTGGTATGCGGCTAATAAGCCGCCGCTGCTGTGTAAGGCCTCCGGGGTGATGAAGTGGCAGCAATGATGGTACTGCTCCCCACAGGTGGAGCGGTGCCCCGGGACACAGTTGGTGCTTGTGGAAGTCTATGGTGTTGTGTGACTAGCACGGTGCAGGGCCGACAAGCAATGAAAGAAACAGGCACAAACAGTAGTCTCTTTACCTTCTCCTCTTTTACTCGGCAGAAGTTTAGTCCAGGGAGACCGTTACAGATGGTAAAGATGGTCCGGCCGGCCTGGAAGTGCCTGGGGTGATCTTTGGCCAGTTGAGTATGAGGCCTACTCCTTAATCTTTCTTTGCTGTTTAGGACACTGCACTTTGGGTTAGCAATTGCCCTCTTGCTGCTGGGACTGGTGGTTCGTCCCTTCTTCTGTGGGGTAGACTGCGCAGGCCTCTCTGGTGCTTCACTGCTGGAGTCCACACCAGGCCCTTGGGATGCAGCTGTACCCTCAGTTTGCTTCTGGGCCAGGGGCTTGCAGCTCCCCTGCCCTCCGTATTCAGCTACCAGGGATGGATTTTATGCCCTGGCAACCACAGACTCCGATGTCCGAGTCTCTTCTGTGCCTCTCTGCACCTCTTGCTTCACTGGGCCAAGCTATTCCAGCTCTAGGCCCCAGTTCCACAAGGCAGCACTACTCTCCGTCTGTCCTCCTTCACTCCTGTCTCCAGACTAACTACTACTTCCTCCCTTCAGCCAGACTTAAGGAATGCTCCCTGAAGTTCCAGGTTCAGAGCTCCCCCTGCTGGCTGGAGGGAGAACTGTGTTGGGTGTTAACTTACTGGCCAATAGATCTCCCAATTACCTCCAGGCTCAGCATTAACCCTTTGGGAGGGCAATGCTGTTGTGGCGACCAGGTCCTGGGGCGCCACAGGGGTTTACATTTATTTCTACTCTTTTCTTTTGCTTTGCAAAAGTGATTGTTTTACTCTACTGCAGGCATGAACCCTGGGATGTATTATCTATAGCGGCAGCCGACATTTTGAATCACATGAGTCAGGGGGTTTTGCACCAGGCCCCCTCACCTCCACAATCATCACAATTTCAGTGATGCCTCCATCTTCAGGACATGGATAATATTGAATAGAATGCAATCAGAGGGCCAAAAGATCCACCATTCAGCCTGCATTGGTGATGCTGAGCAATGTCCAGCACTGCGCACTACAGGATCACTATGTCACTATGCACACCTGCCATCCTGAATCCTAAGTACTTGAATTGCGCAGACCAGATGTCATAAGGAGGCTTTTGCAAGCATCGTCAACTGTCATGATAGTGTCAGGATCTGGGGACCCTTCAGATTCTTGCACTGTGGCTTCTAATCTATCTGATGTCTGTGATCAGAGCGGGGTGACTTGGGCATCAACTCACAGACCTGTAGTTCCTAGGCTAGCAAGAGTTCGATTCTGCTTGACTATTTGTTAATCTCCTTTAGTCACATGCTATGGGAAAGCCAGTCATATTGTCTCAAATCATATGTATGCTGGCTGGACACTTGCATTATTGCCAGCTACAGCTTGTCTACTCTGGCCTGGAGAGGTGAATTCATTCATTGTTATATTATTTTTGTGAGTCGTTGTGGTGCAAACCCCTGTTTTCCTTTTTGTTGCTGTCTTACTTCACTTGCTTTTCTCTTTAGTTTGTTACTGTTTATTCCTGAGAGTGTGCAGTGTGACTGAGATTCTGTTATCCCTGTCTGTCTTATCTGTGTTTCCATCACACTCATGCCCCTTTCTGCCCTGAAGAGAGGGGGAACAGATTAGCTTTACTGAAGAATATAGTAAGACACAGGAATCCAGCATCTCCACTATTAGGGGTAATCCAGAGGACAGGGATAGTCTAGGGTAGACTACCATGAGGGACAACATAGGAGTACGTTGTCCCTCGCTGTCCCACAGTCACATTGGGACATTATAGCCGGCCCTGTTTTGACTCCTTTCCAGTATAGTTACTGCATTAGCGATACAATTCCAGACCTTGTCTCTTCGGGTGGCTGAATTAAAAGGGGCAGTAAAGTGGCAAGCTCAGTCCGCCACACCAGAGCAATCAGCTGGATCATCAGAACCCAAAGTACCTCTCCCGGAAAAATACAACTCGAATGTAGTCTGGTCTTTTCTGTAATGGATGAATGCGAAACCTGATTGATACAGAAGCAAGACTGAAGAGGAATCAATGTCATCCAAATGTGGTACTGAAGAAGGATGTTATCAACACAATGGATGACAAGAGGAACAAACAAATCAATTTTAGAACAAATTAAGCCAGACATGTACCTTGAAGCACCAAGTTATGACTTGTGTACTTTGGACACATCATACGAAGAGAACACTCACTGGAGAAGGACATAATAGTCAGAGAAGGAACAAGGTGAAGAGGAAGACCAGCAACTCGAATACTTGATACAATCAAGATAATAGTGGAGAAGAACCTGGTGGACCTATCTATGCTTGTACAAGATTGGTCTTCCTATAGAGCGTTCATCTATCAAGTCACCATGGTTCTAGATTGACCTGAAGGCCATTAAACAATAATATATTTATATACAGTGTGTCCACCCATATCCTGTCCACCGCCATTAACTTGAGAACTGCGGCAGCTATAGGCAAAGAAGTGGTGTCTAGGTATAGTAAAGTAGCCATGCGCTACGCAATGAAACCACCTATAGCGCCACCTGGTGGAAAACAACAGAGTTAGCATTTTTATCTCAAAATCGGAACAAGATAGAGAAAAAAAGTGAATTACAAAGTTGTAGGGCATCATCAGTTCAATACTGATCGACACCTTGCATACAGAAATGCTATGATTAGAACGTGTAAAACTCACAAAGCTGCGGACGTGAAGCGATACCTCATGGAGACCTTCCTACAAGTCATTGGGTATGGTGGCTGCGTGGTGTGGCCTCCGCTCACCTGACCTGACCCCATTGGACTTCTTTCTGTGAGGTCACATCAAACAGCAGGTTTATGCGACCCCCTCCACCAACATTGCAGGACCTATGACGACGTATCACAGATGCTTGTGCAAACGTGTCACCTACCATATTGCACAACGTGCAGCAAGATACAGTATGCTGTCCAGAGTCCAGATGTGCAGTGCAGCTGACGGGGGCCACTTTGAGCATCAAAGTTAAATGAGCGCCTTATGCGCGACCAGCATTCAATGTTTTTGGGGGGTCATGGGTTTCATATCATAGCATTTCTGTATGCAAGGGGTCGATTCGTATTGAATTGATGATGCCCTACAATTTTGTCATTCACTTTTTTTTTCTCTATCTCGTTCCGTTTTTGAGATAAAAATGCTAACTCCGTTGTTTTCCACCAGGTGGTGCTATAGGTGGTTTCATTGCGTAGCGCATGGCTACTTTACTATACCTAGACACCACTTCTATGCCTATAGCTGCCGCCGTTCTCAAGTTAATGGCGGTGGACAGCATATGGGTGGACACACTGTATATCTATATGTATGTTTTCTCATTGCTGGATGCTGGTACATACTTAAGTATACAGTTTCTTAGCTGCTATTAGTTTATGTATACGGTTTATTCATTGTTGGATACTGGTATAGTCTTATGTAGATTTTTTTTTTTTTTTTACTGCTGGCATACACTATACACTGATATACTGATATACTGATATTGTATATACCAATATACTAATTTTTTCATTGTTGGATGTTAGTATATACTTACATGTAAGGTTTCTGCATTGTTGATATAAACTTATATTACCTGTCTCTGTGGCCAGCCTAAAGCACACCTGTGCAATAATTATACTGTCTAATCAGTATCTCGATATGCCACACCTGTGAGGTGGATTGATCTCTGCAAAGGAGAAGTGCTCAAGATGTTCTATAATGCGATACAATGAAATCTGGAAGGTATGTTTATTAGGGATGATCGAACACGTGAAATATTCGGCTTCGCGAATATCCGATGAATAGGTTGCCGCTATGCAAATATTCGATGCGCAATGTAAGTCTATGGGAAACCTGAATAGTTCCAAATAGTTGTTATTCGGGTTTCCCATAGACTTACATTGTGCATCGAGTATTCGCGAATAGTCGAATAGCAGCGACCTATTCTGCAAATATTCGCGAAGCCGAATATTTGAGGTTTTCGATCATCCCTAATGTTTATCCATCACACTTTGTGTGGTCAAGTCTTTGATACTTCCGCTTTTGTTTTACTAAATGTCAAAATTCAAAGCATTATGCGATTGAAAACATTTACTTTTATACGTATTAAAGCTGAATTTCTTAAATACTTATTTATTTTGCAATCCAACCCATTCCCCAGCGAGGGCATCACATGCTGAGTGGAAGCCGGCCCTGCTCGGAGCAGCTGCGTGCTGACTGCTGTTTGTACAGTAAGTGATACCGAGAACATCTTCAGGAGAGGGATTCATCAAATTACTAAGTGTGTCAGTGAGTATAAATAGGGGGCTGAAGGGATTACTGCGGATTGTTACAGATGTATTTTTTACCTAAGTAGCCATAAAGCTGCTTTGTATAGAAATGACAAATGTGATTTTGATGCGGCACTGACACCACGTAACGTTTACTTCCCTTTGAATTCAGTTTCAAGATGTCTTCACCTTTAAGCAATATGTAACCTGTATTTATAAATGCGTTGATGAAGAACAGAGAATCTCGAATAAAATAAACAGTTTTAATATGCAGAACTTTAATCCAATTAACAGAAGTTATAATCTAAAATGCAAAACTTATGGAATGGGAGCAGAGAGCTTGATATTTTGTTTACAAATATCCACATGTATCCAGAGTGGACTTATCAACGGTGCAACCTGGGGCCCTAGAGGCGAAGGCGCCACTTCTCCCCCCAAAATAGGTGAAGTTGTGCATTATGATTAGACTTTACATTGCAAAGTGCACACATACTGTGCAGGTACAAGGGCTCTATATGTATCCGCCCCTGACATGTTCAGTGCTCATCATAATTGCGTACACCCCATTTGAAAAGTAAGATTTTAATCATTATCTCTGAACATGAAAACAATTTCTAAAATTTAGACAAGTCTGAGAATCTTAAAACAGTTTTTTTAACCCATAACATGAAAGTAAGGTCAATTATATCATTTTAATTACAGAATTTTGAACTTTACTGCTTTTGTTGATTCTAGCATTTTGTTTGACCTCCATGATTTGTAAGAACAGCACCAGCATGGAATGAACAAGTTGGCGACATGTTACATCTTTCTTTTTCCCTTCTTTTAGAACAAGCTATTTTAGAGCCTGGATGCTGTATGAAGTGTGATGGCAACTCGTCTCTTCAGAATTCCCCACAGGTGTTTGGTTGAGTTTACAACAGGAGTGTAACGCATACCTGGAACCACAGTCTCAGCATAGCTGTCACAGACAGGCTAGTGGAAAGCCGCTCACAAAGCAGGACCCTGAGAACCCCAAAACCCTTTAACCACAGTACAGGGATTTGGAATTACTCAACGGCCCGGAGATCACTACCTCTGGAAGGCTGCAGTCCAGAGGAGAGTAGGGACAAAATCAGCAGACAAGGACGTAGTCCGGAAACCAGGCAGAGGTCAAATCCAGATCTGGTAGAAGGGTAGTCGGAGAACAGGCAAAGGTCAAAACACAGGGCTCTCTATTCAGAAAACAGCGGGAACCAAAAAGCAGGAACACAAAACTATCTCTGGCAGTGACCCACAGACAGGAGGGGGAATGGTGTGGTGTGGTGTCTTCCCATTGACTGTAGCTGAATAGTGGTAACTTCAGCTGGAAGACACACGCCACCTACAATATATGAAGTGAAAGATGCACACCAAATTCATAGAAATGTGAACAAGCATAACTGCTTTATAATACATCAGGAATGAAAAATACAATTAGCCATATGAAAAATTGAAAAAATTGAAATGTGACATTGCATAACTGCTGAGGATTATTTGAAAAAAGAGATATTTAGCTAATGTATTGATCAATTCATTACTGCCCCATAACCACTTCACAGTAATCTCTTATTTATGGGGTCCCTAACCAAATGTTACCTCTATATGCGCTTAAAACCTGCTTGTGTATGGGAACCAAGGGACCCTTCTATATAGGAAATTGAATAAACATGCCTAAAGGGCGAGACTGGGTTCTCAGACAGAAAAAAAACTGCATAACAATCAAAAAGACTGCTGGAACACCATTGTAAATGTGAATAGGGTGCTAGCTAAAATATACATAATCTATATGAAGTGAAAGCTGCACACCATATTTCTCTGAATTTGGTGCGCAGCTTTCACTCCATATAGATTATGTATATTTTAGCTAGCACCCTGTTCACACTTACAATGGTATTCCAACACGCCACCTACAGTCATTCAGTGGTACTGCAGGTCCCAGAGAACCCCAGCTTAGTGGATGAGCGGTACCTGCGCCTACCAGAGCCACTGGCATTGACTCCTCTCCTATCACCAGCACAGTCCACAGTGGGAACATTGCGTCACCTGATGATCGAAGCAGAAGTTGCAGGAGCGGACTCTAGTAGGGATGTTACAAGGAGACACTTGACCACTGAATCAATTTTACCTTGTTCTTCAGAAATGCATGTGTGTTTTGCATTATTGTCATGTTAGAAATGTGCACGTCTACCAAGGGCATGGAGTGATGGTAGTATCTTCTCTTTCAATATAAAGCAGTACATCTGTGAATTCATGACCTTCTAACCCCTGACACCAGCAGCTCTCATGTAGCCTCACATAATGACACTGCCATCACCATGTTTCACTGTAGGCTCCATGCATTTTTCTTTGTCCTCCTCAGCTTTGCAATGTTATACAGTTTTGTAGCCATCAGTTCCAAAAACATTTATTTATTTGAGTCTCATCACTGCAGAGTATAGAGCCCCAGCAGTCTTCATATTTTTCAACTTGGACCGAGGAAAATTGAAGGCAGGCTTACTTTTCTATGGGCTTTAGGAGAAGCTTCTTTCATAGACGGGACCCGTCGAAGTACCAAGAGGTACGAAACAGCCGTCGTCCCCAGGAGAACTGCACCCAGGTCTTTGCCTGCTGTTTTAATGCACTGTCGGAATTGAATAAAGCACTTTTGGAATACTCGCTGGATGTGCCGTGGTTTCCTACTCTTAGGGCGGCTTTGCACGTTGCAACATCGCACGTGCGATGTCGGTGGGGTCAAATCGAAAGTGCCGCACATCCAGCGTCACTTTCGACATCGTTGTGTGTAAATCCTAGATGATACGATTAACGAGCGCAAAAGCGTCGTTATCGTATCATCGGTGCAGGCTCCGACTTTTTCATAATTACGCTGCCACGACAGGCACAATGCTGTTCCTCATTCCTGCGGCAGCACACATCGCTCCCTTAGGAAGGAGGCGGGTCGCCGGCCAGAGCGACGGTCGCAGGGCAGATGAGTGCGTGTGAAGCTGGCGTAGAGATAATTTTCGCTACGCCAGCTATCACAAGATATCGTACCTGCGACGGGGGCGGGGACTATTGTGTGCGACATCGCAGCATCGGCTTGCGATGTCGCAATGTGCAAAGCCCACCTTATGGATGTTTGTCGCATTTATTAGATGCGACAATCCCGGAACTTTACCTGGCTCATCCCAATTGCCCTGGTGTGGTGGCAAATTGGGTAAAAAGGGGTTAATGAAAGCTCAGAGCTGCCACTAAGCCATAGATTAGTAATGGGAGGTGTTTATGAGACCCATAATACTATTCTGTAAGTGAAAATAAATAAGCAGAAGCAGTGAAAAATCCTTTATTTGAAATAAAATACAAAAAAAACCTCTTCCACCCCATTATTAACCTCAAAACACCCAGGCCTGACGTCTTCCACACAAGGTCCCATGACAATTCCAGCTCTGCTACATTTGAAGTGACAGTGCGCAGGCATAGAATATGACCGCCTGCTGTAAGCTTCAGGCAGAGACTGAGCCACAGTGATGAGTGGTGATGTCACTCAGGTTATTTGTAGTCACAGCTACAGGTTCCCACAGTCCTCCACCTGTGATCGCAGATAACCTGACCTCAAGTGACCTCATTGAACTGAGTGACATCACTTTTACAGTCCAGGTCTATCTATCACTACACCCTATATATTGATCTTATATATTACTTATATGTGTTGTACTCCTATATTACTTAGATTTGGAGAATTGTTCTAGATCTGAAGTGTGGGTTATCTCCTTTTATAACATGAGGATATGGACTAATATGGCAGTGATTTGTTGTTGATGAGGTAAACTAAAACGTTTACTACTCGTTATTACTCATCATGCAATCTTTTGTGGTAGGATGTCCATTGATTTAAATAGATTATATTTTGCAGGACAACAATTTAAAGAATGCTTCAAAATTCTGGGAAAAAAAAAATTCTGAAGAAATAAAGAACTGAAGTCTTTAAATAGCGAGAGAATTTGATCATTTGATTTAAACAGTATTTAATTCATTTCAGTGAGAAAAATATGTCCAAAAAGGCAGCCACATCTGTTTGCATATTCGGAAAGAAAAGCGTCCAGTCCATGATTGATTAGTAAATTCCTTCATGTTTTTAAAAAAGATCTACAGCATCTGCGGAGCTGCACATTATGTGTTTTCAGCAACATGGATACAGAACTGTATATTATGCACAGCTGCATATTATTTCTGTCCAAGTCTTGCGGGACATACAAATTAATAACGAGAAATTTACTTGTGGGTGAAATGTCAGAAAATAATTCCACAAAGTTGATTTTTTTTTTTTTTTACAGAAATGTCAATTTATAATTTTGATTTGCTTATATTATGGTTGTATCAACTATAATTTTTGGTCAGATTTAATAGTACATTTGCACACAAGTTTAGCTCCCAATTATGTGTATAGGATCACCAAACATTAAAGGAAAGGCAAACATACTTCATCATCTTTAAAGGGTGTAAGGATAGTCCTGGGAGTGGACCCACTGGACCATGCACCGGACTCCCCTGCGATGCCGTCTCGAGCGAACCCCTATACAGGGACTGTCGGGCATAACTGCAGAGGGCCTAGATGCACAGAAGCCGGGATCACTGGATACAGGATCTGATCTGGACCAGGTACAGGTTAACGGGATCAGGCAGAAGTCCAGCACTGAGACTGGTGCTGGTCACAGGAATTAGGCTGAAGTCCAGGAGCGGAGACTGGTGCAGGTTAACGGGATCAGGCTGAGGTCCGGAGGCGGAGACTGGTGCAGGTTAACGGAATCAGGCTGAAGTCCAGAACCGGAGACTGGTGCAGGTTACTGGGATCAGGCTGAAGTGTGTGCTCAGATCGGTACTCAGGATCTGCAAGCAGAGACAGAGTTACACCAAGCACAGGCATAGAGGGACCTGAACAACTAGTACAGGAGACAAGCTACAGGGATACTTTGAACAAGCACTGGCCATGGGGAGTAGCAAGTGTTAAATACCTAGTGTGCCTGTGTGAGGGCCGCAACCCGGAAGTCAGAGCCGAGACCACAGGAGGAGAGGCAGGACTCTAGGGCGCAGGTGGCTGCAGTGAGTGAGCAGCGTGGGGCCAGGACCGACGGGCAAAAGGTATGGATGGGGTAGCAGGAGAGCGGGCTCGGCGGGGAGCGGGGACCCCAGGGGTTGGAGCGACAGGTGGTGAGTGGCGCGGTCGGACTGGGAGCATGACAAAGGGACTCTGTCAGGACGTTTTTGCTATGTAACCTGAAGCCAGCATGCTATAAGGCTATGTGCGGACGTTGCGTCGGAGTACCTGCAGTTTATTCTGCACGTTTTCCTTCCCTTGGTTTTTGACCAAATGGCTTTTGGCCATTTTTTAGCGCTAAAAACGCATGCGTTTTTACCGCGTTTTTAGTGCGTTTTTAGCGCTTTTTACCTGCGTTTTCACCTGCGTTTCTGCAGATGCGTTTTTTAGATCAAAACACTGAGAAATAAAGTTGAAATAGTCAAAATGAATGAAAAAAAGGAAAAAAAGGATAAAATGAACTTTAAATTAAACTATATTGAAAATTATAAATTTTAATGAAATATTAGTAGTTATGCATATTTTTAGTGAAAAAAAGGTAAAGTTTATTAATTTTTTACATTTAAATTTTCGGTTATTGTGTGTGTGTAAAGGAACATTAGAACCCTTTAATTTTTGGCCAGAAAAGCATGCGTTTTTGGTGCCAAAAACGCAGTGGAAAAGCAGGTAAAAAGCATGAAAAACGCAGGAATTGTGATTTTGGTTGCATTTTGCCATTTCTCATTGACTCCAATGTTAAGGAAACGCTGCAGAAATGGCAAAAACAACTGACATGCTGCTTCTTTTTCTGCATGGTTTTTGACCACAAATATGCAAATTAAACGCTGCAGAAAAAAAAGCAAAGTGCAGACAGGATTTCAGCTTTTCCCATTGACTTTGCTGGAAATCAAAAACGCATGCGTTTTGGCACAAAAACGCTGCAGCTAAAAACGCTGCAGAAACGCGGGAAAAAACGCAACGTGCGAACATAGCCTAAGAGTTAACATGCAGTTTACAGCCAAGTGTCTCTTATCGCAAAGTGTGTTTTTGTTTACCGACAACATTAGTTTAAGCCTCTTATCGTTATCATTAGTGGATCTCAGCAGCTCATCTGTAGTCCAACTATGCCCCTTGTGTGATTAGTAGCTTCTATCTATGGATCTGTACACTGAAAGCCTGGTGTGGTCGGGGGCAGCTTTCCCAGCTCTGCTACATGTTAAAAATAATATATTTCACTGTGACAGAACGGCTGCAGCCAGTAATCTAAGTGATACATTGTTAGATTCAGAATTTGTTTGCCTGCTTTCAGATGAAGTCCACATGTCCACACACCCTGCAAGAACATGAGGACACTTTGTAAATACTGCACAAAAATATGACAATGATCTATGCCAGGTGCTTAAGTCCTCTCTGTGACATCTGTAAGTATTGGTATGATAATGCTTGTGTCAAAATCCTGGTTTATTAAACATTAGCAATGTATGCTTTCTTCATTGTGCCCTGTTACATAAATGGTATCATGTTTACCCCTAGACAGCTTCTACTCTTTTACAGCACCAGCCAAGTTGATCGGTTACAAAGGAAATATGAGAAAAAGTTTAAAAGCACTAACAACTTACAGAATACTATAATGATGCTCATATATGTCGTAATATTATCCCAACTAGCACTTATCTCTGCAAACATAGCAGCCCGAGCAGTCAACATAAGGTATATATGAGTTCACAGGATATGCTAATTAATTGTGTCACAGCTTTAACACTTAATGCTAAAATTGCTGTTAATATATAACTTGTCAGGTGACATGTTACCGTATTGGGCACTGCATTTTTATTAAATTGGGCATTATACCTATTGAATATGCATTGGGCCAACCGTGTGAGCTTCATGTAACAGTTATTGACAGCATGTAGCTCAGTGACAGTATACATTAGACGTCGTTTGCCTAATTGCCCTATTATTTTATTTACAAACGTGGACATTTGTAACATTTCCATGAAGCCTATACTCTATTACCTTTGACTCTTTTATTACGGACAGCAACATCACAATTGTTCATAGAAAATAAATAATTGATAAATGTTGACCCCAATAGAGTGACAAGCCTTGAAAAAAGTAAAAGATATCTAAAACAAAACCTTTTTATGAAGAAATTGAATCTCCACTTGTTAAAACAATTTTATTCAGGGCCAAACTTCTGATAGTTTTTTAAGATTCTCCAATAAGTCAATGAAAAATTGATTTCCCATAGATGGCATGTGAGGATTGCCCATTTGCTTCATGGGCCCATAGACTTGAATTGGCAAATTTGGCTCATTAGTCGGTTCATGACTTGATCACAAACAGACTTGTCTCCATGATTTTGTGTGGAGCACTCGGTCTGCAAGAATACATGGACAAAAAAATATAATGGGATAAACAAAACCCATCTTCCACCTGGTGAAGGTCCAAACTAAAAAGTGAGCCATAAAAGAGCGGGTAAAACCGCCTTTGATTGCAGAAGAAAGCAAATCGACCAGAGGCATAGCTACATGTTCAGCTCAGGAGGGTGAAACATCTGAATGGGCCCCTAACCAGGAAATTATGGAAAACAATATGGTGGTGCCCCCTAATTGTGGGTACAGGGGAACCTCAGTAGTAGACCACGTTGTTATCGGAAATAAATCACTATTTTACCATTGTATACCAACCAGATAATGGTAAATGCCATTCTTGAAGACCATGTAAGAGATTACAGTTCAGCAGTGACTTACAGCTGAGGCTCTTTGTGATGGAGTCGTTCACTTTTCCCATCTTGTCTATCTGAGCCAGACCGACATCACAACTTCTTCCAACCATGACTCATTTGAAGAGATTACCACAAAGACACATCTGACTTCACATTTTTAGCTCTTTCCCCATCTATTCCCAACCTGCATAAACTCATTATCCTGATGATACCTCAATACTGAGCCGCTACTGCCGTATGTGCTCCATATTAACACACCTGCAGTGCGATACAAAAAGTGCGCTCCTCTTATTGCCCCACATAGTAATGCCACCACTGTGCCCCTTACATGGTAATAATAATGCCTCATTTGTGCCCTCTAGATGGTAAAATTAACCCTTATAAAATATTAATACCCTGTACAAGTGCCCGAGAAAAGTGTCTTCATTTTGAACCTAGAACAGAATATTGCCCCATGTGCACCTTTGATGGTCACAATAGCCACTGCTCCCCTGTATACAGTATGATGGGCCAACAAGTCCCCTATACATACAAAGTATGATGGACCCACAGCTCCCCTCTACACAATATAATACCCCAACACCTCCCCTATACATAGTATGATTGACCCACAACTCCCCCAAAACAATGGCTGACACACTGTGTAATAGCACCCACAGTAGCCCCACACATTGTATTTTGACCTCCATAGTACCCCTTACATTTTGTGAGGGCTCCCACATGGTATGGAGGCCCCCAAAGTAGCCCCCAAACTTAATGAGGAACCACAAACTTGTATGAGGGCCTCCACATTGTATAAAGGTCCCCACACTGTATGATGGCCCCCACAGTTGTCCTTAAACTGCATAAAGTCTCCCACATTGTATGATGGCACCCCAAGGTAGGCCTAAACTGTATAATGACCCCTGCATTAACTGCCATACCACACATTTACCTTTTTGCATTTCTGTGTCATCCTTTGTAACTGTTATGTAACTGTTATACATATGCACATTATGATTGAGGGCTATAGCTACTCCTTTTTTGATTCTGCTGTAAATAACTATTATGCCCATATGATTTGATGTTCACTTTGCCACTGTGTGTCCGACTCATCCCAATGCATCTCTGTGTGCACATGATCAAGAGCCCTGGTGATGCGTCCATGCTCCCGCGCATGTGCAATTCACCTTGGAACTGGTGGGGGTGGGTGTTGGATGCCTGAGGCGGGGTGCACATACACTGCCATTATCAATACAAATGCTCATTGTCCTAGTTACACAACCAGTGACAGGGTGATTTAAGGTCCTGCCAGGTTAATGTTACACCATCCCCCATGAGGAAGTGAGTCACTAAAAAATGCGAAACGCGCATCGGGGTTAATCATTTTTTGTTAGGTTCTCAGTCTGTGCATTCCCATTGCTATAATGTGTTTTTGTGATGTATTTTTTACTGTGTGTTATTCTCAAATGCCCGTGGTTTAAAACCATAACCACAGTGTTTGTTATACCTGTTTCCATTGTGTGCATTCTATCAGGGTAATTTAGTACTGCATCAATCGTCTTTCAAATATTGTCTTTGCAATTTTACAATCTTTTGTACCACAAAAATGGGTTACTTCTTCAGCATAAAAAACTATTTTTCCTGCTTTTTGCTAAAAAATATAATGAGTACATGTTTATCTTTGAAAAATACTGATACATCTTCTATGGGGAAAACTGATGCCTTAATGAGCCATATATTGAGTTGAGTTAAAAGGGTTGTACAACCGGGATTTTTTTTATTTATTTGTTTATTTAATTTTTAAATGACGACAAAGCGGTTTACAAAATAAACTAAAAAAAGCAATAATCAACTAATTGATCTTCATCACTGTCATCCCAATGCTTACCAGCTGGTCTCCATCTTGCGTCCATCTTGACATGCTGGAAACGATGTAAAATGCCATCTCAGCCAATCATTAGCTGCTGCTGTGACTTGACTTATACAGTGTGGGAACTTTTGTGATATATTGTATATACAATAAGTCCCTAAAGTGAGTACACCACTCACATTTTTGTAAATATTTTATGTCTTTTCATGGGACAACACTGAAGATCTGACCCTGTGATACAATGTACAGTGTCAGTGTGCAGCTTGTATAACAGTGTAAATTTGGTGTCCTCTAAATATCTCAACATACAGCCATTAATGTGTAAACTGCTGGCAACAAACGTGAGTACACTCCTAAGTGAAAATAACCAAATTGTGCCCAAAGTGTCAATATTTTGTGCGGTGACCATTATTTTAAAGCACTGCCTTATCTCTCTTGGGCATGGAGTTCACTAGAGCTTCACAGGAGTCACAGGATCCTCTTCCATCCTCCTTGACAACATCCCGGAGCTGGTGCATGTTAGAGACCTTGCACTCCTCCACCTTCCGTTTGAGGATGCTCAATAGGGTTTAGGTCTGGAGACACTTGGACAATCCAGCATCTTTAACCTCAGTTTCTTTAGCAAGGCAGTGGTCGCTCGGAGGTGTGTTTGGGGTTGTTATATTGTGGGATATTTAGGGGGGGGATCATGTGCTGCTTCAGTATGTCACAGTGTATGTAGCCCCACACTATGACACTCTCTCCACCATGCTTGACTGTAGACAAGACACTCTTGTCTTTGTACTCCTCACCTAGTTGCCACACCCACCTGACCCCACCTGAATCAAATACGTTTATCTTGGTCACATCAGACCACAGGACATGGTTCCAATAATCCATATCCTTAGTCTGCTTGTCTTCAGAAACCTGCGGGCTTTCTTGTGCATTATCTTTAGAAGAGGCTTTCGTCAAGGATGACAGCCATGCAGACAAATTTGATGCAGTGTGCGGTGTATGGTCTGAGCACTGACAGGTGGTCCTCCTACCCAGTAACCGCTGCAGCAATGCTGGCAGCACTTATATGTTTATTTTGAAAAGACAACCTCTGTATGTGATGCTGAGCACATACACTCAACTTCTGTGGTCAACCATGGCGAGGCCTGTTCTGAGTGGAACCTGTCTTGTTAAACCACTGAATGGTCTTGGCCAACATGCTGAAGCTCAGTTTCAGGGTGTTGCCTATCTTCTTTTTGCCCAAGCCATCTAACAATTCTTTTTTTGCAGATCCTCAGTGAATTCTTTGCCATGACGAGCTATGTTGATCTTCCAATGACCAGTATGAGAGAGTGTGCGAGTGATAACACCAAATGTAATACCCCTGCTCCCTATTGACACCTGAGACCTTGTAACACTAATGAGTCGCGTGACACCGAGGAGGAAAAATGGCTAATGTACCCAATTTGGCCATTTTAACTTAGGGGTGTACTCACTTTTGTTGCCCGTAATGGCTGAGTGTTGAGAGGACACCAAATTTACACTGTTATACTGTACAAGCTACACACTGACACTGTACATTGTATTACAGGGTCAGATCTTCAGTGTTGTCCCATGAAAAGATATAATAAAATATTTACAAAATTGTGAGGGTGTACTCACTTTCAGGATATACTGTAGATGAATCATTCAATGAGTTCAATGATTTTTTTATATAGACATGTCTTCAGAAACTTTATTTGTAGGTAGCTACAGATAAGCCAGAAATGTCTCATTACGGAAAACTCTTGTTAAATCATGCATTATATGTTACAACAACTTTCATTGTCCTATTAACATAAGACATCGCATATAAAAATAATCAAGTCTAAAAAAGAAATGACTGAATATTAAAAATTTAAATTAAACATTTAAAATAGCTAATTTTTAGATGATTTTTCACCATTTCATCAGGATGACAATTTATATGACAAAGAATGTTGAGCGATGCAGTGATAAGTGTGACATGTTGTGACCACCAAACTTTCTGATATTTAGATATATTTGTACATCTTAGAGGTACATGAGCAGTAATAATATTTGACTTACAAAACTTTTATAATTGCATGTCTAAAATAATTTTTATATTATATTAATATTATTATATTAGAATTTTATATTAACTATCGGATATTTGATCAAAATTTATAAATAATTATTTTTGTTCAATTCTTTATACTTTGAAATAATAAAAAATAGAAAATGATAAAAACATAACTTTTTATTTTATGTATTTCTATTTAATTTTTTAAAATGAATTAGACAAAAATAAATTGGAAAATTGTTAGATATGGTTAATCCATTGTCAAATATGTTTACATTGGCTGGAATATATATATATATAAAAAAAATTCTGTAAGTCAATAAAAAAATAATAATTTATAAATTATAATATAGAATTTTGGAAATGTCCAAACTTTTTGCAAATTCATAAATTATATGTAATTTTGGAAATGTCCAAACTTTTTGCAAATTCATAAATTATAATATGTAATTTTGGAAATGTCCAAACGTTTTGCAAATTCTTAAATATTTATATTTATCAACTTTCAGATTTAACTTTCAGATCAGAATAATTGATCAGTATTTGTAAATAATGTTTTTTGTTGAATTCTTTATACTTTGAAATAATAAAAGAAGCAGAAAATTATAAAAAAATAATTTTGTATTTTTAATTTTTTTTACAATGAATTAGAAAAAATGAATTGGAAAATTGTTAAATGTGGTTCATCCATTCTCAAATACATATACTGTATATTGGCTGAAAAAGATTCTGTAAGTCAATTAAAAAAAAGCAAATAAGTTCTAAATTATAATATAAAATGTATGAAATTTAGAAACCTTTTGCAAACTCTATTAGGCTATGTGCGCACTTAGTGTTTTTACATGCGTTTCCGCAGCATTTTGAACGGCAGCGTTTTAATGCCAAAATGCTTGTGTTTTGATTTTCAAGCAAAGTCTATGGGAAATAGGGATTTCTTGTGCGCACTTTGCAGTTCAAAACGCAGCGTTTTAGTTGCAGAAATTTTGGCAAAAACTCAGCATTTAAAGAAGCAGCATGTCAATTGTTTTTGCCATTTTGGCAGCGTTTTGCTAACATTGGAGTCAATGAGGACTTTCAAAACGCAACCTAAATCAAAATCCTAGCGTTTTACATGCTTTTTTGATGCAGAAAACATGCTTTTTGGACCAATTAAATGCATGTGTTTTTTGACAAAATATTAATGGCATGATATGTCCCTTTACACACACACATAGTCCGACAATTATATGTATGAAAATCATTAAATAAATGTAATTTTATGCATAAATATTTGCACAAAGTTATCATTTTAATAAAATAAGCCATTTTTTGTATTATTTTAATATTGATTTTTGTTATTTTTTTTGTTTATAGTTATTGTATGTTTAAAGTTTATTTAGCATTGTATTTGTAGTCAAAACGCATCTGATTTTAAGCAGTGAAAAAGCATGTAAAACGCGGTAAAAACGCAAGCGTATTTATAGCATTTTTGTGATCAAAACCAAATTTGACAAAAACCATTTCTGCCAGAGGATGCGTTTAGAACGGCAACTGCCTCGACGCAAAGTGCGCACATAGCCTTACAGTTATCACTTTATTGATAAAATGTATAGGGAGAATGAATAGAGGAGGCCCAAACGCACTTTAAATGCAATATTTTTATTGTTCCTGGACCCCTTGGAAGCACAATTTATTGGCATATTTCCTACTAATTTGTATTGATAAAATGAAATCCATAGATGTCTCCTCCACCTTTACCCATTGGGATTGGCAAGCTTGTGCCTCTTTAAACTCATCCATATTTATGGGCAGAAATAGAAGTTAGTCTGACATGAATCACAGGGCATTTGGAGTGCTAACTTTTTGTATTTGATTATTTTCCTAACAGGTCTCTTCCTCGGCTCTCCATTCCCTCCCATTCAAAACACAAAAGCAATTAACAAATAACCTGTTTTAACCCTGGACATCTGCCTGCTAGATTTTAGGCCTAATTTCCCCTTTTTTGTCCTCGTCAAGAGCTTGTGAATAGTGTCAGGTCCGGATTTAAGGCAGAGTTCCCAGCTCAGGCTGTGGAAGTTGTCTTTAGCCTTTATTCCTAGAACAAAAGCACTAACAGGTTTGACAAAGAAGGTTTTTCTGTTCCAGAGGAGAGAAACTCATGTTTAGACCCCAGGCAACCAACTTGGGTTCTTTTGGCTTCCATTCTCCTTCCATACAAGGGCAAAAGGAGTCTTGAAGAATGCGTGTATTCTGCTGGCGTCCCATTCAGATGTCCCCTGGGAAGTCACACCTTGAGCTGTCATCAGCTGCAGATATGCCGGCCTCTTGAGACTCCTGAAACCTGGGTGCAATGATAAACAATACACTGAAATAGCTTCTAATTAAAGAAACCCGGGAAACATCATTATTTCTATTTGATAGCACGTTCGAGCCATCCATTCCAAGATCCTATTGTGAGGCTGTGCTGCCCTCAAACAGCTTCTTTAAGAATATACTAAAACATTATGATACTGCACCTAAAATGTATTTGGCTTGTCCTATTCTGTATAGTAAATACTGTGGCCTCTAGGATGCCTCCTTGAGGAAGATCAGGGCTCTACACATCAAAGAGGTCATCTTATGGTGGCTTCCAGCTAGAAAAGTCAAGTACTCAGTGTATTAAATATCCTATTAGGCTCTGTGCGCACTAGACCTTTTTACCCGCGGATTTATCCGCGGATTTGCCGCGGAAATTTCTTGAGAAATGTCTGCAATCTTTGTGCAGACATTTCCCAGCAAATTCTATGAAAAAAAAAAAATTGCTGTGTGCACTGTGCGGATTTTTCTCAAGAAATTTCCTTGAAGAATTTCTCGAGAAAATTTCTTGAGAAAATGAACATGTCCATTATTTCCGCAGGTACCCTGCGGATTTCGGCAGTACAGCCTGCAAAATCCGCAGGGAACCACCCGCGGGAAAATCGCGGCTAATCCGCGGCAAATCCGCATGCAGATTTGGTGCGGATTTTTTCCGGAGGTCCGGAAATCTTTCACTCCCAGAAGTTTCTCAAGAAATTTTCTTGAGAAGCTTCACATTTCTAGTGCGCACATAGCCTTAATGTGTTTTCTGAGACTCGATTCAGACGACTGTGATTTTTTTTATGGTCTTATTTTCACAGTGTTTTTTTAACAGATTTTTGGGGTTTTTTTCATTCGATTTTCATCAGTATTTGGTCAGTGTCAGTTTTTATTGTTAATGTTTTATAAAAAAAAAAAAGGGGTGTTTTATCCATGAACAACAAGTATGTAAAAAAATTAGGTCTTCCATTGAATAACGTGAAGGTAGACATAGACTGTGCTTTTTTTTTACGGACTGATTTTCACCAGTGTTTTTTTAAAAGATTTTTGTTTGTTTTTTTCATTCCATTTTCCTCAGTATTTGGTCAGTGTCCGTTTTTATCATTAATGTTTTTCTAAAAATAAAATAAATAAATAATGAGTATTTTACCCATAGACAACATGTCTGTAAAAAACATGAGGTCTTCCATAGAATAACACATGAAGCTAGACATAGACTGTGATTTTTTTTTTTTTATAGGCCAGTGTTTTTTAACAGATTTTTGTTTGTTTGTTTTTTTCATTCAATTTTCATCAGTATTTGGTCAGTGTCAGTTGTTATCGTTAATATTTTACAAAAAAATAATGGGTCTTTTATCCGTGAACAGCATGTATTTTAAAAAAAAAAATAGGTTTTCCATAGAATAACATGAAGATAGACATACACTGGGATTTTTATGGACTGATCTTCACCAGTGTTTTTATTAACAGATTTTTGGGGGTTTTTTCATTCGATTTTCATTTTATTTGGTCAGTGTCAGTTTTTATTGTTAATGTTTTATTAAAAAAAAATAATAATAATGGGTGTTTTATCCATGAAAAAAACATGTACGCAAAAAAATGAGATCTTCCATAGAATAACAGGAAGCTAGACATGGCCTGTGATTTATTATGGTCTGATTTTCACCAGTGTTTTTTAACAGATTTTTTTTTTTTGGGGGGGGTTCATTCGATTTTCACCAGTAGTTTGTCAGTGTCAGTTTTTATCGTTAATGTTTTATAAAAAAAAAATAAGGGGTATTTTATCCATGAACAACAAGTATGTAAAAAAATTAGGTCTTCAATTGAATAACATGAAGGTAGACATAGACTGTGCTTTTTTCTATGGACTGATTTTCCTTAGTATTTGGTCAGTGTCAGTTTTTATCGTTGACTTGAGAAGTCAAGTACTCGGTGTATTAAAGATCCTATTAGTGTGTTTTCTGAGATTCGATTCAGACAACTGTGATTTTTTTATGGACTGATTTTCACCAGTGGTTTTTTAAAAGATTTTTGTTTGTTTTTTTCATTTGATTTTCCTTAGTATTTGGTCAGTGTCAGTTTTTATCGTTGACTTGAGAAGTCAAGTACTCGGTGTATTAAAGATCCTATTAGTATGTTTTCTGAGATTCGATTCAGACAACTGTGATTTTTTTTATGGACTGATTTTCACCAGTGGTTTTTTTAAAGATTTTTGTTTGTTTTTTTCATTTGATTTTCCTCAGTATTTAGTCAGTGTCAGTTTTTATCATTAATATTTTATAAGAAATAAAAAAAAATAATGAGTGTTTTATCAATGAACAACATGTATGTAACAAAATGAGGTCTTCCTTAGAATAACATGAAGCTAGACATAGGACAGTGATTTTTTTTATAGACTGATTCTCACCAGTGTTTTTTTTTTTAGCAGATTTTTGTTTGTTTTTTTTCTATTTGATTTTCATCAGTATTTGATCAGTGTCAGTTTTTATCGTTAATGTTTTATAAAAACATAAAAAAATAATGGGTGTTTTATCCATGAACAAGTATATAAAAAAATGAGGTCTTCCATTGCATAATGTGAAGGTAGACATAGACTGTATTTTTTTAAAAAAGTTTTGTTTATTTTTTTCATTCGATTTTCTTCAGTATTTGATCAGTGTCAGTTTTTATCGTTGACTTGAAAAGTCAAGTACTCAGTGTATTAAAGATCCTATTAATGTGTTTTCTGAGACTTGATTCAGATGACTGTGATTTTTTTATGCACTGATTTTCACCAGTGTTTTTTTAACAGATTTTTGTTAGTTTTTTTTCATTCAATTTTCATCATTATTTATTCAGTGTCAGTTTTTATCATTAATATTTTATAAAAAAAAATAGAAAAATAATGGGTGTTTTTTCCATGAACAGCACGTATGTAAAAAAAAAATGAGGTTTTCCATAGAATTACATGAAGCGAGACATAAGACTGTGATTTTTTTTATGGACTGGTTTTCACCATTGTTTTTTAACAGATTTTATTGTTTTTTTTCACTTGATTTTCATCAGTATTTGGTCAGTGTTAGTTTTTATCATTAATATTTTATAAAAAAAATAATGGGTATTTTATCCATGAACAACATATATGTAAAAAAATGAGATTTTCCATAGAATAACATGACGCGAGACATAAGACTGATTTTTTTATGGACTGATTTTTCACCATTGTTTTTTAACAGATTTTATTGTTTTTTTTCACTTGATTTTCATTAGTATTTGGTCAGTGTTAGTTTTTATCATTAATATTTTATAAAAAAAATGGGTATTTTATCCATGAACAACATATATGTAAAAAAAATGAATTTTCCACAGAATAACATGAAGCTAGACATAGACTGTGAAGTTTTTTTATAGTCTGATTTTCACCAGTATTTTTTAACAGATTTTTATTTTATTTTTTTCATTCAATTTTCATCAGTATTTGGCCAGTGTCAGTATTTATCATTAATGTTTTATAAAAAAAAAAAAATAATAAAATAATGGGTAATTGTTTTGTCCGTGAACAACGTATATGTAAAAAATGAGGTCTTCCATAAAATAACATGAGGCTAGACATAGCCGTAATATATTCCAGCAGCGAAGGATGATCATTACCTCATTGGTCCCACAATGGCGCATACACTTGTTTAAATTATTAGGGAAATTCATGAGAAAATATGTTAAAATGTTTTTTTTTGGGTTGTTAATTGTGTGATAATAACATGTATTTGGTGTCCTGATGGAGCTTTTCTCGTGAAGCGCATTCACACCTTGGATTTTTCAGTAGGCAACCAAGTGTGTGAGAAATTGCTTACATTGCTACAATTGTTGTTTTTTCCTAGAGGTGTTCTGTTAATTTGATACAACCCTGCAAATGTTTCTTAACAAATACTTTTTACATCTATAGCTAAATTTAAAGTCAATTTATGCAAAAGTTCTACATTATCTACAAAGCCCAGACATCGCTTATTCTATGCCTTACTTCTCCTAGGACCAAGTCACACCTTCACTCAATTCTTCAATATTGATATTATTGGTAAAGCAATTAGGCTATATACTATTTCCTCAAATTAAGTACATGGAATAATAAAAGTGCAAGACTAATACAGAAAGAATTGGAACATCGTATTTTGTCTGATTTTCCCCTGGTGTTCTTACTTAAAGAGTAACCGTTGATTTAAATATTAAATTGATAGTATATATAGAATAAACAACTTTGTAATATATCTTATCAAAGAAATCCGCATCTTTCACCTCTAAGGCTGTGTTCACACAGGGCTTTTTTGTTAAGTTTTTTTCCTGACCAAAACCTGATCTTTTGGCAGGAAATCTCCTTTGAGTCATCTGCGTTTTTGGTGCATTTTTCATGCGTTTTTCAGTGGCATTTTTGATGCAGATTTGGTGCAGATTTTGCTGCTTTTTTATTTCTACAAAACAGGTTGTATCAATGAAAAAACACAGCAAATCTGCAGCAAAGAACTGACATGCTCATTCTTTAACCCCTTCAGCCCCCGGGCACTTTCCGTTTTTGCGTTTTTGTTTTTTGCTCCCCTTCTTCCGAGAGGCGTAACTTTTTTATTTTTCCATCAATCGTGCCATATGAGGGCTTGTTTTTTGCGGGACGAGTTGTACTTTTAAATGAAACCATAAGTTTTACCCCATAGTGTACTGGAAAACGGCAAAAAAATTCCAAGTGCGGAAAAATTGCAAAAAAAGTGGGATTGTACAATAGTTTTTGGGATATTTTATTCATCGTGTTCACTATATGGTAAAACTGATGTGTGGGTATGATGCCTCAGGTCGGTGCGAGTTTGTAGACACCAAACATGTATAGGTTTACTTGTATCTAAGGGGTTAAAAAAATTCACAAGCTTGTCCGAAAAACGTGGCGCACGTTTTGCGCCATTTTCCAAAACCCGTAGCGTTCTCATTTTTCAGGATCTGAGGCTCAGTGATGGCTTATTTTTTGCGTCTCGACCTGACGTTCTTAACGGTACCATTTTTGCGCAGATGCTACGTTTTGATCGCCTGTTATTGCATTTTGCGCAAAATTTGCGGCGACCAAAAAACGTAATTTTGGCGTTTGGAATTTTTTTGCCGCTACGCCGTATACTGATCAGATTAATTGATTTTATATTTTGATCGGGCATTTCTGAACGCGGCGATACCAAATATGTGTGTATTTATTTATTTTTTAACCCTTTAATTTTCAATGGGGTGAAAGGGGGGTGATTTGAACTTTTAGGTTTTTTTATTTTTTTTTAATTTTTTAAAACTTTTTTTTTAACTTTTTTTTTTTATTTTACTAGTCCCCCTAGGGGGCTATTGCGATCAGCAATCCGATCGCTCTGCACTATCTGCAGATCTCAGCTACAGAGCTGAGAACTGCAGATTTGCTGCTTCACTTTCAATGCCGGCTGTATTCCGGCATTGAGAGGAAGTGACTCATGTTAGCTACAGGCGTCATCACATGACCCTGTGCTACCATGGCAACCGCCGAAAGTCACGTGATCATGTCACGTGACTTCCGGCGGGGGCGGGGTAAGTCACTGTCATGGCGGCGCCCATATACATATCGCTGCCAAGACTTTGGCAGCGAAATGTAAGGGGTTAATGGCCGCGGGTGGAAGCGATTCCACCCGCGGCTAGCAGGCACACATATCAGCTGTTGATAACAGCTGATATGTGCGCCGATCGCCGCCGCCTGCCCGCGGCAGGGGGCGGGGCTTACCGGCACACGATCCATGACGTATCTAGTACGTCATGGGTCGTTAAGGGGTTAAAAACCTGACCAAAAACGCAGGTATTTGACAAAACAGTCAGGAAAAAAAGCTGATGTATGAGTGTGCATGAGATTTCAGAAATCTTATAGACTTTGCTGGGACTGTAAAAACCAGCTTTTTATTAGCATGGATTTGCATAAAACCAAGGCAAATCTGCAGCTAAAAACCACTGCAAAAACTTACCAAAAAAGTCCTGTGTGAACATAGCACTAGACTGATCATTCGCACTAATTTCTTAGGTAAAATCCGTATTCAGTGAAGACAGATTTCCCCATTAGGGTCTGTGCACATGCTAAGTTTTTAGTGCAGAAATTTTCTGCACCAAAAAACACACCTTGTGGCAGAAAAAGGCACCAAATAACACATGCACTTTTGGTGCATTTTTGGTGCTTTTTTGTGTTTTTCTTGGTGCTTTTTTGTCTGTTTCTTGGTGTGTTTTTTGTTGCTTTTTGTGTGCTTTTTTGTGTGTTTTTGGTGCGTTTTTTGTGTTTGTTGGTGCTTTTTTGTGTGTATTTTGGTGCTTGTGTGTTTTTGGTGCTTTTTTGTGTGTTTTTTTTTGTTCTTTTTCTGGTTTTTTTTGGTGCTTTTTTTGTGTGTTTTTGGTGTTTTTTGTGTGTTTGTGGTTTTTTGTGTGTTTTTGTTTTTTGGTGCTTTTTTGTGTGTTTTTGGTGCTTTTTCGGTGTATTTTTCGGTGCTTTTTTTATGTATTTTTTGGTGCATTTTTGAACCATGACTTTTTTTGGGTGACATCATTGGCTGCAAGGGCTAAAAAAGACAGGAAAAAAAAACATAGCAAGAATTGACATGCTGTCAATTTTTTCCTGCACCCAAAACTGCAAGGAAAAAATAAGCAACATGAGCAACCCCTCAGCATTCTCATAGACTTTGCTTTTATAAGCATAGATATGCAGATTTAAGCCACAAACTGCACCAAAAACTGCACCTTGCGCACAGGGCCTTACTGTAACAGTAGATGGCAGTTGGTGCCTTTAAGATTCTATAGAAAGGAGAGAAGGAGGGAGGAGGAGCTAGAAGCGCCGGCACAGTCATTCTGCCACATGTTCCATAGAATGTTTTAAGCACCAACTTTCATCTCCTATCCTTCTATTTCACTAATAGGAAAATCTGTATTTACTGAAGAAAGGTTTTACCTGTAAACTGTGCATTTTTAGAATGAAAGTTCAGTCCAGGGGGAGAAAGAAGCAGATTTCTCTGATAAGATATATTACAAAGCTTCTTACTTTCACATGTACTATTGATTTATGGAAAAATAAATAAAACAACAGTCACTCAATAAGTAATTTATGGTCCTAGACCTGTAAACTTTCAGCACTCCAGATATAGGAGGGTCTTCCTGCTAGTGTTTTTGGACAAGGATCTCAAGGGTTTGATGAGTTTTTGAGTTTTTGATGCTGTATACTTTCGCTGCACCACAAAAACGCAGCATCTTACAGTCCCAGCAAAGCGGATGGGATTTATAGAACCCTCCTGCTCACTGTGGGGGGT
This sequence comes from Anomaloglossus baeobatrachus, assembly GCF_048569485.1. Classification (NCBI taxonomy): domain Eukaryota; kingdom Metazoa; phylum Chordata; class Amphibia; order Anura; family Aromobatidae; genus Anomaloglossus; species Anomaloglossus baeobatrachus. The sequence goes on along the minus strand of NC_134364.1, from coordinate 79,566,709 downwards.
TTTGTGCTGCGTAAACTGCGGTGCGGTGCGGGTTTGAAGTCCACAACATGACAATTTCTCTGATTTTCCCCATTAGATGCAGAAAATCCGCATGTTAAATACACTTACGTTTTTAGTACTTTTCTGCAGCAGAAATGGAATAAAACCACATGTAGTTCCTACCTGGCTGTATTAACAAACTTTTATCCAAGCTAAATACCAAAAAAATATCAAAAACTAAGCAGATTTATTTAAAATATGACATGCAGTAAAAAAAAACAGTATTAAAAATGCGATAAAAACACATGCAAAAAAAATGCACTCAAAAACAGTACAAAAAACACGAGTAACCTAATTTACCAAATAGATGCAGAAAATATGTATCATTAAAAACTATCAAATACTGATGGTGAAAATGTAATCTAGAAGATCTTATATTACAAACAGGATCCGATACTGAGCCAATGCCAACTAATCCACCCTGGCCAATGCCGCAGGAGATCCCAGCCAAGGGGATCTGCTCCACAAGGAGTGTTTGAGGACCTTACACCTGGTGTTTTATATCATTTCTATGTCATTTTAATTCCGAACCTTTTTTATTTTGCTTATTGTTCTCATTTTTCGCATCTGCCCGGATTTAGAATTTTCGGGGGTTTTTATACATTGGTGCAGCTAATTATTAAAAATGTGTGATCAGACTATACTGCACAGGAACCATTTCTTTATTTGCACACTTTGAAAGTTTTTGATTTTCGGATCATTTTTCAACATCTTGGTGAAAAACTAATTACTCTTTGTGAAATTTAAAAACTTAAAATTTAAAAACTGAAATATCATCAGTGTAAATCCATCAAACTTGAGAAATTCTTACATTGTACCTGAGTGTCTTGAATGAGTTGTAAAATCTGAACATTCAAGTGTAATCCTTTAATCTGGAATCTGCAAGTCTAAAAATTCTGAATGTAAAACCCGGTGGTGACCAGCGACCAATTAAATATTACAACAGATTGTAATATTTTGTCTTCTCAGACGTTCTCTACTGGAATCCTTGGAATATTTTATAATCCAGCATACGTAAAGTCACAGAATTTGCAGGGTTAATTTTTTTTTTTCATATACTCAGTTGTGTTTTGTTCAGTACTTTTTATTATTTTATATATTTCCAAGTTGATTATATTATTAATATTTATTTTTAATTTGTCTTTTCCAATTTCTCAGTTTAAAGCGCACCAATCACCAGGATGTTCCTATATAACCTAAAGCCAGTGCTATACTGGCACTATCACGCTGAGTCTATACATACCTGTAGTGGTCAGCTCGGATGTTTAGGTTTTGAAATCCAAGAAAGTAAAGTTTATAAAATTGACAGCTGCTTGAGTGACAGCAGCTGAGGATCAGGTAATAGTGGGGGGGTGGTATTCAAAATTATCCCCTCCCTCTGTTAGAATTAGCATAAGTATTATATAACCTATTCACTATTTTACTAGCAAGACCTGTGTGAGGTCATACCCATGTGACCAGAAGGGGCGGGCCTCAGCCAACAAAGCTGATATCAGAAAGCAACATTTTTTATTGGCTGAGGTTCCGCTCCTTCTGGTAACGTGGGTATGACCTCACACAGGTCCTGGAAGAGAAACGTTGCATCGATTGTATAATACTTATGCTAATTCTAACAGGGGGAGGGGATAACTATGAATACCCCCCAAGTTATTATTTGATCCTCTGCTGCTGTCACTCAGAAAGCTACCGATTTTATAAACTTTACTTGCTTGTGTTTCAAAACCTATACATCCGAGCTGACCACTACAGGTATGTATAGAATCAGCCTGATAGTGCCAGTATAGCACTGGCTTTAGGTTATATAGGAAAATCCTGCTGATTGGTGCGCTTTAAGAATTCATTCAGTCACGTGTTGTTTTCGCTTGTGTTCTGTTTTTCACAGACAGAATTCTCCTTCTATTTTATGAGTCTATTCACACATCCATGGTTTTTTTTTTGGGTGACTGAGTGTCCACAAAAATAACAAAAAGAGGAGACGTCCATAACCACACCAATCCAGATCCGTGGGTCTGTGAAGAGCTCAAACCCCAATGTTGACTTGGCTGCATCCTAGTATTCTCTGTTCCTCATTGACTGCAAGGAAAAGTTTTTAAAAAAAGATTTTATATATATATATATATATATATATATATATATATATATTGTGAGACTGTGACCGGGGTTATCTATGACGGCCGGTATGTCTCGCCCCGGTTGTGCTCACTCCATGATAGAAAGTAAATCCACTCTAGGGTTAATGCTGTTTCCCTACAGGCTGAAGGAAGGGTTAAAGGGAAACAGGAACGAGGGGCAGGTGTGCCGGGTGTGGGGAGTGATCACAACTCCCTGAGTCTCTGCTGGAGAGACATGTATATTGCTGTGGATTTTTGTTTGGACATTAAACACCGTGTGCTGTGAACCTATATGCCTGGATCCCGTGTCTTCTGCTGCGCAGCCGACCGCGCTACCTCACAATATATATATATATATATATATATATATATATATATATAAAATCAGTACAGACCAAAAGTTTGGACACACCGTCTCATCTCTAGAACAACTATTAAGAGGAGACTTTGTGCAGCAGGCCTTCATGGTAAAATAGCTGCTAGGAAACCACTGCTAAGGACAGGCATCAAGCAGAAGAGACTTTTCTGGGGTAAAGAACACAAGGAATGGACATTAGACCAGTGGAAATCTGTGCTTTGGTCTGATGAGTCCAAATTTGAGATCTTTGGATCCAACTACCGTGTCTTTGTAGAAAAGGTGAATGGATGGACTCTAGATGCCTGGTTTGAACCATGAAGCATGGAGGAGGAGGTGTGATGGTGTGGGGGTGCTTTGCTGGTGACACTGTTGGGGATTTATTCAAAATTGAAGACATACAGAACCAGCATGGCTACCACAGCATCTTGCAGCGGCGTGCTATTCCATCCGGTTTGCGTTTAGTTGGACCATCATTTATTTTTCAACAGGACATTGACCCCAAACACACCTCCAGGCTGTGTAAGGGCTATTTGACTAAGGCCTGTGCCACACTTACGTGAAAAAACGTAACGTTTTTGTCACGTACGTGTTAAAGGGGTGGTTTGCTCCCTGTGTGCCGTGTTTATGGCACGTACATGTTCTCCGTGTGTTATACGTAATAACACACGGAGAATGGAAAGCCCCGCCTTACCTGCATCATCCGGCGCTGTCTGTGGTGCTGAATGACAGTGTCCGTCCAAAGCCACGCCCCGCTGACGCTGCTTCCGGCCCCCAGTGAAGAATAAGCATTGTTCAAATTCACTGGGGGACAGATGCAGGGGACAGCCGCGGCAGAGACTGCAGGTATGGTGGAGGTGATTATGTGTTTTTATTATTTTTACACTGACACGTGTCTTTCTCCGGCGCGTGTCACATGGGCCCGCATCCACACTACATCCGTGTGGTACGGGTGCGGGCCGTGTGACACCCGTGCTGCCGGAGCAACACGGACATGTCAGCGTTTTTAAAAAACGGACACACGTAAGTACGGAACGGACACACGTTCCGTTCCTGAATACTTACGTGTGTCCAAAACAACAACAATACATAGGACCACGTGGGCCCGTGTCTCCGGTACGTGAAAAAAAAGGCACACACGTACCGGAGGCACGTGAGTGTGGCAGAGGCCTAAGAAGGAGAGTGATGGGGTGTTACACCAGATGACCTGGCCTCCACAGTCACCAGATCTGAAAACAAAACGAGATGGTTTGGGGTGAGCTGGACCGCAGAGTGAAGGCAAAAGGGCCAACAAGTGCTAAGCATCTCTGGGAACTCCTTCAAGTCTGTTGGAAAACCATTTCCGGTGACTACCTCTTGAAGCTCATCAAGAGAATGCCAAGAGTGTGCAAAGCAGTAATCAAAGCAAAAGGTGGCTACTTTGAAGAACCTAGAATATAAGACATGTTTTCAGTTGTTTCACACTTTTTTGTTAAGTATTTCAATCCACATGTGTTAATTCATAGTTTTGATGCCTTCAGTGTGAATCTACAATTTTTAGAGTCATGAAAATAAAGAAAACTTTTTGAATGAGAAGGTGTGTCCAAACGTTTGGTCTGTATTGTATATGAGAAAAAGACTTCTGAAAATCTGATCTACCACGCTGAGGAACATTGGTCTGGGGGTTTTCACTGAAAAAGAAGGATGTTTGAGTGAGGTGTCCACACCAAATATTTTTGATGGATTTTCCCCCTTGTTTGCTACATGTTTAATACAGATTGAATCTGAATTTATTTTTTTAATACGAAAAAGCTTTAAACTCTTTAGATTCAGACACATCTGCATTTTTTATGTGTTTTTCAGACATTTCATAGAAGCCTGGAGAAAAAAAGTGCACCAAAAATGAAGAAATCGAAAAATGTTGCACTTTTAGTTGTACCTATAGGACACAAGTTTTCATGTAATCACATCTACTTTACTTGGACAATTGGCAGATTTTTAGCTGGAAAAAAAATCAATATTTACAATATGTGGCCTAAAGTTCTATTCACACAAAGTATCGAAACATTCATTCTTGCAGAGTTTTTACCATGTAATTTTCAGCCAAAAATGTTACGTTCAGATTGGATGGTTTTGTGTCTTTTTTTCTCACTTTTGGAGAGTTTTTTAATGTACAACATTTTTTTTCTTTCCTCCATACAAAAAAAAACCTCACTTATAATATAAATAATAATAATTTATGGGGGGTTTTTTATCAAACAAAAAGCCAAAATACTGTGATTGAAGGAAAACATTTTTTTTTTCTAATCCATCTAATGTAAGATTTGTATGAATATTCCGAGCCGCGGTGTAATGATTTCACATGCATCGTGCTCAGTCTGCGGATAATCTACTTAATTGCAGGAAAATGCCATTATATTTAGTAACACATCACTTGTGGGAAAGATCTGAAAAACGAATACAAACCTTTTAAGCTGCGGGGCCATTGGTTAAATAAATAAATCCACATAAAGCGCTCACATATTGATGTAAATTTCCTGCTATCAGTAATGGGGGCCACAGCCTCTTCAAACAAACAATGGCCTGAGATGAAAAATGACATTGTATTTGAGGTTAGTTCTCTTTGTGTCTTCACACCTGGACGGGGAGACTATATAGCACACGGCCCCTATAGAGTCGGGCTCTGTCCGTTTGCATACAGTATGGTGGACACATCTCAGAGCATTTCTGGACCATTTTTGAGCAGCTAGGAGGCAGGTACAAGTCATTACAATATTAGGTCTTCCTCACGGCCACTGATCTTGTTACTTTTAAGAGTTAGAAATTTGTTCCAGGTCCAGTAAGTGGTTTTACAAAATCCCATTTAGTGCCTGTCAATATTATCTGGGGATCCTGCCTTCTATTTATCCAGATAATGCAGTACAGCAGAGAATAGCTCAGATCCAGGCCTCAGCCCGGGCAAGCTGGACCCAGACATAAGGTATTCACTGCTCACTAAAAGGTATTCTCCGAGCTCACGCCTCATTCCTGAACCTATTCACACCAAGGGTCTGTACCATGCTGTGCCTATGGGAAAAATCCCTGCTGAATGGGCACCCACTGGCAGAAGAGTCTATATCTGCAGGCACTGTGCTTACATCACTGACATAGCAGGGGTCCGAAGGTATTGTTAGAGCTTTGACTCCTGCTTCTCATTGTGTGCGCTGCTGTAATGATGGGGCAAAAATCAGACTGGTTATAATAACCACAAGACCCGGGGAATTAGGGACACACATGGCACATTTGCACTGGCCAGTGTCAGAGAGATAGAGGGATAGATAGATAGAGGGATAGATAGATAGATAGATAGATAGAGGGATAGATAGATAGATAGATAGATAGATAGATAGAGGGATAGATAGATAGAGGGATAGATAGATAGAGGAATAGATAGATAGAGGGATAGATGGATAGAGGGATAGATAGATAGATAGATAGATAGAGAGAGGGATAGAGAGATAGGTAGATAGAGGGATAGATAGATGGATAGATAGATAGATAATATAAGGATAGATAGATAGAGGGATAGATAGATGGATAGATAGATAGATAATATAAGGATAGATAGATAGAGGGATAGATAGATAGAGGGATAGATAGAGAGATAGATAGGTAGGTAGATAGAGGGATAGAGAGATAGGTAGGTAGGTAGATGGATAGATAGAGGGATAGATAGAGAGAGAGAGAGATAGATAGATGGATAGAGAGAGATAGGTAGGTAGGTAGATAGAGGGATAGATAGATAGATGGATAGATAGATAGATAGATAGATAGATAGAGGGATAGATAGGTAGATAGATAGAGGGATACATAGATAGATAGGTAGATAGATAGATAGAGGGATAGATGGATAAAGAGAGGGATAGAGAGATAGGTAGGTAGATAGAGGGATAGGTAGGTAGATAGAGGGATAGATAGAGGGATAGATGGATAGAGAGAGGGATAAAGAGATAGGTAGGTAGATAGAGGGATAGATAGATGGATAGAGAGATAGGTAGATAGAGGGATACATAGATAGGTAGGTAGATAGAGGGATAGATAGATAGAGGGATAGATGGATAGAGAGAGGGATAGAGAGATAGGTAGATAGAGGGATAGATAGATAGAGGGATAGATGGATAGAGAGAGGGATAGATAGATAGGTAGATAGAGGGATAGGTAGGTAGATAGAGGGATAGATAGATGGATAGAGAGAGGGATAGAGAGGTAGGTAGATAGAGGGATAGATAGGTAGATAGATAGAGAGGTAGGTAGATAGAGGGATAGAGAGGTAGATAAAGGGATATATAGGTATATGGATGGATAGATAGATAAAGGATAGTAGATAATACAGATCTATCTATCTATCTATCAGCTATCTCTTTTCTTTACACATCTTGGCCACTATAAACATCTTTATCACTCACAAAAAACATCCCTTTATTGTGATTAATGAGGTTTCCGCTTTTGCCCATTACAAAGTATAATGACACCCCTACATTGTACCTGGGGCAGGACACGCAGCTTTACAGCAGAGGCTCGGGCAGTTGGTCACGTCAATAATGAAATCTTTTTCCTTAGATCATCTGCTACTTTAAAGACGTATCTGAAGGATCCTGTATAGCAGCAGAAAGAGAGCAGAATGTGACAACAAGTAATTACAAGAACACATTGTACATGATGGCAGAATCAGAGCCGCAAAGGAATAGACGATCCATGGTGTCATCAGCCCAGATGCTGCTGCAAAGTGTAACAAATGCAGGAACCGGCAACCATTGCGCCCAGTGTCCACTGCGCTCTCCTGCAACCATTGTGCCCAGTGTCCACTGCGCTCTCCTGCAATCATTGTGCCCAGTGTGCACTGCACCATCCTGCTGTCACGTCCTCACCAGAGTCCGCTCCTGCGCCTTCTGCTTCAGTCACCAGGCGCCGCCGTATTCCCGCTGTGGGCTGTGCTGATGATGAGGGAGGAGTCGGTGCCGGTGGCACTGGTGGGCGCAGGCTCCGCTCATCCACTAGGCTGGGTTTTCCTGGTGCCTGCAGTACCACTGGCTGACTGTAGGTGGTGTGTAAAGTATAGAGGCACGCTCTGATAGAGCTCTAAGGAGGCCACAGTATTAGATTAATTTTTTTTAAAGAATTTATTGTTTTCTATCAGCCACTCATGTCATGTGACCAGCTCTTCAGGAATTTGCTTCCCTGGATGGACATCGTGGGCTAACAGGTTAGAAGAGCTCTGACACCACACTCAAGTCTTATACCGTGGTTGTGCGAGGGCTGCACAACCACATCAGGTGAGCAGATTCTTTTTCTCCTCCTCACCTCTATCTCCCAGACCCTTCACATGCGCTCCCTAGTTTAATTGTTTAATTTTTTTATGTAAGTGGTGTGTGTCTTCCAGCTAAGGTTGCCACAATTTAGCTTCAGCCAATGGGAAGACACCACACCCTTTTTATCCCTCTTCTATCTGCTGGCCATTGCCAGATATAGGTTGTATTCCTGCTAGACTCTACACTCTGGTTCCACCCTGCTCTGAATATTGATTCCTGCTTTGACCCCGGCCTGCTCTCTGACTACCCTCCTGCCTGCTGTATTTGTACCCCACTTCCCGATCCGGATTTGACCTCTGTTTTGTTTTCTGATTACATCCTTGCCTGCCTGATTTTGTCGCTGTTTTGCATTTCCCGGATTGTCCCTGCCTGGCTACTACTCTCATTGGATTGCAGCCTACCATAGGTAGTGATCTCCGGGGCCCTGTGTAATCCCAAATCCCTGTATAGGGGTTAAAGAGCTTCAGGTTCTTTGGGGTCCTGCTTTGTGAGTGGCATTCCTGTAGCCTGTCCATTACAGCCAGTCTGAGTCTGTGGATCCAGGCAGGTTTTACACCTGCAATCATTGTACCTAGTGTGCACTGCTCTCTCTTGCAATCATTGTGTTTAGTGTGCACTGCGTCATCCTGAAATCATTGTGCCCAGTGTGCACTGCGCCTTCCTGCAATCATTGTGCCCAGTGTGCACTGCACCCTCCTGCAATCATTGTGCCCAGTGTGCACTGCAATCATTGTTTCCAGTGTGCACTGCATTCTTCTGTAATCATTATGCCCAGTGTCCACTGCGCTCTCCTGCAATCATTGTTCCCAGTGTACACTGCACCCTATGGCAATCATTTTGCTCATTGTCTACTGTGCCCTCCTGCAATCATTGTGTCCAGGGTGCACTGCGCTATCCTGTAATCATAGTGCCCAGTGTGCACTGCGCCATCTTGTAATAATTGTGCCCAGTATGCACTGCACCCTCCTACAATCATTGTGTTCAGTCAGTGTGCACTGTTCAATCCTGAAATCATTGTGCCCAGTGTGCACTGTGCCCTCCTTCAATCATTGCACCTAGTATGCACTGCACTCTCCTGCAATAATTGTGTTTAGTGTGCACTGTGCCATCCTGAAATCATTGTGCACAGTGTACACACTACACCATCCTACAATCATTGTGCCCAGTGTGCACTGTGCCATCCTGCAATCAATGTGCCCAGTGTGCACTGTGCCATTGTGCAATCATTGTGCCCAGTGTGCACTGTGCCATCCTGCAATCAATGTGCCCAGTGTGCACTGTGCCATCCTGCAATCAATGTGCCCAGTGTGAACTGTGTCATCGTGCAATCATTGTGCCCAGTGTGCACTGCACCCGCCTGCAATCATTGTGCCCAGTGTGCACTGTGCCATCCTGCAATCATTGTGCCCAGTGTGCACTGCACCCTCCTTCAAGCATTGTACCCAGCATGCACTGCATTCTCCTGCAATCACATCCAGTGTGCCCTGCACCCCCCTGCAATCATTGTGTCCAGTGTGCACTGCGTCTACGACATGGGCACTGGCAGCGGCCCAGGTAAAGCGCCGACCGGGAAGCCCCTCAGGTTGGGATCAGAGTTTAAAGATTGCAAGCGATGGATGGATGGATGATTCACAATGGTATTTACTATAAATCTCTGTCTCTTTTTATGACTTACTGTATTTTTACTGTTTTTCCAAAGAAAATATCTAATTTCAGTTATTCTGCAGAAGAATAATATATAAACAAACACGTAAATCACAATATAAAATGATGCATATGTCACAAGGTTGAACATTTTTCTGAGATGAAAAAGGCACAGGCATGTTTCTTTCAAAAAGTGGATGCGATCTCTCCACACAGGATGCGATCGTGGATTGTACATTTCCAGGTCATATTATCCGCAGCTCATTGCCATAATTGTCTGTTGTTAGAGAAGTTTATTTATGAAATACATTTATTTACCAAACTAGATGACAACGCCCACAGACAAATCACATGTGCTGGGGTGTAATTATTAGCAAACATCCCATTCATTACACTGCAGATACAGACACATCACCCTGCACAGCCCTCCCCTCCCGCACAAAACAAACAAACACTGCCACACTCACACTGAGGGGTCTAAGTACACAAACCTGCCCCCACATTATACACGCATCTATATACTTGCCCCCACATCATATATATATATGTATATTTATTTATATACTAGTTGTACTACCTGGCTTCGCCCGGGTTAATAACTGCTGTTAACAAAATAGAATGTATTAACAAAAATGTATTCTGCACACAAAAACCACAAAACAAATAGATGGAAATGTAATTATTAAAAGGCAAAAACTAAGCTAATAGAAGCATTTCACAACATATATTTCAACACCACAGATATTCCACACAGATTTAACTAAATTTGCCAAGTAATGTGCTCCGTCTGTCTCTGTCCAGGTCTGTCTCTGTCCAGGTCTATCTCTTTCCCCGTCTGTCTCTTTCCCCATCTGACTCTTTCCCCGTCTGTCTCTTTCCCCATCTGTCTCTGTCTGTCTCTTTCCCCGTCTGTCTCTTTCTCCGTCTGTCTCTTTCCCCGTCTGCCTGTCTCTGTCTGTCTCTTTCTTTGTCTGTCTCTATCTCTCTGTTTCTTTTCCCATCTGTCTCTTTCCAGGTCTGTCTCTTTCCCAGGTGTGTCTCTTTCCCCGTCTGTCTCCCCGTCTCTTTGTCTGTGTCTTATCCTGTCTGTCTCTTTGCCTGTCTGGCTTTCTCTGTCTGTCTCTTTCCATGTCTGTCTCTATTTCTCTGTCTCTTTCCCCGTCTGTCTCTATCAAGATCTATGCCTTTCCCCATCTATCTTTGTCTGTCTCTCTGGTTGTCTCCACCTTCCCTGTTTGCTTGTCTCTGCCCCTGTCTGCATGTCTGTCTGTCTCTCTCCCCATCTGTCTCTTTCCCCATCTGTCTCTTTCCAGGTCTCTCTCTTTCCCAGGTCTGTCTCTTTCCCCGTCTGTCTCCCCGTCTCTTTGTCTGTGTCTTTTCCTGTCTGTCTCTTTCCCTGTCTGCCTGTCTCTGTCTGTCTCTTTCCTTGTCTGTCTCTATTTCTCTGTCTCTTTCCCCGTCTGTCTCTATCAAGGTCTGTGTCTTTCCCCATCTATCTTTGTCTGTCTCTCTGGCTGTCTCCTCCTTCCCTGTCTGCCTGTTTCTGTTCCTGTCTGCATGTCTGTCTGTCTCTTTCCCCATCTGTCTCTTTCCCCATCTGTCTCTTTCTCTATCTGTCTCTTTCACCATCTGTCTCTTTCACTGTTTGTCCATCTGTCTTTTTCCCTGTCTGTCTGTCTCTCTCTCTCTGTCTCTCTGTCTGTCTCTCTCCCCATCTGTCTCTCTCCCCATCTGTCTCTCTCCCCATCTGTCTCTCTCCCCATCTGTCTCTTTCCCCATCTGTCTCTTTCACCATCTGTCTCTTTCACTGTTTGTCCATCTGTCTTTTTCACTGTCTGTCTCTGTCTGTCTCTCTCTCTGTCTCTCTTTGTCTGTGTCTCTCTCTGTCTCCCTCTATCCATCTCCCCACCAACATCTTATTACCTCACACATAAGCTTCATATACTATGAATGTCCTTTGTTCCTATAGCAACCAATCACAGCTCCTACTAATAACCTGTAGTTCCAGGCTCCATTTACTTTAATGGAGGCATGTTTTTTGGAGAGCAACTGTAAAGCGCGAGGTTAAATTTTCCTGTCAAAACATAGTCTATGACGTTCACTGGGTCACATGAGGTGATTGTAAATGCGACGGTGCGGATATACTTTTCGTTTCACTTTTTCCCCATTATGTAGATAGGGGCAAAATTGATTGGTAAATTGGAATGTGCGGGGTTAAAATTTTGCCTTACAACATAGCCTATGACGCTCTCAGGGTCCAGACGTGTGAGTGTGCAAAATTTTGTGGCTGTAGCTGCGACGGTACAGATGCCAATCCCGGAGATGCACACACAGATAGATACATACATACATACATACATACACACATTCATATATATATATACTAGCTGTACTACCCGGCTTCGCCCGGGTTAATAACTGTTGTTAACAAAATAGAATGTAGTAACATTCCCGGGATAGAATGTATTAATAGCATGTATTAACGCCCGGGATAGTAACTGTCTCTCTGTTTCTCTCCCATTCTCTGTCTGTCTCCCCCTCTGTATATATCTCTCTGTCTCTCTCTCTATCTCTTTGTCTGTCTGTCTCTTTCCCTGTCTGTCTCTGACTGTCTCAATCTCTTTCTCAGTCTGTCTCAATCTCTTTCCCTGGAACCTACTTAGTAGGTTCTTTGGAACCTACTAAGTGCACCCCTTTCCATCTACACAATATTCTCCATTTCAAGGAAGTGCCATTTGTTATATTCAATCTCTTTCCCTGTCTGTCTATCTATCTCTTTCCCTGTCTGTCTATCTATCTCTGTCACTTTCCCTGTCTGTCTCTTTCCCTGTCTGTCTCTTTCCCTGTCTGTCTCTTTCCCTCTTTCCCTCTGTCTCTTTCCCTGTGTCTGTCTCTTTGTCTGTCTCTTTACCTGTCTTTGTCTGTCTCTTACCCTGTCTGTCTCTTTCCCTTTCTTTCCCTGTCTGTCTGTTTCCCTGTGTCTGTCTCTGTCTCTGTCTCTTTGTCTGTGTCTTTCTATTTCCCTGTCAGTCTGTCTCTTTGTGTTTTTCTCTTACCCTGTCTATGTCTGTTTCTTACCCTGTCTGTGTCTGCCTCTTTCCCTGTCTGTGTCTGTCTCTTTCCCTGGCTGCATTGTGACATGCCAACATTCCATATAAGGGCGTGGCTGCACATTCTTCTGAAGTTCTGGCTGCACTGTGGCTCCCAGCTCCATTCGCTTAAATGGAGGCAGGTTTTTTGGCGAATAACTGTAAAGCGCGGGGTTAAAATTTCCCCTCAAAACATAGCCTATGACGCTCTCGGGGTCCAGAAGTGTGAGTGTGCAAAATGTTGTGGCTGTAGCTGCGACGGTGCAGATGCCAATCCCGGACATACACACACACACACACACATCGCCCGGGTTAATAACTGCTGTTAACAAAATAAAACGTATTAACAAAAATGTATTGTGCACACAAAAACCACAAAACAAATAGATAGAAATGTAATTATTAAATTGTTGCCTATATTAACCAATCAGAGCTCAGATTAATTAACTGTAGCAAAATAGAAGCTAACCTGTGATTGGTTGCTATTGGCAGCCTGATAAATCTCCAGGCAACAGAAAGCCCTCCCCCTAACAGTATATATTAGCTCACACATACACATAATAGACAGGTCATGTGACTGACAGCTGCCGTATTTCCTATGTGGTACATTTGTTGTTCTTGTAGTTTGGCTACTTATTAATCAGATTTTTATTTTTGAAGAATAATACCAGACTTGTGTGTGTTTTAGGGCGATTATGTGGCGAGGTTGGTGTATGTGTGGTGAGATGTGTGCTGAGGGTGGTATATGTGTTCAAGCACGTGGTAGTGTGTGGCGCATTTTGTGTGTGTGTTCATATCCCCGAGTGTGGTGAGTATCCCATGTCGGGGCCCCACATTAGCAACTGTACGGTATATACTCTTTAGCGCCATCGCTCTCATTCTTTAACTCCCTTTTGTTCACATCTGGCAGCTGTCAATTTGCCCCCAACACTTCGTTTCACTTTTTCCCCATTATGTAGATAGGGGCAAAATTGATTGGTAAATTGGAACGCTCTGGGTTAAAATTTCGCCTCACAACATAGCACCCAGCGCTGCCCGGGATAGTAACTATCTCTGTTTCTCTCCCATTCTCTGTCTGTCTCCCCCTCTGTATCTCTCTCTCTATCTATCTATTTCCCTGTCTGTCTCTGTCTCTTTCCCTGTCTGTCTCTTTTTCCATCTGTCTCAATCTCTTTCCCTGTCTGTCTATCTATCTCTTTCCCTGTCTGTCTATCTATCTCTTTCCCTGTCTGTCTATCTCTTTCCCTGTCTGTCTATCTCTGTCACTTTCCCTGTCTGTCACTTTCCCTGTCTGTCACTTTCCCTGTCTGTCACTTTCCCTGTCTGCCACTTTCCCTGTCTGTTGCTTACCCTGTCTGTCACTTTCCCTGTCTGTCTCTTTCCCTCTCTTTCCCTGTCTGTCTCTTTCTCTGTCAGTCTGTTTCTTTGTCTGTGTCTGTCTCTTTGTGTCTGTCTCTTACCCTGTCTATGTCTGTTTATTACCTTGTCTATGTCTGTTTCTTTCCCTGTCTGTGTCTGCCTCTTTCCCTGTCTGTGTCTGTCTCTTTCCCTGGCTGTGTCTGCCTCTTTCCCTGTCTGTCTCTTAACCTGTCTCTCTTTCCCTCTCTTTCGCTGTCAGTCTATCTCTTTGTCTGTGTCTGTCTCTTTGTGTCTGTCTCTTACCTTGTCTGTGTCTGTTTCTTACCTTGTCTATGTCTGTTTCTTACCCTGTCTGTGTCTGTCTCTTTCCCTGGCTGCATTGTGACACACCAGCATTCCATATAAATGAGTGGCTGCGCATTCTTCTGAAGTTCTGGCTGCACTGTGGCTCCCAGCTCTATTCGCTTTAATGGAGGCAGGTTTTTTGGTGAATAACTGTAAAGAGCGGGGTTAAAATTTCCCCTGAAAACATAGCCTATGATGCTCTCGGGGTCCAGAAGGGTGAGTGTGCAAAATGTTGTGGCTGTAGCTGCGACGGTGCAGATGCTAATCCCAAACATACACACAAACATACACACAAACATACATACACACATACACACACTCACACACACACACACACACACACACATACACACATACACACATACACACATTCAGCTTTATATATTAGATATATATGTACAATTATACCTGTCCCAACATCATATACATAAACACACCTGCCCCCGCATCATGTACATATATATATATATATATATATATATATATATATAATCTGCCTCCTCACATCATGTACATATACAGTCATATGATAAAGTTTGGGCACCCCTATTAATGTTAACCTTTTTTCTTTATAACAGTTTGGGTTTTTGCAACAGCTATTTCAGTTTCATATATCTAATAACTGATGGACTCAGTAATATTTCTGGATTGAAATGAGGTTTATTGTACTAACAGAAAATGTGCAATCCGCATTTAAACACAATTTGACCAGTGCAAAAGTATGGGCACCCTTATCAATTTCTTGATTTGAACACTCCTAACTACTTTTTACTGACTTACTAAAGCACTAAATTGGTTTTCTAACCTCATTGAGCTTTGATCTTCATAGGCAGGTGTATCCAATCATGAGAAAAGGTATTTAAGGTGGCCACTTGCAAGTTGTTCTCCTATTTGAATCTCCTATGAAGAGTGGTATCATGGGCTCCTCAAAACTACTCTCAAATGATCTGAAAACAAAGATTATTCAACATAGTTGTTCAGGGGAAGGATACAAAAGGTTGTCTCAGAGATTTAAACTGTCAGTTTCCACTGTGAGGAACATAGTAAGGAAATGGAAGAACACAGGTACAGTTCTTGTTAAGCCCAGAAGTGGCAGGCCAAGAAAAATATCAGAAAGGCAGAGAAGAAGAATGGTGAGAACAGTCAAGGACAATCCAAAGACCACCTCCAAAGACCTGCAGCATCATCTTACTGCAGATGGTGTCAATGTGCATCGGTCAACAATACAGCGCACGTTGCACAAGGAGACGCTGTATAGGAGAGTGATGCGAAAGAAGCCGTTTCTGCAAGCACGCCACAAACAGAGTCGCCTGAGGTATGCAAAAGCACATTTGGACAAGCCAGTTACATTTTGGAAGAAGGTCCTGTGGACTGATGAAACAAAGATTGAGTTCTTTGGTCATACAAAAAGGCGTTATGCATGGAGGCAAAAAAACACGGCATTCCAAGAAAAGCACTTGCTACCCACAGTAAAATTTGGTGGAGGTTCCATCATGCTTTGGGGCTGTGTGGCCAATGCCGGCACCGGGAATCTTGTTAAAGTTGAGGGTCGCATGGATTCAACTCAGTATCAGCAGATTCTTGACAATAATGTGCAAGAATCAGTGATGAAGTTGAAGTTACGCAGGGGATGGATGTTTCAGCAAGACAATGATCCAAAACACCGCTCCAAATCTACTCAGGCATTCATGCAGAGGAACAATTACAATGTTCTGGAATGGCCATCCCAGTCCCCAGACCTGAATATCATTGAACATCTGTGGGATGATGTGAAGCGTGCTGTCCATGCTCGGCGACCATCAAACTTAACTGAACTGGAATTGTTTTGTAAACAGGAATGGTCAAATATATCTTCATCCAGGATCCAGGAACTCATTAAAAGCTACAGGAAGCGACTAGAGGCTGTTATTTTTCCAAAAGGAGGATCTACAAAATATTAATGTCACTTTTATGTTGAAGTACCCATACTTTTGCACCGGTCAAATTTTGTTTAAATGCGGATTGCACATTTTCTGTTAGTACAATAAACCTCATTTCAATCCAGAAATATTACTCAGTCCATCAGTTATTAGATATATGAAACTGAAATAGCTGTTGCAAAAACCCAAATTGTTATAAAGAAAAAAGGTTAACACTAATAGGGGTGCCCAAACTTTTTCATATGACTGTATGTATATATACAGTGGGGGGGGAAGTATGTAGTCAGCCACCAATTGTGCAAAGATGAGATTTGCCTGTAATTGACATCATTGGTGACCACAACTATTGAGACAAAATGAGAAAACAAATCCAGAAAATCACTGCGTCTGATTTGGCAAGATTTTTTTTTGCAAATTATGATGGAAAATAAGTTTGGTCAGTAACAAAATAATAAATTAATAAATTTGGTCAGTAACAAAGGTTCATCTCAATGTTTTGTTATATATCCTTTGTTGGCAATGACAGAAGTCGAAGGTTTTCTGTAAGTCTTCACAAGGTTGGCACACACTGTTGGTGGTATGTTGGCCCATTTCTTCATGCAGATTAGAAACAGAAAAATCCAGTGGATCACAGGCAAGAGGTAGATTAAAATATCCTCTTTATTTTCATATTAAAAAATGGACAGACGGTATCCACAGAGATACAAGATATATCCAACGCGTTTCGACATAACGCAGTGTCGTAGATTCTTATTCATGGAAGAAATCCATGAAATCCATGGATTTTGCTGTTTCTAATTTGGATCTCCATACCTGGGATGTCCGTGCAGGATCAAGTGGTTTACTACTTTAAAGCTGTGCACAAAGAGCGGTGAGCTAGAAATACGTTCTTTTGGATTCCTTCATGCAGATCTCCTCTAGAGCAGTGTTGTTTTGGGCTTGTCGCTGGGTAACACGGACTTTCAACTCCTCCAAAAGGTTTTCATTGGATTTGAGATCTGGAGACTGGCTAGGCCACTCCAGGACCTTCATATGCTTCTTATGAAGCTACTCCTTTGTTGCCCTGGCAGTGTGTTTAGGATCATTATCATGCTGAAAAACCCAGCCATGTTTCATCTTCAATGCCCTTGCTGATGGAAGGAGGTTTGCACTCAAAATGTCATGCTACATGGCCCCATTTATTCTTTCATGTACACGGATGAGTTGTCCTGGTCCTTTTGCAGAGAAGCAGCCCCAAAGCATGATGTTGCCACCTCCATGCTTCACAGTAGGTATGGTGTTCTTTGGATGCAACTCAGCATTCTGTCTCCTCCAAACACGACGTGTTTTGTTTCTACCAAACACTTCTACTTTGGTTTCATCAGACCATATGACATTCTCCCAATACTCTTCTGGATAATCCAAATGTTCTCTAGCAAACGTCAGACGGGCCCGTACATGTACTGACTTAAGCAGGGGAACACGTCTGGAACTGCAGGATTTCAGTCCTTGGTGGCATAGTGTGTTACTGATGGTAGCCTTTGTTACGGTGGTCCCAGCTCTATGCAGATCATTCACTAGGTCCTCCCTTGTGGTTCTGGGATTTTTGCTCATCGTTCTTGTGATCATTTTGACCCCACGGGATGAGATCTTTCATGGAGCTTTAGATCAAGGGAGATTATCAGTGGTCTTGTATGTCTTCCATTTTCTTATTATTGCTCCCACAGTTGATTTCATCACACCAAGCTGCTTGCTTATTGCAGATTCAGTCTTTCCAGCCTGGTGCAGCGCTACAATTTTGTTTCTGGTGTCCTTCGACAGCTCTTTGGTCTTCACCATAGTGGAGTTTGGAGTGTGACTGTTTGAGGTTATGGACAGGTGTCTTTTATACTGATAAGTTCAAACGGGTGCCATTACTACAGGTAATGAGTGGAGGACAGAGGAGCCTCTTAAAGAAGAAGTTACAGGTCTGTGAGAGACAGAAATTTTGCATGTTTTTAGGTTACAAAATACATATTTTCCACCATAATTTGCGAAAAAAAATCTTGCCAAATCAGACAAGGTGATTTTCCGAATTTGTTTTCTCATTTTGTGTCTCATAGTTGGGGTCTACCTATGATGTCAGTTACAGGCCTCTCTCATCTTTTTAAGTAGGAGAACTTGCACTATTGGCGGCTGACTAAATACTTTTTGCATATACCTGCCCCCATATCATGTTCATATACTGTATATATAAGCCCCACATTATTTACATATATGCCTGTCCCCGACATCATGTACATATATACCTGCCCCCCACAATACGTACATATACTTTATATATCTGCTTTTTTCTGAACAGTCAAAGAAATGGGTGGGTTGGTCAATCACATACAGTACAGACCAAAAGTTTGGACACACCTTCTAATTCAAAGTGTTTTCTTTATTTTCATGACTCTGAAAATTGTAGATTCACATTGAAGGCATCAAAACTATGAATTAACACATGTGGAATGAAATCATTAACAAACAAGTGTGAAACAACTGAAAATATGTCTTATATTCTAGATTCTTCAAAGTAGCCACCTTTTGGTTTGATTACTGCTTTGCACCCTCTTGGCATTCTCTTGATGAACTTCAAGAGGTAGTCGCCGGAAATGGTTCTCGCTTCACAGGTGTGCCCTGTCAGGTTTAATAAGTGGGATTTCTTGCCTTATAAATGGGGTCGGGACCATCAGTTGTGTTATGCAGAAGTCTGGTGGATACACAGCTGATAGCCATAGTAAATAGACTGTTAGAATTTGTATTATGGCAAGAAAAAAGCAGCTAAGTAAAGAAAAACGAGTGGCCATCATTACTTTAAGAAATTAAGGTCATTCAGTCCGAAAAATTGGGAAAACTTTGAAAGTGTCACCAAGTGCAGTGGCAAAAACCATCAAACGCTACAAAGAAACTGGCTCACATGAGGACCACCCCAGGAAAGGAAGACCAAGATTCACCTCTGCTGCGGAGGATAAGTTTATCTGAGTCGCCAGCCTCAGAAATCGCAGGTTAACAGCAGCTCAGATTAGAGACCAGCTCAATGCCACACAGAGTTCTAGCAGCAGACACATTTCTAGAACAATTGTTAAAACGAGACTTTGTGCACCAGGCCTTCATGGTAAAATAGCTGCTAGGAAACCACTGCTAAGGACAGGCAACAAGCAGAAGAGACTTGTTTGGGCTACAGAACACAAGGACATTAGACCAGTGGAAATCTGTGCTTTGGTCTGATGAGTCCAAATTTGAGATCTTTGGATCCAACCACTATGTCTTTGTGTGACACAGAAAAGGTGAACGGATGGACTCTACATGCCTGGTTTACACCGTGAAGCATGGAGGAGAAGGTGTGGGGGTGCTTTGCTGGTGACATTGTTTGGGATTTATTCAAAATTGAAGGCATACAGAACCAGCATGGCTACCACAGCATCTTGCAGCGGCGTGCTATTCCATCCGGTTTGCGTTTAGTTGGACCATCATTTATTTTTCAACAGGACAATGACCCCATACACACCTCCAGGCTGTGTAAGGGCTATTTGAGTAAGAAGGAGAGTGATGGCGTGTTACACCAGACCTGAACACAATCGAGATGGTTTGGGGTGAACTGGACCGCAGAGTGAAGGCAAAAGGGCCAACAAGTGCTAAGCATCTCTGGGAACTCCTTCAAGACTGTTGGAAGACTATTTCCGGTGACTACCTCTTGAAGCTCATCAAGAGAATGCCAAGAGTGTGCAAAGCAGTAATCAAAGCAAAAAGGAGGCTACTTTGAAGAACCTAGAATATGACATATTTTCAGTTGCTTCACACTTTTTTGTTAATTATTTCATTCCACATGTGTTAATTCATAGTTTTGATGCCTTCAATGTGAATCTACAATTTTCTGAGTCATGAAAATAAAGAAAACTCTTTGAATGAGAAGGTGTGTCCAAACTTTTGGTCTGTACTGTATGTCCACTCTAGGGTGTGATCCAGCAGGCAAAAGCAAGGCCTCTGAAATCACTTTCTGTTCTGTATATGGAGGTAGCAGTACCTCCAGTCCTAGCTCTTGTGCAAACAGTGAACCCTGAATGTGCGCGGGTGGACCCGTAGTGATATGGAGTGTAGTGCAGCTTGTTTTTGTTTCCTGTGTACAGAAGAAAGGCTGTTAGAGTTGGTTATATTTCCTTCACCTGGTTTTTGAAGCCAGAATAAACCAGGACAATTTAAATGGAAAACCTTTGTGTGACTATCTCGATCTGCAGCTGAGTGAGTTGATGGACAACAATTGGTACTAGAAGTGCGGGCAAGAGTCCCAGTAGACCGTGTGACTGCTTCGGACAAACTGAATGTTTTGGGTGAAGGCAACTATAAGCCATGAACCACGATCATATAAAATGGAGGATCTGATTAAACACCTGGTGCACGTCAAGCAACAGCAGGCTCGGCAACAGCAAGCGCAGCAGAAGTTAGCACAGAAGGAAATCAATAAGCTGTTGATACAGAAGATGCAGCAGCAACAACAGGTGTTTAAACAACAGCGGCAGCCCATAGATCTCCTTGCTGAGGGAATTCATGGCAGGTTGACCTCCCTACCTACGAGTCCAGATAATGACTCCCACAATCGGAAGACAATAAGATGAGCATTGGGAAAGATGACCCTGGGGGATGATGTTGAGGAATCTTTAACTGTTTTTGAAAGGATCACAGAACTGTAGAAGCTGCTGTAGGATCAGTGATCGGAGGTGATGGCTCCATATCTAACTGATGAGCCACAAAAGGATTATTATGACTAAGCCATGCAGGAATCAAAAGAGTACACCAAGCTAAAAACTGAGATATTTGTACGCTTGGGAGTTACTTTGTCAGGGCGCAATGAGTACATCTCTGGGCTTATTAAGGTAAACAACTGGTTCGCTCCCAAATGTACAATCTGCTGCATCATATCCGGAAGTGTTTTAGGCCAGAGTCCTCCACCCCAGCCCAGGTAGTCGAGCACATGGTTTTGTACAGATTTTGTTACTCCCTTCCAAGACCAGTACAGACCTGGGTCGAACAAGGAGATTCCCGAAATGCAGACAACCAGGTTGGCCTAGTGGAAAAGTACCAGGTGGTTGAGAAATCCTTAGGGAAATTATCCTTCATCGCATCCACATACTGGTGTACCAAAAAGAGACTGACTCTCAAAAAAAGGGAAACTAGAGCCACAAGTGAAGAGTGCCCAAGGTTCCAAGGATGGGGTGAGGGTATGCCAAAGTCCCCAGCTGGGGACATCATTTGTTGGCAGTGTCATGGCCTAGGTCACATAGGTGCCCATTGTCCTCTTACCACAGAGCCAATGAACTGCAGCATGGGTCAGCGTTCCTCGTATTCCACTTATCTGGTCTGCAGTGTGGACTGTCAATGTGGCGATGGTCCGCAGGCATATCCTGTGGCGATAAATGGTGTATTAGTCCCGTGGCTCTTCCACTCATGGAGTTTAACCCTAGCAAAGGTCACATTCCCACTCCGGCTGATACTTGGGAAAATGGTGGATGTCCGCTGTATCCACGGCGATGCCAAGGACTATCCTGTCTCCAGCATGACAATCAAGGTGAACTGCAGCACTGGGTCTCATGAGGTCGGAGTAGTAAAGGAACTGCTGTTACACCCAGTGATGTTAGGGCGGGACTTTTCCTTATTCTAGCACTTGTGGAAAATGGGGGGATACCCAGTGTTTCAATTAAAGGTCAGTTAGCCCTTAACGGGACATTATCGTAGTCAGAGGCAGATGAGTTCCCTTGTACGTGTTGGATGGCGATGAGCTAGCAACCATGAGGCCAACATCCTGGAGTTGGAGTCTCTGAGGGGAATTATGGGACTGGTCAAATGAGGGACCTTACACTTAAACAGGAGTTTGAGATTGTTACTTTTCTAAATTGGTTTGCTCAAGAGTAGAGGGCTGACACTAGGCTCCCATATTTTAGGTACTTGCTATATTGGGTTGCCCAGCTAAGGGGTAAGATAATAAAACAACTTTTGGTACTAGGGCCCTATAGCCAGAGGATGTTAAACATGGCCCATTCTCATGGCTGGAGGGGTCATCTGGTCATAGATTAAACCTAAGGACAGATCCTTTTGAGATTCTACTAGACCGGATGTCACAGAGAGATTTAGAACTATTGCAGGTCCTGTCCCACTTGCCAGCTAACCGCACCAGTCCCTCACTTCCATAGTCCCCTAGTGCCATCACCAATCATAGAGGTCCCATTTGACAGAATTGCAATGGATTTAGTGGGACCCCTGGTATATTCTGTGCATAAATAAACCTGGTCCCTACATCATGTACACATATAAACCTGGCCCCCAGATCATGTCCATATATATATATATATATATATATACCTGGCCCCTTATTAAATAATAATCCAATAGGTAATGTCCCACGATGCCCATCAATTCCTATGCAGTCCTGTTCTGAAAAAGTTCTCAGAACAAGGGTCCATAGGTTTTTTCCGGTCAGCGCCAGCCCTCGATTTTTCCATGGGCGTTGATGTCAGTACCTCAACTGTGATCCTCAGCGAACGCGGTGAGGTCCTGGAAGGTTACTGACATCATCACCGCTCTCGCCAGGAATCGGGGTCGCGGTAATGAAGTCAACACCTGTGAGAAAATTCAGGGCTGCTCCTTACCGGCAGTAACCTATAAACCCTTGTTCTGAGAACTTTCTCACAATGAGACTCCATAGGAATCAATGGGTGTCATGGGACATTACCTGTTGAATTATCGTCGGAATTTCCAAGATTTTTTTATGTAATAAATGGGTGAATGTGGACATGTGGGGAGTCTTTATTTAAATAAACTATTGTTTCCTGTGTTAGTGTTTTTTAACCAGTCACTTGCCAAATTAGTAATGAGGGGTGTCTAATAGATGCCTATCCATTGCTAACCTCTGGGCTTGATGTCAGCTGTCAAGTCACAGTTGACATCAACCCCATTAACCTACTACCCCAATTGCCACCGCACAAGGGCAATTGGGAAGAACCAGGCAAAACACCAGAATTGGCACATCTAATGGATGCACCACTTCTAGGGCAGCTGTAAGCTGCTATTTTTATGCTGGGAAGGGACAAATAACCATAGCCCTTCCCACCCTGATAATAACAGCTCCTAGCTGTCTGCTTTAACTTGGCTGGTTATCAAAATTAGGCAGGAGCCCCCATTGTTATTTTTAATTATTTATTTAAATAGTTAAAAATTACAGCATGGGATCCCCCATTTTTTGATAGCCAGACAAGGTAAAACAGATTGCTGGGGGTTGCAGCCCTCAACTGTCTGTTTTACCTGCACTTTGTTATCAAAAATAAGAGGGAGTACTCGTCTTTTTTTAAATATTTGGTTTTGGGTTTTTTTTCAAGTGGTGTGCCGGCCAATCACAGCCATGCCAATGCTTGACATGGGCTGGAAGCACCCACACTGGAAAAGCTCACTAATTGGCTACTCTGTGCCGTTTCCACAAGCTTTATTCAGATGACAAACCTGAACAGGAACAGGACATATAGTTAGAAATCTATGTTCAAGATGTAGCACTGAAGACTGTGTCCGGTACGAACCCCGAATTTTACAGTTCAGGTTCGCTCATTCCTACTCATGTACCTATTATATATATACTTGTGTATATATATGTATATATACCTTACCCCCATATCATGTACATATACATCATGTATATATAAATATACCTACCCTACACATTATGTACATTTTGTACATATACCTACCCTACATGTCATGTGTGTGTGCGTATATATATATATATATATATATATATATATAATGTGTATATGCACCTGCCCCCCACATAATATATATATATTTATATATATATATATATATATATATATATACCTCCCCCCACATCATGGTGTATCAGTGTCTATTCCAGCTCAATACTCAGTGTATAATTTTTTGTATAATCCTCTAACCGCATTAAACATTTGCACTACTTTCTAAACGTTGCTCAGCCATAAATACCTGCCCCCACGCTATATGTGTATGTATATATACAGTACAGACCAAAAGTTTGGACACACTTTCTCATCTCTAGAACAACTGTTAAGAGGAGACTTTGTGCAGCAGGCCTTCATGGTAAAGTAGCTGCTAGGAAACCACTGCTAAGGACAGGCAACAAGCAGAAGAGACTTGTTTGGGCTAAAGAACACACAGAATGGACATTAGACCAGTGGAAATCTGTGCTTTGGTCTGATGAGTCCAAATTTGAGATCTTTGGATCCAACCACCGTGTCTTTGTAGAAAAGGTGAACGGATGGACTCTACATGCCTGGTTCCCACCATGAAGTATGGAGGAGGAGGTGTGATGGTGTGGGGGTGCTTTGCTGGTGACACTGTTGGGGATTTATTCAAAATTGAAGGCATACTGAACCAGCATGGCTACCACAGCATCTTGCAGCGGCATACTATTCCATCCGGTTTGCGTTTAGTTGGATCATCATTTATTTTTCAACAGGACAATCACCTCAAACACACCTCCAGGCTGTGTAAGGGCTATTTGACTAAGAAGGAAAGTGATGGGGTGCTACGCCAGATGACCTGGCCTCCACAGTCACCAGACCTGAACCTAATCGAGATGGTTTGGGCTGAGCTGTATTGCAGACTGAAGGCAAAAGGGCCAACAAGTGCTAAGCATCTCTGGGAACTCCTTCAAGACTGTTGGAAGACCATTTCCTCTTGAAGCTAATCAAGAGAACGACAAGTGTGAGCAAAGTAGTAATCAAAGCAAAAGGTGGCTACTATGAAGAACCTAGAATAGAAGACATATTTTCAGTTGTTTCACACTTTTTTGTTAAGTATCTCATTCCACATGTGTTAATTCATAGTTTTGATGCCTTCAATGTGAATCTACAATTTTCAGAGTCATGAAAATAAAGAAAACTCTTTGAGTGAGGTGTGTCCAAACATTTGGTTTGTACTGTATATATATATATATATCACATCATGTACATATGTATACCTGTCCCTTACATCATACAGCTATATATATACCTGCCCCCTACATCATGTGCATACATACCTGTCCCCTACATTACATTATCTCTGCCCTACACATCACATTATGTACATATAAATACTGTATGCAACAAACCATGTACGTAAATAATTCGTAAGATATTTAATTAAACGGAAGATATTACAATGAAAAGTATGTGATACTTATACATTGTAATATTCCATGCACATCTTGTGTCTATACAGCACATTATATACTTCTAAATAGATTACAGACTGGTACATTACGTAAATGCTTGTGTTCTCTCAACATAGTTTATCTATCTATCTATTTATCTATCATCTATCTATTATCTATCTATCCTTTATCTACCTATCCATTTATCTATCTATATACCTATCTATCTATCTACCTATCCATTTATCTATCTATCTATCCTTCTATCTACCTATCCATTTATCTATCTATATACCTATCTATCTATCCTTCGATCTACCTATCCATTATCTATTTATTCATCATCTTTCTATCTATTCCTTTGTCTACCTGTCTGTCTATCACATATCTATCTATCCATCTATTATCTATCTATCTCTCTCTCTATCCCTCTATCTATCTATCTATCTCTCTATCCCTCTATCTATCTATCGATCTATCTATCTATCTCTCTATCTATCTATCTATCTATTATCTATGTATCCTTCTATTATCTATCTATCTATCTATCCCTCTATCTATTATCTATGAATGTATCTATTATCTGTCTGTCTATCACATATCTATCCAGCCATCATCCCCTTTCTATTTATCTATATATCCTTCTATTATCTATCCCTCTATCTATTATCTATCTATTTATCTATTCTCTGTCTATCTATCACATATCTATCCAGCCATCATCCCCTTCCTATTACCAATCCTTATATTATCTATCTATCTATCTATCTATTATCTATCTATTATCTATGAATGTATCTATTATCTGTCTGTCTATCACATATCTATCCAGCCATCATCCCCTTTCTATTTATCTATCTATCCTTCTATTATCTATCCCTCTATCTATTATCTATCTATTTATCTATTATCTGTCTATCACATATCTATCTATCCAGCCATCATCCCCTTCCTATTACCAATCCTTCTATTATCTATCTATCTATCTATCTATCTATCTATCCATCTATCTATCTATTTATCTATCCCTCTATCTATCCCTCTATCTATCTATTTATCTATTATCTGTCTGTCTATCACATATCTATCTATCTATCCATCTATCTATCCCTCTAGCTATCTATTATCTATTTATCTATTATCTGTCTGTCTATCACATATCTATCTATCTATCTATCCCTCTATCTATCTATTTATCTATTATCTGTCTATCACATATGTATCCAGCCATCATCCCCTTCCTATTACCCCCATGCACCTTTTTGCCCCCCACATTGTTGCTGTGTTCCCCACATCTGTCCTATCATTGTCACAATATTTGTGAATCAGTCTATGTGTTTTAGGAGAAGAGCTCAGCATAGTGTAAGCTGTCATTTGGGCTGTGTGCAGAGGTAGCTGTCTATTCCAGCACAATCCTGTGTATAATTTTGCCTATAAGCTGATAATCCCATTACACATTACACTATTCGCTAAACGTTGCTCCGTTATTACCCAGGGTGATGTTAACCCTTTCCCGGCCGGTGCATTCCAGCATGGCGGCGCCCCGCACACAGGGTGGGCTTGTCTTTCTCACAGTGTCTCAGTTCCCCCCATGCCTCCTTTGTGTGGCTGGGACCCCTCACATGCTGGAGCCCCTCAGCTCTGTGCTCATCCCCTGCAGCTCCTCTCTCCGCACCTCCCCAGAAGGAGTTAATGCTGCTCTCCTCTCTCATCTGCCTCTTATCATTTTTCCATCTCGGCCTCTTTGAAAAGCTCATTTCCCATCCTCATTACTTGTCACTTCTCCATAGTGTGCCATTATTTATCCTCTCATTAATCCTGTCTACCTGATAGCGCAGCTCCAGCATGTCGTTATCTGCTATTTATCTCTTCCCCTCACCTCTCCCATCTTCTCCCAGCTCATGATGGGCTATTAGTCATGCACGCTGCTGCTGCTGCTGCAGTTGACTCCTCCATTGAGTTGGCAGCAATCTGTAGACAGCATTGTAATCCTGCGACAAATTACATCTGATCTTTTAATATGTAGCCAAGCAATGGCTGTGTGCGGTGCTGGAGGGAGAAGCTGCTGCAGCCCCCTGCTAATGTGCCCCTTATAGGATGTTACACCGACTCCACATCCATAGTAAACCGTCCCCTCACCACCACCGCCTATTCTGCACAAATATTGCTCTTCAATAGCCAGACAAATATTGTTAGCGCTCCACATTTATTTGTGCTATCACTTTCTTTCTCCGCTGCCTCCTGAATACAATGGGCTGATTGTCATTAGAGGGAACCTATAGAATATGTCTGTAACCTAATAATGGGGAGCACTGCACCCTATAGACAGATCTCTGGGCATCTCTTCACCTCTTCCTCTCTCTTCCTATCTCTCCCTCTCTCTTCACTTCTTCCTCTCTTCCCCTCTCTACATCTTTTTAATCCTCTTCCTCCCTTTCTCCATCTCTTCTGCTTTTCCTCTTCTTTCTTTCTATCTTTCTCTTTCTTTTTCTTTCTCTCTCTCTTTTTCTTTCTTTATTTCTTTTTCTTTCTTTCTTTCTTTTTCTTTCTTTTGTTTTCTTTCTTTTTCTTTCTCTCTTTCTTTTTCATTCTTTCTTTCTTTTTCTTTCTTTCTTTCTCTTTCTTTCTATCTTTCTCTTTCTTTTTCTTTCTCTCTTTCTTTTTCTTTTTTTATTTCTTTTTCTTTCTCTCTTTCTTTTTCTTTCTTTATTTCTTTTTCTTTCTTTCTTTCTTTTTCTTTCTTTCTTTTTCTTTCTCTCTTTCTTTTTCATTCTTTCTTTCTTTTTCTTTCTTTCTTTCTCTTTCTTTCTATCTTTCTTTTTCTTTTTCTTTCTCTCTTTCTTTTTCTTTCTTTCTTTATTTCTCTTTCTTTCTTTTTCTTTGTTTTGCTTTCTTTCTTTTTCTTTCTCTCTTTCTTTTTCTTTCTTTCTTTCTTTCTTTTTCTTTCTTTCTTTCTCTTTCTTTCTATCTTTCTTTTTCTTTTTCTTTCTCTCTTTCTTTTTCTTTCTTTCTTTATTTCTCTTTCTTTCTTTTTCTTTGTTTTGCTTTCTTTCTTTTTCTTTCTCTCTTTCTTTTTCATTCTTTCTTTCTTTTTCTTTCTTTCTTTCTCTTTCTTTCTATCTTTCTCTTTCTTTTTCTTTCTCTCTTTCTTTTTCTTTCTTTCTTTATTTCTCTTTCTTTCTTTTTCTTTGTTTTGTTTTCTTTCTTTTTCTTTCTCTCTTTCTTTTTCATTCTTTCTTTCTTTCTTTTTCTTTTACTTTCTTTTTCATTCTTTCTCTCTTTTTTCTTTTTCTTTCTTTATTTTTCATTCTTTCTCTCTTTCTTTCTTTTTTCTTTTTCTTTCTCTCTTTCGTTTACTTTCTTTTTCTTTCTCTTTCTTTTTCTTTCTTTGTCTTTCTCTTTTTCTTTCTTTCTTATTTTCTTTCTTTTTCTTTCTCTCTTTCTTTCTCTTTCTTTCTTTTATCCTTTCTTTTTTTCTTTCTTTCTTTCTCTCTCTCTTTCCCTCTTCCTCTCTCTTTCAATCTCCCTTTTTTCTTTCTCCCTCTTTTCCTTTTTTTTTTTTTTACATAGTTACATAGTTACTAAGGTTGAAAAAAGACCTAGGTCCATCTAGTTCAACCTTTTCCTTTTACTCTCTCAAGATATTTAATCAAAGTAAAACTAATGCGGGCTTCACACGGTACGATCTATCGTGCGATTGCACGAGCAATCATACCCGCCCCTGTCGCACAAAGTCGTTAAACCGCCGTCACACATATTTACCTGCTGAGCAACCTCGCTGTGGGCGGCGAACATCCTCTTCCTGAAGTGGGAGAGACGTTCGGCGTCACAGCGACGTCACATGGCAGCCGGCCAATAGAAGCGGAGGGGCGGAGATGAGCGGGACGTAAACATCCCGCCCACCTCCTTCCTTCCTCATAGCCGGCGGGTAAGCTGTGTTCATCGTTCCCGGGGTGACACACAGAGCAACGTCTCGTTTCAGAGACAAAGACCGTCTCCTTCAGGGAAAAAAGAAAATCATACACACAGTTTGCAGACCGGTTACTTATAGAGGAGTCTATACTGCCACGTTGATATCTATGACGTCAATGCTCACATGGTATCGAAGTGACTCATAGACACGTGAAACTGCAAAGGAGGAGTGTTTTACATTAAAACATGAAAATAAAGTAAAATAAACATAAAATGTATGCATCAAAAAAGGTCATAAATAAAAAGATATATAAATATTGTTTGTTTTTTTCAGAGCGCGTCAATATGTTAACAAACATATGTACTTAATACAATTTGCGAACCTAAAAAAGGGGGGGGGAAACATTTGGTTTTACATGGGGTGGTTAGTGACTAACCATTACTCTAAGCTAACCGGTTTTAGATGAAATGAAGATTTAGAAGGTGTCACTGGTATCAACGGAAAAGGAGCATTTAGAAAGATATTTAGAAAAAATGGGGGAAAGAACGTGAGAAGGAGGTGACACGTAAAAATATTTTGTATAGAAATCAAGTGTGATGATTTGATGGGGAAACGTGTGCACATTAAAATTGTGTTAAAAACATAAATATATACTTGTATAAAAATATGTATATAATGAAACTATAGCCAAGATGTTAGAAATTGTTCCTAGAAAGCAGGAACCAGTGCAGATGAGCAGCGGGAGTGAAAAGGGAAAGAGCGCATGCGTGAAGAGGCTAAGCAGGTTTCAGAGCGAGCCGAGGTGAAGTAACTTCAAACCGTGGGAACTGAAAAGAAAGCGCACGCGCAGAACATCAAATGTAACACAATGAAGGTGACTCAAGTTCAGGGCCGTGAGAAAGCAGCCCACAGCAGGGTCCTGGTAGTAGAAGAAGGACCAGCGTGGGATACATGGAAAAAAGGGGGGGGCTCGTGTGAAAAAAAGGGGGAACATGGGTGAATACACTAGATAAAAAATCTATATCAATTTTAAAGTGCAGTGCAGGTGAAACTAGCATTAATAGAAAAACATGATATCAGTGGGATATGCCTGTCATGTTATTACAAAGGATAAAAATGTATACCGTAGCTGCATTAAAATGGAGACTATGTCAATAATACATGGAAACGCGCTGGGATAAAACACTTAAAAACAAAGTTTAAACTACAGGACAACACTGTACACATATGATTCATGGAAATTGTATAAAAATAGATGTAAAATTAATGCTGATATTTCATGAAAAAGTAACAAGAAATAAAGTATAATATAATATAAATTATGCATAAAATTGATGATAATGATAATACACATATATATATATATATATATATATATATATATATATATATACATGCATGCATATAAATAAAAGGGACACTTCAAGGGGAGCAAAATACTGATGATAATATAAATAATTGGATTGCAATGGGTGTAAAATCTAATAGAAAATTAATGAAAAATTGATAAAAAGGCCGATATCTAAAAGCTAATAAAAAAGGTCAGCCACCTCATTTAGACCAAATGGATTTAAAGTATTGAGTTTGTGGATCCAGAAAGTTTCTTTACGGCTTAGAGCCTCGGACCTATTGTGCACAAAGGGGCTGATTTGCTCGATAGGTGTGATCTTAAAATCCAAACTTTTGTTGTGTTGGATCGTACAATGTTTTGAAAGGCCATGTAGGAGAAAACCAGATCTTATGTTATGGCAATGTGAATTAAGCCTATTGTGAAGGGCTTGGCTTGTTCTGCCAACATACTGCCTGCCACAAATACAGTCTATAAGATATATGACAAAATTCGATTGGCAGGACAAACGATCTTTTATTTGAAATGATTCGTCCCCATTTGAGGAGCAAAAGGAGGTCCTGCCATGACAGATGCTTTTACAGCATAAACATTTTCTGGAACCACATCTGTAGGAACCTGCTGTAGCAAGGAATTTAGGCTGTGCTGGTTTGGACCTCAGTCTACTTGGGGCCAGAATATTTTTAATCGTAGGGGCCCACCTGAAGGTGATCCCTGGAGCAGGGGGTAGTATAGATTTGAGGATGGGGTCACTTTGCAGAATGCACCAATGCTTTGATAGAACATTCCTTATGGCCATGTTGTCACTACTGTAAGTGGTTATTAAGTTCAAACCAAAGTCTTGGTACTTTGTTTTCTCTGTGCCCTTACTACTGGCATGACCCCTCTGTGCCCCATGGTCTTTGGATGGGAGATGACTGTCCCTTTTTGGCTTTACAAGGTCTGTTTGTTTAAAGTTAGAGGACTCTTTGTAAGCCTTCTGGATCAGGGATTTAGGATATTCTTTCTCTTTGAAGAGTTGCCTCAAGACCTCCACTTGATTTTTAAAATCAGTTTCTTGGGTACAGTTCCTCCTGATTCATTTGTACTGGTTCAGTGGGATGTTTTTTAGCCATTTTTTATAGTGTTCACTATTATAGTGAATATATCCGTTCGCATCCACTTTTTTAAAAAAGATTTTAGTGCATGTTTTGCTCCTCTCATGATAAATTATCAGGTCTAAGAAATGAATTTCATCAGCATGAACTGTGGAGGTAAATTTTAAACCCCACTCATTATTATTCAAATGGTCCAGAAAAACATTGACATCAGAAGAATTACTATCCCAGATAATGAATAAATCATCGATGAACCTTTTATAGAGTATGATCCCCTCCTCAAAAAGACCATTCTCTATATGCATCATTTCGAAAACCCCCATAAATAAATTAGCGTAAGAGCATGCAGCCTTGGACCCCATATACATTTTTATCCTTTGTAATAACATGACAGGCATATCCCACTGATATCATGTTTTTTATAATGCTAGTTTCACCTGCACTTCACTTTCAAATTGATATATATTTTTTTCTATTTTTTTATCTAGTGTATTCACCCATGTTCCTCCTTTTTTTCACACGAGCCCCCCCCTTTTTTCCATGTATCCCACGCTGGTCCTTCTTCTACTACCAGGACCCTGCTGTGGGCTGCTTTCTCCCGGCACTGAACTTGAGTCACCTTCATTGTGTTACATTTGATGTTCTGCGCGTGCGCTTTCTTTTCAGTTCCCACGGTTTGAAGTTACTTCACCTCGGCTCGCTCTGAAACCTGCTTAGCCTCTTCACGCATGCGCTCTTTCCCTTTTCACTCCCGCTGCTCATCTGCACTGGTTCCTGCTTTCTAGGAACAATTTCTAACATCTTGGCTATAGTTTCATTATATACATATTTTTATACAAGTATATATTTATGTTTTTAACACAATTTTAATGCGCACACGTTTCCCCATCAAATCATCACACTTGATTTCTATACAAAATATTTTTACGTGTCACCTCCTTCTCACGTTCTTTCCCCCATTTTTTCTAAATATCTTTCTAAATGCTCCTTTTCCGTTGATACCAGTGACACCTTCTAAATCTTCATTTCATCTAAAACCGGTTAGCTTAGAGTAATGGTTAGTCACTAACCACCGCATGTACAACCAAATGTTTCCCCCCCCCCTTTTTTTAGGTTCGCAAATTGTATTAAGTACATATGTTTGTTAACATATTGACGCGCTCTGAAAAAAACAAACAATATTTATATATCTTTTTATTTATGACCTTTATTGATGCATACATTTTATGTTTATTTTACTTTATTTTCATGTGTTAATGGAAAACACTCCTCCTTTGCAGTTTCACGTGTCTATGAGTCACTTCGATACCATGTGAGCATTGACGTCATAGATATCAATGTGGCAGTATAGACTCCTCTATAAGTAACCGGTCTGCAAACTGTGAGTATGATTTTCTTTTTTCCCTGAAGAAGGAGACGGTCTTTGTCTCTGAAACGCTTTGGAATGCTGAAATAAAAAGAGATTTTATTAATATCCTGACAACAGTAGTTTTTTAGCGCGGCTAAAACCCGATTTTCCTACTTTTTATATTTATTTCCTCCTAGACCAACTCTCCATAAACTCTGCTGTACTCTAAGCCTTTCCTCCTAGACCAACTCTCCATAAACTCTGCTGTACTCTAAACCTTTCCTCCTAGACCAACTCTCCGTAAACTCTGCTGTACTCTAAGCCTTTCCTCCTAGGCCAACTCTCCGTAAACTTAGGTGAGCCGAGGATTGCACCCTTTAGACTTATATAAGATCTGAAGACGCAATGTGGCCTGCAAATCACAGTAATGCAAGTAGCCAACAAGGCTATGGCATTACCATGTATGGCAGGCAATCCCCACGTGTTGACTGGCTGTCTAACAGCTGCAAAACATGAGGGACTGGGACTCGAGCCTTGCACTCCAGTACATGCGATGCTCGGTCAGGTATTGAGCGTACCCAAGCACACCGATGCTCGAACGAGTATTGAGCAGTGGCAAGCACAATCGTGTATTAATAATCTGGTAATAACTGCTGGGATTGCCTGATCAGGTTGTTGACATTGATGTTACCAACCACCAACAAAGATCTATCCTCTGTCCTATAATTCCTTCAATGTACAAGATACTGTTAGGACC
Organism: Anomaloglossus baeobatrachus; assembly: GCF_048569485.1. NCBI lineage: Eukaryota > Metazoa > Chordata > Amphibia > Anura > Aromobatidae > Anomaloglossus > Anomaloglossus baeobatrachus. The sequence goes on along the minus strand of NC_134364.1, from coordinate 79,532,901 downwards.
AGCTCACTACTAGAATTTGTTTTATACTTTGTACTCCAAACCTCCTCTGACCAAGAAAGGAGTAAAAGTATTCCTAACAGGGTGAACAGAATAGTGGTATATATTAGGTAAAGATTTGTGGATCAAATTGGGTATTCAGGAAGAAGGAAGTTTAAAACTGAAGACTACTGGATTAATGACCTCAAATATTTCATATGGACCAATAAATTGGGTCCCAGCTTAACAGAATTAACTATATTGTTTATGTATTTAGTTTATAATTACACCTTGTCGCTAACATCAAAGATTTCCTACCTGTCCACCTCTTTTTAGCAGAAGAGGTCTATCTACTATGTGCCCTTCTTGTATTTTATTTCAAATAATGGATTTTTTTGGTGTTTGTGTGTATTTATTTTCACTTCCAGATTAGTAATGTTGGTCTTATAGATGCTTTCCATTACTAATGTAGAGATTACTGACAGCTGTGAGCTGCCATTAACCCCTTAATACCCAAATTGCCACCAGGGCAATCGGGAAGAGCAAGGTAAAGTTACGAAATTGTCACATCTAATGGATACAACAATCCTGGGCAGCTGCAGGCTGCTATTTTTAGGGTGCGGGGCCCAATCAGCATGGGTCTCCTCAGCCTGAGAATACCAGCTTCCAGCTGTCATGCTTTATCTTGGCTGGGTGTTAGAATGGGGGGGGACAATTTTTTTAAATTATATTTTAAAATATTTTTTTTAAAAAGCCGTATGTGGTTCCTCTTTGATCCACAGCCAAGATAAGCACACGCCTGGGACTGCACCCTGTAGCCGTATGCTTTATCTGTGCTGGATATCATAATATGAGGGAATCATAGACCAATTTATTTTATTTATTTTTATACCACAATAGTGACCCGCAGACAGGGTCTGTGATCACAAGCAGTCAGACGTTGTCACACTGGCTGGAGGCGCATCTGACTGAAACCAATCACAGATGCCAGGACTGCTGGTAGGTGGGGGAAGCAGTGAATATGGATGAATAGTAATGAGCAGCCCTGGAAGAAGATGCACTGCTCGGAGTAGTTACAGCCACGCCGGAGCCTCGGTCAGTATAGCGCACTTGCTTTATTTTTATATTTTCTTCATTTTTTTATTTCCCTAGTTGCCGGACCCTGATCATTGGGAACTCCAGGCCCAGAACTGGCACCCAGATACTTTTGAAACCGCGTAGATCCGGACTTTTACAGTCTGGTCCGCCCATGACTAGCTGCAAAGCTTTCAGAGATTTAGGAGGTATACGATGAGTGATAGCTATTACCTTTGAGAGATCCATTTGGAAAAAAGATTATTCTTATTCCTAAAATAACAACTTACTCTATATTTATAAGATAAGGGAGAACTTGCTTATCACTAGAGGTACGATAGCTGGGATGTTTAGCAATCCCTAAATTAGTGTATAGAGAGCTAAGAATGGCTCAACTAAATGGAGCTGGGGTGCACATACTTAACCTTCACTCCATTGTGAACGGGGACACTCTGTTTAAAGATCAGTCTCTAGTTACAACGTTGTTCACACTCTGTGTCCTTAGCCACTCTCAGGAATCACACTATCTTGCCTTCTGTCTCCTGCTCTCCATTGCCACAAACCACCCAATCTATGCGATGTTCATGACCAACCAACTGTACGTCTTTCACTTTTTCTCATTAGGCCTTTGTGATGCCCTGGCCTATCAGGTCGTCACAGGGTATTGTGCAATCTGCCCTCCTGTGCAATATCCACCTACTCCTTGGTTACGGGTCCCCAACTTATGGTGTTGCCAATACCAGCCAATGAAATTCCTAGGAACACTCTGCACCACACCCATCAGACACACCAGTGGATGGCCTGAGTGGAAGAGGGTCGCCCACTTGGGGGGAGGTCAGGAGTGACAGGAGTAGGCCAGTGAAGTGTAGAAAGTGAAGGAGAGAGGAGGTCAGGAGCCTGGCTCCTTGGAAGTAACTAGGTAGCAGATGGTGGACTGGGCCTAGTAGGAGCTGGACCCCCAGTCGCAGGGGATCGTGACAGGGGGCACGGAACTGTCAAGGAGGACAGTCGACGGCCTTGTACCATCACTGGGCTGGGGACAGGGTACGATGGGGTACATGGACCCTAGGTCAGGGAGTAGCTTCAGGCAACCTGACAATTGACCCGATGAGGACGAAGCCTTCAAGATCCGCTCTCCACCCGCTCCAAAATTGGGGTACTAGCGGAACGAGGGGGATAGGACTTTCCACAAATACGGTCCAGGAAATCCCAAGCGTAAACCCTGAGAGCAAACTCCCTCAGTTAGCCACACTGGGCAGCGGGACCCGACTAGTTTTACACTACAGGGACCAACTAATAAGAGAACTCAGTGTCAAGGGAAAGGTCACAGATCATCAGGCAACACCAGTGGGAACGTAACCCAAACGTGCTCTCCCCAGCGGCAGCGGTGTCCAGAACTTTGGTTTACCAAGTTGTCGGTGTCAGCTTTATGGACTGAGTGAGTATGCAAGTGACCCTTTCATCCCCAATGGCACTCCCCAACACTATCCCCGAGTCCCGGGGCATCCCCCCTACCCGTGGAGGAGTTAAACACCTAACTGCCCACTCCATCGCCCCTGGGTACTCCCAGCTGCAGCGGTGGTACTCCAACTTACCACACACCACGGGTGGCATCACAAACTCTAAATTTATAATCCCCTGTAAATACCCCTTTCATTTGAGTGGCCGCACGACCCCCGGGTCTGGACGCCCCTCGAGCCACCGCGGATCCGGATCCGAGCAGCCCGGTTGCTGACGCGGGGGCGGCACACCTTCACTGACTCTTCTACAATGAACAGTCACTTTCCCCTTCACTTTACCCCTCCCGGGGTGTACTAGTCCCAACACTTAACTCTTTCTGTCACTGCGGCCTGTTATTGGGCAGAAGCTCCTTACAAAACATTCTAAGATAAATACTATACTTTATTCCATCAACATTACACATCACATTATCAAAGCTTATCACAATCTCCGTCACAATGCAATGCATTACACGTCACATGACACAATATTTACTAAACACGCAAGAAAGACATCGTTCACATTACAAGACAACAATGTGATTGGTGTCACCAGGGGTTGGAACACGACCATGTTATCCACCACTCATACGCCATGACAATCTGCCTCGCTAAAGACAACCAGAAGATGATGTAAAGCACTCGTGATGCCCCAGTACATGCTGTATTTGTGAAACGGAGAGCAAAGCCAAGGCTGTCTGTGAATTCAGTCTAAGTATGAATGCCGATGTAGTCAAACAACTAGTAGTCAATGTAAAACAGCTTTCTGGCACCTTTTTGTTGGATGATGGGACGCTCAATGTATTTAATGTCAGTTGCTTAAAAAACAGATAACCATTGAGCCCAGTAGTAATGTACTGGGGATGTACAAAAAAAATGTTATAAAACTCACAGAACCATGCAAACTGAAAGGAGCTCTCCAAAGTATATACAGAGGAGGGTGCTGGCTGAGCTATTGACACAATGTCATGGGTGTTATTTCACTGTTGACAGAAAGTCATCTGTTTTGGGGTCCAAGAAGGTCACTGCGATTGGCAGCACAGAATGTTCCCTGACTTTCCATTGTTCCTGCTGTCAGTATTCATTGGTATAGGTAGCTTTCCTGCTGGATTCATCTCTCTCTTTTGGGCCCAGCAGGAGCTCGACTTCCACCCAGCTGTTGATTATCAGTATTCTTTTGGTGTTTTTATACTCATTCCTTGACATGGACTGTGCTGGTGATATTTTCAGTTCATCCAAGCTGAGGTGGCAAGTAGGTGGTTTGTTCTCCAAAGTGGTGTCGCTGTTGGAAGCTCTGCTGAACTTCTACCTGAGTCATCTCTTGATAAGTAGTTCAAGCTTTTCCCCCTTTGTGTCCCTTGTGTCTTTGTCGCGGGCGGGGAGGGCGCGCTGCGCTCACTAATGCTCAGGTCCGGCGCTGCTGCTGCTGCTGCTCGGTGGCTCGAGCGGTGGGCCGGATCCGGGGCCTCGAGCGGCGCTCCTCGCCCGTGAGTAAAAGGGGTGGCTTGGTTTGGGGATTTAGTCAGTGACGCCACCCACGGTTGTGGTGAGGTTGGGACACCACCGCTGCTCTGGACGGGGATCCCGGGAGCGATGACAGGGAGCAGCAGAGATGTTTTTCTCCCCTCCGTGGGTAGGGGTTTTTTGGTGGTCCCGGTGATGGTGACTGAAAGGTGGATGGCGGGGTTTGGTGAGGTGCAGGGTCATGGGGGCAGCGCAGTGCCAGACGGCACGGTGGTACTCACTCAGCCAATAACGTAGACGGAGTCTCTGGTAAAACAAATGGCTGGATGGACGGGTCCCGCAGCTGGCCGCGGTGGTCACTCCCGGTAGGTTGGCGGTGACTGTCTCTCCCTGCACCTGTGATGTGTTTTCGGCTCCAATGGCTTCCCACCGGTAACCCGCTCCCCAGCGGTGTATTTGCCAGAGGAGCCCCTTTTTGCCCGCAGGCTCTGGCCCTGGGAACTCTAGCTGTGGCGGTAGCTGATTTCCCTTCACGGTTGAGCGGTTGCCTTCAGTCGGGTCTTTGCTGCTGGGAAACCCCGGAGGTTCCCGTTGCTGACGGATTTGACTGGTTTAACGGCGACTCCAAGCCTAGTCGGGGACCGTAGGCCCTGACGAATGGTGCTGGCTTCTCTTCGCTCCCCGGTTTGGTACCGGCGGGCCACCGCCCGTCCCCGGTCCTTACGGTTATGCGTCAATCGGCCTCTCCTGCAGACGGTCACCACCGTCTGCCAACCTTGCTCTTGGGTGCCCGGGCCACGTACCCGGACACGGTCAGTCTGCTCTCGCTCCTCCACTACCACTCCTTGCTCCTCCACTACCACTCTCCCTCACAGAACTCCCTTCCTTTTCCGCCTCCAGGACTGTGTACTCCTCAGTGGGTGGGGCCAACCGCCTGTCTCCACCCCACCCAGTGTGGACATCAGCCCCTGGAGGGAGGCAACAAGGATTTGTGTGTGTGACTGATGTGCCTAACCGGGGTGTGGGGTGTGTTGTTGTAGTACCTGTGACATCCTGGCTTGTCCAGGGCGCCACATCTTCTATAGTTGTTTAGTGGGGCTGATGAAGAGCTCATCCCATCCATTCCCTATTTAGGGTCCAGCGGCATACCTAGGGTCAGGTGTCCGGCTCAGCGCATAAGTGTGGAACCTATCTAGTGTGGTGAGGGACACTAGGGACTAGCGGTAGCTTTGGTCAGAGCTCACCACTTTCCTCCGTCCGCGGGCTGCCTGTCCATCACCGGTTTTATTTTTTTTTCTGAAAAAGGTAAAAACACATAAACATTAAAACAAGCACTTTTATCAATCTTCCCTTAACGGGAGGCACTTTCTTAACGTTACTAACGGTAGTCAACTTTATCAACGGTAACGGCTTCCGCTCTCTCCCGCCCAAGCAACCTGGCCCTGATGCTGCCCCTAAGAAGTGGGCAGCACCCCTTGCCCCAGTCCATCACCAAGCTGCCCGAGCGGGTACGGTCTCTTTTTTAGGGGACCCACGTCCATGGGGGACCCCTTACCCCCGGAGGATGGCTACTGGTCCAGGTGGTGGCTGGGCCCCAGCCTACTCCACTGCGGGCCCTTCCTCCAATCTGCCTCTCCGGAGGCGGTAACGTATGTATGCCAACATTTATTTACATGCCACAAGTTTGTGGTTGCCCTGCAAGTTCTCGGGCATGTCCGTAAGCAGTTCCTTACGCAAACGGTGCAGACAGTCCCTACGGGAACTAGTTGCCGGCAACGGCCGGTTCAATCACGGTTGCAAATCAGATAACATCTTCGGTTGATTTAATCTTATCATTCAAACTCTTATCGGTACTGGTGGTCCCAACGGGGACAACTTGCAGTGGAGGACCGCTGCCATCACTTCAGCTCCACCCCACCGACCGGGGGAGGGGGCTGGGCTGGTGCTTGAGGCCCCTGGTCTCCTCTCAGCCTAGCATCCAGGGCAAACCAGCCCTTCTCCCCGCAGTGCCGGGTATAGGTGACGAGGTCACCGGGGAGCAGGTTGCGGCCCGGGTGGTCCTCCGGCAGGTGGTCATTCACGTCCCTTCAGGCCACAAAAACTTTGGCCTCCAGGCCCTGCTCAAAGATGAAGCCGTATCCCCTACGGACATCGAATCTCCTCACTTGCCCCTCATATCTCGGGCCCTGTACTCGGAAGGTGGCTCTGCGGAGACTCTCCTTCTCCTGGATGGTGCGGGCCACCAGCTCCGCTTTCCTCTTCTCCCTCTCCGCAATCTCTCGGCCCAGCGGGGTCGGTTCCCTGTCCCAGTAAGGGGCTGCTGCGGGCCCCTGCGTGCGGGTCGGGCCCTGCGAGACTTCTTTTACGCTGCCCATTACTGGCATTCTGGGTGGAAGGTCCCGCGGTGTCATGGCCTGGGGTGCTGCCTCGCAGCGATGACCCGGCGCAGCCTCAGCCGAGGCGTGGGTGATGGGTACAGGGTTCCTCTCCCGCTTGACCTCCGCCTCCTCCTGCACGGGGCGAGCTGCCGGAGTCGGCACGGGACCAGGCACGGTCACCACATGTGCCTCCGGTATATCTCCGCTGAAGGGCTCGGTCTTCGGCAGCTTCCATGGAAGCAGTTCAGGGCAGCCACAGGCCTCGGCTGCAGATCGGTCCGCTTGGGCGGATAGGCAGGGTACCACTACCAGTTGCGGTGGTAGCGGGCCTAGTGGCGGGGAAGCAGCAGCCAACACGGGCAGCGGGGGAGGCAGCAGGGCGAGCAGGCGCAGACCGGGCCCCTTAGCCGCGACGACCGACCCGGTAAGGATACAGGGGCGTGGGTCGCTTACCCGCTCCTCCAAAACTTCCTCCACCTCGCGTCTCCATATGGCCGCCACCACATCCGCCATGTCGGCCTCCCACTCCTCCAAGAGGAGTTGCACTCGGATCTGCAGACGGCTACGTAGCTGGGCGGACCAGACCTCCACCCACGCCGTGGTGCTGGGCGCGGGGGCTACGGTGTTGCTGGTCGGACGGTGCATCGTGCAGCGGCCTTTTCCAGGAACCAAAGATGGCCGCAGAGTCCTGGCGTCCCTGCTTCCACAGCCACGGTTCACATGCGGCCGGACGCCATCCGTGCCCCTTTGGTTTCTTTCTGGCACCTCCTCTTCAGGGGCAGAGCTTCGGCTTTCACGCCTCCACTGCTCGGGAAGACACTCAAGCGGGGAACTTTTCACGCCCAAGATGGCGGCTTCTGAAAATTGTCGGCCGGACACCTCTGGCGGGACACAAGGCGCACTTCTACCAGGCGGTAGAAAGGTAAGATCCTGTTCATAACGCCAAGTGGTTTGTTCTCCAAAGTGGTGTCGCTGTTGGAAGCTCTGCTGAACTTCTACCTGAGTCATCTCTTGATAAGTAGTTCAAGCTTTTCCCCCTTTGTGTCCCTTGTGTCTTTGTCGCGGGCGGGGAGGGCGCGCTGCGCTCACTAATGCTCAGGTCCGGCGATGCTGCTGCTGCTGCTCGGTGGCTCGAGTGGTGGGCCGGATCCGGGGCCTCGAGCGGCGCTCCTCTCCGTCAGTGAAAGGGGTGGCTTGGTTTGGGGATTTAGTCCGTGACGCCACCCACGGTTGTGGTGAGGTTGGGACACCACCGCTGCTCTGGACAGGGATACCGGGAGCGATGACAGGGAGCAGGCGAGATGTTTTTCTCCCCTCCGTGGGTAGGGGGTTTTTGGTGGTCCCGGGGCCCGGTGATGGTGACTGAAAGGTGGATGGCGGGGTTTGGTGAGGTGCAGGGTCATGGGGGCAGCGCAGTGCCAGACGGCACGGTGGTACTCACTCAGCCAATAACGTAGACGGAGTCTCTGGTAAAACAAACGGCTGGATGGACGGGTCCCGCAGCCGGCCGCGGTGGTCACTCCCGGTAGGTTGGCGGTGACTGTCTCTCCCTGCACCTGTGATGTGTTTTCGGCTCCGATGGCTTCCCACCGGTAACCCGCTCCCCAGCGGTGTATTTGCCAGAGGAGCCCCTTTTTGCCCGCAGGCTCTGGCCCTGGGAACCCTAGCTGTGGCGGTAGCTGTATTTCCCTTCACGGTTGAGCGGTTGCCTTCAGTCGGGTCTTTGATGCTGGGAAACCCCAGAGGTTCCCGTCGCTGACGGATTTGACTGGTTTAACGGCGACTCCAAGCCTGGTCGGGGTCCGTAGGCCCTGCCGAATGGTGCTGGCTTCTTTTCGCTCCCCGGTTTGGTACCGGCGGGCCACCGCCCGTCCCCGGTCCTTACGGTTATGCGTCAATCGGCCTCTCCTGCAGACGGTCACCACCGTCTGCCAACCTTGCTCTTGGGTGCCCGGACCATGTACCCGGACACGGTCAGTCTGCTCTCGCTCCTCCACTACCACTCCTCGCTCCTCCACTACCACTCTCCCTCACAGAACTCCCTTCCTTTTCCGCCTCCAGGACTGTGTACTCCTCAGTGGGTGGGGCCAACCGCCTGTCTCCACCCCACCCGGTGTGGACATCAGCCCCTGGAGGGGGGCAACAAGGATTTGTGTGTGTGACTGATGTGCCTAACCGGGGTGTGGGGTGTGTTGTTGTAGTACCTGTGACGTCCTGGCTTGTCCAGGGCGCCACATCTTCTATAGTTGTTTAGTGGGGCTGATGAAGAGCTCATCCCATCCATTCCCTATTTAGGGTCCAGCGGCATACCTAGGGTCAGGTGTCCGGCTCAGCGCATAAGTGTGGAACCTATCTAGTGTGGTGAGGGACACTAGGGACTAGCGGTAGCTTTGGTCAGAGCTCACCACTTTCCTCTTCCTAGACACAGGGTCTCCCTTCCCTTTCACTGTGCGCTTGGTACTTCCCCGTACAGAACATGAGATCTAATAAAACTATATTAGGAAGTTCTAGGTTTTATCTACTTGTAGTTGATTTACTTGTTTTTGCTAAAAAAAACAACTTTACATTTCGGAATCAATGTCACTAAAATGTGAAATTTTCCTTTAATGCATGAGAGGGATCATATTCCTTTTCTGGAAGAAAAATTAGTTTAGGCTATGGATTCAATAAAGGACAGACATTATAATATTATGGCTCTTGACGTTTCCAATCCTAAACTAAAGTCAGTGCTCAATTTTTATTTTCAGGCAACTGAAACACTAACGAGCCCATTTATTCGAATGGGTTCCTGGGAGGCCATTACAAACTGAAAATTGATCACACAGTGAAACTACTTGATCGTCTACAAGAAGAAAGCCTGTAGAGTTAGTGCAGCTACTTAAAGAAGAACTACAGAAAGTGTGTTGCAGAGGTTTGACCACACCAGGACCTGAGGGTACAGACTGAAAAATGAGGGTACAGACTGAAAGATGAGGGTACAGACTGAAAAATGAGGGTACAGACTGAAAGATGAGGGTACAGACTGAAAAATGAGGGTACAGACTGAAAAATGAGGGTACAGACTGAAAAATGAGGGTACAGACTGAAAGATGAGGGTACAGACTGAAAGATGAGGGTACAGACTGAAAGATGAGGGTACAGACTGAAAAATGAGGGTACAGACTGAAAAATGAGGGTACAGACTGAAAGATGAGGGTACAGACTGAAAGATGAGGGTACAGACTGAAAAATGAGTGTACAGACTGAAAGATGAGTGTACAGACTGAAAGATGAGGGTACAGACTGAAAGATGAGGGTACAGACTGAAAGATGAGGGTACAGACTGAAAAATGAGGGTACAGACTGAAAGATGAGGGTACAGACTGAAAGATGATGGTACAGACTGAAAGATGAGGGTACAGACTGAAAGATAAGGGTACAGACTGAAAAATGAGGGTACAGACTGAAAGATGAGGGTACAGACTGAAAAATGAGGGTACAGACTGAAAGATGAGGGTACAGACTGAAAAATGAGGGTACAGACTGAAAGATGAGGGTACAGACTGAAAGATGATGGTACAGACTGAAAGATGAGGGTACAGACTGAAAGATAAGGGTACAGACTGAAAAATGAGGGTACAGACTGAAAGATGAGGGTACAGACTGAAAGATGATGGTACAGACTGAAAGATGAGGGTACAGACTGAAAGATGAGGGTACAGACTGAAAAATGAGGGCACAGACTGAAAAATGAGGGTACAGACTGAAAAATGAGGGTACAGACTGAAAAAACTGTTTTGGTATTGTAAATTAATTCTGCCAAATTGACCTGGATGAACAATCAAGTTTCTGAAAATTTTCGCTCCCATTCATTTTATCTAAGTGGCTGAAAATACGAATTTGATTACGTCCTTCTCTAGTGTTGTTCCTGCAGAAATTGCTGCAAGCCCTAAAATTATCACTTTTTTGAGTAGAAACAATACCAGACAAGCTAAAATGTAAAGATCGTAAAGATCTAGAATGTATAATGTTGTGAACAGGAATCCTGATAAGTGAAGGTAATGTAATACACGGCTTTCCTAGCAGAAAAGTCTGTGTGGTAAAATAATTGCTCGGCATAGTTCAAATTTTGCAAATATTATTTTTAGACGTGAGAAGGGAACCACTGAGATAGCTTACTTTGCTAAGTTATACTCTGGGAACAAACAGAAGCTCCATATAGTTTCATCCAGATGAAGCATTGGTAGTATAATCTAATGTCACAGAATAAGAGCTTTGACTACAGCTGGTTGAACTCGCAGAAAACCGGGACCAGCAAGTCCCTCCTGAATTTTCAAAAAACAAAACAAATGCAATTGTGACGCCCTGGACTATTCGGGTCGTCACAGGGTTCTGCACAATCTGCCCTCCCCGTGCAGGACTCAAACCTCCATGGTTCTGGGTCTCCATCCTGCAGTGCCGCCTCCACAAGCATCCACAAATCCTAGATACACTTTGCACCACACCTGTCAGGCACACCAGTGGGCTGCTTAAGCAGGAATAAGGCCACCCACCTAGGGGTCAGGCAGGGAGGTGGGAGGTGTCAAGTCAGTTCAGTGGTAGTCCTCGAGCTGTGAGGAGCTCTGAGGAAGCGGGGAGTTGGAGCTCCCAGGGGAGAAGTAAACTAGGTCGCAGACGATGGTCTGGACCTAGGGGAGTCGGACCCCCGGTCGCAGGTGGTTGAGGCTAGGTGCCTGGAACCCATCAAGGAGGACGGTCGGCAGCCTGGTCCTATCACGGGTCTGGGACTAAAGGCACGTCGGGGTACAAGAACCCTACGTCGGGGAGAAGCTTCAGGCGACCCGTCAATTAACCTGCGAAGGACAGGGCTTTTGTAGACTGTTCCCACCAAGCTCAGAGATTGGGGGCATTAGCGCAACGAGGGGGATTGGGCTTTCCTAGCAAGCAGCCCACTGAAATCCCAAGCGTGAGGTCCTGAGAGTAGGCTCCTTCACTTAGCCATAGTGGGAAGCGGGGCCCGGAAAGCTCCAAGCTACCGGGCCAAAACGGACAATCTAAACTTTTGTGCCAGGCGGCAGATTACGGACCTACCTTTTTCCTAGTATTTATAAGGATATGTTCTTGGAATAAATCTGTTTTGGGCCACCTCTGATCGAGGAAAGATGAACATCCGACTGTGTGTGTCTGATGTCATTTTTCAAGCATGCACTTGATCCTCATTAATTAGGTCAGGCAGTAGGCAATACGTGAACCTTGGTTAAGAGTTAACAGTTAGATGCGCCCCCAACACTGAGTCGCAGCATTTCACCTGACTGCAAACAATCTCAGAGGCCAGGCCGGCCGTCGGGTGGGGAAAGCCGTGCATATGTAATGAGTGGCCCAGGGAGGCCACAGGAACAGCCTACAGCAACGCGGGAGCAGCGTACAGCCGGCTGGAGACTTATTAGTATGAAGTGCTCACTTCATTGTTATTTTCTTTATTTTTCCTTTTATTTTCTCAAGTGCCAGATCTGGATCAAACACACAGAATCCCAGGCCCAGATCCGGCACCCGGGCAACTTTGAAACCACGCAGATTCTGACTTTTTCAGTCCTAGCTTTGACCATTACAGACAGCAAATCTTATACCTAATGGAGATGAGCACCTTAAATTTGTCAACAATCTGTCTAATCTCCACAAAATAAGAGGTTGCCCAGAAACTTGGAATTTAGTCCTACGTAGAGATGAGCGGATCCATTGAAGTTCGGTTCGGCAGATTCAGTTGGACTTTAGATAAAGTTTGGTTTGGGACCTGGACTTAACTTGAGCCCCAATGGAAATCACTGATTGGGCAGTTCGGGTCTCTGCCAAAATGCAGCCAGACATAAGCAGAACACTTCCAGAGGAAGGTGGGCAGAGTTTTTCCATGTTTATTATTTGATGTACTCTACATCCGATCACGCTGTTGCCACCCACAGTGTGAGCCGCCGATCAGACACAACAAGTGGCTTGCACTGGGCCGAGCGCCACTCATACCCAAGCACAGCGATACTCGCTCAAGTGGTGTGCATACGTAAAGCACCCGATCTCCGAATCCAAACTCTTTTTTTGTTGTAAAGTCAGTGTTCGGTATGAACGCCGAACCCCGGGGTCACTGATCTCTGATCCTATGTAGAGATGATCGAAGTGTTCCACGGGAAATTCATTTTGAGTCAAATTTCATGAAATTCACAAGTCCAGTCAAAATTATAACCATTTCCGATTCAGTTCCCATAGATTTCTTTACAAAGATTACACCAGCCAGAGTGAGAGTGTGGGCTCAAATGACACCAGGCACCTTCCCCATAATAATGTGCAGTTATTAAATCATGTGGTCTAATGCAGCCAATCAAGGCAGGTTATCACAGCCACTATAAAAGAGGAGAAAGGGAAAGCAGCGGCCAGGGTATTATAGTCTAGGGTTAGGAGGTTGAAGTGCACATCTTATCATTACATAAAGGGATAGAAAGGCCTAAATCAGAGCGGTGTATGACAAAGAAATAGAGAGAGGTAGGCTCAGTCTGTGAATAATAATACAGTGACAGTTAGTTGCTCATGGTCGTAACCATGGATACCTAAACTGCAATGCCTTCCACAAGAGATAAGAGAGTATAACCATGGATACCTAAGCTGCAATGCCCTGCACATGAGATAAGAGACCATAACCATGGATACCTAAGCTGCAATGCCCTGCACATGAGATAAGAGACCATAACCATGGATACCTAAGCTGCAATGCCCTGCACATGAGATAAGAGACCATAACCATGGATACTGTCAGGGCCAGGTGGACGGGCAGACCCAGGAGGTGGATCCACTGGGCCGAACTCCTAGATGGTGGTAAGGGGTCCGGTAGCTGGAGCACTATAGGCAGCAGAACAGTCCGTGCACACGAGTATAACGGAGAAGTCCCTGGGACTACGGAGTCACTGGTGGTAGTCCGGGTGACGCAGCTCAGGTTCGGAAGCCGAGAAGATGTCAGGCGGGGTCCGGAACCTTTGGAGCGAGATGACAGGTCACCGCAGGGATCCGAGATGGTACGGACTGTCAGGATGGCAGATGGACTGCGTTCGGGGTTCGGGATTCGGTCTGGACCGGATGGCGAGGCAGGCACGGCTCTACAAGAGAGATAGGTGAGTATATACACATATACACCAGGAGACCTGACTCCTAGCTTAAGAAACACGAAGATCAGGCCCCGCCCCCTTGGACATAAACCCCCTTTATACCCTGTACCTGTTTTGCATCATTTCCTGTTAATGGACGCTGGCCCTTTAAGAAAGGGTCAATGACCGCGCGCGCGCCCTAATGCGCATGCGCGCGGCCCGAGTGCCAGAAGCCAGAGCAGGAAGCTGCGAGGAGGAAGCAGCAGGGCCAGGATGGGGCTGTGAAGCCGACGGACGCCGGGTGCGGGGACCAGGACGCTGGGGACGCGCTGGCAAGGGGTGCTGGAGAGCGGGGAGCGGCGGTGACCGGACCAAGGAACCGGGAAGCGAGACGGGGGACCCGGGGAGCGTGACAGGTGAGCCGGAGGGCAGCACAGGGGACCCGGGGAGCGTGACAGATACCTAAGCTGCAATGCCCTGCACATGAGATAAGAGACCATAACCATGGATACCTAAGCTGCAATGCCCTGCACATGAGATAAGAGAGCATAACCATGGATACCTAAGCTGTAATGCCCTGCACATGAAATAAGAGACCATAACCATGGATACCTAAGCTGCAATGCCCTGCACATGAGATAAGAGACCATAACCATGGATACCTAAGCTGCAATGCCCTGCACATGAGATAAGAGACCATAACCATGGTTACCTAAGATGCAATGCCCTGCACGAGAGAAGAGACCATAACCTTGGATACCTAAGCTGCAATTCCCTGCACATGAGATAAGAAACTATAACCATGGTTACCTAAGCTGCAATGCCCTGCATGTGAGAAGAGACCATAACCATGGATACCTAAGCTGCAATGCCCTGCACATGAGATAAGAAACCATAACAATTGATACCTAAGCTGCAATGACCTGAACATGAGATAAGAAACCATAGCCATGGATACCTAAGCTGCAACGCCCTGCATGAGTAAGAAACCATAACCATGGATACCTAAGCTGCAATGCCCTGCATGAGTAAGAAACCATAACCATGGATACCTAAGCTGAAATGCCCTGCACATGAGAAGAGACCATAACCATGGATACCTAAGCTGCAATGCCCTGCACATGAGAAGAGACCATAACCATGGATACCTAAGCTGCAATGCCCTGCACATGAGAAGAGACCATAACCATGGATACCTAAGCTGAAATGCCCTGCACATGAGATAAGAGACCATAACAATTGATACCTAAGCTGCAATGCCCTGCACATGAAATAAGAAACCATAACCATGGATACCTAAGCTGCAATGCCCTGCACATGAGAAGAGACCATAACCATGGATACCTAAGCTGCAATGCCCTGCACATGAGAAGAGACCATAACCATGGATACCTAAGCTGCAATGCCCTGCACATGAGATAAGAGACCATAACCATGGATACCTAAGCTGCAATGCCCTGCACATTAGAAGAGACCATAACCATGGATAGCTAAGCTGCAATGCCCTGCACATGAGGTAAGAGACATAGCTATATCAGGAGAACTATACTACATTTCTAATTGGATGTATTTGCTAATATTATTATTACACCTACTACATATTGGGAGAGGATCTTGGAGATAGGGATACCCCTTTAAGTCACAGCAGCCATAATGTTCTCCTTTTTACGTATGCAACATCTTATTTTTTTGTGTCTGTAAGGCACATAATGTAAATACTGTTCTTTTTTACTGTATGTTTTCTTCAGGTGTCCACCAAACTACTCAACAACAATCTTCTCTGATTATTGAGTTTTTGCTGAATTTTTTTACCCCTAATTTGATGCATATTTGAAGCAACTTTTTAATGTGTTTTTTATAGTATAGAAAAGTTTTGATTTTTTTTCACTTAAAAAAGAAACTCTGTTTTTTTTATACAGTATGTATTTCTTTTACATGCCTTTTTCCCCACAGAAGCCTACAGAGAAAAGAGCAAAAAACAATTCAGTGGCATCTTAAGACGCACAGTGGGCGCCGATTTCATTAAATAAAATCCACTTTGCTTGGAAAATTAAACAGCAAAATTTGTGTGCAAAAAACTCAGCAGAAAAAAATGCTGCATGTACACTACATGTGAACTTAGCTTAAATGTTGAAGAAAAGTGGATGTGATTTAATGAAATCTAAAGACAATGTTAAACTTCAGTTTTTGCTGCATTTTTTCTCTATAAGCTTCTATATGGAGCCTGAAAAAACACAAGCATAAAAATATTGTAATTTTTAAGCACAGAATCAAAGATTTCTATAGTATTAAAAAAAAGCATTAAAATGCGGCTTCAAATCTGCACCAAAAACATCAAATAAAGGAGAAAAACGCATTAAAAAATAGAGATTGTTATTACGTAGTGTGATGTGAACATCTGCAAAAAACGTGCAGAATAATGTTTATTTTTACTGATTATTTTATTTTATTATTTTATTTATATTTTTCATTTTAGCAGATTTTTATTTTTACAGTAGAATTAATAGCCTTATATAAGTGAATAAAATAAATAAATAAATAAATAAAAATAAATACTTTTTTTAGGTGTTTTAAAAAAGTAATTATTGCAAATTTTTATTAATTTTTAGTAATTTTATAGGAATAAAAAATATCTTGACTTTTATTTTCCTTCTAGAATACAGGTACATGTATGAGAAATGCAGTGGTGTATATAGAGGTAGCTTTTTGTATCGGTACAATCTACCCGCAATATAAGCTGCTATAATTCACTTTCAAGTATAGAGAATTTTCAGGTATTGGTCGGGACAGTCTGTGGCTTGTGAGTTTGCTATGGACTGTAATGATGTAGGTTGTGAGCTTGAACACTGTTGAGATCAGAGCCCAAGAATACAGAAGTATTGTTTATTTAATTGAATATAGAACAGAAAGCTGCTGGCCCCACCCCCGAGGAGCAGGAACTCTGAAGAAATTGAGACAGCAGGAGGTATGACATCGCACGGGGGGAGTGGAAGTGATATCACAGCTCTGGCCTCTCTCGAGAGAGCAGCTCACCCAAATCTGGGAGGGTTGAGAGCTATGCTAGTCTTATCTAGGGTTGTGGTCTCCTGCCAGATCTTTACACAACCTAGAGTGTTACCCCAAAAAAAGAACAGTCTTATATTATTTTTTTTCTTCGAAAGATGTGCTAGGGCTTATTTTCAGGGGATGTCTTATATTTCCCATGAACAATAATCCACATTTATTCCTGAACAAAAAAAATCTAAATTTATTCTAATCTAATCCCTTCATCACATTCTGGAAAATCAACATCTTGTGTTACTCCTATTCCTGGGTCAGATGGACATTTTCCTATCTGATCTGCTACTCTCATGGTGCAGAACCATCCTATAGTGGGGGGTACATACCAAATTTCTTTTGGGGGTGTCTGCTTTCTTTTGAGGATGTCTGCTTTCTTTTCTTTTGAGGATGACTGCTTTCTTTTGGGGGTGTCTTCTTTCTTTTGGGGGTGTCTGCTTCCTGTTGGGGATGTCTTCTTTCTTTTGGGGGGTATGATTTCTTTTGGGGGTGTCTGCTTTCTTTTTGGGGGTGTCTTCTTTCTTTTGCGGGTGTTTGCTTTCTGTTGGGGATGTCTGCTTTCTTTTGAGGTGTATGATTTCTTTTGGGGGTGTCTGCTTTCTTTTTGGAGGTGTCTGCTTTCTTTTGGGGATGTCTGCTTTCTTTTGTCAGTGTTTGCTTTATTTGGGGTTGTCTGCTTTCTTTTTGGAGGTGTCTGCTTTCTTTTGTTGGTGTCTGCTTTCTTTTGGGGGTGTCTGCTTTCTTTTGGGAGTTTTTGCTTTTATGGGAGTGTCTGCTTTCTTTTGGAGGTGTATCATTCCTTTGAGGGTGACTGTTTTCTTTTTGGGGGTGTCTGCTTCCTTTTGGGGGTGTATAATTTCTTTTGGGAGTGTCTGTTTTCTTTTGTTGGTGTCTGCTTTCTTTTGGGGGTGTTTGCTTTCTTTTTGGGGTCTCTGCTTTTTTTTAGGTGTGTTTGCTTTCTTTTGGGGGTGTCTGCTTTATTTGGGATGTGTCTGCTATATTTGGGGGTGTCTCCTTTATTTGGGATGTGTCTGCTATATTTGGGGGTGTCTGCTTTATTTGGGATGTGTCTGCTTTATTTGGGGGTGTCTGCTTTCTTTGAGGGGTGTCTGCTTTATTTGGGGGTGTCTGCTTTATTTGGCGGCTGTCTGCTTTATTTGGGGGGTGTCTGCTTTCTTTAAAGAGTTCTGCTGTATTCCTTAACTTTTTTAGCTTCTCGGACACTTCCTTATGGAACTGCAACTAGGGCTTATTTTTGGAGTAGGGTTTATATTTTAAGCATACTCAGAAAAGCCCCAAAAATCCTACTAGGGCTTATTTTTGGAGTAGGGCTTATATTTTAAGCATACTCAAAAAAGCCCCAAAAATCCTACTAGGGCTTATCTTTGGGGTAGGTTTTATTTTTGGGGGAAACAGGGTATTAATGGCACCAAAAAAAGAATGAAGTACGGACATCAAGGTATATATAAAGAAGATTATGCTTTATTTCTTGCACAATATAGATAAAATTACTGGATATAAAGGAGCTATAAATGAAGATCCAACACCCCAGGGAAATGCCGACCATATTGTATTGGAAATGCCGGAGCGTTTCAGAAAAAAATATACCTGCATTTGTGCATCAGATTCACGCTGCTTGCGTTTTGGGCATAAATCAGGTTCCCTTTAAATATAATGGCACAAATCATTTTGTGAAGTTTGTCAACTGTTAGATCCCTTACAGCAAAGTGCAAGTGCTACTGATATTTACTAATATTATTCCATCATATGACCAACTCAACCAACTATCATTCAATGACAATAACCAGAAAATCTCACCCTCCAAAAAAAAAAAAAAATTGGAATTGTATCAAAATTATTAAAGAGCAAAACTTTAAATATTTTCAATTTAGCTCCCAATGTTAGATTCATTTACCTTTTCTTTTTTATTAAACACGGAAGCCAGAAGTTAACTGGAAGTCATCAGAAAAACAGGAGTCACAAGACACAAAGTGCAATTTTAATTTTTTTTCCACTTTACTAGCATTTTTCATTGTTTCATTTAAAGGGAAAAAAAAACAGCGTGTACTATATTGGATATTTGTTGCCAATTGGGGTCACGTTTCTCTTATTCACTTATTCACATTTTGTTTACCTCTATGATTCTGAATAATTCTGTAATCACATCATGTAATGAAAGAATGCAACTAAAATAAACTATAGTGAAAAAATACAGGTGCGAAAATAAATTATTTAGGAAAAAGCACAAAAAATGCATAAAAAAATGTTATAAATAATGCAAATAAAAATGCTGGGTTCTTATGACTTAAAAAAAAAACTCATGATGCGTGAAAAATAAAAGTTGAGTGTTTGTGTATATTGTGTCTTGATCTTCGTTTGTTTCCTTTTACTGTAATCTGAAATGCTCAAATACTTTTTTTGGGGGGGTTCACAGAAGTTGGACTCTTTATTAAAGGGGATTTCAGTGATCGGGCGACCCCTTTAATATACATACCACACCATACCACACCAATGAGCGGTGCGGGGGAATGCTGTAAATCTTCTGCTCCCTGGAAGCTGATACTTACAATGGGATTACTGAAAGGAGGACCTAGAAAACTTTGGCCTCCATGATCTCCACTTCATTACTTTATCTTTGATCTCCCCAGGTCAGAAAACCTGTTTCTATATTGGGGCTGTTTTAAGAAAAAAAAAAATATTATGTATTATTATTATTATTATTATTATTATTATTATTATTATTATTATTATCAATATTAATATTTATATAATTATTAGCATTATTAGTAGTAGTATTAGTAGTGGTATTCGTATTTTTAATAATATCATTGTTTTTGTTGTTGTTATTATTATTAACATTATTATTGATATTATTGTTGCTATTATAAATAATAATTTTAATGTAATTATTGATATTAGTAGCAGCATTAATATTATTAGTATTAGTAATAATATTTATATTATTCTTATTGTTACTATTGTTGTTAGTGTTATTATTAGAATTATTATTAGCATTATTATTGTTAGTATAATATTTTTATGTTCATTATTATTGTTATTATTAATATTTATAGCATTTTTATTGTTAGTATTGTTATTAATGTTATTATTAGAATAGTATTAGTATTAATAATAATAATAATAATATGCATATCATTATTATTGTTATTATTAGTAGTATTATTAGCATTATTATTAGCATTAATAGTATTTGTGTCAATAATAATCATATTTATATCATTCTTATTATTATTGTATTATTATTATTATCATTATTATTGTTTATATTATTTTAATATTATTAGTATTATTATAAATATAATTATTTTTGCTATTAGAAATAGTATTTATATCATTACTATTAATAATGCTATATGAACATAAGACCAACACTCCAAAACTTGCAGTAATCTTTAGGATTTAATCCAAATGTTACTGCAAGTTTTGGAGTGCCAGTCCTATGTTCATATATTATTTGTGTGCTATCCCTTGACCGAGCACCTGCAGTTTTGAGTACCACCTGGATATCACTTCTCATTATTAATAATACTATTTATAGCATTATTATTATTAATATTATTATTAGTATTATAATTAATAACACAAATAATTATATAATTTATCTTGTTATTATTTTTGTTATTATTGTTATTATTAGTAGCAGTATTACGATGATTATATTATTATTAATAATATTTTATTAGATTATTAATAATATTTGATTATTATTATTAATATTTTATTAATAATAATAATAATAATAATAATAATATTATTATTATTATTATTATTATTATTATTATTATCATCTGATCCATAGATAAAGTAATGTGAAACTATGAAACTAACATTTTGCCTTTTTGGTGACTTCAAATATGTCATTATATTTTCCCAATACGAGATGATATAAAAATGTCAAAATGCAGTGACCCAAATGAAGTAAGTTACATGGAAAACCCCAGATATCAAAGTGGATTCCGCCCAATTACAAGCGCAGCTCTCATACATATGAACATAAGTATAAAAAAAATATTGAAACAGTTCAATATAAAAATTGTAAGAGCATCGTCTATATACCGAGGAGTAGGAAAAAGCGAAAGAGACAGAAAGAGGTTAAGAGGGGGCAAAAGAGAGCAATGAGGGTTAAGAAGAGGATTAAGGGGGGGAAGGATCTTGAACCAGAAAGGCAGATCAAACTCAAGTTAGTAAAATATTGTTATTTTTTCTTAATGGGAGAACACTGGACACCCCTGCGTTTGATCTGTGGGTTTTAGGAAGAGCCGGGAAATTGAACTGACACCACTTTGCACTTAAACAATAGGATTTGCTCTGGGTACAAGTTGTTTGTTTAACCCGACAGATCCGAACACCCCGTCGCACGCTTTACACACTCATTAAAACGATTATTCACGAGCTGTCGAGTGTTTTCTGCTTCATTCACAAAGATCAGGCTTAGCCCTTGTGAGCTGAGCCCTTGGTAACTAGAGTAGCCGGGACAAGGGACAAGTCCAGCCCTTGGTCTGATCATGTCCTGCGCCCAGCCCACCCTCTACAGGTTACCAGGCGGCTCTTTCTGGCTTTCTAACACTTTCCTTCAACTGTTTGCTGAGAATTCTCGCTCATTGTTGCACGGCTCCATATTTGCTGGCTTTCTTGTGCTTGATTTGCTTGACATGGTGTGCATTGAGTAGATTGCCTGGCTATAGGAGAACGTCAACCGTGACGGTGTAGACCGGCTCTAACTTATTAAATAGTGCTGCACCCATACTAAGTGGATGGAAATACCGGTAGATGTTTACAGTCATTGCAATGTACAAGAAGTCATTTTACACTGTGACTGGACATTTTTCAGAGGCTTTATTTCTGGTAGGGATCTCAGTGTAGTAAATATGTGTGCTGCATTTCTAAATTTTGAATGGCTCAAACTACAAAACACATACACATGATGGCTTCTGTATTTCTTCAGTGCTCCCTTAGGACTCGTTCACACAACCGGTACAAGAGATTCCATGAAAAAAAAGATAGCAAAGGATGAGAA
Source organism: Anomaloglossus baeobatrachus (assembly GCF_048569485.1). Lineage (NCBI taxonomy): Eukaryota > Metazoa > Chordata > Amphibia > Anura > Aromobatidae > Anomaloglossus > Anomaloglossus baeobatrachus. The sequence continues at coordinate 79,511,312 of NC_134364.1, read as the reverse complement.
TTTTTTTTTTCACTGTAAAAAGCAGCGTGCACTAGTTTCTTCCATAAAACCGATGAGGCTCGATTCGAGTACGCAAGAAAATCGGATGCCAAATAGAGCCACAGTGTAACATCGGCTTTTTATATATACATTGCAATTCTGTGACATGGGAAACTGATCATTATTAATAGCTGATTACAAAGGGATGACAAGTGAGAAAAAAAAATCGTCCAAATTTTCTGGATGAAATTATGACCGTCTTATGTGGGAGATTTGGTGCAGGAATTTTCTTCAGGAAATCTGCACCTTCTGGCAGAAAAACGCACCAAAATATCCATGTGTTTTTGATGTGTTTTTGTGTCATGCGGTTTTTTTATTCAGTTAATGGGTGGAAGGGCTAAAACAAATTACAAAAAAATGCACCAACAATTGACACCCTGCAGATTATTTTCTGTACCAAACCTGCAACGAAAAAATAAGCAACGCCTACAAAGGGCAGTTCAGAATTCTCATTGACTTTTACTGGGCTAAGGATAGATGTGCAGATTTGAGCCACAATCTACAGCAAAAAATGCACTGTGCGCACAAAGCCTTATACAGTCATGTGAAACTGGTGTTTGGCTAAAGCAGGTAAATAAATTATTGGGAAAAAATGATGATTTTTTTATCTGTATTATTTGTATGTTATCTATGTATAAACTATACGGAATCCCCATGGCATTTGTTTTTATACATATGCAGTAAAAAAATATATTTGAAGACCAAAAATTTCCTATGTTAATACAAAATTGGATATGTTGGATTCTACATAATTGACCCATATGGGATCTAATTTTTTTACGCACCCAAAGATTAGAATAAGGGAGTTTCATCCGAGATACAAAGGAGACGAGTGCACGCTGTGATCTATTCACAAGGACATTCGGCCCATGTGAAAAAACGGTCATCTGAACGGCCCAAATTGAATAACAGTGGTCTCAAAGATGTCAGTATTTTCCCCAGACAACACTTGGACGGAAAATATGGTCAGGTGAATATTGTCCATTCATTCATGATCATTTAGATGAGCATATTACGCAGATGAGTGATGTTCGAAGCAAAACCAGACAGCACACTGACCAATACAAATCAATACCGACGTACAGATGACCCGTGTTTCACATGGACTGAGTGTCCACATAAAAAAAAATCACAGATGTACGATTCTCTTCCAGGTCTCGGATATAACTCGCCCATTCAGGCCCATGGTATGTGAGTGCAAAAACTGCGTCCAATAAGGAAGATCTGTATTGCATCCAGTTTTTACAGCTATATTAAAATTATTAATATAGGAAACTGTACTTTAAATCATATTTATACATAGGAAACTGTACTTGATTTCAAAATGCTGATGTATAAAAACAGATGTCATATGGATGTTACACCGATGTCATGTAAGAGGGTGACCAGACTCATATTCATTGCTTCACTGCATTTGTACACCAACATCGCCATCTGCCAGAGGATCAGGGTCATCTGGAACTGATCTATAAGGAGTGTATTTCCACAAGGAAAGAGTTAGAAGGGGATGGAAAATATAAAAGCTGTTAAGGCACAGTTGGCGCTAAGATTATCATGGGAACAATGTGTGCGCAGAATAGCAGGACCGTGTTGTCTACAGGGGAATCATCTGGAAGTGTACTGAGCCTAGAGGAACCCGAAGACAGCCTACCATTGCCAAAGGAACCCCAAGATCGAATATTGTTGCCAGAGGGACCCAAAGATCGAAGCCCATTGAAAGAGAAAGCAGAAGATTGAATACCGTCGCCAAAGGAACCCGAAGATCGAATACCATTGCCAAAGGAGCCCAAAGATCGAATACTGTCACCAGAGTCACCTGAAGTTCAAATACTGTTACGTGAGAACACCGAAGATTAACCATTGTTGCCTGAAGGAACCAAAGATCAAATAGCGTTTCCAAAGGAACCAAAGATTGAATATCATTGCCAAAGGAACCCCAAGTACAAACATCGTTGCCAAAGGAACCCAAAGATCGAATACCAGTGCCAAAAGAACCCAAAGATCGAATACCATTGCTAAAGGAACCCAAAGATTGAATACTGTCACCAGAGGAACCCAAAAATCAAATACTGTGGCTAGAGGCACCTGAAGATCAAATACTGTTGCGTGAGGACACTGAAGACTAAACTTTGTTGCCTGAAGAAACCAAAGATTGAATAGCGTTGCCAAAGGAACCAAAGATCCAATACCATTGTCAAAAGAACCCCAAGTTCGAACACCATTGCCAAAGGAACCCAAAGATCGAATACCATTGCCACACGAACCCAAAGATCGAATACCATTGCTAAAGGAACCCAAAGATTGAATTACATTGCTAAAGGAACCCAAAGGTCGAATACCGTCACCAGAGGAACCCAAAGATGGAATACTGTTGTCAAAGGAACCCGAAGATCGAATATCGTCACCAGAGGCACCCAAAGATCAAATACTGTTGCCGGTCAACCAGCAAAGATTAGACTTTGAAAACCACAGACTCAGAAACAAACATTTGTTCCGGATCAACATCCGTTACTTCTCACCTTGATGTACGGTACTGAGGGAGAGAATAGCTAATCACTATATTTAACTGTTGGTGTAGTGTATCACCACACAACTATACTATGTTTAGTGTACCGCTAACGTAGATAGTTTTATGTAGAGCTTAAGTTTTCTTGTTTAATTGCATATTGTGACCATAGGTAGGGCGACACCAATGCTCCCCTGATGTAATGACCGGGATTGCGTCACTGTTAAGAGAATTTATTTGTTATAACCTTCATTTATGGCATGTAATTGATCAGTCAAGAGTAACAGGGAAGCGTGCCAACTGTGATTTGATTTTTTTGCTTTATTCTCCTGTATTGCCTATTGCTTACCTAGCCCTCTTCCATCTCCCTGCTGCCACCTAATAAAAATCCATTATAGTCACCACTGAGTCGTTCTTACTTCTTATTGCATGTCTGGCCTCCATTTTACAGTCACATGGATGAAAATCTTGCCATTTTTTGCATGCTTGTCCCGGCTTTACTGACAGCAAACCCATAAAGATGTTGGAAACTCGTAGCATTGACTATTTTTCCAATTACAATCACCTTCGCGTATAAACTATTTTTTTGCTCTATCAGCAGAGGAGACACCGTACATGAGTAAGTGATAATGTGTTTTCATTTTATTTTATTGTTTTTTTTTGTATAATCCACAAAAACGGCATGAAAAACTACGCGTGTAAACCGAGCCTTAAAATAGTCTGTAATAGATGAGTGATCTCCCAACTCAGCATCAAAGTCACAGAAGGCAATTAAAATCCTTCTCTCTTTGCTAAGACACAATGAGTCTTATGAGAGCGTCAGACGTTAGAGCTCTCTGTTCTCTCGCGATTTGTGACAGACGTTATACAATTGCAACTTTATTTAATCTACTGACAACACCAAGACACGTTGCAATTATATTTTTACAGAAGTGGACGGCCTCAGATTTGGTAGAGGAGGCATTCTAGCCACAGATGTGTAATGGAAATTTGTCTTACGAGTGTGAAGGACTTGGACAGATGGTCAGAGCTGGAGAAGACTTTGTGGCTTTGTTAGAAAGTTACATGTATCAGATATATGCAAAATGCAAAACAATGGCCATCTAAATAGTACTGGGCACCGCTGACTAGAGGCCTAAGACCCAGATGACATGGGAAGTATGTGGCGGATAATAGAACCTGACCTCAGAAAGCAAAGTGTTCATCAAGTTATTATATAAGTCATCTCAGCAGCCTAAAATGCCAAACTGCTTATGTTTTCACACTCATTTACTATGCGTGCTTATATAGCACCACCATATTCCATTGTGCTTTGCAGAATCCATCATTCCTGTCCCCATTGGAACTCACTATCTAAAATCCCTATCAGTATATCCTTGGAGTGAGGGAGGAAACCAGAGAACCTGGAGGAAATCATACAAATTCATTGCAGATGTTGTCTTTGGTGGGTCTTGGACTCAGGACCCCAGCGCTGCAAGGCAACAGTGCTAACCACTGAGCCACCGTCCTGGCCAACATTTAGGGTTTTTTGTGCAATTTGTAAAGCCAGGGCTTGGAATGGATCATAGGCAGAAGACACCTGCTGGAAAAAGGCTGAAACTTTTTTTTCACTGTGGCGTTAAAACTGCATCAGAAACTCGGATGTGTAATCATACTGTCAAGATGTCACATTTTGTCACATAGCATTTTCACCAGCAGGCAAATGCATTTGCTTGGGTAACAATGTAAGCAACTGTATGGTATGAGTATGTTTATATACCCCAATTGGCAGATCACCAGTTGGCCTTTATTCACTAGTGTTGACCTTCATTGTGGCCTTCACTAGTGTTGACCTTCATTGTGACCTTCACTAGTGTCAACCATCATTGTGGCCTTTACTAGTGTTGACCTTCATTGTGACCTTCACTAGTGTCAACCATCATTGTGGCCTTTACTAGTGTTGACCTTCATTGTGACCTTCACTAGTGTCAACCATCATTGTGGCCTTTACTAGTGTTGACCTTCATTGTGGCCTTCACTAGTGTCAATCATCATTGTGGCCTTTACTAGTGTTGACCTTCATTGTGACCTTCACTAGTCTTGACCTTTATTGTACATCGAGTTCTTCCCAAAACCTGAGGATGTTATACTGTATCAGTGCGGGGTGTGTGCAGCTCCTGATTGATGATGATGTTTAGACCACTGAGTTGTTATTAATACATCCTGAGGTTTTGGGGAGACAGCACCCAGCGTTTATATGACAACTGCGGCTGGTTTGTGCCACAGTCCTTGGATTTCGTTTTCAGGTCCTGATATCTTTCAGCCTCTTCCATTCCTTTCTCCTCCACCCTGCTTTCTCCAGGTATTATGTCCACATTCGATACCCTTTTTCACGATGATCGGTAAGTCGGGTGTGGTGTAGAACGATTCTTTACCTCTTTGTATGTGAAAGTCCCACAATATTTTCACATGGTCGTTGTCTAACACTTTTTCCACTATGTGCTCCCACCAGTTCTTCTTAGTTGACAGTCGGTAATTTTCTTAAATAATAAATCATTTTTTGGCACAGTATTATGTCCCTATTTGTAGTCAGTCTATACAAAGTGAATACATGGACTTTTGTTTAATCTCGTTCTTCGTACCATCTGCATTTGGAGTTATCAGACGACTTTTCAATCCCGGCTTTTATGGCATTCGTCTGTATGGCCTTTTCTTGTGCAGATAGTGTTGGCCCTTCTGTTTTTATCTTCATAAGCAAAACCCGTGTTTTTCCCTGTTCAACTTTTCCACTGAATTTTCCTAAAAATTTTCCATTTTTATTCAATTGTCCTTCTTATTTTGACTGTATGGTTCCAATTTTTATGTCAGTTTTGGTTTCTCCCTTCAATCAATTTATTTTTGTGCACTGCATAATAATAATAATAAAAATAATAATAATGTCAATATTGAGAATTATTATTATTATTATTATTATTATTATTATTATTATTATTATTATTATTATTATTATTATTATTATTATTAATAATAATAATATAAATGATAATAATACTTATAATATTTATCATGATGGTATGAATAATGATAACAAAAATTGTAATCATAATAATTATTATTATTAATACAAATGATAATAATGCTTAAAATATGTATTATGATGATAATAGTAATAACAATAATGATAATAATTAGAATTATTATTTTTAATACATATAATATGTATGACATTTATTATGATGATAATTATAATCATAATAACATTATAACAATAATAACAATAATAACAATAATAATATTAATAATTAATAATAATTTAAACATTTATTGCACAAATAACAAGTATTATAATAATAATGATAATAATGATGATAATAATAATGGTAATAATAACAAATATTATTCTTAACAAAAATAATAACAATAATAAAGTATCAATAATTATTACTAGTTATAATATGTATTACAAAATAATACCAATAATAATTAATACTTAGAACATTGATAATGATTATTATTGTTGCTATTATTATTATTATTATTGATACAGATAATAGCAATAATAGTAACAACTTATTTTTCTTATATATTTGAATTGAAATTATATGTAATTTAATAACTCAAACTAGTAGTAATTTTGGATAGAGAGGCTTTGGATTATTGTTGTTTTATTGCTCTTAATTTAGTCACTAACTAGCGGTCTCAAAATAAGAGTAAAATTATCATTTGGAGATATAAAATGTTTTTTATATCAAGAAATAAAAGAATGCTGTAATACAGTAAATCATTTAGCCTTGTTAATACATATTTTTCGTTCTTATTTTAGTACAAATAGATTTTTTTCAATAATATTTGATAGAATGTAGATAATTAAGGAGACCACTACGCTCAAAAAATGAAAAATCTAAATCTAATAAACTGTTTTTAGGGGATTTATTTTTTCGTTTTTTGACTATATGATCACCCCTGTAATAACTATACTTTGGTTTCTGGAGACCACTATGCACAAATCATCAGTCCAAAGAGTAAAATATTGATTACAGGGAGATACTACGAGCTCTTACAGCCCTTTAATGTTGAGGATGTTCCCTAATAAATAACTCCATATTTATATACCTCTTTAGTGCCCGAGATTACTTGTCAAACCAACTTTTATTACTTGGTTGGAAAGAACTTGATTATTTTGGTTGACCGATCAGAGATTGTCATCATTACACATTGAGTCGGCTGTGCCGGAAGTCAGATGAAAGATCATGCAATCAAAGGGAAGTGGTTCATTCATGATCAATCTCTCATTGGAAGAATGATCCGAAGAAGAACAGTTCTTATTAGACATGTATGGCCATATGCACTGAGGTATGTATGGCTGTCTTGGCATTATGATGGTTTATTAAACAGTTGTCCAACCAGCAATATATAATAAGCTCATGTGTATGGGGGCTTTCAACTTCCGCATCCTTCACCGCTCTTCCCTCTTCTTATGTCTACACCAGAGAGATCCAGAAAAGACGCTAAAACAACTTGTGATAAGATCCTGTACATTGACCTTTTTAGTATAATATCACTAATAACCTTCATGATTCAATCCACCATACATCAACTATCCGCATATGACTCAGTGGTTAACAGCATGGTGGGGGTCCTGGGATCACATGTGATCTAAGTCTAGATGGAGGTTGTATGTTCTAACTTCGGTTTCATGGGCTTCTACTCTCTTAAAATATACTGATGGGGAATTTAAAATGTGAGCCGCCATTGAGGATGGCAAATTTGGTCAAATTTGGAGCTCCTCCTTACTGAACTAGTTTATATATCATACAAGTAAACCAAAATGTGAGATAATTAGGGCTTGGCCCACTTTTCGGAGAATGAGGGTCCTCTGTCACTCGTTGGGCCAAAAGATCCATCAGAACCTGGAGGAGCTTTGGTTAAGTCATCAATGTCTATTATTCTCTATTAAGGGACCAATCTTTCAAGTTATTATATTAAAAATCAAATATGTGATAAGATAAAGGATCAACAAATGTAGAATTCTTTTTATCACTTTCTATCACTTGTTCAAACCAAATAAACCTTTTGGGGTTTTTTATCGGGGGGTTTTTGCCTTTTTTGTATAGTTTATACAAACTAATTGTACAGTCATTGCCTAGGGTGATTTTGGTTTCCATTAGTTTTCAATGTGGTTCTGTCTTTTCTTTAGGTTTACATTGTCGTCCTGTTGAGCTTTTTTGGATACTATAAAATGTAATATTTACACTAGCTTGTCAAAAATAGCAAATTAATATTGCCGCCGTCTGATTTTATTTTATAAACCGGTTACGAATAATTCCAAAAAGAAGAAAAATATTTACAAAAAAAAAAAAAAATTGTCTAAGCTGATGCCGGCGGGTTTATTTTTGTGGAAGTTTATATTCCAAAGGAATGAATAGAATTTGTCACACATACTTTTCTTAATAATTCATTTACAAAACATGCAAACAAATGCAATATTGTAGAAACGAAGTAAGACCTCTAATGGAGGAATGTTCCCCATTAAGTGATGCGATTATAGCCAGGAAGCAGGTTCAATGGGAACAACACATTTTTGTATTTTGCTTCCATAAATGTAGGGAAAAAACAACACTAAATGCAAAGTGACATAAAACTGTGTAATCTTACATACTATTTATTTAATCTAAAAATAATGGGAAAATATGCTTCATATAGCACATTTTGCACAGATATATATAAATATATATATATACACATATATATATATATATATATATGTATATATATATGTATATATATATATATGTATATATATATATATATACACATATATACATATATATATATATATATATACATTGTGAGACTGTGACCGGGGTTATCTATGACGGCCGGTATGTCTCGCCCCGGTTGTGCTCACTCCATGATAGAAAGTAAATCCACTCTAGGGTTAATGCTGTTTCCCTACAGGCTGAAGGAAGGGTTAAATGGAAACAGGAACAAGGGCAGGTGTGCCGGGTGTGAGGGAGTGAACAGAACTCCCTGAGTTCTCTGCTGGAGAGGCACATGTATATTGTTGTGGACTTTTGTTTGGACATTAAACCGTGTGCTGTGAACCTTAATGCCTGGATCCCGTGTCTTCTGCTGCGCAGCCGACCACGCTACCTCACATATGGTGGAGAATGCGGGCATGCCAGCCCGGTGAGGTGTAGCTTCCATTTCTGGTGACCCGGTAGCACATGTCCTGGATTCAAGCGGCTATACTACAGCCCAAACCCGGCAACGCCATGGAGGACATACTAAAGCAGCTGGCTCAGGCTACTGCACAGCAACAACAGATGAATACACACCTGCTCCGGACGTTGGAACATCAGCAGCAACAGCACCAGCAATCCTTGAAATTGCAGGAACAGAGGCACCAAGAACAGATGGTCCTCCTGGCCAAGTCGATCCGTGCCGGACCGGCAGCAACAACCCCGGGACCGGGTGACGACGGCAGCGTCCGGAAAGCGGTGAGACAAGCGTTGCAAAAGATGACCCCGGGGGATGATGTGGAAGCGTTCCTGGCAGTGTTTGAGCGGGTGGCCGAGCGGGAAAAGCTGCCGACCCCCCAGTGGGCTGAGGTATTGTCGCCCTATCTGACGGGGGAACCCCAAAAAGCGTACCTGGACCTCTGTACCGAGGACGCCATTGACTATGTGACCCTGAAAGCCGAAATACTGGCTCGGTTGGGGGTGAATACCTATGTACGGGCTCAGCGGGTAAATCAGTGGTTCTATGAGGAAGCCAAACTCGTACGCTCCCAGGCCTATGACTTATTGCATCTTGTAAAAAAGTGGTTGCAGCCTGACACTCTGAGCCCAGCGCAAATGGTGGAAAGGGTAGTAGTGGATCGTTTTGTGCGCACTTTACCCGTCACCGTTCAACGGTGGGTAGGACAGGGTGACCCGAGTACCCTGGACCAATTAGTGTCCCTGGTAGAGCGACATGTGGCTACGCAGGACTTGATACGGGACACTGAGACTTTGCGTACCGCCCGTCGGTCCGGCCCCTCCAAGCCTAGGGCCAAGGACCCACCGCTGACAACGGTGCAGGAGTCCCCTACCGTCCCGTCAGAGGCCGCGCCCGCCATTCCTGAGGTCCGGAAGGTTCTGTACCCTAAACGACAACCCGTCAAGGGGGTTTCCGTCCCCATTAGCTGTTGGCGGTGCCAGCGGGTGGGACATATGGAAGCCCAGTGTCCACTCACCACGGAGCCCATGGATTGTGGGGTTACCCGGCGGGGTTCAATGTATGCTCAGGTGGTGTGTACCGCTGACCTGGTCTCCCCAAAGACGGAGCCCCACTTGTGCCAGATACAGGTGAATGGATGTCCGGTTACAGGATTGTTGGATTCCGGGAGCTTAGTGACCCTTGTGCGATCCACCTTGAGGGCTAAAGTAAAGGCCACAGGACGTACCGTGGGGGTGGTTTGCATACATGGGGACCGCCGAGACTATCCCACGGGGATTGTCACCATCACAGCACCTTGCGGTCAGGTGCAACATGAGGTGGGACTTCTTAACACTCTTCCTTATGACGTGATCCTAGGAAGGGATCTGCCCTATTTTTGGACTTTATGGAGGGGACCCCCTAAGTCCCCTCAGATATTGGTCAGTCCGGGACCTGAGCCCTACAATCTTGAATCCGGGACGCCTGCCGTAGGGGTCACCATGATAGGGACAGAGTGTGAACCTGATAGGTCACCCCTAGAGGTATTGGCAGGAGAGGCTGAAATGGTCGAGCCCATCCCGGAGTTGGAGGCGTCCCCGGATACGTTTGGGACAGCCCAACTCCAGGACCCTACGTTAATACATGCACGGAGTCGGGTGACAGTAGTTGACGGGGTGGCACAGCTGCCCGGTGCCCAGGTAAGGTACCCCCATTTCGCTCTTAAGCAAGATTTACTCTACCGGGTAGATGAAATACGGGGCGTGGGGGTAGAACAGTTGGTGGTGCCCCAGCCGTATCGCCGGCGGGTCCTCGACTTGGCTCATAAACACCTGATGAGTGGCCACCTAGGGGTCAAGAAAACGCAGGAGCGAATATTGCAAAGGTTCTATTGGCCCGGGGTTTTTGGGGAGGTAAAACGGTTCTGCGAAACCTGCCCGGAGTGTCAGCTTACCGCACCCCTGACCCATTTTCGCAGTCCGTTGGTACCGTTACCCATTATAGAAGTCCCTTTTGAACGGATAGGGATGGATCTGGTGGGGCCCCTCGTAAAGTCCGCTCGAGGGCACCAACACATCCTAGTGATCGTTGACTATGCCACCCGGTATCCCGAGGCGATACCTCTCAGACATACTGCAGCAAAGCTTATAGCTCGGGAGTTGTTTGCTGTGTTCTGCCGGGTGGGGTTGCCCAAGGAGATCCTTACGGATCAGGGGACCCCATTCATGTCTAAAGTGACCAAAGAGCTATGCCGGCTACTCCAGATCAAGCAGTTGCATACGTCTGTGTATCATCCTCAAACGGACGGTTTAGTCGAGCGTTTCAATAAAACCCTGAAAACCATGCTAAAAAGGGTGATTTCAAAAGACGGGAAAGACTGGGATATGATGCTTCCCTATTTGATGTTTGCCATCCGTGAGGTGCCACAGGCATCCACGGGGTTTTCGCCTTTTGAATTGTTATATGGGCGACATCCCCGGGGATTGTTGGACCTGGCAAAGGAAACATGGGAGCAAGAGCCCACCCCCCATAAAAGTGTGATTGAACACATTTTGGGTATGCAGAACCGCATAAGCGCGGTCATGCCAATTGTGAAGGAGCATTTACAGGAGGCTCAGGCCGCGCAAAGCGGCCGCTACAATAGACAAGCCACCGTGCGGACCTTTAAACCCGGGGATCGGGTGTTGGTATTAATCCCCACGGCGGAGAGTAAATTCCTGGCTCAGTGGCAAGGCCCCTACGAGATAAAGGAAAGAGTCGGGGTGGTTAACTATAAAGTATTGCAGCCCGGTAGGCGGAAACCTGAACAAATATACCATGTCAACCTATTAAAACCTTGGCAGGAACGGGAAAGCCTGATGGCTGTTTTTTCCCCATCTCCCTCCTCTTCGGGTCGTTCACCTCCGGCTCCAGCGACCTCCGGAGAGGACGAACCGGAAGTAAGGATTGGAGAAGCCCTCACCAAGACTCAGAGGCGAGAGGCCAGACGGTTGGTTCAGCAGAACCCCGATGTCTTCTCCGAGCTGCCCGGTAGGACCAGTCTGATACGACATGATATTGTCACCGAGCCCCACCTGAAGGTACGCCTGAAGTCATACCGGGTACCGGAGGCTCGACGACAAGCCATATCGGAGGAAGTAAAGACAATGTTACGCCTGGGGGTCATCGAAAAATCCCGGAGTGAATGGGCTAGTCCGATTGTCCTAATACCAAAACCCGATGGCTCCTTAAGGTTCTGCAATGACTTTAGGAGATTGAACGAAATATCCAAGTTCGATCTCTACCCCATGCCCCGGGTGGATGAGCTGATTGATAGGCTGGGACAGGCGCGATATTTTACCACGCTCGACCTGACCAAGGGGTACTGGCAGGTGCCACTGACGGAGTCCGCCAAGAAGAAAACCGCTTTTGTTACGCCGGAGGGTCTCTTCCACTATGTTGTCTTGCCTTTTGGGTTACATGGCGCTCCGGCCACGTTCCAGAGGTTGATGGACTTAGTGCTGGAACCCCACCAGGCGTATGCATCAGCGTACCTTGATGACATCATTATTTACAGCTCCGATTGGCAGACCCACTTGGAACAGGTACAAGCGGTGGTGGACGCGCTTCGAACAGCCGGATTGACAGCCAATCCCAAGAAATGTGCGTTGGGACTCACGGAAGCCCGCTACTTGGGCTACGTGATAGGCCAAGGAGTGATTAAGCCCCAAATTAACAAGGTTGAGGCGATCCAGAAGTGGCCTAGACCCCTGACCACGAAGCAGGTTAGGGCCTTCCTGGGTATCGTGGGGTACTACAGGAGGTTTGTAAAGGATTTTGCGGGACTATCAGCCCCCTTGACGGACCTTCTCAAAGGCAAGAAGTCCGTCATGGTGCGCTGGACTCCGCAGGCCGAGGACTCCTTCCGGGCCCTGAAGGGGGTCCTGTGCGGACAGCCCGTTCTCGTACACCCTGATTTCCGGAAGGAGTTCATAGTACAGACTGACGCCTCAGAGGTCGGCCTGGGGGCAGTGTTGTCTCAGGTGGTTCAGGGGGAGGAACACCCCGTCACCTTCTTAAGTAGGAAGCTCACCCCTCCCGAGCGGAATTATAGCGTAGTGGAGAAGGAGTGCCTGGCGATCAAGTGGGCCTTGGAGTCCCTACGCTATTACCTGCTGGGACGGCAGTTTCGCTTGGTGACGGATCACTCTCCACTGGTCTGGATGAGGTCCGCCAAGGAACGGAATGCCCGGGTTACCCGGTGGTTCCTTTCTCTGCAGAACTTCCGGTTTACGGTTGAACATAGGGCCGGTGGGTTGCAGGGCAACGCCGATGCCTTGTCCCGCGGCCCATGTTTGATGGCGGGAGTTCAACCCCGCACGCTTGAACTGAGGAGGGGGATATGTGAGACTGTGACCGGGGTTATCTATGACGGCCGGTATGTCTCGCCCCGGTTGTGCTCACTCCATGATAGAAAGTAAATCCACTCTAGGGTTAATGCTGTTTCCCTACAGGCTGAAGGAATGGTTAAATGGAAACAGGAACAAGGGCAGGTGTGCCGGGTGTGAGGGAGTGAACAGAACTCCCTGAGTTCTCTGCTGGAGAGGCACATGTATATTGTTGTGGACTTTTGTTTGGACATTAAACCGTGTGCTGTGAACCTTAATGCCTGTATCCCGTGTCTTCTGCTGCGCAGCCGACCACGCTACCTCACAACATATATACACATATATATATATATATATATGTATGTGTGTGTGTGTGTGTGTGTCTGTGTGTGTGTGTGTGTATATATACAGATATCTATCTATCTATATATATATATATATATAGATAGATAGATAGATAGATAGATAGATAGATATAGATATATATGCATATATATCTATATCTGGGTGCCTGGAAGCCCAATATGCCACATAAGTGGAATATTTTTAAATTCCAGACAGAAATATCTGCAGTGTATGTGAAAATACTCTTGAGGTTCATTCACACACATTTATTCTGCTTTTAAATTTATATATTTTATATATATATATATATATATATATATATATATATCCCCAAAAAATAGAGGCAGCACTCCAATATGGAAAAGTAAAAAAATAGTAGATAGATAAATAGATCGCTAGTTGAATAGCAGATAGATGAATAGATAGTAAGTAGGTAGACAATACAAAGATAGAGGGATAAATACAGTGCCTTACGAAAGTATCCGGCCCCCTTGAATTTTTCAACCTTTTCCCACATTTCAGGCTTGAAACATAAACATAAAGATAAAAATATTAATGTTATGGTGAAGAATCAACAACAAGTGGGACACAATTGTGAAGTTGAACGAAATGTATTGCTTTTTTTAAACTTTTGTAACAAAATAATAAACTGAAAATTGGAGCGTGCAATATTATTCATCCCCTTTACTTTCAGTGCAGCAAACTCATTCCAGAAGTTCATTGAGGATCTCTGAATGATCCAATGCTGTCCTAAATGACTGATGATGATAAATATAAGCCCCTGTGTGTAATCAAGTCTCCGTATAAATGCACCTGCTCTGTGATAGTCTAAGTGTTCTGTTTAAAGCGCAGAGAGCATCATGAAGACCAAGGAACACAACAGGCAGGTCCGTGATACTGATGTGGAGAAGTTTAAAGCCGGATTTGGTTACAAAAACATTTCCACAACTTTAAATATCCCAAGGAGCACTGTGCAAGTGATTATATTGAAATGTAAGGAGTATCATAATACTGCAAATCTACCAAGACCCGGCCGTCCATCCAAACTTTCATCTCAAACAAGGAGAAGACTGATCAGAGATGCATCCAAGAGGCCCATGATCACTCTGGATGAACTGCAGAGATCTACAGCTGAGGTGGGAGAGTCTGTCCATAGGACAACAATCAGTCGTACACTGCACAAATCTGGCCTTTATGGAAGAGTGGCAAGAAGAAAGCCATTTCTCAAAGATATCCATAACAAGTGTCGTTTAAAGTTTGCCACAAGCCACCTGGGAGACACCAAACATGTGGAAGAAGGTGCTCTGGTCAGATGAAACCAAAATCAAACTTTTTGGGCACAATGCCAAACGATATGTTTGGCGTAAAAGCAACAAAGCTTATCAACCTGAACACGCCATCCCCACTGTCAAACATGGTGGTGGCAGCATCATGGTTTGGGCCTGCTTTTCTTCAGCAGGGACAGGGAAGATGGTTAAAATTGATGGGAAGATGGATGGAGCCAAATACAGGACCATTCTTGAAGAAAACTTGTTGGAGTCTGCAAAATACCTGAGACAGGGACTGAGATTTGTCTTTCAACAAGACAATGATCCAAAACATAAAGCAAAATCTACAATGGAATGGTTCACAAATAAATGTATCCAGGTGTTAGAATGGCCAAGTCACAGTCCATACCTGAACCCAATCGAGAATCTGTGGAAAGAGCTGAAAACTGGTGTCCACAATCGCCTCCATCCAACCTCACTCAGCTCCAGCTGTTTACAAAGGAAGAATGGCCAAGAATTTCAGTCTCTCGATGTGCAAAACTGATAGACACATACCCCAAGCGACTGCAGCTGTAATCGCAGCAAAAGGTGGTGCTACATTGTGAAGTTGGTTGAAATTTATTGCTTATTTTAAACTTTTATAAAAAATAATAAACTGAAAATTGGGGTGTGCAATATTATTCGGCCCCTGTAAGTTATTACTTACAGGGGCCGAATAATATTGCACGCCCCAATTTTCAGTTTATTATTTTTTATAAAAGTTTAAAATAAGCAATAAATTACAACCAACTTCACAATTGCGTCCCACTTGTTGTTGATTCTTCACCATAACATTAAAATTGTATTTTTATGTTTGAAGCCTAAAATGTGGGAAAAGGTTGAAAAATTCAAGGGGGCTGAATACTTTCGCAAGGCACTGTAGATAGATAGATAGATAGATAGATAGATATAGTAATACTATCTTATACACACAACAATTAAAATCAGTGCCATATAGTCTTGATTTTAGATGGTCATAATAAAATACATGTAATAATTATTTCTCTTAATTCCATCCAACAAAAACTTGTCAATTGGATTTGTTTAAAAGGAATCTGTCAGCAGATTTTTGCTATGTAAGCTGCAGCCAGCATGCGCAAGGGTTAACACAGAAAGTTCAGGCATGCCTGTGTTGTCACAGTCAAATCTGTTTATTTGCTATGTTTTTTTAAGCAGCAGGACCCTTATGATTACAGGGCTAGAAACTCACCTGCAGAGAAGTCTGGCAAGACCCTCCTCTGATTGACACTTCACTGTCAATGCACAATCTCTATACAGAGCCTGAAGTGGGCGGGACAGCTCTCTCAGCCCGATCACTAAGAAACAATGCATTACTCACAGGTGTAGCTTTCCCTCCCGCTATCTGGTCAGAGGTGACAACTGGAAAATATGTTGTGTCAGATGGGAAATACCTGCTAGGAGCCATGCAATGTCCAGTGGCCCCTGTGATCATACCTGGCGGTCGTTGTGCATATACCGGATGAAGGCTGTGTAAACCTACCTGATGGGAACAAACACCCCTATATTTCCTTAGACCAGAAAAGACGTTCATAATACTGTGAAAGTTGTATATAAATATAAATAATCATTAAAACATGTAAAAGAAACACGCAATTTTAAGAAGACCTTCACCCGGGTCATAAACTAAAATATTTGCTCCCCAAAGGAATTTTTTTGTTTTTTTTAAATCTGCCACACGGCTCCAGAGATACGGCCCTTTTTTATTTAGTGTAACTCTATGTTCTTTACCAGGGCTGGCTCCAGGTTTTTGTGGGCCCCGGGCGAAAAAGTCTCAATGGGCTCCATGCACACACAGAAACGCACATAAACACATACGACAGATATGTACACATACAGGCATACATACAGAATATATACAGTACAGACCAAACGTTTGGACACACCTTCTCATTCAAAGAGTTTTCTTTATTTTCATGACTCTGAAAATTGTAGATTCACATTGAAGGCACCAAAACTATGAATTAACACATGTGGAATGAAATACTTAACAAAAAAGTGTGACACAACTGAAAATATGTCTTATATTCTAGGTTCTTCAAAGTAGCCACCTTTTGCTTTGATTACTGCTTTGCACACTCTTGGCATTCTCTTGATGAGCTTCAAAAGGTAGTCACCGGAAATGGTCTTCACTTCACAGGTGTGCCCTGTCAGGTTTAATAAGTGGGATTTCTTGCCTTATAAATGGGGTTGGGGCCATCAGTTGTGTTGTGCAGAAGTCTGGTAGTCTGGTGTTGTGCTGATAGTCCTACTGAATAGACTGTTAAAATTTTTATTATGGCAAGAAAAAAGCAGCTAAGTAAAGAAAAACGAGTGGCCATCATTACTTTAAGAAATGAAGGTCAGTCAGTCTGAAAAATTGGGAAAACTTTGAAAGTGTCCCCAAGTGCAGTGGCAAAACCCATCAAACGCTACAAAGAAACTGGCTCACATGAGGACCGCCCAAGGAAAGGAAGACCAAGTCACCTCTGCTGCGGAGGATAAGTTTATCCGAGTCACCAGCCTCAGAAATCGCAGGTTAACAGCAGCTCAGATTAGAAACCAGGTCAATGCCACACAGAGTTCTAGCAGCAGACACATCTCTAGAACAACTGTTAAGAGGAGAGGTTGTGCCGCAGGCCTTCATGGTAAAATAGCTGCTAGGAAACCACTGCTAAAGACAGGCAACAAGCTGAAGAGACTTGTTTGGGCTAAAGAACACAAGGAATGGACATTAGACCAGTGGAAATCTGTGCTTTGGTCTGATGAGTCCAAATTTGAGATCTTTGGATCCAACCACCGTGTCTTTGTGCGACACAGAAAAGGTGAACGGATGGACTCTACATGCCTGGTTCCCACTGTGAAGCATGGAGGAGGAGGTGTGATGGTGTAGGGGTGCTTTGCTGGTGACACTGTTAGGGATTTATTCAAAACTGAAGGCATACTGAACCAGCATGGCTACCACATCATCTTGCAGCGGCGTGCTATTCCATACAGTTTGCGTTTAGTTGGACCATCATTTATTTTTCAACAGGAGAATAACCCCAAACAAACCTCCAGGCTGTGTAAGGGCTATTTGACTAAGAAGGAGAGAGATGGGGTGCTACGCCAGATGACCTGGCCTCCACAGTCACCAGACCTGAAACCAATCGAGATGGTTTGGGGTAAGCTGGACCGCACAGTGAAGGATAAAGGGCCAACAAGTGCTAAGCATCTCTGGGAACTCCTTCAAGACTGTTGGAAGACCATTTCCGGTGACTACCTTTTGAAGCTCATCAAGAGAATGCCAAGAGTGTGCAAAGCAGTAATCAAAGCAAAAGGTGGCTATTTTGAAGAACCAAGAATATAAGACATATTTTCAGTTGTTTCACACTTTTTTGTTAAGTATTTTATTCCACATGTGTTAATTCATAGTTTTGATGCCTTCAATGTGAATCTACAATTTTCAGAGTCATGAAAATAAAGAAAACTCTTTGAATGAGAAGGTGTGTCCAAACTTTTGGTCTGTACTGTACATATTTGAAGACAAATTCCCTAAAATACATATAAACAGACAAAAATATACACACAATATACACTTTAATATACACTGACATACATAGATATACACATCATACATGCACACACCACAGACATATTAGAGATATTAATAATATGGGGAAGCCGGCAGCAGCCTTACTCACCTTTCCGCTTGTTTCCAGCTCTTTCTAGGCATGGGGCTGTGCAGGCCGTGCGATGTGACGGACATCACTTTAATAGACATGGTCGCGCACAGTGAGACTGCTTTATATACATCACGGGGGAGGCTGGGGTCTACAGTATATACATCAACGGAGGGGCTTGGGGCTACAGTATATACATCACAAGAGGGGTTGGGGCTACAGTATATACATCACAGGGGAGGCTGGGGTTTACAGTATATATATATCAATGATGGGGCTGGGGGCTACAGTATATACATCACAGGAGGTGTTGGGGCTATAGTATATACATCAAAAGGGAGGCTGGGGGCTACCGTACATACATCCCAGGAGGAGCTGGTGCTACAGTATATACATCACAGGAGGGGCTGGAGCTTCAGGATATATATCACAGGAGAGCCTTGGGGCATAGACAATACTGAAAGGGCATACACATTATTGCAGAGAGGCATACACATTACCGAGGGGCATACATGTTACCGAAGGGCATACACGTTACTAAGGGGTATACACATTACTGGAGGAACTACACTTTACTGCGAAGCATACATATTACTAGGGGGGCATACACATTACTAGGTGGGCATACACATTAGTGGGGGCATAGATGTTACTGGGGGCACAGATGTTACTGGGGGGCATACATATCACTGGAGAAGAGGGCATACAGCTCTGGTGTTGGGCTCAAACAGCTCTGGTGGGGGCCCCATACAGCTCTGGTGGGGGGGCTGGTGGCATATTGCTCTGGTGGCGGGACTGGTGCATACAATTCTGGTGAGGGGGGGCTGGGGGCATACAGCTCTGGTGAGGGGGTTGAGGGCTTACAGCTCTGGTGAGGGGGCCTGGGGACATACTGCTCTGCTTTGGTGAGGGGGGTAAGGGGAATTCTGCTCTTCTATGATGAAGCCATACTGCTCTGGGGGCTCATGCTGCTCTGATGAGGGGGGCTGGAGGCATACTGCTCTGCTCTGGTGAGTGGGTACGGATGCATTCTGCTCTGCTCTGGTGGAGCCATACTGCTCTGGTAGGTCCATGCTGCTCTTATGAGGGGGCTGGAGGCATAATGCTCTGCTCTGGTGAGGGGGGCCAGGGGCATACTGTTCTGCTCTGGTGATGGGGGGCATTCTGCTCTGCTTTGGTGAGGGGGGCCAGGGGCATACTGTTCTGCTCTGGTGATGGGGGGCTGGGGGCATACTGCTCTGCTCTTGTGGAGCCATACTGCTCTGTGAAACTGAAACTAGAACATGCAGTTCAGATGGAGGGGGGCCCAAATAGATCGGGGGGTAACACATACAGCTCAGACAGAGGGGGCCATACAGATTGGGGGGTGGAACATACAGCTCAGACAGAGGGGGGCCATACAGATTGGGGGTGGAACATACAGTTCAGATGGAGAGGGGCCATACAGATTGGGAGGGGGGTTGGTGGAACATGCAGCTTAGGTGGAGGGGGGCTCATACAGATCAGGGGTGGTGGAACATACCGCTCAGGTAGAGGGGGGCGCATACAGTGTGGGAGGACATATGCTGAGTTCAATGTGCTGGGGACGCTGGCTGGAGCTGAGCTGCGGATCCTCTTCATCTGTGGGACTGGAGCAGACGCGCGGTAGCTCCGCCCACAGATGAACTTCAATGCAGGAGTAGCACGGAGCATTCAGCAGTGAATGCTGTGTGCCAGTGTGGATTAAAGGGCCATCAACCGCACTATCCAGGATAGTGCTGCTGCCATCTCAAGCACTGTGATTCCCAGAAATAATCCCGGTGCTCACAGGACATATGAGGGCAAGTGGGCCCCGCCATTTGCCCTTGTGTGCCAGATGCTGATGCCGACCCTGTTCTTTACCAAAGGGGCATGGCTCACAGGATTCTCTGAGGGTGTGTCTTTCAGCTGCTTTAAACTTGGACCCTATGAGCCACACCGCCTTGTAAACACCATAAAAAATAGCACTACATAAAAGGCCAAAATCTTTAGAGCTGTAAGGTGGATTAAAAAACAAATAAAAAGATGTAATAATCAGGTAAGCAGAAGGAATACCCTAAAATCAAAAACTGTCCACTATTCACCTAGTGCCAAGTCCTCTATAAAGGGAATCTGTCAGCAGGATTTCATCCCCCAAACTATTTATATGCACATGTAGCTCTTTCAAAGACAAATCCAGCAATACCATTATATGGCCAGTCTGTTTCTCTGTTACTGACTAAGCAGCATTTTATTGATATCTATCTGGAAAAGCCTCTGTCACTCCAGCTCTATTCCTTTCTCAGCAGTGCCTCCACCTGCTTGATTGATTGCTCCTTTGTAGAGGCTTTAAGTCAGTCAGGAGGAGGCGGAACTGCACAGGAAATAGAGCTGGAATGACAGAGGTTTCAGATCTGAAAATAGCACTTCAGCCTCCCTTACATATTCAAATGCTGATTTCTCAGTAATGAAGGAATGGACTGACCATGTAAAGTCTTTCGTGCCTGTGGAAGCCTAGTGGTCCCTTTATCACATGGAATGACCCCAGCACTAAGCACATGATGGTTGGGGCTGTGGTACTGATGCTGTGTATGACCCTAGCACTAAGCACATGATGGTTGGGGCTGTGGTACTGATGCTGTGTATGACCCCACTACTAAGCACATGATGGCTGGTGCTGTAGTACTGATGCTGTGTATGACCCCAGCACTAAGCACATGATAGTTGAGGCTGTGGTACTGATGCTGTGTATGACCCTACTACTAAGCACATGATGGCTGGTGCTGTGGTACTGATGCTGTGTATGACCCCAGCACTAAGTACATGATAGTTGAGGCTGTAGTACTGATGCTGTGTATTACCCCAGCACTAAGCACATGATGTTTGAGGCTGTGTTACTGATGCTGTGTATGACCCCAGCACTAAGCACATGATGTTTGAGGCTGTGGTACTGATGCTGTGTATGACCCCAGCACTAAGCACATGATGTTTGAGGCTGTGGTACTGAAGCTGTGTATGACCCCAGCACTAAGCACATAATGTTTGAGGCTGTGGTACTGAAGCTGTGTATGACCCCAGCACTAAGCACATAATGTTTGAGGCTGTGGTACTGAAGCTGTGTATGACCCCAGCACTAAGCACATAATGTTTGAGGCTGTGGTACTGAAACTATGTATGATCCCAGCACTAAGCACATGATGGTTGGGGCTGTGGTACTGATGCTGTCTATAAGCTTTTTCAGTGAGGTAGGAAGGCATTTGTATCACTGTATCATATGTGTCACCTTGCGTCATTTGTATGCACAAGAAAAAGAATAGACACGACATAAACTTCCCTTCTCAGTAATTGGTGTCACATTTTTGTGACATTTTCTAACAATGTAAAGATGACTTTGTAATTCCAATGAGATCCTTGATTCAGAAACCTTCTCGAATGTAGCAAAAGTTTTTTGTCTTATTTTGCTGTATCTGACATTCTTTGCTCATTTGATGTCATTTTTTATTTGGCAGAGATTTGCGTAATAATTGTATCTTCATTGTCTGATGTCTCCGTTACTGGTGACTCCACGTTGTTTTCCTGAATTGTATTCGTCAACAGGCAAAACCCACTTTACAATTCTGGCCCCCAGGACATATCATTTCACAGTTTAATATACAGTATAGGTCGTGTGTCTTAACTTTTTAATGTAAGTGTACCCTGTTTAGATTAGGATGTATGGATTACCAATTATGTGTTACATGCCAATGTGAACGAAACCCTGGCCATTTTTTAATGTCCTAAAATAGAACCTGATCCAAAAATAGAATGGAAAATCTGCAGCTGGCATCATCTTCTACATTGACATCTAATAAACCCATGAAAACATGTGGATACAGTCATATGAAAAAGTTTGGGCACCCCTATTAATGTTAACCTTTTTTCTTTATAATAATTTGGGTTTTTGCAGCAGCTATTTCAGTTGCATATATCTAATAATTGATGGACTGAGTAATATTTCTGGATTGAAATGAAGTTTATTTTACTAACAGAAAATGTGCAATCCGCATTTAAACAAAATTTGACTGGTGCAAAAGTATAGGCACCCTTATCAATTTCTTGATTTGAACACTCCTAACTACTTTTTACTGACTTACTAAAACACTAAATTGATTTTGTAACCTCATTGAGCTTTGAACTTCATAGGCAGGTGTGTCCAATCATGAGAAAAGGTATTTAAGGTGGCCACTTGCAAGTTGTTCTCCTATTTGAATCTCCTATGAAAAGTGGCATCATGGGCTCCTCAAAACAACTCTCAAATGATCTGAAAACAAAGATTATTCAACATAGTTGTTCAGGGGAAGGTACAAAAAGTTGTCTCAGAGATTTAAACTGTCAGTTTCCACTGTGAGGAAACTCACAAGGAGAAGCTATATAGGAGAGTGATGCGAAAGAAGCCGTTTCTGCAAGCACGCCACAAACAGAGTCGCCTGAGGTATGCAAAAGCACATTTGGACAAGCCAGTTACATTTTGGAAGAAGGTCCTGTGGACTGATGAAACAAAGATTGAGTTGTTTGGTCATACAAAAAGGCATTATGCCTGGAGGCAAAAAACACGGCATTCCAAGAAAAGCACTTGCTACCCACAGTAAAATATGGAGTAGGTTCCATCATGCTTTGGGGCTGTGTGGCCAATGCCGGCACCGGGAATCTTGTTAAAGTTGAGGGTCACATGGATTTAACTCAGTATCAGCAGATTCTTGACAATAATGTGCAAGAATCAGTGACGAAGTTGAAGTTACGCAGGGGATGGATATTTCAGCAAGACAATGATCCAAAACACCGCTCCAAATCTACTGAGGCATTCATGCAGAGGAACAATTACAATGTTCTGGAATGGCCATCCCAGTCCCCAGACCTGAATATCATTGAAAATCTGTGGGATGATGTGAAGCGTGCTGTCCATGCTCGACGACCATCAAACTTAACTGAACTGGAATTGTTTTGTAAACAGGAATGGTCAAATATACCTTCATCCAGGATCCAGGAACTCATTAAAAGCTACAGGAAGCGACTACAGGCTGTGATTTTTGCAAAAGGAGGATCTACAAAATATTAATGTCACTTTTATGTTGAGGTGCCCATACTTTTGCACCGGTCAAATTTTGTTTAAATGCGGATTGCACATTTTCTGTTAGTACAATAAACCTCATTTCAATCCAGAAATATTACTCAGTCCATCAGTTATTAGGTATATGAAACTGAAATAGCTGTTGCAAAAGCCCAAATTGTTATAAAGAAAAAAGGTTAACATTAATAGGGGTGCCCAAACACTTTCATATGACTGTATGTGCTTAACCACACAAAGACTAACTGGTCGTAGAAAACTATATAGAATCCCAGAATACAGTAAGGAGTGTAAGACTTTGGGTTGCATTTTTTATGAAATATTAGAACCTGTATGTGTGGGGTAAAGAAAAACAAGCAGCAAGAAATTCCTTTGACCCATTCACCTCATAGTATAGTGGGGAACATCGATTTTGACATTCATTTCTTGCAATTACAGATCAAACGTATATATTTCTCTTATTCTGCAAGGAAATCTAGCAAAAGTTCCTGTTCTGTTTTATGACATTTAACATTTTCTAAATACTTTCATTTTTTACAAGATCTAATCATTATTTTTTTATTAATAAACAGATATATTGACGGATCCTATTCATTTGTTTAGCTACTTTTAAATGAGTGTTCTAATCTCCTGTTTTCAGCAGAGCACAACTCCTCTGTTTCCTAACTTCCTGTTTACCAGGGGGCAGTGCACTTCTGAAGATTGACAGTTTGGACCCGTGGAATGGCTACGCCCCTGGTCATAACTGAGCGCTCTCTTAGTCCTTTTGCAATGAAAAGAGATGAAAAGGCACTCACCGGTGAAATTGTACAAAAATCCTTTATTGGAAATCAGGGGAAAAACACACAAACATGCTGGACAATGCCCGTTTCATACCCTGTCGGGGTGCTTCTACAGGTCCACCTTGGTGGACCTGTGGAAGCACCCCGAGAGGGTGCGAAAAGGCCATTTTCCGGCATCAGGGGAGGGAAAATCACACAAACATGCTGGACAATGGCCGTTTCGTGCCCTGTCAGGGTGCTTCCACGGGTCCACCAAGGTGGACCCGTGGACGCACCCCGACAGGGTGCGAAATGGCCGTTGTCCAGCATGTCTTTGTGTTTTTCCCCTGATTTCCAATAAAGGAATTTTGTACAGTTTCACCGGTGAGTGCCTTTTCATCTCTTTTCATTGAATCATGCATGTGTTTTTGCTTTAAAAGAGCACCACGGTGTCTGTCTTGATATTTTTGCCTGACTGCTGAAGGTATTAACCATCTGTGAACCGGGACGTTTGATGTCTTTTTACTGGTGATGGTTGAACAAAGCCTCCAGTGATACTGCTTCTGAATAATGTGAACAGTGCCCAGCATTTTCATCTTTGAACCTCTCTTAGGCCTTTTGCGTACACTGCATTTTTTGCCACGTTTTTGCACATTGTTTGGGCGCACGTTTGGTCCCAGAACTGCATGCATTTCCTTCCCCAGCAAAGTCGATGAGATTTCAGTTTTTCTGTCCACACATTGCAGCTTTTTTTTTTTTGGCTGCGTGTTTGTGGTGACCACAAAGATACAGCATGTCAATTCTTTCTGCGTTTTTGAACCCTTCTAGTCAATAGATTTAACTTAAAAAACATACTATGCAGAGGTGGTTTCTGCACCAAAACCATGCAATACCTTGTCAACAAATTTATAGGTCAGCTTCAGTCCTCCTTGTGGAAACAATAGTCATGGGTGCATGTAGACAAGGATAGAGAAAATCCAAACCAATGTCCAGGAAGTAGAAATCTACAGCATACACTATCCAATATTCCAAAGTGCTTTATTCCAACATTATGTGCAGTTAAAAGCAGCAGGGAGAGAGCCGAGTGCAGGCCCCCTATGGACGACGGCCGTTTTGCACTTCCTTGTGCTTCAAGGGGACCCGTTGAAGCACAAGGAAGTGCAAAACGGCCGTCGTCCATAGGGGGCCTGCACTCGGCTTTCTCCCTGCTGCTTTTAACTGCACATAATGTTGGAATAAGGCACTTTGGAATATTGGATGGTGTTTGCCGTACATTTCTACTTCCTGGACATTTAACTTAAAAAACACACTGAGCAAAAACGCTGTAAAAAAACAACAGTAAAACGTGGCCAAAAAAGTGCATCTTTGTGGTCACCACAAAGAGGCAGTTGCACACATAGCCTTAAGGCTGCTTTACATGCAGTGACATCGCTAGCGATGTCGCTCATGAAAGCACCCGCCCCCGTCGTTTGTGCATCACGGGCAAATCGCTGCCTGTGGCGCACAATATCATTAATCCCCGTCACACATACTTACCTGCCTAGCGACGTCGCTGTGGCCAGCAAACTGCCTCTTTTCTAAGGGGGCGGTTAGTGCGGCATCACAGCGACGTCACACGGCAGGCGTCCAATAGAAGCGGAGGGGCGGAGAGCAGCCGCAGGAAAGTCACTCCCACCTCGTTACCGGAGGACGCAGGTAAGGTGTTGTTCGTCGTTCCTGGGGTGTCACACGTAGCGATGTGCGCTGCCTCAGGATCGACAAACAACCTGCGTCCAGCACCATCAATGATATTTGAGATTTGAACGACGTGTCAACGATCAACTATTAGGTCATTTTGATCGTTAGCGGTCGCTCGTACGTGTCACATGCAACGACGTCGCCAACGAGGCCGAATGTGCGTCACGAATTCCGTGACCCCCAACGTCATCTCGTTAGCAATGTCGTTGCGTGTAAAGCCCCCTTTATGCTGCTAGCAGAGGTAACATTCGCTCTGGAGTATAAAGGAGCACAGGGGCAGTGCTTACAGGCTCTAAAGCAGTGTTTCTCAACTCCAGTCCTCAAGACCCACCAACAGATCATATTTTCAGGTTTTCCTCAATCAGGTTCTCAGGATTTCCTTAATGTTGCACAGGTGATGGAATTATCCCCTGTCTAATATTGAGGAAAACCTGAAAACATGATCTGTTGGTG
The DNA here is from genome assembly GCF_048569485.1 of Anomaloglossus baeobatrachus. NCBI lineage: Eukaryota > Metazoa > Chordata > Amphibia > Anura > Aromobatidae > Anomaloglossus > Anomaloglossus baeobatrachus. Next base: position 79,484,860 of record NC_134364.1, on the reverse strand, counting down.
GGTCTTGAGGACTGGAGTTGAGAAACACTGCTCTAAAGAGTATAATCTGCAATTAGGGACACTCCTTGCCTACGTAACCGGCCAGTGGTAACCTCGGCATCAAGCTGTAAGCTTTAGAATTAAAATCCCTCTATGACTTCCTGTTCCTGTCCTGGCTGAGGTGGAAGCTTAGAGGAGAATCTCCTGCCACCCCTCACAGAAACCGACTAAAAACAGACCCCCCGGACGAGCCACCAAACAGAGAGCAGCACAGGAGGTTACCTAAAGCAGCCAGCTATGGAAAGGTACCTCCTGAGAAGTGCTGGGAGCGGTGAATCAGCCTGGAGAAGCTTTGATATGGACAGAGGAGAAGATAAGATAATGGCGCCGAGCCTGATGGGGGAGGAGCCTGAACGCATGGTGAGAGACACAGAAAAGCAAACACAGAGCTGGAAGGGGAGAGATAAGGGAGATATGAGCGAGGAGACAGGAGATAAGGAAGATATGAGCGAGGAGTCACAGGAGGACACAGCAGGAGAGAGGTGGATGCAGGGGACTGATGACTGTGGATCGCAATGGGAGGATGAAGGAGATATGGAGGCAGAGGGGAGAGAAGATGCAGGCAAAGCAGGGCAGCTCAGAGACACAGCAGTGTTGGAGGATGAAACTGACAAACAGTACAGGGAGATTAATCCCACTCAGACTCACAGGAAGTCAAATGCAAGAATTCATAGTACCCCTTCCAAAGGAAACAAAAAGCAGCTTACTACACCAACATCACAAGCCTGCAAGCTACTGGGGGATGGAGGTGGTGGCCCAGTCCAGACAAAGAGAACTAAGAAAACAGCACCACCTGCAGGCCAAGACAAGTACACACAAAAGCTTAATGTGGATTATAAAAAACTGGCTGAAGAAGTGACATCACACTTGTCAAAAGAGGTTAAAGTGGCTATTGAGGCAGCCATACAAACATCATTAGCTAATATGCAAAAACAGATAAATGCCCATGCCTCTAGACTGGCAGAATCAGAGCAGAGAATATCTGACTCCGAGGAGACAATACTGGCTATGCAGGCACAAATAGCAGCTCTAGCAAAATCTAATGAATACTTGAAGGATAAAGCAGACGATTTGGAAAACAGATCGAGACGAAACAACCTACGTATAGTCGGGTTGCCAGAGTCTGTATCGATTGGACAGTTGGATAATATATGCGAGTTGGAGCTACCGCAGGCCCTGGGCATAAAGGCGAAATTCAGAGTTGAAAGAGCCCACAGAGTGGGTCCACTGAGACACCAGGAGGCGAATAAGGGAGAGGGCCAAAACTCAAACAAGAATACCCCGATAAGAGCCAGGCAGGTGATTGTCAAATACCTTGATTATAAGCATAAGGAGGAAATATTGAGGGCCTTTAGAGAACGAAAGCGTCCACTACAATATCAAGGCAACAGACTGCTAATTTTTGGGGATTATTCAGCGGAAGTATCCAGAAGGAGAAAAGAATTTACCAAAATTTGCTCATTTCTGTACAACAAAAAAGTAAAGTGCCAGCTATTATACCCTGCTACACTGAAAGTTAGAAACCCCAATGGCTCGTTTGTATACTACAAGGACTACAAAGAAGCAGAAAACATTCTCATGGCAGAGCTCGACAAGACTAGGTCAGAAAGGCAAGAAAAAGGAGCTAGTGGAGAAGGGAATAATAGAAGAAGATCCCCCACAAGCTCAGGAAGAGATGTGGGACGTTTTGGGGGACAAAAGCAAGTCGAGACCAGGGAGGAAAGGAGGCCAAGCCCGGGTCGACAGCATAATTCTCGCCTGGAACACAGGAACCAACCCTTGGAGAGAAACCATGATACCTGAACTGGAACTCGCTCATTGTTTTTCCTTTTTTTGCCTGTTTTTTTTTTTTTTTTTTTTCTCTCTTCCCAAACAGGGAGAGGCGTTGAGGAGGATGCATTACGGAGAGAGGGTTGGGGAGGTGAGAGGAGGAGGGGGAAGGGAGAAAAGAGAGGAAAACATCCCAAAGTCTGGGTCCTCTTCCCCCCCCCTCTCTTTTTTTTTTTTTTTTTTTTTTTTTTGTTCTTCTCCTTTCTTTCTCCATCTTCTCTCCCCTTGGTCTTTTTTTTTTCTTTTTTTCTTTTTCTCCTTTGTCCAGGAACATCATCCAAATTCAAATGAAGTGGGCCTGTTCTGGGCGGACTGATGGCTACCTGGAGTCAGAGATAAGTAGGACTGGAGAATCTTGCTGAGGTTTTGACATACTGTGCTAATTTTTGCATAATTTTCAAAGGCTTATTCAAGTTAGTCCGGGGATAGAACATATATTTTTTGGGGGGTGATTAGGGAGCTACATATTTTGGCTAGGAATAGGGGAGCTCACCAACGTGGCGGGAAGCGCCGTGGATTTCTCGGAAGGGAAAATATGTTTTACAGTTACATGCTTTTTGTTGTATTTGTTATATTTGCAAGGTGGGGAAAGGGAGTGTCGATTTTGTGGTACCAACTGTGATTCTAGTGTCGAACATCTCGTCTTCCTTGATGCAGGGGCCCATAGGGGAGGGAGTAGTAAAAGCAGAATACACAGGTTAACATGATACAGATAACTACGTGGAATGTTAAAGGGCTGAGATCACCTAATAAACGAGCAATGATATTGAGACATCTGAAAAGACTAAAGACAGACATTGCCTTATTACAGGAAACCCACTTGGGGGGGGAGGACTTTTTCCGCATGAAGAAACATTGGGTGGGCACCGTTTACGGGGCAGCGGCACAAGGTAGAAAAGCGGGCACTATGATTCTAATAAATAAACAATTCAGTCATGAGGTAGTGGCACATGAGGCAGACGACCATGGAAGGTGGCAGCACTTAACAATCGTTAGTCCAGCGGGTAAACTCAGTATTTATAATGTCTATGGCCCAAATTCACAACAAATCACATTTCATGATGACATAAAGGCCACCATATTAGCAGATGGGGAGGCTAACATTATAGTGGGAGGCGATTTTAACACTGTCCCAGACTCAGCTGAAGATAGGAGGAGGGGCGAGGAAGGGACAGCTAATGTGGGCAGGAGTTTAGACAATAGGGATGTAACATTAGAAGACGTAGGACTGAAAGACATCTGGAGACTAACTCACCCACATGACAGAGAGTATACACACTTCTCTCACCCTCATGATAGCTGGTCACGTATTGATCAGTTCTGGATCTCGCAAGACTTACTGAGTGGAACGCAAGATTGTGTGATAGAGAATATGGTGATCTCTGATCATAGTCCGGTGAGATTGGGCATTAGAGAGAAATTCAGGAGAGGTACAGATATCATATGGAGATTCCCATCGTTCCTTCTCAGGCAAGATAATTTCCATAAGGTGCTACAGGAGTGGTGGGGAGAATTCGCAGAGGACAATAAGGAACATAGAGAGTCCCCAGTGATATTTTGGGAAACGGCAAAAGCGGTCCTAAGGGGCCGTCTGGTGGGGTACGCAGCCATGATCAAACGGAAAACCAATGAGAATTATAATTTCCATAGTGAAGCAGTACGGGTAGCATATACAAATTATGTGACAAATAGATCTCCCATGACAAAAGGCAGATGGTTGGAGGCAAAAGAGGGATTTGACGAATGGGCCAAAAAAAAGGAACAACTATTCTGGTCGCACAAGGAGGTTGACTTACATAGGTTTGGCAACAAGGCGGGAAGGATGTTGGCCAATCTGGCAAGGGGCAGCAGAAAGATGACAGTGATCTCTAAACTGAAAACAAAGGGGGGAGAGGTGACTACGGATCCTAAGGACATTAATAAACTGTTGGGAGATTACTATAGAAAACTATATGGGTCAGGGAATAACGACATGACTGATGAGGCAGAGTGGCTAAGACAAGCCCAAATGCCTAGCTTGACGGAGGAAGATTTGAGTGCCTTAAACGCAGATATCACAGTAGAGGAGGTGACGAGAACAATTGGGGAGCTTAACACCAACAAGGCACCGGGACCTGACGGTTTCAATAGTGAATTCTATAAGGCTCTGAAGGATCTGATCTCGCCGGATCTAACCTCAGTCTTTAATGCTTTCCTGGGAGGGGCGGAAATACCCAAAAATTCCAACATAGCATATATTAAATTACTCCCCAAGGGAACCAAGGACCTGGATGATCCCTCTAGTTATAGACCTATATCGCTCATAAATCAGGATTTAAAAATTATGTCCAAGATCATGGCTAATAGACTGGCCGAGATCTTACCTAGGATCATTACGAATCACCAGGTGGGGTTTATCAAGGGGAGAAATGCCGTTACCAATATCCGAAAGACAATTCTAGTGGTAGACGCGGTTAGACTGGGTCTCACTGAGGGAGGGGCTAGACCTGCCCTAGTTACACTTGACGCAGAAAAAGCGTTTGATAATGTAAATTGGGGGTGGTTAGACAGGGTAATGGAGGCCATAGGGATTGTAGGCAAGATGAGACTTTACATTAGAAACCTTTATGCCAACTCGGGAGCTAGGGTACACACTCCGGGCTTTCTATCAGACGTGTTCCCTTTGATGAAGGGAACAAGACAGGGCTGCCCATTATCTCCTCTTTTATTCAACCTGGCAATCGAGCCGTTGTCAAGAATACTACAGGGACAAAATAGCTTTAAAGGAATCAAGATAAGGGGTTCAGAAGTAAAGACAGCGCTTTTTGCTGATGACATCATACTTTATATGGGGGACCCCGGTGCGGATTTGCCACAGACTCTTGCCTTGATTGAAAAATTTGGCTCATTCTCCGGTTTCAAACTGAACAAAAAAAAATGCGAGATCATGTTCCTAAAGGGGCATCATGGGACAATGGGGGGACAAATAAGGGATGGCTGTCTATGTGGAATTCCTATAGCACAATCTTCAATTAAATACCTGGGAGTGCATATAGGAAGATCGGTGGAAACAATCTATAACTTGAATTATGGACCGCTAATCAGGAAAATTATAGTTCAATTAAAGGGATGGAAAGGTCTGCCACTTCCATTACTGGCAAGATGCCACCTGATAAAAATGATGAGCTTTCCTAGGCTGCTGTATCCCTTCCAGACAATCCCGCTATTGCTAAAACTAAAGGATGTGAATAAGCTCAACTCCGCGTATACAGAATTTCTGTGGAGGGGAAGGAAACCCAGAATAAAGCTGCGTACGCTGATGAAGTCAGCAGAGGAGGGAGGTCTAAACTTTCCAGATGTCCAAGGGTATAATCTTGTATGTATCATGAGGCATGTAATTGATTGGGTGAGAGGAACGAGTAGGCACTCAGATCATGCGATGGAAACTAAATATGCGTCACCGTGGGATCTGACGTCCATTCTGCACTCCCCACTATCCAGGGTTGAAGGGCACATAAGGAACTCAATTATATTCCGAGACACCATGCTAACATGGAAGTCGGTAAGGAAAAAACTGGGGCTCTCATGGAAAGTGTCCAAGTACTTGAACCCCTGGGCATTCCCAAATTTTCCCCTGGGACGAGAAAACAAGCTATTTACTAGATGGAAAGAGAGGGGAGTCAGGAGAATGATAGATGTTATGAATGTGGAGGACAGGAGGTGGATGACAGGTCGGGAAGTGTTGGATAAGTACAACCTTAATAGCTCACATGTCATCCAGTATGAACAATTGAAACATGGAATAATAGGAGACCTGGGTGTGGTTGGAAGAGAGCTGAACAGAAGTTCGATTGATGAGTTACTGGAATGTGATGTAACAAGTATAAATGTCTCTAAAATTTATCGATCGCTAAGGGGGGTGCTTATCTCACGGGAGGATAGTCGGACTTTAAAAGCGTGGGGGAAACAATTGGGAAGGGAAGAAGTGGTGGATGATATACTGAGAGGATGGGTACAAGTGCGGAAACATATTACCAATGAGAGATGGAGAGACACTCAATTCAGAATTCTACATAGGGCCATTATAGGTTTCAACATACCAGGTAGGGATAGGTGGTGTCCTAAGTGTCAAAAAGAAAAAACGGATATGCTGCATGGGCTATGGGAATGTGAGACAATCGCTAGGTTCTGGAACCAAGTCAGACTATTTGCCCAGTCAACATGGGGAATTTTCAGCAAACTAGACTTAATGGTGTGGATTTTCCACTCCTTTGAGGGAGGAGTAGGAGGAGGACCGAGCACGCAGGAAAAGAGGAAATACGCAATAATGCATGACATAGCCATGATAGCTAAGCGTTGCATCTTAAAACACTGGATTCAAAGGGAGGGCCCATCCATAAAGGAGGTTGTGGGCGAACTACACAACCTTCTGAAGTGGGAAAAACTAGAAGCGGAGAGGGATAAAGATGGGTTGACAGCCAAGTTTTTTGTGAGATGGAGACATTTTATTGAAAGCCAATTCACACAGGGAGAAATAATTAACCTGATGGCACCTTTTGTTCACTCGGAGTGGTATATCCTGAGCGATATCCAGGACAGCCTGGGTAAACTGAGAATCACCTAGGAGGGGGCTCTGGCGGGAGGGGGAGACGAGACGGTTGGGAATACCAAGACACGCTAGCAAAATTGAAATCATTCAGGGACGACACAGAGATTTAACGAATTGTATTGCATATGTTATATTATATTTCATTACCTATGTTTTGGTTTAATGTTACTGTATACTATCTTAAATCGAACAGCAACATGGAACTCCAAATTGGGGTATCACCCACCTCTATGTCACATTTTGTCAGACGAATGTTCTTCTTTTGCAATGATACTTGTCATGTTTTTACAAATTTGAAAAATCAATAAAAAACGTTTTGGAAAAAAAAAAAATCCCTCTATATTTTTACCATTATTTTGAAATTTTAAAAAGTTTTCCTGTTTTACAAAACTTTAGTCCCCAGGTGTAGTTTATACTAAATATAAACTGTTCTTTACACGTCCTCCACAGGTCCAGTGCTTATGGTATTTGTTGTCTGCAGTGCTAATGTCACATCATTGGCCTCATTGCTCTCCATGTGACAACTGAGATGGGAGCAGCAGCGTTTGATTAGGGAAGAGTGAGTAAAGCTCAATTTTTGTTTTAGATCAAAGCATACCTAGGGACAGAGCTTTTTTGAAATAGGAAAACTCCTTTCATAATTTCAAAACTTAAGACAACCATTAGAAGGGCATTAGTACAAAAAATAAATACCCACCACCACTAATTTTTCCTTCTGTATCCCCATGCGTTCCTAGTTCATACCCTACCCTACATTTTTTATACCTTACGCTACATTTGAAAATCAATAAAAACAATTTGAAAGAAAATAAGTAAATAAATAAAAATAAGAGACTAACGAAACACAACTTCCTTATGTCATTAATAAAGATGATTTACAAAGTAAAAGAAAATTGCAGCTTCCATCAAATCCATGAAAACATACGGAGATATTCACTGGCTGGTATTAGTCACTCTTATAAAGCAAACAATACAAATTCCCAAAATGCAGGTTTGTTCTTTAGACTTTATGTTGCGTTCTCAAGAGCAACTTTTGGTTTTAACGCGGGAACCTTTAGGTTTTGTATGTAAGCAACGGAAAACATTCTGTAAGAATATACGGGGAATTAAGCAAATATAGATTCTGGGTTACAAGTACAGAAAATGTTTTTGTTTATTTTTCTTAGTTCATGATAGTAATTAACTTTTAATTAAAAGACAAACAGGAAAACAAAGACTCAAAGACCAGATGCTTTAAGAAATACGTGTGTGTGTGTGTGTGTGTGTGTGTGTATTTATTTATATTTATGCATATATACTTATATGTATATATGTATGTATAAATACATATATATATGTGTTTTATGTGTTTAGATATATAATTTATGCATATATACTTATATGTTTATATATATTTGTTTATGTATATATACATTTATATATGTATATACAGTTTGTTTATGTATATATATGTTTATGTGTATATATATTTATGTTCATCTATACATAGTTATATGTTTCTGTGTATATATTTATGCATATATGTATGTACTGTATATATATACATATATATATATATATGTTTATGTGTATATATATATATATATATATATATATGTTTATGTATATATACGTTTACGTATGTATGTATATATGTTTACGGATATATATATATATATATATATATATATATAGATATATGTTTATGTTTATATATATATTTATGTTCATGTATATATAGTTATATGTTTATGTGCATATGGTTATGCATATATGTATGTACCATATATATGTTTATGTATGTATATATGTCTATGTGTATATATACTGTGTATATATATATATATATATATATATATATATATATATATATATATATGATAAAATTAACAAATGCTGCTATTCTGGTCAGATGCATGTGTAGTGCTGGCCTGTAGGGCTCGGTCAGATATTATACGTACATTTATTGCCCGTTTTATGACCAGATATCACAGGACAGCACCAATCTTATGTTCAGATGACAGATTTTTCATACAGACCGAGTGTCGATGTGTAAAAATTTGCATCATGTACTATTCTGCGTTTCTGATGACGCTCACCTATGGGTGCGCGAAAAACAAAATTAGATCCCAGAAAAGATCATTTCTAATCATATAGCATCCAATTTTCATGGATTGGGTACCATTATTGACCTACTTTGGTCTCATAAATGTTATTAGCTGCTAAGGTATAAAATTGGATGCCATACGAATGTAAAAAATGGAGACAGATGAAAATCCTCTGATTTTCTGGATTAACACAATTTTGTATACATTCATCTGCCATAGGCATAGTTACAATGCTGGACACTATCTCTATCCTTTCTTATTTTCTAAATAATCATTCGGCATGGCAGAGACTCAGGACCGTGACTATATCTGTTGGACTGAAATTGATCTAACGATCTAACAGTCACTGTTTAATTTCTAGGAATTTATTTCAAGCCAATGGTTTTTTTTTTTCAAAAATGACGGTAAAAATCAAACATCTGATGGAATTGTTTTACAGATAGATGACATGGATGAGATTCGATATCAATTGTTTGTAACATTCCAGACTAAATAAATAAATAAATACATAAATATTGCATCTTTTGCCTGATACTTTTATATAATAAAATTACATACTCTGTATGGAAGGCTATATGTGATAATATATAATATATATGTGATAATATATATATCACTCTAATATGGAGTGATATATATTATCACTCCATTTTGGGTGTTTTTTTTATTTTTCCTTGTGGTCTTTTCTTTTTTGTTTTGTTTTTTTTTACTTTTCTTCTTCTTGTTTATGATCCAAATGAATCGGACAGTTACAGCAGAAAATATTCAGTTTTTAGTAGAACAAAATATCGTTGTGGCAGATTTAGTTAATTTGATGCACATATGTCTCAGTTTTGTAGGAAAATGTATCGGCTCAGTCAGGTATGGATTTTTGTTACAGGACCCACCCATTCTACCCGCACTCCTCCCCCCAAAACCCTTAGTTGCACACACATCATTTTGCTGCATTTTCATTGCTGCATTGCTTGGAACATTTGTTTATTTATTTACAAACAAAAACAAACAATTTAATTTTTTTCCGTAACCTATTGTACATTTATACATCATGTTTGGGCTTGACATTTTTGTAGCATTTTTTGGGTCCGTGGACTTTTATCAAAATAAACAAATAAATGTATTAAGTTCTAGGTTTAATGTTTGGTTTTTGTTTATTTGGGATTACCACTTTTCCCCATAATGTTTCTTTGTGACCTTAGGGTATGTGTGCCCATTAAGGATTTGATGCAGATATTTCTGCACCATTTCTGCATCTCTTGGCAGGAAAAATATGTGTTTTTGCCGCATTTTTGTTGCATTTTTTATGCATTTTTGATGCATTTTTGTTGCATTTTTTTATGCATTTTTGATGCATTTATTACATGCATTTTTGTGGTATTTTTTATGCGTTTTTACCGCATTTTTGTTGCATTTTTTATGCGTTTTTGATGCATTTATTACATGCGTTTTTTATGCAGATTTTTCCTCATGCATTAATATGGGTAAAATCTGCAACAAAAACAGTGACAGAATCAACATTCTGCAGATTTATGTCTGCACCAAATGTTCAAGGAAAAAATAAGCATATGCGTGTGTGTAATTTCTTCTGAAAACCCTATTTAGGCACTTAGTAGACATATCTTCAACACATTTCCTGCGTGTGTGAACATACCCTTAAAGAACACCAAAATTCTAAACAGATAAAAGGAAATTACAAAATGGCCCAAAAAAATAGATCCTGGCACAAACTAATTTTTTTGCACGTTTGCATCCTATCAATATGAATGTAATATTCTATAAATAAAAAAAAATCTGTAGAGTAAATGTGCGGAAGTCATAATATGGAAGATTCAATTGCAATGTACTGTCAAAGTATGCATCAGAAAAATGACTACACCATATACCATGGTGGCCTAAGACTTTATTGGGTAAACATTTGCCAAGGATACTTCAGAATCCTGTAACCTCTCATTATTTTAAAATATTATATTCAGTAAAATTGGCTTTACATCTGCACACAATACAAGGTACAGTGTATTAGTGCATGTTAGGCTTAAGTCAGACATAAGTCTTTTTTCTGGAATGCAAAAAAAAAAGTCTGAGTTTCCTCTGAATCCTGGGTGAGATTGTTATCAGTGTTTGGTCAGTATGTTACTTTTTATCCTCAGTGTTTCATCAGTGTTTGGTCAGTTTATTACTTTTTACTAGTGTTGAGCGAGTAGTTGACTATTCGCACTTGCTATGCTGTTAGTGAGTACTGTCCGCTACTCGCATATTCCTTACGAGTAGCGGGCGCAATGTAAGTCAATGGGAAATGCTCTCTACGTAGCGAATAACCTGAAAGCCATACTATTCACTACTCGCATGAAAACTACGGTTTTCTGGTTACTCGCTACTTAGCGAGAATTTCCCATTGACTTACATTGCGTCTGATACTCGTAACGAATATGTGAGTAGCGGACAGGACTCACTAACAGCATAGCAAGTACAAATAGTCAACTACTCGCTCAACACTACTTTTTACTATTCAATTTTCATCAGTGTGTGGTCACTATGTTACTTCATACCATTTGATTTTTACCAGTATTTTTTCAGTTTGTTATTTTTACTATTCGACTTTCATCAGTGTTTGGTCGGATGTGTTACTTTTTAGCCTCAGTGATTCATCAGTATTTGGTCGGATGTTACTTTTTACTATTTTATGTTCACCAGTGTTTCATCAGTATATTATTTTTTTACTATGCGATTTTCATCAGTGTTTGGTCAGTGTGTTATTTATATTTACTATTCGATCTTTATCAGTGTTTGGTCAGTGTGTTATTTATATTTACTATGCGATTTTCATCAGTATTTGGTCAGTGTGTTATTTATATTTACTATTCGATCTTCATCAGTGTTTGGTCAGTGTGTTATTTATATTTACTATGCGATTTTCATCAGTATTTGGTCAGTGTGTTATTTATATTTACTATTCGATCTTCATCAGTATTTGGTCAGTGTGTTATTTATATTTACTATTCGATCTTCATCAATGTTTGGTCAGTGTGTTATTTTTTTACTATTCGATCTTCATCAGTGTTTGGTCAGTGTGTTATTTTTTACCCTCAGTGTTTCATCAGTATTTGGTCGGATGTTACTTTTTACTATTTTATGTTCATCAGTGTTTCATCAGTATATTATTTTTTTACTATGCGATTTTCATCAGTGTTTGGTCAGTGTGTTATTTATATTTACTATTCGATCTTTATCAGTGTTTGGTCAGTGTGTTATTTATATTTACTATTCGATCTTTATCAGTGTTTGGTCAGTGTGTTATTTATATTTACTATTCGATCTTCATCAGTGTTTGGTCAGTGTGTTATTTATATTTACTATGCGATTTTCATCAGTATTTGGTCAGTGTGTTATTTATATTTACTATGCGATTTTCATCAGTATTTGGTCAGTGTGTTATTTATATTTACTATTCGATCTTCATCAGTATTTGGTCAGTGTGTTATTTATATTTACTATTCGATCTTCATCAATGTTTGGTCAGTGTGTTATTTTTTTACTATGCGATTTTCATCAGTGTTTGGTCAGTGTGTTATTTATATTTACTATTCGATCTTTATCAGTGTTTGGTCAGTGTGTTATTTTTTTACTATTCGATCTTCATCAGTGTTTGGTCAGTGTGTTATTTTTTTACTATTCGATCTTCATCAGTGTTTGGTCAGTGTGTTATTTTTTTACTATTCGATCTTCATCAGTGTTTGGTCAGTGTGTTATTTTTTACCCTCAGTGTTTCATCAGTATTTGGTCAAAGCATTTCATTTTACCATTTGGTTTTTATCAGTGTTTGGTCGGATGTTACTTTTTACCCTCAGTGTTTCATCAGTGTTTGATCAGTTTATAACTTTTTACCATTCGATTTCTATCAGTGTTTGGTCAGTATGTTACTTTTTATTATTTGATTTTTATCACTGTTGGGTATGTTACTTTTAACCCTCAGTATTTTATCAGTGTCCGTTACTTTTTACCCTAAGTATTTTATCAGTGTCTGGTCAGTATGTTACTTTTTACCATTTGATTTTTATCAGTGTTTGGTCAGTGTGTTACCTCTTGCCCTCAGTGTTTCATCAGTGTTTGGTCAGTATGTTACTTTTTACCATTCAATTTTTATCAGTATTTGGTTGGATGTTACTTTTTACCATTAGTGTTTGGTCAGTATGTTACTTTTTACCCTCAGTATTTTTTCAGTGTCTGGTCAGTATGTTACTTTTTACCATTTGATTTTTATCAGTGTTTGGTCAGTGTGTTACCTCTTGTCCTCAGTGTTTCATCAGTGTCTGGTCAGTATGTTACTTTTTACCATTCAATTTTTATCAGTATTTGGTCGGATGTTACTTTTTACCGTTAGTGTTTGGTCAGTATGTTACTTTTTACCCTCAGTATTTTTTCAGTGTCTGGTCAGTATGTTACTTTTTACCATTTGATTTTTATCCGTGTTTGGTCAGCGTGTTATTTTTTACCCTCAGTGTTTCATTGATCATTTTCTCATATCGCACAATAAATAAATTGCAAATCATCACACATTAGAAAATTATTGATGGACTGTACACTGACGCCTTCCGAGTGTTGCTCATGATTTTCACAGACCCATAGACTTGTATGGGTAATTTTTATCTATCACTCCGATCAAAAACAGACATACCTTAGTATTTTTTTTTTCATGGACACACGGTTCCCAAAAATACAGACATGTGAGCAACCCCTAGATTATTATCGGTACATGTTCTTCCGGTGAAAAAAATATTGATAGAAGCCTTATGTGATAAACAGCAATCGGTATAGGGTGATCGTATTGTGTGGACACATGCTGCACAAGAAAAAAATTAGACCAAGGTGACTCAATACAGCCGGTAAGATAACAGTTTTCAACACGGTACCAAGTGTCCGTGTGAAATCAATCGCATCATGTAAGTATGTCGGATGAGACTCGCCTCAAGTCTATGGTGTGCACCAAATCAGATACCTTATGGAACATCAGTATTACATCCAATTAGAAAAAAGAAAATTGAGAGTCCTCAATGGTTGATACCTCTAATGGAAAATATGGTAATAAAGACCAAGGTTTCCACTTCTCAGGTCTCTTCATCAGGCTTACTACTGAGTCTGAAGAAGAGACACAAATAGTGGAAACCTTGGTATTTATTAATATCTTTTCAGTCAGCTTTTAAAAGGTATTAACCACTGAGGACTCTTAAATTTAAACCAAAAAAAATCTGTATACTGGCTTACACGGTATGAAGATATATTTTACTTGCTCCAATTTTTATGGATACATTGCGATTATTAACACAATACTAACTGTATTATATCTTGCACATTTTGAAATGATGTGATGATTTTTATTATTTGTTTACTAATAAAAGAAAATTGTTTACAAATAACTCCGTGATCAGAGAATGATTATTAAACTCTTTAATAAATATTTTGACCAGAGCAATGTTATTATACTCTTTAATAAATGTTTTATAAACTGCAAAAAAAAGAAAAAAAAAATAAAAATAAAAAAATAACCCACATAAAATAGAAGGAAAACGTGAACCAAACGGGTGCAAAATGTTCCAATCTGCAGCTGATGGTGTCATTTCTGTAAGAAGTTATTAAGGGAATTGGTCCCATTTTTCAGGCAACAGAATAAGTTTTCTCCTTTTCTAAAAATAGTTTGCATGGAAATGATGGACCTAGAGCGTATATCTGGCAACCAGTAGCCCCACGTCTATGAATGCATTGAAACCAGTAGGAACAACCCCGCACAGGACTGGGAAACACTGCATGTGACTTTATTGTGCCAAAAACACAAAGGCTCTCCATTCCTTTTGACAGGCACAAACTTTTTGGACAAGAAGGGATTACTGTTACAAATAGGTTTTCTTTAGCCGCCCATTTCCTTCCTGTTTGCCTTTACTGGGTCCAAAAAACAATATCCACACTCCTATGTTTTTTTTTTATACAGATATATATATATATATATATATATATAAGTGTGTATTTTTTTATATATATATAAAAAAATATATATATATACATATATATATATATATATATATATATATATATATATACATAAATACTTATTTTTTTGTCCATTTTAAGCCCTCCAAAAAATAGTGTATATATATATATATAATATATATATATATACATAAATACTTTTTTTTTTTTTAATTCATTAGCCCAAAAAAAAAGTTTATATATAAATGTAAACTATTTATTTTTGGCTAAAAAAAAAAGACAAAAGAAAAAAATGTAAGTTTTTTTGTGTCCCCACAAAAACTGGATTAAAAAGAGAAAGTTATTGAAAAACTTAAACAAATCCAAATTAAAAAAACAAATATAAGAAAAAAAATACTAATGTGACCCCTAATAAAATTTGTCAATTTAGGGGGTTTTTTTCACAATATGGGGTGAATTTTGAGCCTCATTTCTGATCTGTGTTTTTCATAAATGGAACACGTATTCTTTACAATTCATGGGCATTTGTTTCCATGCTTTTTTTTATTTCTCGGGCCGATATATCGCTAAAAAAGCAGAAAGGTGTTTGTTTTTATCCTGTTTTCGGATTAGTGATGGCATTGAAATTACTATCTAATGTCTGTTTTTTTCAGATGAGCCGCTAAAAAAAAAATTTAATATTTTTTTTCTTTTTTTAGAAAAACTCATGATATAGTGATATTTTTACCAAAAAAACGGATGAGAATATGAGCCGGCATATTAATTAAAATTGCTTTTTTTTTCTCATAGGAGAAAAAAACTAGCAAGGCCTTAGTGGGAAACTCCGAAAATTGACATGTAGAGTTTTCTCATCTAGTTTGCCTACTTCAGTGAACAGCCCTAAAAAAAAGGTCTGTGTGATTAATGACATCCGTATTACGGATCATTATTTGTGTCTTATATATGATGAAAAAAATAAGGAGGAAAAAAATAAAATAAATACAGTGGAAAAAAAATCAAGACAATAAATGGAAGCAGATAATCAACACAAAGCCAATAAAATAGTGACAGGAGACTCGCAGAAATGCAAAACTACAGCCATTTCTTATCGTCCTCCATTCTGTATTCTAGAATCCGTGTTTCTTTATACATTTCAGCCCCCCTCCCTTCAAATAAAGGCCAGCAATGCCGTAATGCACCTGCTGGGACATTCGCACATAGCTTTTTTTGTGGCCATTTTTTTTTTATGTGATTTTATAGCCAGTTTGTAGCACTTTTCTCTATTGTTTTCTTTGTCCCTGAATAAAATAATAAAAAAAAAAATGCACCTGTTAATATGTCTTATCTTCTTAGATTACAAAAAAAATACATTAAAAATAATGTGATTTATAATAAAAAAAAAAAAGATTAAAAAATGCTGGAAAATTGTAGGCAGAATTTATAAGAGATAAAAGTGTCACACACAAAAAAAAACGAAGGAAAAAACAAAGCGCCAAAATTTTAAAGTTTTTTGTTTTTTTTTTAAGTAAAACAATAAATAAAATAATAATAATAATAATAATAATAATAATAATAAATAGTGTGAAAATAAAAACCTTATAGTGATGTGTGAGGACAGGGCAAATTCACACAGCTATATAAATATTTAATAATCATTGAAAAAAAAATGTTGTTTTGGGCAGCAGTGTATGCCTCACAAAAAAAATTAAAAAAAAAAAAATTGACTAAATAAAAAAAAAAAAAACATAGGAAATGTAAATATTTCCTATTTCCATTACAGTTTTTCTTTGTGTTTTCCACTCCTGGTGTTTCCTTATAAAAACTAGTGCAAAATAAAAACTATAGTGTGAAATCAGCGTCCATTGATGGCCACCAGGCCCTAGGTAGGGTCAGACCTTGCACTGAGCACAGCAGGCAGTTGGAGACCAGCTCCATCCTTATTACTCCACTGGCCATGTTCTTTAGAGCAGTACTCTGACTAACAAGTATCATTATGGTGTTCACCGCTGCAAGTTTCATTAGGAAAAATCCAACAAAAAAAAGCCCTCTGTGGATTGTAAAATCCGCAACCAACTCCCAGCACAAGTCACCACGAGCACGTCTGACCACTCAGGAGAGGCACAGCAGCCTCCAAAAACACAACCACTGCCCCAAAAACCTCTGCAACTCAGGAAATGTTATGCATCAGCTGTCTTTTTTTTCCTCAAAATTAAAATAATTAAAATAATTCAGCAAAGAAAAAAAAATTAAGCCTCATGTAAAATGTGTGACTTTAGCCTAAAAAGTACAAAATCATTTATCTTGCCAATACAGCAACATAATCTACAAACCTGAAGCAACAGCAATGGAATACTGGAAGGGAAAATAAGTTTCCCTCTTTTCCTTTTATTTACACACACAAATATATATTATAGGAGTTTTCTGTTCAATTATTATTATTATTATTATTATTATTATTATTATTATTACCCACATTATGAGGATGCTATTATTATTATTATTATTATTATTATTATTATTATTATTATTATTATTATTATTAAATAATATCATCCACATAATGTGGGTATTATTATTAATATTATTGTTATTATTATTAATAATAATATTATCATGTATAAGTTGATAATAATAATAATACCATCATCATCATCATGCAGAAGTTGGTATTATATATTATTATTATTATTATTATTATTATTATTATTATTTCTACCATCGACATCATCATCATGCAGAAGTTGGAATTATTTTTTTTATTATTATTATTATTAACATTATCATCACCATCATCATCATCATCATCATTATGCAGAAGTTGGTATTATTTTCGTATTATTATTATTACCATCACCACCATCATCATCATCAACATCATCATCATCATCATGCAGAAGTTGGTATTAGTTTTCATTATTATTAGTGTTATTATTAGTAGTATTGTTAGTATTATTACCATCATCATCATCATCATACAAAAGTTGGTAGTATTATTATTATTACCATCACCACCACTACCATCATCTTCATCATCATCATGCAGAAGTTGGTATTAGTTGTTGTTATTATTATTATTATTATTATTATTATTACTACTATCATCATCATAACCACCATCTTCATCATCATCATGCAAAAGTTGGTATTATTATTATTATTATTATTATTATTATTATTATCACCACCATCATCATCATCATGCAGACGTTGGTTTTATTTTTTCATTTTTATCATCATCATCACCACCATCATCATCATGAAAAAGTTGGTATTATTATTATTATTATTATTATTATTATTATTATCTTTGTTACCATCCTCATCATCATGCAGTAGTTGTTATTATTATTATTATTATAATTTCTATAATCATCATCATCATGCAAAAGTTGGTATTATTACTAATAATAATAATCATAATATTTCCATCATCGTGCAGAAGTTATTATTATTATTATTATTATTATTATTTCCATCATCATCATGCAGAAGGTGGATATATTTTTTTTCCTTGTTTCTTATTTCTTAACCTGCAATAATTTAGTAACCAGACAGCTATAATAAATATAAATAAAAAATATTTAAACTCACTTTTAAAAAAAACTTTTGTAGTGTAGGTAATTGTGGATTGTGATGATGAGTTATGGTGCTGGTGCCACACACTGTCTCTCTGGTTTGGATATGGTTTTCTGGATGGAGGTGCAGGTTGGTGACATATCTGAACAGCAGTGCGGCAGGTAGGAATTATTTTGTTTTCTTGATATCTAACTTATAATGACCTGTTAGAAAATGCCTGATAATAGAAGTAACTCTGTCCTATACCAAGCCTGGCTTTTTGCTTTTGTTAATTCTCAGCCCATGTCCTGCTTTTCCGTGGGGTGAGTTCTGCTCCTGAGATAATTCGGCTGTGTTCAGACCTTTATATAATGCGATTATAAATCCTACAAGCCTGTCCACACTCTCGTCTCCTTCCTCCCAACTCTTCCTCATCACTTCTTGCTTTTCCTAACATTCCCTCATCTCTGGTGACAATTCCCCGGACTTCACATTCTTTGTATCCCAATTCCCGGAGAATAATTTCCAGAATCAATATTCCTAATTTTTCAGATTCGCATCTCAGATAATGTGGGCTAATAACTTGCAGGGGTTTTTTTTTGTTTTTTTTAATAATTCACCATTTATTTAGTAAAATATTCTAGAATTTCTCAGTTCACTTTACTTATTTTGTTTATTTTTTGTCTTAATTTAGGGACGTTGAGAAATGTTCCGCATTCACAATCTAGCCACACATTACACCATTAAGTGCAGAGTTTATGTTGTAGAATATATCCCTTTTTGCCTCTTTCTGACCTGCATATAATGTCCCAGTTCTCCCATCATCCTCCTGCCCGGGATAGTGGGAGTCAGTGGAAAAATATTGCTGGAAAATCATATAGTAATGAAAGGATTATTGAGAAGGGACATTCCTGCTCTCAGAAGTGAGACCTGCACCCACCAGGGAGGATTGCACACACCAGTGAGACCTGCACCCACCAGTGAGACCTGTACCCACCAGTGAGGACTGGACCCACCAGTCAGACTTGCACGCACCAGTGAGACCAGCACCCACCAGTGAGGACTGCACCCACCAGTGAGGACTGCACCCACCAGTGAGACCAGCACCCACCACTGAGGACTGCACCCACCACTGAGGACTGCACCCACCAGTGAGACCTGCACCCACCAGTGAGACCAGCACCCACCACTGAGGACTACACCCACCAGTGAGGACTGCACACACCACTGAGGACTGCACCCACCAGTGAGACCTACACCCACCAGTGAGACCTACACCCACCAGTGAGGACTGCACCCACCAGTGAGACCTGCACACACCAGTGAGACCTGCACAAACCAGTGAGGACTACACTCACCAGTGAGGACTGCAGCCACCAGTGAGACCTGCACACACCAGTGAGGACTGCAGCCACCAGTGAGACCTGCACACACCAGTGAGACCTGCACACACCAGTGAGACCTGCACACACCAGTGAGGACTGCACCCACCAGTGAGGACTGCACCCACCAGTGAGACCTGCCCCCACCAGTGAGACCTGCACCCACCAGTGAGGACTGCAGCCACCAGTGAGACCTGCACCCACCAGTGAGACCTGCACCCACCAGTGAGGACTGCACTCACCAGTGAGACCTGCACCCACCAGTGAGACCTGCACCCACCAGTGAGGACTGCACTCACCAGTGAGACCTGCACCCACCAGTGAGACCTGCACCCACCAGTGAGGACTGCACCCACCAGTGAGACCTGCCCCCACCAGTGAGACCTGCCCCCACCAGTGAGACCTGCACCCACCAGTGAGGACTGCAGCCACCAGTGAGACCTGCACCCACCAGTGAGACCTGCACCCACCAGTGAGGACTGCACTCACCAGTGAGACCTGCACCCACCAGTGAGACCTGCACCCACCAGTGAGGACTGCACTCACCAGTGAGACCTGCACCCACCAGTGAGACCTGCACCCACCAGTGAGGACTGCACTCACCAGTGAGACCTGCACCCACCAGTGAGACCTGCACACACCACTGAGGACTGCACCCACCAGTGAGACTTGCAGCAACCAGTGAGGACTGCAATCACTAGTGAGACCAGCACCATCATGAAACCTGCATCCACCAGTGAGACATGTACCAACCAGTGAGACCAGCACCCACCAGTGGAACCAGCACCCACCAGTGTTATCCTCACCAGTGTGATACACCAGTGTGACCCATCACCAGTGGGATACTCACCAGTGAGGTCTGCACCCACCAGTGTGATCTGCACTCACGTGTGACCTGCACCCACAAGTGTCATCTGCACCCAACAGTGAGACCAGCACCCACCACTGAGACCAGCGCCCACCAGTATAAAGGGACATTTCTGCACCCACCAGTAAGAACTGAACCCACCAGTGAAAAATGACAGACACTAATGGTGAAATTTCCAGCGAATTTATCAGGATTTTCTCAAAGTCGCTAATATTTACCTAGTGTGGTTTTTCGCAATTTGCATTCTCTCGCGGTTCTCCCATCCTTTATTTTATTCTACGCGTTTTTTTCCAACTATTCCTGTTCTGACAGTGAGGTAGGACATCACAGGCAATAAATAAAAAAAGTCGCATTATTATTATGACAAAGTTAAAAAAAAAAACCTTCCTGTCCATCTTTACCGAGTCGCCTGTGATATCTGCGGTTTTAGTATGAATTTTTCAACAAGTATCCCAGCAGTGTGCACAGGGCGCTATTCTCCCGCAGCCTGTGCACAGAATATTGATAATATGATATCGTTTAGAAATGAGCAGCACAACCCCCAGACAATAATTACTGTACAGGCAGCAAGTTATGACAATATTATTTTTTTTTAGTTCATAAAAGAACATCTTCCATTCTCCCTATTGTCTCCGGTACTGTAACACCCAGGAGCTGAGGGAGAAATGCGGCTCCCTCAGGAGGATAGGACTGGATGTGTAGAAAGTACACAATGTATTGTCTGCAGCCTGTATCCACATAGAAATATATACAACCTGATCTATATCTACAGATAGGAATATATACAGCCTGATCTATATCCACAGATAGGAATATATACAACCTGATCTATATCCACAGATAGGAATATATACAGCCTGATCTATATCCACAGATAGGAATATATACAACCTGATCTATATCCACAGATAGGAATATATACAGCCTGATCTATATCTACAGATAGGAATATATACAACCTGATCTATATCCACAGATAGGAATATATACAACCTGATCTATATCCACAGATAAGAATATATACAGCCTGATCTATATCCACAGATAGGAATATATACAGCCTGATCTATATCCACAGACAGAAATATACAGCCTGATCTATATCCACAGATAAGAATATATACAACCTGATCTATATCCACAGATAGGAATATATACAACCTGATCTATATCCACAGATAGGAATATATACAACCTGATCTATATCCACAGATAGGAATATATACAGCCTGATCTATATCCACAGATAAGAATATATACAGCCTGATCTATATCCACAGATAGGAATATATACAGCCTGATCTATATCCACAGATAGGAATATATACAGCCTGATCTATATCCACAGATAGGAATATATACAACCTGATCTATATCCACAGATAGGAATATATACAGCCTGATCTATATCCACAGATAGGAATATATACAGCCTGATCTATATCCACAGATAGGAATATATACAGCCTGATCTATATCCACAGATAGGAATATATACAACCTGATCTATATCCACAGATAAGAATATATACAGCCTGATCTATATCCACAGATAAGAATATATACAACCTGATCTATATCCACAGATAGGAATATATACAACCTGATCTATATCCACAGATAAGAATATATACAGCCTGATCTATATCCACAGATAAGAATATATACAACCTGATCTATATCCACAGATAAGAATATATACAGCCTGATCTATATCCACAGATAAGAATATATACAACCTGATCTATATCCACAGATAGGAATATATACAACCTGATCTATATCCACAGATAAGAATATATACAACCTGATCTATATCCACAGATAAGAATATATACAACCTGATCTATATCCACAGACAGAAATATACAGCCTGATCTATATCCACAGATCAGAATATATACAACCAACCTGATCTATATCCATATATAAATATACAGCCTGATCTATATCCACATAAGATATATACAACCATCCTGATCTATATCCATATATAAATATACAGCTTGATCTATATCCACAGATACAAATGTATGCAGCCTCATCTATACCCATATAGAGCCTGATCTATATCCACAGATAGAAACATATACTGCCTGATTTATATCCACATAAACTATATACAGCCTGATCTATATCCACAGATATTATATACAGTATATACAGTGGATATACAGTATATCCACATATAAAAATATACAGCCTGATCTATTAGTCACACGTAGAAATATATACAGCTTGATCTATATCGACATAAAAATATATACAGTCTGATCTATAGCCACAAAAATATATACAGACTGATCTACGGTATATCCACATAAAAAGTATATACTGCCTGATATATTAGCCACATATTGAACTATATACAGCCTGATCTATACTTACATAAAAATATATACATCCTGATCTATATCCACATAAAAAAATATATGCAGCCTGATCTATTAGCCACATGTAAAACTATATACAGCCTGATCTATAGCCACATAAAACCTATACAGCCTGATCTATCAGCCACTTATATAGAAATATATACAGTCTGATCTATATTTACAGATACAATATATACAGTCTGATCTATATCCACGTAGAAATATGCAGCCTGATCTATATCCACAGATAGAATTATATGCAGTCTGATCTATATCCACAGACATATATACAGCCTGCTCTATATCCACATAGAAATATATACAGCCTGCTCTATATCCACATAGAAATATATACAGCCTGCTCTATATCCACATAGAAATATATACAGCCTGCTCTATATCCACATAGAAATATATACAGCCTGCTCTATATCCACATAGAAATATATACAGCCTGCTCTATATCCACATAGAAATATATACAGCCTGCTCTATATCCACATAGAAATATATACAGCCTGCTCTATATCCACATAGAAATATATACAGCCTGCTCTATATCCACATAGAAATATATACAGCCTGCTCTATATCCACATAGAAATATATACAGCCTGCTCTATATCCACATAGAAATATATACAGCCTGCTCTATATCCACATAGAAATATATACAGCCTGCTCTATATCCACATAGAAATATATACAGCCTGCTCTATATCCACATAGAAATATATACAGCCTGCTCTATATCCACATAGAAATATATACAGCCTGCTCTATATCCACATAGAAATATATACAGCCTGCTCTATATCCACATATAAATATACAGCCTTATCTATATCCATATTGAAATATATACCAATTGATCTGTATCCACAAATAGGAATATATACAGCTTGATCTATATCTACATTGAAATATACACAGTCTGATCTGTATCCACAGATAGGATTATATATACACAATAATCTATATCCACAGATAGGAATCTATACAACCTGATCTATATCCACAGACAAAATTATATACAGCCTGATCTATAGCCACAGATAGGAATATATACAGCCTGATCTAGAACTATATACAAATATACAGCCTGCTCTATATCCACATAGAAATATATACAGCCTGCTCTATATCCACATAGAAATATATACAGCCTGCTCTATATCCACATAGAAATATATACAGCCTGCTCTATATCCACATAGAAATATATACAGCCTGCTCTATATCCACATAGAAATATGTACAGCCTGCTCTATATCCACATAGAAATATATACAGCCTGCTCTATATCCACATAGAAATATGTACAGCCTGCTCTATATCCACATTACACTCTCAGGGAAACCACAGATCTCTAACTCCAGCACTCAGGATTACATTACTGGCCATAGACTCTACAGGACTGATTGCTAATATATATTGCAATATTATACAATTAAAAAAATAATATCTAAATAATAACAATATAGAAAAGTGTGAGATCAGCTATTTCCACCCAAGAGGCCGGAGCCCCCGGAGCAGAGGCCCCAGCACCTGCCATCATTCAGGGAAATAGTGTAGAAATAGCATAGACAGAGGTACACTGCTCAAGAAATAGAGGGACAGTTACACAGCGCAATGGTATGATAGTGTCCCCTTTATATTATTTAGATAGTGTAGACACAGACATCTACAGCTGTGGGAAAACACGGGAGATCCACACCGCGGGAAGAGGAAGGTGACAGGACCCGAGGCTGCGCAGCTCATAGAGAGGTCGGGGGAACGTCCACATACCGGCGGCGGCAACAACCGGAGAACGTGCAATGTGAGCAGACTGTGAAGGAAGGAGGGCACGGGGGCTGCATGTGTCTGCATATATATATATATGTATGTGTGTGTTTGTATATATATATATATATATATATATATATGTGTGTGTGTATATATATATATATATATATATATACACACATGTATACTGTATATATATATATACATGAACAAATACGTATATATGTGTGTGTGTGTGTGTGTGTGTGTGTGTGTGTGTGTGTGTGTGTGTGTGTGTGAATGAAT
Organism: Anomaloglossus baeobatrachus; assembly: GCF_048569485.1. NCBI lineage: Eukaryota > Metazoa > Chordata > Amphibia > Anura > Aromobatidae > Anomaloglossus > Anomaloglossus baeobatrachus. The sequence continues at coordinate 79,460,111 of NC_134364.1, read as the reverse complement.
GTATATATATATATACACACTGTGTGTATATATATATATATATATATATATATATATATACATGTATATAAACACACAAGAATATGTTTTCTCAAGCACATATAAACATATCCCCACGCACCTAAACATAATTGTGCATATACTTATCTACATGTGTGTGTATCTATATATTTATCTATACGTGTTTATCTATGTGTACCTAAAATATGTGAGTGTGTATATATAAAGTTTTCTATATGTGTACATATACTTATCTAAAGGTGTATATGTGTGTGTGTGTGTGTGTGTGTGTGCGTATATTTATCTGTGTCTATGTTCATATGTGAGAGTATATATATATATATATATGTGTGTGTGTATTTATCAATATGTATATATATATAAATATATATGTGTGTGTGTATATATATATATATATATATATATATCCATGTGTTTGTACACACTGTATGTATGTGTGTGTCTGCGTATGCAAATCTATATGTGTGAGTATATATATATATATATATATATATATATATATATATATATATATATATATACATGTGTGTGTGTGTGTGTGTGTGTGTGTGTGTGTGTGTGTGTGTGTGTGTGTGTGTGTGTTTTCTGCTATATGCTTGTTTTTATACTTTGAGCTGTTGGACTTTTTCACTGAAGGCTTTTGAACAATCCCTAATTGGCCTGGAGTCAGTCATGTATAAGTGATTAGCCCTACTTATCGGGTTGTGATAATCCGGGTGGGATTATCGGGCGCTGTTCGGCCCCGGTCCGGGGGTTCTGGGCGCAGAGTTCGGTCCGGCCTGGCAGTGAGCCCGGTCACTGAGGATAGCCAGCACAAGCCATCCATTATCCCCGGGATCAGTACTTTCCTCGGATTCAGTCCTCCCCAACCCCTCCAGCAGCCCATGGCTCTCGGAGTGTGGACACTCTCCTGGGGGTGGTGACCTCACACATTAGTTTATTTTCAGAACATAAGTCAATAATATTGATTATTAAAATAAATAATATATTTATTAATTAACATTAATTAAATGTATTGCATGAATTTAAACAATATGTCACAAGGGTTTGCTATTTTTCACCAATAACCTTACTGTTTATATATTATTAACAGTTTCTACTATGAAGCTGTTTATTATATTAATGACAAATGTATATTATTTTCCAAAAATAATTATTGACTGTCCCCATCCCCTTTAACTTCCCAACCAAAGCCCCCATCAATTGTAAATAATATTAATAATACATAATTTAATTCATTGATAAAATAATCTCTACATATTGCACACCTATTTTACAATAAATTGTAACAACTAAACAATTCCTATGTGTGAGCTGCTCATAGATTCCAGCATTACTGACATATAGAGGCTCAGATTACTGTCTAGTAGAATGCACATTGTGTAGGCATGTGGTTATCCTATATCTAACATTAAGAAAAAAAAGTGAAAAAAAAAATAAACTGTAATAAAACATTTTGCTTTCTTTATCAATAGGGGTTTTTTTTTCCTTTGCTCAGAATTAACGGGCTGATAATATAAAAAGCGGTGCTGGCGTTTACCTGGTGCACACCGCCCTCTGCCGGCCACAGCGGGTATTGCGTCTGAGTTAACGGCAGAAAATAGGAATAAAAAAAAGAATGTAAAGGAAATAATGTATAGACTAAATACGAGATATGGTAATGCAACATTATATTCTCAATTGTTTCCGTATTGTAAATAATATCGGACAGATTCTACATATTATGTTACATTTACATATAGCATATTAGTAATAATGCAGATCTAGTAATCTGTTATCTTTATCCAATGACTTAAATGTTTATTATTATTATTATTATTATTATTATTATTATTATTATTGTTGATAATGTTAATACATCTGTAATATGCATAATATGACAATAATAGCACTAATAATAATAATAATAATAATAATAATAATAATAATAATAATAATAATTTACTATGGTTGCAGCAGTCTTAATTTACTATGGTTGCAGCAGTCTTAATTTACTATGGTTGCAGCAGTCTTACACAATATCTACCTGGCAGCCGCACTGTCCTGGGGAAATACCTGACAGCAGCTGTGACTTTTTGTGCTCAGTTTCTACAAGGTCACCTGTACCTTGGTCATCTGCTCCTTAGCCATAGATAAGACAAAAGTGTAAGCTGACAGTGTCGCCCGGTCCAGAGACACCAGCCGCTGCCTGGTGTAGAAGACACCTAACCAATAACCATCCAATATAATGTGACTCCTCTATAAGGTGACATTTCTCGGATACAGAGGACAGCGCAATGCCCATTATCACAATGCCCAATTATTATAATGCCCCATTATCAGAATACCCCATTATTGCAATGCTTCATTATCAGAATGCCTATTTATTATAATGCCCCATTGCCCCTTTATCACAATGCTCCATTATCACAATACCCCATTATTACAATGCCCCATTATCACAATACCCCATTATTACAATGCCCCATTATCACAATACCCCATTATTACAATGCCCCATTATCACAATGTCCCATTGCTCCATTATTAAAATGCCTTATTATTATTATTATTATTATTATTATTATTATTATTATTATTTTTATGATGATGGCACATTGTCCCATTATTACAATAATCCATGATCACAATGCCCCATTGTTCCATTATTACATTGCCCCATTATCACAATACCCCATTATCATAATGCCCCATTGCCCCATTATCAAAATGTCCCATTGCCCCATTATTAAAATGCCTTATTATTATGATGCCCCATTGTCCCATTATTACAATAACCCATTATCACAATGCCCCATTGATCCATTATTACATTGCCCCATTATCACAATACCCCATTATCACAATGCCCCATTGCCCCATTATTACAATACCCATTGCCCCTAGATCACAATACCACATGATCATAATGCCCCATTGCCCCATTATTACAATACCCCATTGCCCCATGATCACAATACCCCATGATCATAATGCCCCATTGACCCATTATCACAGTGCCCCATTATCACAATGCCCCATTGCCCCAGTATCACAATGCCCCATTACCACAATGCCCCATTGCCCCACTATCACAATGCCCCATTACCACAATGCCCCATTGCCCCACTATCACAATGCCCCATTGTCTTGCTGTATGGGCTCACCATTTGCATGTAATAATCTCGTCTTGTGGCAGGTGGAGGATCACTATATCTGAAGACATTGCTGTAACTTACAGGCTTAGGAAATTCCATGTCTTCAGAAGTTCCTCAGGGTCTATAAGAAAGGATGGAAAGATGCAGTTACCATGAGCTGATTCATATTTCATCCCAAGATCTCAGAACACATTTTTATATGGAGTCATTTCTTAATAAATAAATATTTATTTAGTAATAAAGTTGAAGAAACAATTATCGATTTCTATTTTTTTTTCGTTTACATGATGTTCAGAAGAATGAGAATAAAATAAAGCTAATGCCATCCACAGCCAGGGGCAGAGCCTGCGCCCTCCTTACCTGGCAGTGTCCGTGCGGGGCTGAGGTCCCATCTGTCTGAGGGATCCTGAGATTCAGGGAAGGTTCCTCCTTGAGGTGTTCAGGGGCTCCGCCCTCCAGGGCAAGTCTGACAATCCCAGAGGAGCCGGCCCCGCCGCCGGTCCAAACCTGCTGCCTCTCTCCGCCGGCACCGGACACAGCCGGACTCCCCTCACTGCACAGGCCGGACTCCAACCACTGCGGACACCAGAGCCGGGACAACTCCTCCAAGGACCCAGGCTCCGGTACACTCCACAATTGGCTTCTGGTCTTGGATTCAACCTTTCACCTTTTAGGGGGAAAAAATGGTGCAGAACTTCCAAAAAAAGGGGAGAAGCAACAAATAAAATAATAAACCTAACAGAAGGAAAGATCTCTGCCTCCAAACTCCAGTGACACCAGGAGGGCAAACACCCCGGCCAAATCCAGGACGAGCCGCTATGCTGGAGCTCAACGGGTCATGTCATACACCAGACACTCCAGAGTTTGTATTATATCCATGTGGACAAACACTATATATATATATATATATATATATATATATATATATATATATATATAGGGTCTGCCCACATATATATATATAACATTTGTCGACCGTCACACACATCAGTTTTATGTATATGTATATATATATATATATATATATATATATATATATATATATATTATATTTAATTTTTATGTGTCTGTCCCCAAATTTAAATGATACATTTAAAAGTAGAAATCATAATTTATCAAAGCAAGGTTGTCACTGTGGTGCATTGTATCTTGTTATTATCACATTTTATAATAGATAACTTAGAAATAATAGAATAATAGCCTATTTTATATTTTACTATTCCATAACACGGCTTATAATTATTAGGACTATGTGTGCATCAGTCATAACAGTCATAAATAGTAATATGATAGATAGAGGGATAGATAGATAGATAGATAGATAGATAGAT